>NC_088852.1:4633597-5233597 GCF_904066995.2 Poecilia reticulata | reverse complement strand
AATCTGCGGACTGGGGGGCTAGAGTATAATTAGAAGGGGTTCAAAGAAGAAGGAGAGAAGGTGGGGGGCTGACGTATAGCTAGAGGGGTGGGGGGTGGAGGAAGTGAAGGAGGAGGGATCGAAGGAGAGACGTTAATCCCTCCGATCCCCTTATAAATGCTATTTTATTTATACAATTAGGGCTATTGTAAATGAATATTTTAGTAATCGAGTAATCTATCGATTATTCTTACGATTAATCGAGTAATTGTATAAAAAATTTAACAAAATAAAGTATTGGTAAATCTGGCATAACAGCAGTGTTACTTCCCTAACAGTTACTTTTTTGTAGTTTAGAAAACTAACCTGTAATAATAACAAACAGCTCACTTTCTAAGTTAACCTGACAACAAGTTATACAAAAATCTAAAATTTATTTCAATTTACCGTAATAAAAAGAGGCAGGCTCACAAATACGCTTATTAAAAATGTCTACGATCCAGCTTTTAGTTTATGTATTCATCTTCAGTCAGTTTAATAAATGAACTCTCACGTTGCCCCATAGATGTCAAGCTTTGAGTTTGAGAATATGGGAAATGTCGCCTGAAGTGGTGGTGGGCCATAATTTAACAGTTTGTATATGTTAAATTATGGGGGAAATTCTGCAAAAAAAAACTAGAAAATATCCTGGCAGAGAATTACCAGGACATTTTCTGTACTTTTTATTTTATTTTATTTTTTCAGAATTTCCATCAAAATATTTTCCATAATTTAACAGTTTTTTGTGTCAAATTTATCAATATTTTGTTAACCCAAAACTGAAATTCTCTGTCTCTTTACTCTTTTGTGATATATTCACAAACGTTTTTTCTTTAAAACTTTGGACATTTCCAAATACTTTTGTCTTCCAAACCATTGAAGTCTGTATTCTATACCATATATTAATCATAGTGTAAAATATATTAAAGTTAATGTATTTAATATATTCTTAACATAATTTTGAAACAAAACTAAATTCTAAGTCCACATTAAATGTAGTTGTAGAACACAAAACACTTAGATTGAAAGTAGCTCTTCATGCAAAGTGATGTAAAAATGAAACCATTCTACAATCAATTTTCAGACTTTATTTTGCAATTTAAGACCATAAATTGACGTAATCTAGTCATCAAACTAACCTTTGCTATTATTTATTAAGAGTTAAACATTTTCTTGAGCTTGCTAATGTTTATCTTCTGCACATCACAACTAATTTATTGCATTTTACTATACAAATTTCAACGTATAAATTAAATGTAAAGCAATCTTGACTAGTCTTTGTAGTCAAACAGTTTTGTTAATTACTATAAGATGGAACATACAAAAAATTGCTTTGGAACATGAAAATCATAGTTGTAAACAGGACCAACACACTTCAAAATAAATGCCCAAAAATAAATGAAATACAGGTATAAATATTTAGTTAAAAATCAAATGCTACATAAACCCAGCCTAATGCCAACGACAGTGGAAGACACTGGATTCATGAGTGTGTGCTCTCATTACCTCTAGTCGCTGTGAACATAAAACCAAACAGTCCATTTTATGTTTATGTTCTGCAAAAAAAGGTTAATCCAGCTCTTAGGTCCAGTTACCAAGAGCTTGAAATGTTGTCTGACCAGTTCTTGTGCTTCGCAAAGGTTCTTGGTGCACCAGGTTTGATGAGAAGATCAATCACGTTTAAACTTCAAAAGGCTCAAATTTTCCATGGATTCCCAGTCGTTCAGTTCATTAAGGGACTTGAACCATCTGGGTGGGATGCAAAGCTGCTTCTTCACCTTCGTCTGCGTCATGTCAGTCGACCTCGTTCAGGGTTTGAGCCCAGAAAATCTATAAACAAAGAGAATGGATACTCAAGTTTAACACAGAAACACTTCATGTTATAAACATGCTTTTTACAAAACGCTTCTAAATTACATTATAGCAGCATATCACCTTGCTCATCAGCATCTCACCAATTGCTAATGCCTCTTTCACAAACAACAACATAGAGTAATTTTGATTAAAAAAAATCTACACTAGGACTGTGTGAATTGCAGATTTCTGGCCAATCTTTAAAAATCTGACTTGTCAATTCTGATTTTGGCCGATACTGATCGTCTTGTCTGAATATTGCTAAATGCGGAAAACGTCAGTGAGTTGGCAACAGTGGGGTGACTATTGATTACTGCAAACATGGAGACATGACCTGGTGGGCTGGTCTATCAGTCAAACGTCTCTAACAGGAGAGGAAAGCAGTTGATTTTTAGATCTTTGCTGAGGTAGAAAAGATCATGGATGAAATCACCTTCACATGTATTGGGGATCACCAATCTTCAAAATTAAGGATTTGGGAAGATTTATTGGTGCACCCCTAACATACACAATACACAAATATTTCTTTTGAAAATAAAAACATACACTGATTTTGCATATTGTTAAAATAAAGTCACCATGTCATGATTTAGGTCACGAGACGTATAATTTGTGAAATAAAAACCCCCACTTCCCCAGAGCTACTATTCCATCTGAAGAATCCATCACTCCCAACCAAAACCAACCAATCAGAGACAGGAGATAGTCTTAGCGCTGTCAATTAACCTCTCATGCTGTCAATCAACTTAACATTACAGGAAAACCGTTATCCACGTCATCGTGTTCATGCTAACTAGCCTTAACAATCATGAGAGTCCGTTAGCTGCAGCGTAGCCAAATGCAAGAATCAGGGAGAAGTGGGATGAGCAGCACCACAGTGACAGTTTCAACATATATGTAAAAAAAATATCATAATTACATAGTGCGCATTAGACATTATAGAAAGACACTTAACAAAACATTATGCCTATTTATTGTAGAAAACACCACACACTCTAATTTAAACTAAAGGTTTAACAGGTTGAGTAAAACAAAAACAAATGTACACACCTATTTTAAAGATGCCTAGTTGCTTTCCAGGAAAAGTTCAGAAGTTTCTGGATGCAGCTGTTGAGGAGAGGAAACAAAATAACCATATAAGGAGAAAGAAATATAAACACCAAAACATGCACGTCTTCCAATAATTAAATCAATTTTTTATTTTTATTTTTTTTAATAATAAAATGAAATAATTTGTTCTGACAACAAATTTAGAACTATGTCAATAGAAAAACTATATAGTTTTTAAGCTAAGCTACAATAACCAATAATGAGTTTGCAAGCAGGCATTTCAGTAAAAATTCCCAATTGGATTTTTTTTTTTTTTTTTTTGCAAACGTCACTTTTATTTACTCTCAGTGACGTCTATTTCAGAAAACAGGTTTTGATCTTTGGTTTCAATGTAGAGTATGTATTTATGCTGTGTAATAACTGTTAAAAATAAAGGTAACTACTTCATGGATTTCGCCTCACGGGTTATTTTTGGAACGCAACCGAAAAACAAGGGTTCGCTGTAAATGTAGTGTTTACTTAATTTTTTTTCTACAGCAGAAGTTTTGTCAAAAAAGTTTAACAGGCTTAATTTCAAAGTGTAAAAACTTTTTTTTTAAAAAATGTGGGAAAAAAACAGTCCATGCATCCTCATTCCAAACACATTCACTTAAATTTTCACTTTATGGTACATGTTCACATTCTTTATTGACTGTATATCAAATATATTTTAAATGTAACTGAAGATATGACATAATACAACATATAATATTCAATAAAATACAAAGACTTAAATCTTATTGTACAGACTTGGTCATCAAATCACTACGTTAGGAATTTTTAATGTCCAGCAGGTGTCAGTATTGAGTGACACAGTATCAATACAGTGTTGCTATGAGTCGAAACGCCTCATGACGCCTCATTTACCCATCACTGCAATCACCGCATTTCACTTTTATAATACACAACCAAACAGCATTGTAAAAAAAAAAAAAAAAAAAAAAAAAAGATTATAGACTATGCCAGGAGTGTCACGAAGTCAAACGAAGTCAACTACAAATATTTCAAAACATTATTCACAGAAAAAAAATTGTTTTTATTTATTTTACTTTACCAGGGAGTGGCAGAAAGGGAACTCCGTCTCTTAATCCAACCGAAGTCCAAAAGATATATGTTCCAGGGTCCGGTTAGCGAGCTTGAAATGCCGTCTGACCAGTTTTCGCGCTTCGGAAAATGCGTTACAAATACCTGTAAAACTAAACAACGGAGAAATTCCTTCAAATTTCTACAGTACATTTACCCGTTTTTTTACAGTTTTTCTTTACAGTGTGTAAACATGAACAGCGTTAGTGAAATGAACAACCAGGGCTCGGGGCTCCTCACTTTAGGCCTCCTGGTGAAACGCTCTCCGTATTTTGGTTCCTTTTCTTCCTTTCTTTGATTTAACAGGGCATTTTGGTCAATTTCAGTCTAAAAAGACACATAAATAAGGGTTAAAGTTGAATAGAGGCGACTATTTGAATAAAGGTCTCACTGTGTCTAAATCGAGAAGTATCAGCTTTGGTAAATTTGTCCTCTTTTTTGCAGAAAGGCAGATGGAGGAACATGTTGGAAGTAGGACTCTTGATGCAGTCATAATGTACACTTGCTAAGCAGATGCACACTCGTGTTACTCAGTGATTCGTTAACTGAAGATCAATCTGTTCACAAAAAAGCAACATGAGGAGAAAATGTTGCCACAGAAGCCACTCAGATCCACTAAACTTACACTTGCAAGCAGTTTGTTTGCTGGATTGTGTGGAAGTTTAACTACGGCAGAGGAAAGCCCAACGTGACGCTGATAATAAACTGGATTTGTAATTTACAGCATCTAAAAAGTCTTATTAATTTCACCAGCCATATTTCTTTTCAATTATTCTAAAATTGGACTAATATCCAAAATATACAGGTATTAAAATGAAATGTGGTTTTGTGAAAGGATTTCTCATATTATGCAGGATTTACTGAAGCTGTACTTGTATTTAATAGGCTGTTGAGTGACTACGCCACATTATTAGTTTGTACATATTAATGATTACAGTTGCCTGGAAACAGCTGAGCAGCGGCTGCTGGTGTCCCGTTAAATTAATAAATATCAGATTATTTTTCCACATATTTTTAGTTTCTAAAATTACTGCAGGCAAAACATCATTTTTAAGAAATAGGATCTGGTAGTAGTGATAAACTATGAGAGTCGACAAATCCCCAAACTGTCTGGTAACTTCTGAAAGGGATTATAGTTTCTTTCAAAGTCTTTTCCAGCTTTTTCTCTTTTTTTGTTTAAATTTTTTTAACTTAAACTCAGAAATTTCCAACATTTTTCTAGAAAAATTCTCAAATTTATGCTCATATGCTGTCATATAAGTTGGAGTTACAAATAAAAATAAAAAAACAATAGAAGAGTAAAAACTGGACCGCATTAGTAAAAAGGAAGTTTACACAATAAGAACTTGTGCATTAGTTAACTTTTAACTTTTCAAACTCAGAAATTTCAAATTTTTTCTAGAACATTTTTTAAAAATTTACAAGATTTTCAGTAGAAATTATTCCTTTTTTAATACATCTACAATTGTACTAACAAATCCCCAAACTGTCTTGTAACCTTTGATAGGCATCCAAATTGTATTTTTTTAGTCTTTTACAAAGTTTAAAGTTTTTTTCAATTATTATTTCTGTTGCTTTTTATTTTATAAATATTTCAGAGGTATTTCTAGCAATTTTTTAACTTGTCAAACCCTGATATTTCTATTTTTTTCTTTCTAGAAAATTTCTCAAAATTGACAAGATTTTTAGTGCAAATTTATTCCTCCTTTATAAACATAATGGCCTTAATATGCTGCCATACAGCAGGTACTGAACTGAATTAATAAAAATAAAGCCTAATATGTAATAAAAACTTTGAAGGATCATCATCAGAAAGTCTGAGGATCTTTTCTTCCAGACCGCTTTATACGATTATGAGTCTCTGAGCAAAATAAAAAGAAATGGAGGATGACTCAAGACTTTTAGAGCAAAGTACTTTCCCCCCTGATAAACGACATCATGCCTCACAAACTGCTCACAGGTCACCGAACAGACCTGGAATTCACCGGTGGAAGTGCAATGATTTATGGTTCTGCAATGCGCTCTAGGGTTAAAGCAAACTGGATAAATGTACAAGGACTCCGCCACAAATTGTTCAGACGTCTTCGGGGGACAGCCGGCTCTAATATGAGAAACAAAGAGTTAAAGCTTCTCGCTGCAAGTGGAGGTTGAAACCCTCGGAGGCGATGACCTTGGATTTAAAGGATTCCCCCGCCACGGATCATGAACAGGTGTTGGACCAGCTGCAGCACAAAGGATCCTGGCTGCTGAGTGTCAGAGGGAAGTCAGAGGTCGTGGGGACGGACGAGCAGCGCGGCCGTGACAGCCTGAGGGAGCGGCCATGTTCATTCCTACGCCCAGGAGAAACTGGGATACGATGCACAAGTCCAAAATATTCACTGTTATCGTTTCAAAACAGGAGAAATAGTGACTGACTGAGCTCTCTGTGAAGCAGAATAAAGAGTAAATTTACATAGACAAAGCAGTCTGGTTTAGTTTAGCACTCAAAGTCATTACAAAGCTTCGCCAGCGTCTTCTTTTTGAATAAAACGTCACTTGAAATTTCAAGAACAAAGAGAAAAACAGCATTGAAATTCATCTTTAAACGTCTGCAATGGAAGCTTGTTGCTCGTCAAATGCCATCGAGGGTTCACACAGTCTCCTCCTGGATGCTGTTTTTTATTCACTTGTGATAAAACATTTGGTAGTTTAAACGGGGTACAGTGACATTTTGAATGGCTAATGTTTATCTGCATCAGAACAACGCATTCCCGAACAAAAATATTCACTCATTACATCCCACTGACGACAAAAAGATGGAAAGAAAAACTCCTTTGCATTGATATTTTCTTCTCATTTTCAAGTTCTTTTAGTTTAATTTAATTTCATTAGCAATCAAAGTGAGCTTTGAATAAAATAATTTAGTGATTTGAGTCTTTTTAAGAGCATTTGGTGGTGTATTTCTCTGAATCGTCTCCAGAACTTTCTTGGACCATGATCATTATCATTAACACATTCTTTGTAAATAAACTTTTTAACGTTTTTATGGGGGGAATTTTCAGTTTGAAATCAGGATTTCATGTCTTTATTCTCAAAACTTTAAACAGAGAAACTTCTGTTCTCTGTCAAATACTCACTGTGCTCTCTCAAACCTTTCTCTTCTAGTTGGAACGAAAACTACTGTTGCCTGGCAACCTCTCAGCCAATAGAATGGCAGCCACACAGACACGCCCACTAGAAGGAAACATACGCACCCAGTAGAACACTTTCATTCTATTGGCTGAGAAGTTGCTAGGCAACGGTTCTTCTTTGTTCCAAGCCAGAGCAGAAAAAGATTCGCAAATGAGCAGAGAGCGATCAGTTTTGACTCACCTGTACCTTTTATTCCCATCTCCTGAGACTGTTTTGAAATTTCCCCAGAACTAAAACCAGGACACTTTTAACAGGTCACAATTTATTTATTTACCGCATGACTACAACTTTTTAGGGATAAGTAGTTGTAGTCATGAGCTGCGTTTCCATTGACCATATTGAAGAGGCGACCATTTTGGAAAAACACGCTTTTCTATCACTAGCATAAAAACATCGTTTTTAAAAGTTCAACCCTTTCTACTTGACTCAACATGTTGATTATTTTTTGTATTAACTGATTAATAAATGGATGAGAGATTTTTAATATGATTTTTAATATGATTTAAAGCTAAAACTATCCCACTTGAGCAGTCTTGGGTGAAACATATTTTTACAAATACTTTTTTCTATGTTAATGCAAAATGTACAGCTCTGGAAAAAACCAAGACCACTTAAAATGATCAGTTTCTCTGATTTCACATTTTATAGCTATATGTTTGAGTAAAATGAACATTACTCTTTTATTTTACGAACTACTGACAACACGTCTCTGAAGTTAAAGCAACAATTTTGTATTTATTCGCAGAAAATGAGAAATGGTCAAAATAATGAAAAAGAAGCAGAGCTTTCAGAGCCTCAAATACTGAAAAGAAAACACGTTCATATTCATTTAGGAACAACAATAGTGACATTTTAACTAGGAAAGAGTTCAGGAATCAGTATTTGGTGGAAAAACCAGGAAGTTTTCAATGGAGTTCACTGCAGGCCTCTTATTTTTTCCAGAGCTGTATTTAATCATTGTACAGTTTTGGCTTTGCTCTGTGGGTTTTGTTCTTTCAGCAAATGGCTTCTCAATTAATCAATCAACTGGATTAATCCAATCACTCCATCTCTCTAACAGAGGATAACTGTAAGCACCTAAATAAGTGTTTGTTAGTTCGCACATGAGGAAAGTTTGAGCGGTTGAAGACGGGAGGAATTCACTTTATAATAATAATCAATACTTCGCTCGACGCCCCCATGAGAGTTTCCCTTTGATTCTCCACGCTGTCTGCTGTCTGCTGACTCACTCCTCTAAAAAACAAAACGTGTGAACGCTGGGTAAGAAGGAGGAAGCTCCACTCACTCAGCTCCGCGATGCTGCCCACTCGGGTTGCCAGCAGCGACTGCTCGAGGGTGCGCAGCTCGGCCTGGGAGTATCCGTGACCCTCGCCGCCTCTCCCCGAGCGCTGCTGGTCTCGGTGCAGGTTCAAACTTTCTGGCAGGCTCAGCACACCTGGAAGAAACACACAGACAGACGCCACGGCTCATCAAGCAGCTGAACTCGTATTTGAGGAGGGAATTTAGTTAAACTAACTTTGTTCCCTTCCCCCTTTGCCTCCCCTCGCATACAGGCGGCATCACGAAACACCAGGGGGATGGAAGCTTCAGAGGAGACGCAGAAATGCAAATCAGCACTTTTAGCTAAATGTAGAAAAACAGAGCTGGGAGTTTGGAGATGCACATTTATTTCCTTCTCCAGCTGCAGCTTGGGGTAAACATTTATCTTCATGATTAGACGTAAAGCGTAGGGTTAAAAGCACAGAGCGCTAAAAACGATTCCCTCTGAAGTCGAATACGAGTTTATATTCTTGTTTGCTTTCGTCGTTGTCCATTTTTTAATTCATCACCTGAAGTCTAATTAAGCAAACCAGGCTCTGCTATTTCTGTGAATTCAAAGTGTGACCTTGGTGGGAGCAGTTTCTCCTTTTATATTATGATCTCAGGTGTATTGTTTTTGTTTTGTTCGTTGTTGCAGCAGATTATGTTTGCGGACAAGAATGAATCCATTTAGGAGGCCATTATTGCAGCCAGGCATTGTTTAGCTGCAGAATGACTTGTGACAGATTGGATATTGAGTTTTTTTTCTCCTGCAGGAGAACGGAAAGCAACACCACAGTGAGGGCTAATCCTAATGACCCAGCGCAGCAGGATAAGCCGTTTCTCTACCAACAGTAATTAAAACATGGGGGAACTTAGTCCATTTGTCTATATTTGATGCCAGAATTGAAGACAAAAGGCCCATGCAGTTGGACAGCAGGCAACAAGCCGGAGTTTTTCTTGAATTTAGCCTCAAATTCCTCCCACAGCGTTTTCTTCCCACAGTGTCCAGCCCGGGAATACCAGTATTCCCCAATCAGAGTCCCACTCCCTTCTTCCCACAGCCTTTTCGGGTAGGTTTACTTAATTTAGGGCTTCCAATAATTCCTTTAGCAGCTTTTTTCCATTGCTACTTGACCGCTAAGCAGGAGGCGCAACGCAGCTGATATCTGGGTGCGCCTGAACATAAATTCCTTGGGAAAAATATGTGTAAAGTTTCCAAAGAGTGGAAGTATTTCAACAAATCAGAGGTAGATTTAAACCATGTGAACATTTTGATGCAATTAAAGATGAAGCTGACGTTGGTTTTCGATTGTCCACCTAATTTTCCACTATCTTCATTATCTTTAATCTATTCTAGTTAAAAAATTACAACATGCAGACTCTTCAAACCTGGACTGGATCATTTATGCACAGGTGCCAGAACATTAAAACCAAGTTTACGATCTGTGAAACATTCATCTGATTTGTGAAACTTCAATAAACGGTGATTTCAGCCCTCTCTTTCCATCTGGACCACAATGAGGACTGAACTCCTTCTTCTCTGAAATTTCCATTATTTTGCTGTTATATGCAGTTTTAGCTTTTTGTTTTCTCTCATAAAAGATGCAGAAGATAGTGGAAAATGAGGTGAAACTGCCCTTAATTGAAGTTTCACAAGTCAGATTTTGTCACAGAACCTTCATCTTGTCGCAAAATAAAGGTTTCATAAATCCCACACTTTGTTTTAAATATCCTGCTATTGCAGCAGAATAATACAGTTCAGGTTTAACATAGTGAAAAATTTAGTGGAATCCTCCTTTAGCCATTTCCCGACTCGAAAGCTGCAATCAGAAACCAACTTCAGCTTTGAAATTTAAAGGTAGACGTTGTAATGTAATCATTTATTTCCTCTCCGGTAATATGATCAGTTTCTAATACATTAGAAAACAGACATTTACAAAACATGTAAAAGACCATGTGACATTAAAAACAAAAATACTTTATTAATCCCCAAATGTAAATAAAATGTTTCTGCAACTCTTATACAATTGTCTTCCAAGAGTTTTTGTAGAGGCTGATGCCTCCTGTAGCAGTCTGTATTACATTGATTCTAAATAAGCCTCTGACTGAAGACACACATTTGTTGTAATTAAATGATACAGATTGTAAATATTGCTAGTTTTAGGTGAGTTATTCTGATGTTTTGACAAATTTGTGTCTTTCCAGATAGTATTAAATTAAATTATTGGCCTTAAAATCTCAAAGCAAAGAATCTATTGAAGAAACCGAAAATTTAAGTGAATAAAAGGAAAGCAAACACTTTCCCTCATAAGACTAGACATCTACAGATGTTTTTATGTGGTTGCTTGTTCTGATTTAACCAAGAAATATTTGTTAAAAATCACATTACTCACAGCTTTTTAACCATATTTGGACGAAACCGCAATGCTAAAGTTATACGACCAGCAGATCATTTAGGCGTCATGTTTAAATGGAGGATATCAACTCGAAGTCTGCAGTGAAGCTAAACATATTGAGTTGGTCTTGCAGCAGTTTGCTCAGAACCGTAAATATCAAGAGAAAGCAGCAGAATCCCAGGTTCTGACAGAAAACTTCACAAACGCCTCAAGGCAACCAGAAAATTGATTGAGAGTTTAGCTGTGTCTCCTTTCCCACAGTGAGGTTGAGGAATCTCCTGAATTTCTCTGGGAATCCAAAACCAGATTTTGAACTTTGAAATACGTTCCTGTGTTTTCCGAAATCACGGCCTGCTATCATTACTGCCATCCAGATTTAATCTACCTGTTTTTGTTCTCCTACTTCAGAAAGCTATGCTTTTAAATAACCCACAGGGTGCAACCGAGTTATTTGCTGAATTATTCATCCTGTCAGATCAAGACGTATAAACAAGTCTGCAGCCATCTCTTTTCCCACCTCCCACTCCCTCTACATGTTATCTCTCACTAACATTTGGCTTCTCCGGATACAAAAAAAAAGGAGGAATATTTGATCCTGGGTGATGTTTGTGTAATAAACATCAGAGGTGAGAAAAAAACGCCAGCCTGGCTTCCTGAAGAGGA
This sequence comes from Poecilia reticulata, assembly GCF_904066995.2. Taxonomy (NCBI): domain Eukaryota; kingdom Metazoa; phylum Chordata; class Actinopteri; order Cyprinodontiformes; family Poeciliidae; genus Poecilia; species Poecilia reticulata. Next base: position 5,222,021 of record NC_088852.1, on the reverse strand, counting down.
AAAACTGAAGAGCATGACAGAGAAGAAAACGATATATATTTTTAAATGTTTGACCTCTAAGGCAACAAGAAGAGTATGGGGGAATTTAACCGCCGTAATTTGAGAGTAAGCATCTTCAGCCTGAAAGCAGGACTTCATGCTTTTCTTCCCAAAACTTGTACTCAGAACTTCTGCTCTCTCAAATCTTTCTCCTTGCGCTCAAAACTTGTCTCTGCTTGGATCAAATCTCCGCTTGCGAAGCATTTTCTGCTCGGCTTGGAAGAGAAAGGTACCGTTACCTAGCAACCTCTCAGCCAATAGAATTAAAGTGTTACACTGGGTGCGTTTGTTTCCTTCTAGTCGGTGTGCCTGTGTGGCTAATGTCGATTGTAGCAACCTGCGCCACCAACTGGATGTAGGGAGAATCAATCAATCAATCTATCAATCTATCTATCTATCTATCCATCCATCTATCCATCCATCCATCCATCCATCCATCCTGCCTGTTTCTAGCAAGCCTTGGGCCCCGTTTACACGACAACGATTTCGGGGAAAAACGGAAGAGTTTTGTTGCGTTTGTAGTGTGCATTTACACGAAACCACCGAATGTTTTCTCTATCAACGGCACAGATTGAAAACGGGTTCCAGAGTGCGATGTTTCTGATACGTAACGTTTTCCGTTGTCGTGTAAACCTAGAAAACGGATCTTTTCTTCCAGAGAATCCCCAGCTCATGCATAGTATGACGCAAAACATACAATCCACAGATGAAGAAACTACTCACAATGCTGGTGTTACTGTTTCTCCATCAGATACGGTTCCCTCAGCGTCTCTTCACCGCTCCGCACCGCCCAGATGGCAAAATACACGGCTGCTTGTTCAGCGCTCTTATCTAGAGAACTACGGACCAGGACCAGCCCCGGCAAACGCAGCACAAAACATGGATGAACCATGACTTTGAGACCAACAAAAAGACAGTAACAATGTGCAAGAGAGAAATGAAATGTAGGGATCTAAAAGCGTATGAGACGCAGAATGCTGTTTGTTTATTGTTGTCATAGCAACTCCATAGCAACTGTCATGACAGTTCGTTACGTTACAAGCTACTTGTTAACAAGCTTAACATGCTGTATTGATATTAGCCAGTCATCTTTTAGCTAACATCACCTGCATCCAACAGCTTTACTCAACTCAGTCGGTTAGTTCGGTGGCAAAACTGTGCCAAGTTATTTACGTTTTGCTGGGTTGCTGCCATGATTCTAACACACACCTGCGCAGCAGCAGCAGGTCTCCTTCGCTGCCTCACCTCACCGGCGTAAACACTGCGCGAGCGTCTCAGCTTTCATGTTGCGTTTGAAGGCGGCTCGAAAAAACAAGTTACGACTTGTTAGCAACGGATTAAACTGTTTTAACTGCTGAAGAAGGTAACAGAGGACACGGATATGGGAAGTGCGGAAACTCCTATTTTATCAAATTGATATAGGAATAACAGACTGTATGTAGGTAAAAACAATAAACAGCTTCCAGTCCGGGGCTCGCTACAGACACCGTGAAAGCTCAAAGTTATCCCACTTTTTCCAACTGCATGCGCCCTAATCAGACGCACACAATGCATGTTTTCTCACGCAAATCCACATGCCTTAAAGTACAACTTTTTTTTAAACACATGCACACTTTCAAAGTTTCAAAGAACCTAGCACCAACTAGGCGCAGCATAGCATTACACGTTTTCGATGTGTACCGTTACTGTGTAAACACAGATTGTAATTAGAACGTTATCGTGTAAACGATCCAACAAAAAGTTTTTGTTGGATTGTTGTCGTGTAAACGCCCCCCCAGTGTAACGTTTTCATTCTAATGGCTGAGAGGTTGCCAAGCGACGGTACTTTTGTGTTCCAAGTGTGAGCAGAGAGGTTTACAAGTGGAGATTTGATCCGAGCAGAGACAAGTTTTGAAGAAAAAGGTTTGAGAAAGCACAGTGAATATTTGAAAGAGAGCAGAAGTTTTGAGAACTAACATTGCAAGTTTTGAGAAGAAAGACATGAAGTCTTGCTTTCAAAAATGTGTTGCTCTCTAATTATGGCGGAAGAATTCCCCCATATAAGAGCTCAGCAAAATGTTGAGAAATGGGTTAATTCTAACTAAATAGGTAAGATTCGTCGTTCTTTCTTATTTTGGGAGCATGTCAGCCGCTGTCGAGTTGATAAAAATAGAGACTGGGTCATTGGGACAAGACCACTACAGAGCTCCACGAGGCGTAAAGGAATCCCTGTAGTGATTTCAACAGGACCACTGCCGCTCATGCAAGTCATCATAAATAATGTAGAGGATATCGAGCTCTGCAAGGATACACACCACGACGGTCTGTGTGAGAACAAGAAACACAGGAGTATTTTTTCCAGTAAAATAAAGATTAAGAGCTGCTAAAACAGACGTCATGTTTCTCCCAAGTTAATGAACCAATCTTTTGCCAGATTTTTTAAGCATGAGTGCGTAGTTATTTGAAGAGGGAGTCTCTTGACACATTTTCTCTGCGAGATGAAGTTACACATTTAAGCAACACCAGTGCACTGATGGGCTGGTCACAGTTAAAATTGCCTGGATGGAAGCCAGAAATGTAAATGACCCGACTTAATCCTGTTTTGAGCCAGGTTGTCCACATCCATCCATCCATTTTCTGTACACCCTTGTCCCTAGTGGGGTCGGGAGGGTTGCTGGTGCCTATCTCCAGCGAGGCTGTCCACATTTAGGCATAAATTCCAAAATTTAATAATTCTCTTTATTTTCCACAAGAAGTACGTTTAAAAATAGTGCAATTAAAGAGGACTTGCATTTCCTTCTGCCACCCGTCCAATCAAAGTGCAGAAAACTAAATTAGATTAATAAAGCCTGACATCAAAAAGTGGAAGTGACCCACGCTCCTGAACCGCCATCTTGGTAGGCAAACGCAGCACAAAACATGGATGAACCATGACTTTGAGACCAACAAAAAGACAGTAACAATGTGCAAGAGAGAAATGAAATGTAGGGATCTAAAAGCGTATGAGACGCAGAATGCTGTTTGTTTATTGTTGTCATAGCAACTCCATAGCAACTGTCATGACAGTTCGTTAAGGAAACCTACCAAGATGGCCGTCAGCCACAACATTCCCGGAACTGTGAAGTCACATGACAATTATGTACAAGATGATATCTAGTTAGCTTGATTTCAGCTAGCCTAGTAGCAAAAATTAGCACTGTAAGCTGTCAGAACTGTAGAGGTCAACATTTTTTAAAATAATTTTGATCTCTAAGGTCAAAATCAGACATTTAAGTGAAAATGTTGGCAAGAGCTAATTTTATAAATTAATTTATAAAGTAAAAAGTATATTTTGGACGGTCCAATATTAGTTATTGGGAGAATGACTTAGGATAGATGCTAGCAACTAGTCTATTAGCACAAACTTGCTAACAGGCAAGTTAGAAAACAACACAAACTTTTTTGTAAGCAAACTTTCTAACAACTTGCAACCTAGCAGGCTAACAGGCTAGTTAGCCTATCTGCTAACTAGCCTGCTAGGTTGCAACTTGCAACACTGAGACACCTCTGTAATTTCAATATATCTCAGTATATTTTGAGGTTTATTATAAATATACCTCACAATATTTTTAGATAGTTTTGTTAGATTATACAGGAAGACAGTTCAATTCCCTATGGCTCCAATTTAATTGATTTTAATATGAATTTTATCCAAGATCATATTGTAATTTTCCAAAATACGAGAGAATTTCAAAAGCGTGTTTGAAAAAATGTTCTTTGAGGTCTTTTCTGAGGAACAAAAGATTTAAAAAATAATCTCTCAAAAACCTCGTTTTCTGTTACACGTAAATACAAATGAAGATTGTCATGCTGTTATTTTCTAAGAATGACTACCTTTTTATAACACAATAAAATAGCTAAAAAAAAATCTAATTTTTAAAAATAATACTGAAGGTTTTGAGAATATTTCACCCAGCATAATCGTGTGCGAGGCTTTTGGCTGAATGGGAAAAATGACAGCCTCTGTAAGGCCGACTGAAATCTCCTTTTCTGAGTCCACAGGAGATCACTCTGAAGACTAGCAGGCACCGTGGTGGCCTAGGAAAAACAGCTTACCATTTTCACAGGTGACAGTACAATGCGGTTTGAGCTGAGCTCAGAGGGAAACACAGCTGGTTTAATGGCACACCTTGACATTTTGAATTGGAAACATAAATATCTTTCCAACACCAGACATTTGTTCATGACATCCAGGGCAAAAACACTTTTAAATGTTATTTTTCTTGTTAGATTTTTTCACTGAGCCAGAGACAATGCATCATGGCTCCCCTATGTCTGCTGACTTATCAAGATAAAGCAACAATTACATTTTTCTAATGAAAATTTTGACTTGAAATCCTAGCCTGTTTGGAGCCCCGGCGAACCAAACTCATTTTCCTTTTGGGCCAAGTCAAGATCATAAATGTTCTTAAAGGACTAGTTGTGCCAGAATGTGTTGAAAAAAACAGTTAAAATATAAATAAATTCTTAAAATGAAATAATACTGAACATATCTTCTCTCAGCCAATAGAATGAAAGTATTATACTGGGTGTGTTAGTTTCCTTCTAGAGGGTCTGCCTGTGTGGCTAATGTTAATTGTAGCAACCTGCGCCGCCCACTGGATGTAGGGAAAAACAACAGTCTCAGCTTTCTGCTCGTGTTACAATAAATATCCGCCAGCAGTGCTTCCATTTATTTAGATCAGAGGCAGGCACACCCATTAGAAGGAAACAAACACACCCAGTGTAACACTTTCATTCTATTGGCTGAGAGGTTGCCAGGTGACGATACTTCTGTGTTCCAAGTGCGAGCAGAAAATGATTCACAAGCGAGCAACATATTTTCAGTCAGTCCAAGATTTCACGATTGTTTTTTGTGATATCTTTGCAATAAAAAAGTGTTTGTGGTAGTAATTTTGAAATATTGGCACTTATGTATGACAGTAAACGCAACTTTTTATTACTTGTCATATCACTCAACATAAAGTAAGGCTGAGGCAGCTGTTTAGTAGAAATATAAGAAATATTTAGAGCTGACATTTTTCATCATTTTTGCGAAAAATGTGCAATAAATTCAAAGTTATGCAAAAAGTGCAGGGATTTGGAGGGACTGATTGATACAATTAGGCAGTAAACAAATAAAAACTGCTGTGAATTGATTGATAAAATAATATTTAAGCTCACTGTTATCTTGATGGTTCTATTTTTGTGTCTTTTTAGAGTCTAGAGGGCCGCATAAAACACTGTGACGGGCCGGATTTGGCCCCCCAGCCTTGAGTTTGACACATGTGAGAGGGTTTAAACGTAGCATCTTGTAGTTTCTCTGAAAGCTCTTTTTCTGCCAATGCCAAGAAATCAGAGCGCTTTCATTTTATTTTAGAAAATGTAAGAAAAAAACTGTTAAAGTTTGTTTCCTTGAGTTTGACATGTGATTTATTTTCCTTGCTCTTTGTTCTTCTTATTTCAAGACAAACTAACATTAGAGCAAGGTCTTTTCAAACAGAGAAAGGACAAAAGGTCTGCCTGCTCTGTTTGAGATCAAGCTGGCAGCATAATGAGATCCGTGATCAATTCCTCTTTGTGACAAGCTGACAATCCCAGCTGGATGGTTTTATCGCCCGGAAGCTCGACCCGATAAAGTCCAACCTGTCAGCGAACTTCTCAGGAGAAATCCCTGGAAGATAGAAATATCTTAACTAAATTGATTTCCCATTAAAAGCCACAGTTTGTGTAACAATGATGTCATTCTGAATTGCAAGTCAAGGTCAGTAGGATCAGTCTGCACCATTCGGATCCCTTTTTTCTGCAGGAATGTCCAATTGATTTCTTTCTTTTTTTTTGTCGTGAGGGAACTGCGCACCCTCCCTTGTCAGCAAGAAAACTCTGCAGGAATATTAACAGGTAGTTGCCATGGCACTAGGCGCCTGCTGCCTGGCGCTGCAGCGATTGGCTGAGCTGGAAACGCTTTACTGTAGGAAAACCGTTTGGGGCAAAAAAGGCAGAGTGATTTTTAAACCCACATCACAGAGCAGACAACACAAGCAACACAAAGCATTTGATAAAAAAAAAGGGGGGATGAATTAGCGTGAAAGCTGCTGGAGCTGCTACACCACAGAGACATTTATTCCCTCATCAATAATGTATGAATGTACTGGGGGCCGAAATGGTCAAAATGATTAAATGGTTGACCCAACTGATGGACTGAGAATTGATCCATAACGCAGCTGTTGGTAGAAACCCGCAGGAGAAAAGCAACGAGAAATCCACAACCGTTTTCACAATTTTCTGACAATAAAGGGCTTAAGTATAAAAATAAATATCACATCAGGGAGCATGACTTAAATTCTAATCAGATGAAAATGTAATTTTATCTAGAAGAGTTTTATTTGGTGGTATTTCCCAAGAAAACAGAGATTGGTAAAGTAGCTTTTGTAAGGACTTTTTTGGGGGGATAAACTATATAAAATAAGATGGAAATTTGATAAGCAGAGATTTGGTTTTATCATTATGATATGATGTTTATTCTCTATAGGTCTGACGGAAAAACATTACAGCATGGCTCTTTTATTAACCCTTTCAGAGTTTTTACCAGCATTTAACTGAGAAGTAGCTTTTATAACGAGTTCAGCTGATGCGCAGCTCCACCAGGTGTTTGCTAATTGCTGCTGGCTAGTCTGAAGGAGCCGAGTGGGAGAGTCACTGCAGCAGCTCTGAGGAGGAGGCGCGCCTCGAAGGCGGGGCTAAGTCCACCTAGGCGTTTTGCACAGCTGAATGGTTGCCATGGAAATGAAAGGATTCCTCAAACATGCATTATAACATGATACAAACTTCAAAAAAGTAAATTTTAGGAAATACTGCTTCTTTAAAATGAACATCTCCGTTAATTAAAACATGTTTTAATTGCCTTTTTATTGCACTTACTGTATGAATTTTGACATTCTGCCCTGAAATTGTGAAATAACTGGGATTTTTCTTGCAGATGTGAGGTTCTCTGATCTATTTAACTTTGAATCAAACCATCCATCCATCCATCCACTTACACCCTTGTCCCCAATGGGGTCGGGAGGTGCTGGTGCCCATCTCCAGCTAACGTTCTGGGCGAGAGGTCGCCAGTCTGTCGCAGGGCAACACAGAGACACACAGGACAAACAACCATGCACACACACACTCACACCTAGGGACAATTTAGACAGACCAATTAACCTCACAGTCATGTTTTTGGACTGTGGGAGGAAACCGGAGTACCCGGAGAGAACCCACGCATGCACAGGGAGAACATGCAAGCTCCATGCAGAAGGACCCCAGGCCGGGAATCGAACCCAGAACCTTCTTGCTGCAAGGCAACAGCTCTACCAACTGCGCCACTGTGCAGCCCTGAATCAAACCAGAAAACATGAAATCCAGTCATCGTTTTTAGTTGCCTGTCTGCTTATGTATGCTAAGTGGTTTCCACCATGCTATAAAAAACCCCCTCCTCTCCCAGTAAAATGTCTCCTAACCAATTGGTCCCTCACGTTCTCATGAATAAATCAAAACAAACAAGCGTATCTGGCATGGAAAGTCATCCAGATGACTTCTCTCTCAATAATTTGCAGAGCATGCTCTGAACCTCTCGGCATGTTTGCACACATTCCCTCCCCAAAGATTTTACATTTTCAGAAAAGCGTAACTAAAACGTTCAACTACATTTGCATTTTTATTTTTTTTTTTGCTTATCTTACCATTTTGTTAACCGCGTCTCATATCTGGCTGCATAATAAAGTAGTTTGTCTTCACATTAAGGCAGTAAAATCTGATTGCAAACAAAATAGTTCATAATTTCTTGCAATTATGTTTCAGTCTTTTGAAACTGGATTTGATGAACCTAATTAATTTTAGAATAAAACTGCTACATATTACTAATTATCAATAATAAAGCTCTAGTTGCATTTATGTCAGGATATTATATTTGCTTTTGATGAAATTGTTCTTTAGTTGCAACATTATTGTGATTTTTAACTACTTTTTTGCTCTAAACAAGAATTAATTTCTGTAGCTTCCAAAACTTTATATAAAAGTTAATAAAATCACATTTTAAAAAGGTGATAGTTAAATTAAAAGTGCCAGATGAAGCTAGAGGGGGAAAAAAAGGTATTTTTATCTCAAATGAGGCGAAGAAAGAATATAATTTAGCCTCTAATATAAATGCTGTCAAGCATTTCAAAAGGCTTTTAAGAGTTCTTGTGACATTCAGTGAAATCAGATGCAATAATGATGGAAAAAAGGTCAAATCTGAATTTATTTATCTGTGAACCAGAGGTAAATCTACTATGAATATATGAATACTTTCAAAAGAAACATATTAAATGTATTCTATTCTGCTTCAAAAACAAAAAAAGGTCTTAAAATGTTTACAGAAATTGGCTAACTAGCTGTAAATTAAAATAAAAATACAAAAATATTGATTTAATTCCTATTTTTGGCCTGAACTCGGCAGGTGAGGCCAAAACAGCAACACCTAGACGTCAGAAACTTACATTAAATCGTCAATTTCAGTCAACATTTAAGCTACAGGCAAGAAAATTAGCTTCATTTCCCTCACCTCTGAGTTTATTTTTCATTTTAATGGAAACTGGATCGTCTGGAACGGCTCTAACTGGTCTGACCTTCAGCAGACTCGAGCCTCGTTCCTGCACGTGTAGATCCATATGTTCTAGAGCGTCAATCACAAATCTGAAAAGGCAAACTCTGGAGCAACGTGTGGGACTCTGCAGGTTGTTTTCGCTGCTTCATCACCAAGAGCTTAATCCCTCATCATCTGGACGCCTTTATCACACCAAACCAGATGGACCAGATGCCCGACTATATTTACAACCACATGGCAACGACATCGTCCTAATTAGATGAGCCACACGTTTACCGAGTTGTTTATGTTACAGAATACATAATATGTTTAGTTTATCCTCCATCTCAGTCACAAGAGGGGAAGAAAATCATCTTAACGCAATCAGCAGAAGATGTGATTATGTGGCTTATGCTACTCTTGTAGAAAGAGAGTAACTGTAATAGAGAAGCAGTTTTAATTTGAATATACAGTTGAGGCAAATAAATTATTTTTTTTTAAATACAGGAAACTGTGAAAAAAGTCAGAATGTCAGTTAATAAATCTCAATAAAGTCATAATTTGAAGGTCAGAAATTATCTAAACATTTCAAATCACAAGAACTGCTTCCTTCCACTTTAATATTTAAATTTAAAAAAAAATAATATGTTGGTGTAATTAATGCAAACGTTATGTAAAATGAAAACTTGCTTTTCATTTTTTTTCTTTCAACAGAAATATTTTGCTCTTCCAAGATTAAAGAATATAGTAGAAACAAAGAGAAAAAAACTCTTATTTATGTATTTTTTCCCAATTTGCAAAGTGCAATGCTTTCTGAACTCTGCTTCTGATTGGTTAGTCAGCACCTTGTGACGACTCCTAACCCGGAAGTAAAATCATTTTTACATTAGTGATATTGTTTTTTTCTTTTTACAAAGTTTTAGAATATTTCCATGTATTTACTGTTACTTTCTTACAAGCTTTTTCAAGTAAACATGAAAGAAGAAAACCATTTCATCTGAAGACGCCGACCCACACCGACATCATTTCGAGTGGATAAAAATAAGAGAATATGATGTGAATGAGGGAAGCATTTTAGTGACTCATGTGAACTTTAACGTTTCAGGCAGGAATATTCCTGAGCAACCAGTAAAAATATTACTTTGGAACAAATGTTTGAAAAAGTATGTTTTTTTTTGGTTTGCCATTAAGTAGCTACAAATTCCACTGGACATGATCCGATTTGAAATGTTTTCTTGATTAATTTGCAGTCATACACTGCAAAAACACAAAATCTTACCAAGTAATTTTTGTCTAGTTTCTAATGCAAGTCAAACTAAATTAAAAGTAACTTTTTAGCAAGATATAGAGACTTGTTTTAAGTAAATAATTCCTCATTATTGATGAAAAAGTTCTAGTTCCATTAGCAGGTAAATTTACTTAGGAAATAAGTGAAATTATCTGCCAATAAAACAAGTACAATTTAATCAATAATAAGGAATTATTTACTTAAAACAAGCCTCTAAAAGTTACTTTTAAAATAACTTTGTTTTATTTTAAGTGCACTCAGATATTTTCTCTAGAAACTACACCAAATTACTTGGTAAGGTTTTGTGTTTTTGCAGTGTACTGATGTAGACGACGCATCGTCACTCCATATAAGGACGTGCTGATTTTATTTTAAACAACTCTGCTTGCAGAGGGTCTCAGTGTCACTTTTTTGCTTTGAAAAACTGTAAAAATTCAAACTTTGAAGTCCTTATGCAAGGACTGTTGACATTCAATGCAAATATTACGACATTTCCCCCTTTAGGTGGAGAAAAGTGAAGCTTTCCTTCCTGACAATGTTCGGTTTGTTTGTTTCTATGCACTGTAATCACTAACTTAATGAACACTGTTGTTCCCAAAAGCAGCACGGCTATATATAGCATCAAAACTAATTTATTGGTTCGCTCGGAGGTACCAAGCAATCACACGTTTACACCTTTCCTAATAGAGTGCTGCCGGACACTCTTTCTCCTTCTCTTTGTTTTTCCTTCTGCAGGAATCTGCCCCTGGCGTTTCTTTCTCACAGTGTTTCCCAGTGCAGCGTGTGTAAAGAGACGGACGGACGCGCTCATCCCCTCAGCTCCTCCCCGCGAACGTAAATAGAACACGTCTAATTTGGCAAGGGCGATGTTGACATTTGGATCTGATGCCCCGGTGGGAAGGGTAAAACGGCGACGAATTAGGATGCCGCTGCCGCACAACACCTGATCTGTTCCTCTGCATTCAGCAGAAGGTTCTCAACGCTGCATCAGCCAAGCAAATCCCCTCGTATCAGAGGATTATTGGTCACGTCGTTCCACTAAGGAGGCGTTCTGGTCTGAATGGAAACAAGAGCTAGCAGACGCTTTAGAGCATCAAAACCGCTCATTTTTGGCTCTTTTTTGGAAAAAATAAATGCTTGAATTAACTAAAAAACTGATTTTCAGTGATTCTTTGGCAGAAAAGACCTGAAGGCAAATAATCGTGTACTTTGGGAGCGATGCTCCTCTTCCTCCCACCCCTTACAAAATCGCTGGCTGACATTAAGACTTGCAAATCAGATAACTCATTAGTTAGTCGTCTTCTTCTGACCATTTCTCCATGGAAAGATGTCCTTCATGAAAAGCTTGGTCATTCTCACGTTAGATCAGGGCAGATTTTACACAATTAGTCATTTTTATTTGTTTATCAGAATCAGTTTAAGAAGTTTCATAACAAAAGCAGATTCCATTGATGTAAGATAATGTGCAAACATTCTGAGACGGCTGCAGATGTGAAGATTTCACTCTTTTTTTGACATTTTCAACAAATTTGTTTTATCTTTAGCTGAGATCAGCTGTCTTTAAAATTAAAACTTAAACAGAACCTGACAACATGAAGTAGGCTAAGAGAGTCAAGATGCATCAAGATTCTGTCCAAAAATCAAAGATAAAACAGCAGAAAACACTGCCACTATGTCATAACAATATAAGACAGATAATGTGAAAAAAAATCAGGGTCCTCTGTCGTCCCATGAATGCTATGTCATCTGCACAAATTCACAGCCAGAAACAACCAATCAGAGCCGAGAGGAGGGTCTTAGCGCTGTCAATCACCCTTGTGTTCAACACAATGTAGCTGACACTGTAAAAAAGTCTCTAATATATGATAAACTCCCAGCAGTTCTGGCTGCCAGAGTTTTACCATCCAACTACAGTAAAATTCTGTGCATATATGGTAAAATTTGGTCAAATTAAAATTCTGTTTAAATATGGTAAAATCGGAAAAATTCTGTATAAATATGGTAAACTTCTGAATAAATATGGTAAAATTCTGTATAAATATTGTAAAATATGGTAAAATTCTGTATGAATATGGTAAAATAGGAAATTTTTGTATAAATATGGTAAAAAAAATTTAAATTCTGTATAAATATAGTAAAATTCTGTATAAAATACTTTACTATGAATTATAGATCTTCTTTTTAAGTGCGTGCAAGCATTCATGTTTTTTAAGCTAGCAGGTTATGGCTAGTTAGCAGCATGCTAATTAGTCTTAGCCTGCTGTGCTAAGGCTAGTTAGCACAGCAGATAAGCAGTTTTTTTCTGTAATGGTATGGTGTTTGTTCATAGCATATTTAGCAGCGAGTACACAGGGTTGACTGACAGCGATATGACCCTACCTCTGGCTCTGATTGGCTGTTTTTGACCGGAAGCGGTCCATGTCTCCAGATGTCAACAACAGTTTTCCTGTCTCATGTCAAACTGTAATGTTACAATGACAGTTTTTAAAAACATTTTTTTTAATAAAAGTTACATAATTTACATGCTTAATGCTGGTGAGAAGCTTAACTTCCCTTTTCTGTTTGAATGATAACTCAGATGCAAATCAAAAACAAACAAATATAAAATAATCATGCAGATCAACACTGGCAGCTCTATATTTGGAGGCAATGTAACCGGGCCGCTGATGTTAAGGCTGGCGACGTGGCTGATGTGACCGCGCCGCGTGCTCTCAGGTCACCGCGCCACGGGGCGCCGCCACCAGTCGCACGGGGTTAGGAGGTGGCAGAGGTTAGCCAGCTGTGACCGGCTGCAGCCCACAGGCTGGCCTCAGATAATTTCATGTGTCGCCGCAGAGCTCAGATCTCACCATGAAAGAGCGAGAGCGATGATCAAGAGTGCGAAAGAACAATGGAGATGGAGCACAATGAAGGCCGCAGAGAGGAAACAGAAAAGTGGGAACGTAAGAGTGATTGATGTCTGGAGATTGAAGAGGGGAGGATAAGAGCGAAGGAAGAAGACAAAAGGCCAGGAAGTCATGTTTTATCCTTCAGCTTCACAGCCATCTTCTCTTCCTGCTCCTGGCCCAAAAAACAATGGAAGCTGCAGAGCTATTTAGGAATAATTCAGCTCACAGGAAGTCATAACTCCTGATTGATAAAGCAAATAGTATTATGGAGCAAACACAACCTTTATGTTCAGCAATTAGCACAGAGTTCAAATATGACCTTCAACTACAAACAAGCAAACAAACCAAGCGCCTAAAGAGGAAACCGAAGATTTCTTACCAACTGACAACAATTTTAGGATTTGTGTGTTGCACGTGGCTTTTGTACACAGATGATTTAGCACACATGTGTCAAACCCGAGGCCCGGGGGCCAAATCTTGCCCACTCTAGCTTTTTATGTGGCCCTCTAGACTCCAAATTGCATCAATAAGTCCCTCCAGTTTTTCACAAATCAGTAAAATTCACACAATATCTACACAACCCCACATATTAATTGACTGCTGCCTCAATCAAACTAGGTGTCAAGTGATTGATAAGTCGATGAATAAAAAGTCACATTTAACATCATACATTAGAGCAAATAAAGTAAAAATTCCTTTAAAATATTTCCAATTTAGCGCCACAAAATTTGTGATTTTGATTTTTTTTTTAAATCCCCAAAAAAGCAATCACAAAATCCTGGATGGACTAATCAGTGTGAAAAGATGTTCAATATTACTTAATTTTAAGAAACCCTTATTGAATGCTAAACCAGCTTTTTATTGATAATTTAGCAGTCTAATGGGTTTTATCAGTACATTCTGGTACAACCGGCCCTCTAAGAACATTCAGATTTTTGATTTGGCCCAAAATAAAAACGAGTTTAATGTTCAATCTCTCATGAAAAGCTAAACAAAGTTGGTGGCAGCAACTGACTCGCTCACTCTTTGGTTACCTAGCAACTCACTCACTCATTCTATGGTTACCTAGCAACAGCCTGCTGAGTAACCGGCCTGCACAACTGCCGCTTCATAACTGCCGAGTACAAATAAATATCAGAATCCCACATTTTTAATTGGAGACACAAAAATGAAACTTGACTTGAGGCGAGTTGTTTGTTTTTTTAATGGAGATTAACAGTAGCTGCGTTTCCATTTACCATATAACTGCATAAATTGGAATTACAAAAGAAAAATTGCGTAATGGAAACAAAGCAATAAAATCACGATTTCAATAGTTTTTGTGCCGAGATGAAATGCTTTTTCGAAATTTGTGTATTCCGCAAACTGCAATGAAAACACTTTTTTGCATCATACGAGTCACGTGATTTGTTATAAACAAAAGTTATTGTTAATAAAAGGAAAATGTTTAAATACCTGGCAAAAACAAAGTAAATGACAGGACTTTTTTCTTAATTACTTTTTTGTGAACAATCTTTTTCACATGTGATTTTAATTGCGTTTTTTTTTAACATTGCAATTGTAAAATTGTGTTTTTCTACATTATCAACAAAGTTTTGTTTAGTTTTTGTAACCAAAACGCAGTTAATGCCTCTTTTAGAGAATAAATCATTGTTAAAAAGAAAATGTTTAAATATCTGGTTTTGTTGGTGTGGTGTCTTCTTTCTTTTGTATTTCTGCCATTCTTTAGTTCCTCAAAATGCCTTTAAGCCCATGTGGAGCCAAGCAGAAAGGATTTGCTGGCCATCAATATGGCTCCAAGGTAATTTTGCATTCAGCTTAGCTGTTTTTTATGAATACATGGGTGTAATTTCGAAGCCCTGTGTAAAACAGCCGCTCTGAAGACAAGCGATGAAGCAGTAAACACCGACATTAGTGGCGCTTTCAGCCTTCCCGACTTCAAACGATGCCCCTTTTCCTCTGGAGGATTTTCTCCTCTTATAAACAAGCACAAATCATCATCATCATGAAAATGTCAAAGTGCTGCTTTTACTCTGTCAATAATGTCAAGCTGCTGACACTTTGACAAAGAGGGAGCGCTTCTTGGAGGAGAATGAAAGTGAAATCAATGCAGAGTTGGCGGCGTTGGCTTTCACCCCTGCTCACCACCGAGGGAGACCCCGAACGCGACCCAGTCACAATGTCCCGGCACCCCTCGGCCGCTCCAGATGGCCGCCATATGTCCTCGCACCACGAACACCAGAACCCACGGCAACGAGAGGCCACACTTCGCGGGCGCCGGGGTTTGTTTACCAGTGTTTCCCTCTGCTGTTTGTTGTGTGTCTGACGGAGCATCTGCAGCAACTACAGCTGATATTAGGGACAAACAAAACCTAGCAGAACGGGAGAAGGTCCTTACAAAACATTCTGTTCTTTTTCAAAGTTTCTGTGATAAGAAAGGGAGCATCAGAGAAAACGAAGCACTCTGGATGATCTGGAGAGATTGTGTTGAGCGATGGGAGAAAAGTTACAAGAGACTAAACGTTCACAAGCGTAAGAGAAACAACTTCCTACTACGGCTGTCTTCATCTTTTTCTTTAGGGTAGAAAAATATGTGCAAAATGCAAAAGCAAAGCAGGCCAAACAGACTTTCCATCACTATCCTGCCCTTCTAAGACATAAAGAGAAACTTTCCGTGAGAAGAAAGAAAAAATACATCCAGACTATTTGGACTATATCAGAGTTATTTTCATGGAGAAATAATATCTTACAGTTTTGATTATGTCGTTTTTGTATTGGTAGTCTTTTTATTTGCTTATTTTGAGGGAACGCAAACGAAAACATTTCCCCATGCCCCCTATGGGGCTCTGTATGTCATAACCAATTTTCCTTGATGGTAAATTGTTAACTATTGCAATAAATGATCATTTGATATGATACTATTTTCAAGTTATTATATTGATACACTCTTAAAGATCAATAAACTTTAATTTTTATAGGGCACTTAAAGGGGAAGTGCACAAAATTGACATAGTGCCATTTTATAGTACAATCAAATACCTATGCTAAAGATGCTACATATATCAAATACATTTCCCTTAGTAATTTAACGCTTTGAAATTGGGTCTCTGTCTCTTTAAGAAACTCCTGCTCTTTCTGAAACTCCGCCTTCAGGAAGTGATGACAACATGTGACAACATTAATCCTTTAACAACTTTTTAACCAGCGTTTAACTGAGAAGTAGCCCAGCTGATGCGTAGTTCCACCAGGTGTTTGCTAATTGCTGCTGGCTAGTCTGAAGGAGTTGAGAGGGGGAGCTGTGCCTTGAAGGGGGGGCCAGGCCCACCCAGGCGTTTTGCACAGCTGAATGGTTGCCATGGAGATTAAATGATTTGAAATGAAAAATGAAAGCAACACGCCATGTATGTTTATGATGAATGAATGTTATGACATAATGTAAAGCTAAAATAAAGTCAATTTTACACAATACTGCCCTTTAACACTGGACCCGGTAGATATTTTAAATATCCAAAATAAAACACATGAAACAGAAACCATACACAACTAAAACCAAAACAAACGGATTATGATGTGACATCATAATCCGTGTGACATCATAATCCGTGTTTAGGTCTAAGGTGTGAATCACACCTAAACCTTACCCCGAGTCCAAAAACAGCATTTCTTCTTTGGGAGCAGTGAGTCCTCACAATACATCAAATACAGGATACACACCCACACACAACAGGCTGCTACAGCGCAACTCATTTGTGCTAATCAAGACTGAAGAACAAACGTAGTGGTTTTATTGTCTAATTTCACAAGGACGGCTGGATTAATTGAACAAAATGGCAAACAGTGTGGGCTGCACAGTGGGGCAGTTGGTAGAGCTGTTGCCTTGCAGCAAGAAGGTTCTGGGTTCGATTCCCGGCCTGGGGTCTTTCTGCATGGAGTTTGCATGTTCTCCCTGTGCATGCGTGGGTTTTCTCCGGGTACTCCGGTTTCCTCCCACAGTCCAAAAACATGTGTGAGAATGTGTGTGCATGGTTGTTTGTCTCTGTGTTGCTGTGTTGTTTGTCTCTGTGTTGCCCTGCGACAGACTGGCGACCTGTCCAGGGTGACCCCGCCTCTCGCCTGGAACGTTAGCTGGAGATGGGCACCAGCACCCCTCCCGACCTCACTGAGGGACAAGGGTGAAAGAAAATGGATGGATGGGATGGCAAACAGTGGTTATCCATCTATGCCTGAAGATCAGGGTAGCCTGCTGATGGACTTAAGTTCTTCTGACATCGCCTGTGAAACACTGGAGATAGAAAACGACAAACTGCGCCAGCTGGTGGAAGATCTCAGACGGACCATCGAATGCTCCAAACCTGGCAGGAGAGCTAGGCAATCGGTCTTGCAAGCTAAATATAACATGATAGCAAGTGAGAACGATGTACTTCAATCTCAAATCATGTCTTTTAGTGAAGAGCAGGAAAACACACTGCTTAAACATGAGGACCTGAGAGTTGAGGTACATTGCCTGGAAGTAGCTTGACAGACACTGAAACAAAGACTCATGAGGTATCGGATGATCTTGACAAGGGCACATCCGTCCATTGAAAAGCGATCCGAAGACTTGCAGTCTTTCAGAGGAGTTGGGCGATCTACTGAGACGGTACCAGAGAGACTGTGAGGAGTTCGAGCGCATTAGCTGGCAAAACGAGACTTTAAAGTCTGAAAATGCTCAGCTAATTGCAAGATTGGCTCTACAGCTTGAGGAGTACCTGGTGAGCAAGGGACCAGTTTCAGCTCTCCGAAAAGTTGGTGAGAGGGTAGGAACAGTTTTTAAGACCATGTGCCGAACAGGAACACTGAGGTTCTAGATACCAGAATGGTTCTAGAGAAACGGGTCGCTTTGCTGATACTGGTTCTAGAGAAACGGGTCGCTTTGTTGATACTGGTTCTAGAGAAACGGGTCGCTTTGCTGATCCTGCTTCCAGAGAAACGGGTCGCTTTGCTGATACTGGTTCTAGAGAAACGTGTCGCTTTGCTGAAACTGGTTCCAGAGAAACGGGTCGCTTTGCTGAAACTGGTTCCAGAGAAACGGGTCGCTTTGCTGAAACTGGTTCTAGAGAAACGGGTCGCTTTGCTGATACTGGTTCTAGAGAAACGGGTCGCTTTGCTAACACTGGTTCTAGAGAAACGGGTCGCTTTGCTAACACTGGTTCTAGAGAAACGGGTCGCTTTGCTGAAACTGGTTCCAGAGAAACAGGTCGCTTTGCTGATACTGGTTCTAGAGAAACGGGTCGCTTTGCTGACACTGGTTCTAGAGAAACGGGTCGCTTTGCTGATACTGGTTCTAGAGAAACGGGTCGCTTTGCTGACACTGGTTCCAGAGAAACGGGTCGCTTTGCTAACACTGGTTTCTGTGCCACCCAATTCTTTGGTTGCCAGAATTAAGAGTTGTGCCTACAAAACATATTGATCTCGGACCACTTACTATGCATGCTTAAATTTTCACCCTTAATTTAGTTTAGACGTAATCCTATTTAGTGATTAAAATCCCACTGGTTGCAAATGCCCAACCTTCTGAAATATACTGAGAAAAATATTGATGATTACTTCAGCTTAAATAAATCTGAGACTACAGCATCTATTAGTCTCGGATTAATGTTCCGAGGGGGTAAAATAACTTGGTCATGTGCTGACAGACCGTCTGTCTGATGATGAGGACATTTACCATCAGGTTCGAATGATATATGCTCAGGCAAATATCCTTGGTCGTAAGTTTGGATTCTGTTCTGATGAAACTGAACTTGTTTAGATCGTATTGTACATCACTCTATGCTGCACATTTGTGGTGCAATTTTAAAAAAGCCAGTCTTCATAGATTGAAGGTGGCTTATAATGATGCACTAAGACTTTTGCTGAATAAGCCCAAATGGACCAGTATCTGCTCCAGTCAGTACTTTGATGGGTGTTTTAAGAAAGCTTATGTATAAATTTGTTGTTTGAATCAGTCTAATAATAGAATTATTCCACTGTTGACTAACGTTAAATATAGGTGCAGTAAAATACTCATCTGTACTTTGGAGACATTGGTATGATTGCCTCTTGAATGGTTAGGAACCTTTTTTATTGTACTTTTTATTCTTTCACTGTATTTGTTATCTTTTTTATGTAAATTGGACTTTGAGTCTCTAATAAAATCTATCTATCCATCTATTAGATTGGAAACCTTTAAGGCTTTTATACAGGGCCAGATGATTAGTTACACAAAAAAATAAATCTAATAAAACTATTATGGAGATGCTATAATAGTTTATTATAGTAATAGTATATTATTTACCAAGTAATAATGACCAAAATTACTTGGTAAAATTCTGTGTTTCTACAATTCTTATCTACAGGTTAAGCAGATTTCATTTCAATTTCGGTTTACTACTGTGAACGGATGTAAAATAGCTTTAATGTTGTCTGTCAATGAGTTTAAATAGTTATTTATTTACTAAGATTATTTTAAAGGGAACAACGCACAGTAACAGACAACTTGAATTGGATAAAACAAATATTTATTATTATTATTTATTATATTTATTGGTGTATTAAGTTCTGTTAAGCTGTTCTTGGCAGTTGGTGGTCACCATAGTAACCAGTAACCGACAGCTCCTCCCCCTTTTTCTGTTGCCATTTGTAACTGTGGAACGTATTAGGATCGGTTCTGTTTTCTTTACAAATATTTTATTTTAGCATATATTTTAGACACATTTAATAATATACAGTGTTGCATTAGTAATTGCGCTATGTTTTGTATTTTTAACTGTTATTATTAATGTTGTCCATTTTAGCTATGTTTAATTTTACAAATGTTAAGTGTTGCCAACAGCCCATTGGGAGACGAACATAGAAGGGTTACATATATCAAAACCAAGCAATTTTAGACGTCTAAAAATATTTCTTCTTTTTTTTTTATTAAATAAAAACACATAAAGTCCCCGGTTTTTTTATGGTGGCAACTTATCCCAATGGCAAAATAACTGGATATTTATTTACTAAAACTTCTGTAAATTTTATGGAGAAAACTATTGTGGAGATGCTAAACCTTGAAGAACAAATAAAAGATGGCTGCCACCTTATCGTGGAGAGAGGTTTGAGTGTCCCAATGATCCTGGAGCTGTGCTGCCTGGGACTTTATGCCCCTGGTAGGGTCACCCAAGGCAGACAGGTCACAGGCCTGAAGACCCCTTTGATGAATGTGAATGTTGGATTTGGTGGTTCCCTCGCCTGGACGCGGGTCACCGGGGCCCCACTCTGGAGCCAGGTCTGGAGGCGGGGCCACGATGGCGAGCACCTGGTGGCCGGACTTATAACCCATGGAGCCCGGCCGGGCTCAGCCTGAAGAGGAGACATGGGTCCCCTCTCCCATGGGCCCACCACCTGTGAGAGGGCCCAAAGGGGTCGGGTGCAGTGTGGGATGGGTGGTGGTCGAGGGTGTGGTCCCTGGCGATCTGATCCTCGGTTACAGAAGCTGGCTCTTGGGACGTGGAATGTCGCCTATCTGGTGGGGAAGGAGCCGGAGCTAGTGTGTGAGGTTGAGATGTCTCTGTAAACAAAATTGCCCTTCAAAAAATATAGCTTATTTTATTTATCATGTGATTAATTGATTAGTTGCTTATGCCAACAGGCTTACTTCCAACAAGTTTAAGTTTCCAAAGCTGAAAATAATATCCAAGAGTCAGTTCAATGTTGTTCAATCAACTCACTATTTCATTAGTTGGATGTAATATGAAGACGTCGAGCAAATGTCTGAAGGAGCTTCTGTCATTTTTACATAAAAGTAATTATGTTTAGTATCATTTTCAGTGTAGGACAAGCGTTAACAGATATTAGCCTCGGGGTTGGTGGATATTATTAACGGAGGGGTCGCAGTCATCAACAAGGGGCCGCTGTGATGTAAAATAAGAACAAATTAACCTGTCAGAACTGACTTCTGTTTCTCATGGTTGAACTTTATGACATTACTTTGGCTCTATGTTTATAACAAGACTTGCTGTAGCGAGTTAAAGTCTATTTAGCTTGGCTGTAATAAAACATGTGGATTTTTTCTCTTATAAATGCATTTAAAAATCTTAAAAGTATGTAAACGGAGTCGTTTAATGATATTTTACAATGTGTTTAATAAAAATTATGTTATAATTTTTTATCAAAAATTATAAAACATAATCCAGATTTATATTACAACTTATATCATATTTCACTTATAACTAATACTTTTTAATACATTTTAAGAAATTGACTTAAAACACATTTGTAGTTCTTTGCTAAAAAGTTACTTCTCAGTTAGTCTTGTACTAATTTATCTGCACTAGACCAAGCATACTTAGTAAGATTTTATGTTTTTGCAGTGCATTAGCTGGGCAATAAATCAATAAAAATATCAATATCAATAAATTTCTCACAGCTAGTTAAGCAAAGCTAGTAGCATCAACTAACTCATTCGCTCTCTGGTTACCTAGCAACAACTCACTCAGACATTCTTTAGTTACCTAGCAACAACTTGTTGAGTAACTGGCGTAGCAGCGGTTTAAAGTTTTGCCACTCATAAATGCTTAAAAAAAATAAACAACAAAAAACTGTAGCTAAAAAAAACAAAGGTTGTTTCATATATCTAAAACAAAAGACAACTGATGTGAAATATTCATGTCGTGATAAGTTTGTTCAAACCCAGCGACTCCTTCGCCAAGTTTGGTCAACTCCAACTTAACTTCTAGATCCACCAACGAAGCCGGGGATTTTGAGCAAATCCCCGGTTCATTTGCAGGAATTAGGAAACAACCTCTACCTCCTGAACTCGCGTCGTTCTTCACACGGTGGAGGAAGAAGAGGGAGCAGACAGTCTGAACAACGGGCTGTCAGAGAGGATGAGCGGCGGCGCTGTAATTACGCTCAGGAAGGCTGGATTGGTGTCAGGCCCGCCCTCCCTTCGCCTCGCCAACCTGTCCCTGGAGGCGAATTAGCTGAGCTTGCTTTCCACGGAGGAATCCAGAAAAAGTCGGTATCAAATGTCAGATTAGCATAGCAGAGCGAGAGGTAAATTATTTGGCATTATATCGCTCTTTGAAACCTGAAGTCAGAAAGTACCGACTCCATGTTTCTCCTCTGACAGCCGCCCTTGCGTGACTTTGCAGTGCTGACGCGCGCAGCTTGCGGTCTGTTTGAAAGGAGATAAATCCATGATGGGTGGCAAGTTAAAGGAGAGACAAGACGCTTAGAGTCGGGCTTCACCTGAACCCCAACGGGACTTTATCATCACACACGCATCCTAACATGGCGGACAAAAGTGGAATATTAATCCACATATATAAACTTTTTCTGCGCAAGATTAATAATTGACCTTTATAGTTTTATTAATGTTCTGTTTTTCAAAGATTCAAAGTTATTAAATACCACAAAGGATCAATGAGAGGGAGGCCGGGCTGTAATCTGTTAGCTTCGACATTTATAGGAGTTTGTGACCAACAGGGAATTAATGTAGTGTTGCATGACATTAAAATCTGAAAAGTGTGGCGTGCGTTTCGTATTCAGCCTCCCCCCCCAAATAAAATATTCTGCAGCCAGACGTCATTGGATTAATTAATAATTAAGTAACCACGACTCTGTAATGTCAATCAATCCATTTTTTAAAATCTCCTTGTAAATGTTTTGCTGTTTGTTTGAAAATGCTTCGTAAATAAAGTCTGCAGCTTGTTACACATCACAGCAAAAATGGAAGAAGGTGTTTTGAAATGGGCCTGCTTGCCTTCAGCAGTAACATAGGAGCTTAACAGAGATAATGAGAAGATTTGTAAAATAAAAGCTGTTAGAAACTGCGGGGGAGATTCACCTTCCTTAGATTAAAGTATATTCAAGGATTGGAATGGCCTAGTTAAAGTCCAAACCTTAATCCAACTGAGAATTTATAGTAAGAATGAATCTAATCTTATTTCGGCTTTTAAATTTTATAATTCACAATTATAAACCAATTTATGTTGGATTATCACTTAGACAGAATTTAATTAGACAGTAAACTCTTGTTGTTGCTAACGGTTGTTAGTAGTTATTGTTGGTTGTTGTTAGTAGTTTTTGGTTGTTAGTAGTTGTTGTTTTAAATAAGAGGTGTTGTAGTTAGGTTTTGTGCACCGTTTGGCTGGTTTTCTCAGGCGAGGTTGGCGTTGGCTCACTCTGAGGGCCGTCGGATCTTAACGTCTCCATGGAGGGCCGTTAAATCCCAACGTCTCCGTGTTAGATACGTTTTATTTCATTTTGTTCTTTTTAGTGTTGGCTGTTAGAGCAAATTGAGTGTCATTTTTCCAAAATAGGGATTGTTAAGTTTACTTTGTAAAAGTGAAAAGAATAATATTCATTGTTTGATTGTTGAGTTACCATAGTTACAATCAGAGGTTTAGTCCTTTCCTTGTATTTGAGCTCAGTTTGTTTACTTATACAAGTCAGCAAATAAAAAAAAAATGCAATCTGGATGTCAACAGGAGTGCTGGTCGTCATTGCTGACAGTTTATGTTCTCTTCAGATTGTGTGTTACAGTTCCTACTCCCGGGACCTGTAACACGCTCTTAAAACTCAAAACCTCTAAGCCTTTATACGATCCCGTTTCATAAAATTTTATTCAATCTCCTTCATAATTCATCCTTTCACAGGTGTTTGACGTCAAGATCCCAATGCAGATCCATCACAAAATGATGATACAAGGACAGAGTAATGGCCATTAGTCAAACATTGAGATTAGTCAAATCTCAATGTTTGGAACATTCTCTGTGTGACAGAATGGACATCCGAAATAATTACACCCCCTCCCTTTTCTTTTTTGTTTATTTGCTTTCATTTTTCTCGTGCTGGCTGTGCTCTTAAGCTGCACTTCTCTTGCCGAGATGCGCTGTACTGCAGTTACAACGGTTCGCCACCAGTGGGCACAAAGAGCACAGTGAACGCTCCTGACTCAGCGAGCCAATGGCAATTAAGCGCAGTAACGGCTGGTCAGCGACGGCGCTCACTGTCGCTCTCATGTCTCAACAGGTAAATGTCAATTAGCGCTGCTGTTGGGTCTCTTGTGGGGGAGGTGGGCTGGAGCGGAGTGCCGAGGTATATGCGTGGAAGTTTTTTAGTTAACAATTCTTTGACCTGTATTGTAAATATTTGTTCTTTGACTCATGTTGTAAATATTTGTTTGTGAGCGAGCCAACGGCAATTAAGCGCAGTAACGGCTGGTCAGCGAAGGCGCCGTCAGGATGGGTGGTGGATGGTGGTGAGGAGATGACGCTGAGAGCCAGGTTATGAAGAAAATGGTGGATTTAATAATGATAATGCACAAGGAGAAACAGTCCATGGCAGGAGATAAGCGCACAGCCAAATGCCGGTAGCAACTGACTTGAAGGACAAAATTAGAGCGAACACAAACCAGGACTTAGCAGTTCTACTGGAGCGAGACGACAAACTTAGACAAGGATCCGACGACGAACACAGATAACAGGTGGGACTAAATACACTGGGAGGGTAATCACAGGGAACGAGACACACCTGGGAAACAATCAACGGGGAGGACAGGACAGAGACTCACAGGGAAACAGGGTCACACAGAAAAACTCAAAAATAAACACAGAAAACTACGGATCCCAACAGGCGCTCACTGTCGCTCTCATATCTCAACAGCGTTCATCAAAATAAAATAACCTGCGCAAAACCACACTGATTAAGTATTAAGTATGCAACATCTGGATACAAAATTAATGTGGAAAAAACACAGATCCTGACAATAAATTACTCCCCACAGCAGAAAATAAGGGATACCTACAAACTTAAGTGAAATGAGAAATATATAAAATATTTGGGGGTAATCATAACCAAAACAATTGACAAACTCTACGATGCAAATTATTTAGAAATAAACCACAATATTAAGGATTTGGGGCGATGGATGGACATTGGCCTGGATCTCAGTTCTAGAGTGGAGATAATTAAAATAAATAAATATATCTATTGGTTTTTTTTTTTTTGTAGGGAAACTGGAGCACCCAGAGAAAAACTATTGTTAAAATGACTTAAAATTACTGCTGGTGCCCATCAACTGATTCTGGAGTCCCATAGGCTAGGACCCCTTCTTCAGCCTGCCAGCATCCCTCACCGAAGGTGTCCACCAAGGAGTTCAAGGGTTGCCGCCGCGACAGGCACCAACAATCTTTCGCCCACTGCTCTGATAAGCTGCCTCAACAATGCCGACATGGAACATGGTCAGATCCCCACTTCCCCGTCTTTAAAGCTCCATCTCACAGGGGACTCTGCCAGACATTCCCAGCAGACCCTCACAACACGTTTGGGTCTGCCAGGTCTGACCGGCGTCCTCCCTCACCACCGGAGCCAACTCACCACCAGATAGTGGTCAGTGGACAGCTCCGCACCTCTCTTCACCCGAGTGTCCAAGACATACGGCTGCAGATCCGACAAAACTATGGCACAGTCAATCATCGAACTGCGGCCTAGGGTGTCCTGGTGCCAAGTGCACATTTGGACACCCTTATGCCTGAACATGGTGTTTGTTATTGACAGTCCGTGACGAGCACAGAAGTCTAACAACAGAACACCGCTAAAGTTCAGATAGGGGGGGCCGTTCCTCCCAACCACGGTCATTGCCCACGTGAGCGTTGAAGTCCCCCAGTAGAACAACGGAGTCCCCAGGAGGGGCACTCTCCAGTACCCCCTCCAAGGACTCCAAGAAGGGTGGGCAATCTGAACTGTTGTTCAGCCCGTAAACACAAACAACAGTCAGAACCCGTCCCCCCACCCGTAGGCGGAGGGAGGCTACCCTCTCGTTCACCGGGGTAAACCCCGTATGCCCAGTCCTGCCCGGCGCCTCTCACAGTGGGCAACTCCAGAATGGAAGTATTTGAGACATGGGTAGTAAAAGGTCCATCCGTCTGTCAATTTTCTCCAGGTTGGGGGGCAGCAGCCTAAGTAGGGAGGCACAAACTTCACTCTCCTAAGCCACTCGGGTCAGCTCCTCCGGGAGATTCCCATCGCATTCCTTGGCTAGCTGAGAAACAGACATTCATTGGGGAAGGGAAATGGATGGGAATCTTACTCTTTTACTGTGCTGTTTGCAATCCTCAGTGAAGTGCACAGTGTTGGATTTCAGTGAAGGAAGTGCGACAGGCCTGGTATTGCTAACTTTCTGACGACTCAGTAAAGGTCTGGTTTTAACGTCATGTTTGTTAGCAGAACACACCGATCTTCTCGCACAGTTCTTGGAGGTACCTGGCAGAGTCTGGTGGCTTATCTTACTATTTTCACCTCCACACACTCTTTCCAATTCCATCAAGGTACGCATGTCTTTCCTTTTAATCTCACAAAGTTCCTTTTTCTCCTGCCGTTTACGTTGAGAACCAGCCCGCAAGCCAGAGTCGCCCGCTCGTGTTTTGCCCGCAAACACTACATTTCCCATAATGCAACGGTAGCCCGCGAAGTGACTACAGCGCACCCAAACGGCTTCATTATTCATTATTCAGAGCCTCACCCCGAACATTGATGAACTTGTACAAAAGATGAGACACCTCCAAGTATCAGGCTCAGCCTCAGACAAGTGAGCATCACAGAGCAGTAACGTATTTTCAGTTTATAAGTTTCAGTTAAATTTTTACATTTGTTTCTACAAGACGTGATTTTTCTTTGAATGAAGTATTGTTTTGTCTGTGTGCCATATATTTTTGTATTTTATTTTATTTTATTTATTTTTCAGTTGAATGGATTCAGGTAAAATTGCAGATAAGAGCCATGAGAAAGAATACAACTGATTTGATTTATTTTTTTTACTTTACTATTTGAAAGCAGTGATCGGTAGGATCATAGAGCAGCACAGTAATGCATTTTCAGTTTATAATGCATGCACTTTGATTTATG
The DNA here is from genome assembly GCF_904066995.2 of Poecilia reticulata. Classification (NCBI taxonomy): domain Eukaryota; kingdom Metazoa; phylum Chordata; class Actinopteri; order Cyprinodontiformes; family Poeciliidae; genus Poecilia; species Poecilia reticulata. The sequence goes on along the minus strand of NC_088852.1, from coordinate 5,195,299 downwards.
CATTTATCTTGATATTAAGAAACATATTTTGTTTTTAAAAACAATTAAATTTGTTGCTGTTTGCCTCTTGAAAAATGTTTTCCCTTGAAGTTACTGACAGAGCCATAACAAAATATTGCTTTATTCATTTAATCGTTAAATAATATACACTGTGTTAGGTCTTGGTTCAATAGGCTATGTGCAATCATTTCAATATGTTTTAATAAACATTAAACCAGTCCGGCCCTCGGCTTGTAGCAAATTTGTTTTTTTGGCCCTCTGTGTATTTGACTTTGACATCCCTGGTCTAAATTGTCATCCACAGTCTTCCATGTTTGGCTCAGCCTCATTCTGTCTCCAAAAAAAATTCCAGTCTTTCTCTTTCTTCTGTCTCCTCATCTCAATTTCCTCAATTTGATGCAGTCTATCTGACTCAATTGTGGCAGCCAATTGTTGCCTTTCAAGTTCAGCTATTTTCTTCTTCTGTTTATTACCTTGAATTTGGGCATCCCATGTGTCAGACACAGACTTTTTCAAAATGGTTTTCTTGTCCCTCTCCTGTTCCTCTCGTAACCTTTAGCCTAACTGCTGCTTAGCCCTCTCTTTCCTCCAAAAGAGCAAAGTTGGCAGCTTCCTTCTTCTTTATATTATCCAGATTGTCATAAAAAATCTCACATTCCTCTAGAGAATTAAACTTTTAGGGACGCCTCATCTCATGCACATCACACTCGCTGATGTAGATTGCAAGCCTTCATTTGAGTCACCAACACTCTGATATATTTCACACTGTTATCATTTGGTCCCTCGTGTTTTGCTCAGTCTTGTCCTATGTGCTGAGTTTCTGCTGCTTCTCCTTCTTCTTCTCAACATCCTCGCCTTTCCATCAAGGAATCAGACCCTTGCTTTATAATCTTGTCCATTTCCATTTTCTTATACCGTTTATATTCAACTTGACCATCCCATGCATCAGTCAAATACTTTTGCATTTTAACTTTCTTTTCTTTCTTCTGTTTGCCAAGCAACTTTTGGGCAAACTCCTGCTTAGCCATTTCTTTATTAATTTTTTTCTCCTCTAAAGCATCCTTGATATATTCTTGTCTCCTTATATTCTCCATATTATCATAGGCCATCTTCTTGCATTTCTCATGAAATTTAACCTTTTCAGCAACATTTTTCTCCCTCTCGTCATGGACATACCGTTTGCCTTCACTGACTCTCTGTTGCCTTTGTTTTACAACTCGTTCCTCTGCCTTTTCAGCAACCTGATTGTTGGGTTTCTGTTCTTTTTTACATGACAAAGACTCTTTAAATTGTTTGTTATGTTTGTCTTTTCCAGAAACTTCATTGGAAAGGGCCACGAGCAAACAAGCTGGCAGAGGTTTTTGTCCATGTCTGTCAGTTTGCAACAATGTTTTTGATTTAGGTTCCTCCTGCTTGTCTCTCTGGTTTTGCACATCCCGGGCGTTAACATTTATTGGTCTAGGTTTCTTCTCCTGTAATTTAAAAAGTGCAGCTTTGTGTCCTTCTTTTAAGTGATGTGTTCTTCGTATAACACCCCGGTCAATGCAGGTCTGATCATCAATTCCGTCTTCTAAAGCTAAAAGGAAACCTGAATCAGTTGCGCCGCAATTCTCCCTTCCATATTGTTTTGGTGTTGGTATGGGGGTAGGTTTGAAACATCCTTTAATTTTAGGCAACTTTAAAATAGAGTTGCTTAAATTACAATCCTGATCTTGAATTTTGACGTTCTTTTTGAGTTTTTCCTTTGATTCAACTGCCATCTTTCTCATCATAGGGATAGGGATCTTGGGGAATCGACAGGAATCCATCTTACGTTTCTGTTTTGAGGTGAAAAATTACAATTCTCTATGAATTCGTTGGGTTTTGCACATCTGGCTTTAGAACACACGTAAGTAGTAAAGGAGATGTTTCAACCCATCAAAACATTTCCAAATAAACTCTTTCATAGGGTTAGGGTTAGGGCTTAATACAAATGTAACTTCTTCCAACAATTTAGACAAGCTTCAGCCAGTGTGGCTGTAACTGATATAGCTACTGCTGATCCAATTATACTGACCGCCAGGGCTTCTCGTGCTACATGTTCTTAGAGCCAGGAGTGACCCAGTGTGCAGTAGAGATGCCAGTAGCCAGTGAAAAGGGTGACCTAGTTGATTGTTGGTGGTTGTTGGTTGTTGTTGTATTTTCTTAATATCTCTAATCTGTACTTTAATTGTCCAAACAAACTAAGGTAAAACAGTTTAAAGAGTGAATTCATTATTGGACTCTTTTGGTTTCACTTCATTCGTGCAGACAGGAAGTCCAACTTCCGACGTCTGCAATGAGAATAAATTATGTTAATTTTAGTTCTTAGAGCGCAATGAGAATCTGCAGAGCCTTACAGCTTTAGAGAAATGCGATCGTGGCATCTCTGCTCTGCTGCGCGGCCGGTGCGAGCAGTCTGCCCCCAACGCTGAGTCGTCTCATCCGTCAGGCTGACAGCGGGCACTGATGGCTGGTGCTGACTCGCGGGGAGGCCGGCGGCCGCTCCAGAACCCGGGTCAGAGCTCCAGATCAGGACGCCATCTCCGTCTGTCACATCCTGTCACCAGAGGGCCACGAGTGACGGATCACAGTGTCAGTCGGGTTCTGGATCCTTCGGTAAAAACGCGACCCCCTCCTTCGACCTCTGTCACCTTTTACTGCAGGTGTCAGGTGGGATGGCGCTGATACAGCTGCTGTCTGTCTGAAGCTACAGGTTAAACATGGAATGATGATCGCTCATGTCTGCAGTGACCCAGACCGCCTCAAGCCGCTGACCCCTTTCCTCTGCTTTCAGCCCAAACTAGCGGAACAGAACTATGACAAAATGAGAATCACAGAGCAGGTGTGTCAGTTACCAAACCGACGAAGAGAAATGAATCCGAGTTCAGGATCGCAGCTTTGTCTGCTTTCATCTGCAAAAACACAAAATCTCACCAAGTGTTGCTGGTCTAGTACATTTGAAAAAAGACACAGTTAACTTAAAAGTACATTTTCAGGAAGATATAGGAGCTTGTTTTAAGTAAATAATTACTTAATGTTAACAAAAAAGTACTAGCAGATAAATTAACTTATAACAAGGGAAACATGTCTTGTTATATGTGAATTAATCTGCCAATTCATCATTATTAAGTAGTTATTGACATAAAACAAGCTCCTATATAGAACTGAAAAGTTACTTTTTTAGTTTTGTCTTATTTCAACGTATTAAGAGAAACTAGACCAAAATTACTTGGTAAAATTCTGTGTTTCTGCAGTTCTTATCTACGGTTAAGCAGATTTTATTTCAATTTCGGTTTACTACTGTGAACGTTTTAAAAATAGCTTTAATGTTGTCTGTCAATGAGTTTAAATAGTTATTTATTTACTAAGATTATTTTAAAGGGAACAATGCACAGTAATAGACAACTTGAATTGGATTTAAAATATATATATTTATTATTATCAATAATAATAATTATTATTATGCATTATATTTATTGGTGTATCAAGTTCTGTTATGCTGCTCTTGGCAGTTGGTGGTCACCATAGTGACCAGTAACCGGCAGCTCCTCCCCTTTTTTCTGTTGCCGTCGGTAACTGTCCACCATATTAGGATCGGCTCTGTGTTTTCAAATATTTTATTTTAGCATATATTGTAGACAAATTTAATAATATACAGTGTTGTATTAGTAATTGCGCTATGTTTTGTATATGTTTTTAACTGTTGTTATTATTACTGTTGTTCATTTTAGCCATGTTTAATTTTACAAATGTTAAGTGCTGCCAACAGCCCATTGGGAGACGAACATAGAAGGGTTACATATTTCAAAACCAAGCAATTTTAGACGTTTAAAGATTTTATTTTATTTTTTAATTAAATAAAAACACATGAAATCCCCTGTTTTTTAGATGGTGGCAACTTATCCCAATGGCAAAATAACGGAATATTTATTTACTAAAACTTCTGTAACTTTGGTTTAGTTTACCTCAGTTGCATCAATCTCTGTACAGTCATAGATTTTATTTCTAATGTGAGGCACAAAAACATCCAAATTATTTTCTGTTCCACTATTGAAATACAGTTTGTAATTGGTGAGAAAAACTAAATTAGATTCAGGTATGTTATTTTAAATACATACTGTGAGGCTTATGAGGTTAACAGAACAAGATATAATCGTCCTTCTTTTGTAAGATTTTCTTGCCATTTGAGGAAAATAGTTTCAGCCGCTTTGTTTCTTGAAGGTAACGCAGTAAATGTGAGAAGCAGAGCCTCGTCTGAGTCAGGTAGCTAGGAAACGGCTCTGCCAGCCGGCGGAGGAGGGTTTGCAGAAGATGCTGCAGGGAAACTGTGACTTTTCAGATCCTCCTCTTGCGTCACAGATTTAGATTCTCACCTACTGGAAGACGGGGGGGTTGGGGGGGTTTTGCTTGCGGATGGGTCAGAATACTTGTGGATTTTACCTATGTGTTGACTTTTTTCTGTATTTGTAGGCTGAGGCAGGGTTTTTCTGTCCTGAACTCCCACTGATTCAGGCTTCCTGCCAGGATTTGGTTAGAAAATATCAGCATGTGAGGGAGTTTCTCTTCAGAACTGGGTCACTCAAACCTTCTGCCTTGTAATTAAATTCACCTTTTACCTGTTTTTTGCTGAAGGAATGATTTTAATTCACTAGACCAGACGTGTTTTTTTTCTGAATAAGTGAGATTTGTGTCTGCTGGGATTATTTATGATAAAGTGGTTGCGGCGTGGGCGCAGTTTACTCACCTCGGCTGTGACACACGCCATGATGCAGTGATGATAAGATCCATCTGCTTTATTCGTCTGTTTGTTTGAAACCCGAGGGAATGGTTGACGACACCGCAGCGTCGTCGTAGTGAATTTTAAAGAGTCTTCGTCAGATTCGGAGGCTGTAAATTCGACCTCCTAGATCTCTGAGCGGAGATTTGCGGTTTCGGATTTTTTTTTAATGTTCTGATGGACCCAGAGGATGGGCTGGGTGTCAAACCCTTATTTTGACTTCCTCCGTTTTTGCCGCTCTCCGTCTTGTTTGTGTATCTTCACAGAGTTCCTGGGATTGTCTCCATGTTTAATTCATGCAGAGCTTGTGTACAAGTCAGCGAGTTTCTCTTCCCCTTCCTCTCCGCCGCAGCTGAAGGAGGGGTGGCAGGAAACAAGGCCGAGCGGGTCAGTTTGATCTCAGACCAGAGAGAGTTTGTGATGATTTACAGCCGGCCCACCTGTCAGCCGGAGATGTCAGTCAGGAGGATCGACCCGCTGTCTCCTCTGAGTGAAACAACATGACATTTCTGTGCTGCTCAGAAACACTTCTGCCCTGGAGTTGTTTCTGTAAAACAAACTTTCTTTGTTTTTGTTTTTTTCTTAACTCTACATTTGTTGCCGAGTTCTGGTTTCTAAGGAAGAGGATTAGGGACACTGAAGAAATAATAATTCTGACATTTTTCTCAGAATTTTTACTTTAATCTCCTGCGATCAAAAGTCAGAATCATCTTTTTTGGTCCTAATCTTCTTCCATAGATTTCTCTAAAATGTATTGGATCGGATCTAATGATCAATTATGTGATAATTTGGAAAGTATTCACAAAAATGCTTTTTTGTTAGTTTCATACTAACAGTAGATGCCTGTTTATTTAAAGTAAAAATATTTGTCTAAAAATATTGGCAAAATCAATGTGTTTATTTTTAATTATTTTTAAAATTATAAAAAATTTTATTCTTACTGTTATAGATAAATATAACAAAGTATAAACATAAAATATTATGTATATAAATATCTATATTTAGATTTCTTTTTCTATATATATTTTTTACTTCAATGTGTGTTCATACTAGCCCTCTACATAGGGTCAGTTTTAGGTCATATTTATTTATTTTTTTGTATTTTATTTGATTTTATTTATTCTGCTTTGTTGTTTTATTTATCCCTTTCTAACATTTTTTTAAGAAATAGCTTTGGGGTGTAACTGAGTCATTCCTGCCAACACAAACCAAATTATGGTTACTTCAATAAATACTGTTTAAAAAAAAAATCACATAAAAAAGGATTAAAATAAAACAGAATAAATTCTGAGTTGTGCTGAGGAAAAATGCCCAACGTGTGTAAATGATGGATGCAATCAATATGTGGAAAACATCTGGATTATGAATCAAACTATTGGAAAATGATTTAAACTACCAATCGCTCCCGAATCTGAATACAGAACTAACCAAAAGGCAATAAGGTAAAAACATGTTGGCGCTGCAAAACTGATTCATCACAATGTCTCTCTCTCTCTTTAAGCAACAGATATTTTCTAAATGTAGATTTTAAACGGTTCATAGTAATACTAATCTGTAAAGTTTTATCTCTAGTTACACAGTCCTTTTACCAAGGACTGTTTAATCATATAATCATAATTTAAAGGATTAGCTAGCAAAATACCAAAACACATGGTTCGTCCTTTCTTGAGGTTTTATTTGAATCTATTTTGTTAAGTCAACAACTTGTTTCTTCAGACATTCCTTGGTGTTTAAGTTCTGCTGCACTGCTCTGTTTGGCAGTTGGTGGTTACCATAGTAACCAGTAACTGACAGTTCCTCCCCCATTTTTCTGTTGCCGCCTGTTAGCTGTGGCAGCTCCGTGTTTTCTTTACAACTTTGACTTATTTATTTCCTAATTTGTCTTAGAAGTGTCATTAGAATCAGAATCAGTTTTATTGGCCAAGATTCTGAGCGCAAATGGAATCTGACTTCAGTTTTAAGTGAACTTTAGAGGAAATAAAGAATGAGTAGAACAGTATGTGCATGAGCGCATGTACTGCCAAGTGTTTACATAAGAAAAAAAAGAAAAAGAAAGCCACAGTGTGGTGATATTTAATCAAAAGTGAATTAAAGTATTAGGATGTGAAGGTTCTTGAATTGTTTTATCCTCCTCTTTTTCAGGTGAACTTTTCTCCAGAAATACTGCAATAAAATGTAGCAGATGGATTACAAAACATTTGGGATAGTTTCATCTCTCTCAGTAATATCATCAGTTCTAGGAAAACCAAGAACTATTCAAAAGCTATTCAAATGGTGCAAATATATTTCAGCAAATAGCAGCAGCAGAGCAAGAGTAAAGAGGAGAAAAGATGAAAAAGACGAGCTAAACGAAGAGCAAACGTTGGTTTTAGACTCATTAGGAAAGTTGACTCCTAACCAAACACAGTATCTCTTGGTTATGAGTTATGATTCTGAAATAAAATTGTCTTAACAGCTACATGTCATATGGGACATTATTTCAAATAACAAAAACCTTCAAGAAAATAAAGCAAATGAAAAATAAAAAACAGGGCACTGAATGAAAATTCAGAGCAATTAATTAAACTCTGCTGCACTTGGTAAGGAGAGATTTTAACTATATTCAGCAGCTATTATGTGTTTTTGTGCCGATTTTTCAGGTGTGGTGTTGAAAAAAAATAAAAAATCAAACTATCTCCATGAAATGAGTTTTAATCGTGCTGAGAATCATTTACAGCTGCGACCATGAAAATGAGGCGACGCATGTTGTAAAGCCAGGTGTAATTATCATATATATGAGGATTAGACTGAGCTGATATTATCATATGTCTCCTCTTGCTTAATACGCACCGTTGGAGATGCTGAGTACGAATGTGTCAAAACATTCACATTAATTATCCAGCTCACCCAAGACTCTCAAGGTTTGGAAATAATGACTCCAGTCAATCTCTAAATTTGAAATTAATGACCACTATTAATATTTATTTTTGCAGGTACAGCAACACCAGACTGCCACTGTGTTATCTTCTAATGAGGCTAAAGTAGTTTACTGGGAAAGTGGACCAAGGTTGAATAAGTTGTAGTTCAAGTTTAATGTCATGTGAGTAACTTTAAACATGCTAGGATAGGAAGCGGTTAGCTTAGCATGTAGCCTTAAATCCTAAAGATCCTAGACTTCTTGCTAGATATCACTCATTAACAGCAAACCAAATATTTAATGTGATCAGAAAAAACTTGAAATATAAAACTTAGACCTTACTTGCTGTGAAAAACATAAATATGTTTAGTGAAATAAAGTCTAAAGGAGATTAGCATAACAATAAAAGCTAAAATACAGGAACTACAGCATAATATTGTCGGATACATGTTAGCCTTGAAGATGCTCACAAATCTTTTTTTTATGTCTTTAACTACTGAAATAAACATTTTCCTATCAAATCTATAAAATGTTTACCGATTCAAACCTGTACAGTTTGTCCTATAGCAGCCATTTGGGAAAATATCTATTATCTTCTACAACTTAGTAGTTTATTTTAATATTTCAACATTTAGTTCAGCATGAAAACTGACCAGATGTAATATTTTTTGGATACGAAATATAAATATAAATGTTTATAAATATAAATGTTTGTGCAAAGAAAATAGTAGAAAGAGATAAAAACCTGTTTTAATGTTGAATTTATGAAATAATGACTCGAATTATTGTGTGTTTATAATGACAAAACTACCTCCTAATTTATTAACGCTGCATAATATTGGGAATAAGTATAAAATGCAATGTACAGTACATGCACTTTTAAACACAAGCTTAAAATTTTCCATGATTTTACTATTAATTCTTATGAAATTAAATTTTATATTTTCATTTTTATTTACTAAAATGTTAAATTGATATAATTCAGTTTGGTTTAGTATAATAATAAGTCAGAGTAAGTTTATTTGCTCATTTTTAATTTGCTTTGCAGTTGTGTGTCAATCATAGTTTATTCGTTTGTGTACAGCGGCAGCCATCTTGAGAGTCCCACATTATTACTTCCTGTTATTTTTCAAGGCAGAAAAGGAGAAAAACTATTTCATTTCAGAGGAAAAACAGCTTCAATAAATTACTGAACACTCCGCAGGGCTTTTGCACAATACCTCCAACCTGGCTCTACGTTCCCTCCTCTAGGTGCCCTGATGAGGCTGCAGGATAAATAATTTGATTTGAAAGTAAGTCAGGAAAGCTCAGAGGAACAACTGGGGATGATCTTATTTAACTGCAGCCCCTGAAAACCCTTCATTTTGAATACATTGCTTCCTTTCAGCCTTTCAGCAGTATTACTGTACCTCCTAAAGAGGTTCCTCGTCTTTTGTTGTCTCGTTTTCTTTCTCCTGCACCTCAAATCTGTGTCTCATTTTGTAAAAAAGACTAAAAGCAGTGTTTTCACAGGTTCCCCTTATTTCCAGGAAAGCTTATTGCAATCTCTCTTCCTGCAGAGTCATGATGCAGTGAACTGTTCCAGCTAATCTGGTGTTTTCCTCCCAGATGTTGGACCGCAGCCAGACACTGAAAAAATGAAGGATTGTTTCGTTTTTAACAGACTTTCTTCATTAACCGGATGATTTTACACATTCAGGTTACGCAACAGACACAGACATCGCATGGGTGGCGAACGAATGAGCCAAGAAGGTAAACAAACATTTATGAGCAGCTATATTTTTGCGTTTAAAAAAAGAAGCGTTTAGCCACAGCTTATAAACCCTAAAAAGCCTCTTATCCCCTGCAAAACACCTGCACTGAAGGAGAAGCTTTGCCAGAACTTTCCGAGGCTCTTTCTATTTTTAAAAGCCGCGACGTGAAGGATAAATAATAATACCAGCCGGGTATTGTAATGCCGTGTTTGTTCTTCTGCAGGAATAAGGGTCCACATTGTGCTTTTTGTGATTTTTTTATTCTTTTTTTCTGAGTGCCAACCTGTTTCTGAAGTTATGTGCAAATGAGCAATGAGTCCAGTGTGGGTGAGAGAAATTAAGTGTTGGTGAAAAGGAAAAATGTATTTAACTTTGGTTTATTTCAGGTTTCTTTTAGGTAATTTGAGCTCTGATACTGTGTCTTTGTTTCAAATTTGCTGTCGAGTACCAATCACCTCATCTCTTCATATGAGCTGATTTTATAATGGAAAAATGGATAAGACATAATTCACCTGGTCATTTATGAGTTTTTTTATATAATTAAGTCCAGCAAATGTCGAGGGTAATATCCTCTAATATTATGTTATATTTAAAGCATAAAAGCAACAATTAGTCACAACTAAATGCAGCTCAACTGTGACAAATTTGTGTCAAACCACAATACAACCAAGATGGAATAAGTATACAACTAATGCCTGTTGATGCATATTCAACACATACAGGATTAAGGATCATACTGGAAGAACTCTGCCATCTAGTGGTCAGAGTTATGCTGCATTTTTCTAATTACTTATATCTGTTGTAGCTGCCATAAATTAACAAGCTTCACTTAACTGAATTTATAATAAAGTAAATATTTCCTCTCAAATACCATCTTTCCACCAAAAAAGGCTTTAAGCCCCAGTAACAAGCCCAAGTTATCTCCTCCAATAATTCAATCTGTTTTGACAAAATGAATTTGGACCTGCTGCAAATTTAGACACGATCTTGTAATGAGTCATGAAATATTCAGGCCTGTTCATGAAACACTGCAGGAGACGTATAGTGAAAATTAGGCTGAAAACTTAATGAGGTTTAATCTCTGTTGGCATTTTTTAAATTAAAACACAAGAAAGTCGATTTTCTTTCACACAATCCAAGTCTCAAATGCAAAAAACTAACAGTTTTTTCTTAAAGCTTACAAAATAAAATGAAAACGCTCTGATTTTTTGCTATCAATTGGCATTAGCTGTCAGAAACCACAATCCTCTAAATGTCTGCATATTTTATAACTGAATTAACTTTTTTCTCTCAGAAACTGCAGCTTTAGGTTGAAATTCTCCAGCGTTTCTTTTGTTGAATGAACTATGGACCACAGAAACCATTTATGAACACTTCCACTTGTTTCCACTATCAAAACACACAATTATGAGCTTAGTAAGCAACTTTTCACATTTTCTTAAAGCAACAGTTTGTTTCAGATCCTCCAACCTTCACTGTTGCTGCTCTCATTACTGGGTTTAGTGTAAAACTTCAAAAAAGCCAAAAATCTGTCTGAAATGTTTGCTTTTCCATCTACACTTTTTTCTTTCTCACTTCAAAGTGAAGCAAGCATCAAAAACCAAACTACTTCACCCTTTGTTCAGCTGATATTCTAAGCAACTCTGAATGAAAACAATAAGGAATAAAAGTGATTTATGAATTTAACACAGAGCACCAGCAGGATATTGAGGTTTATTTCCTATTTCCAGCTGATTAATGTGCAACATGTCCTGCCGTGTTGTTCGTTTTGGATGAAACAGGAAGTGCGGTGCTGTGAGGAGAGAGTAGCTGCCGCAACAAATGACCCGAATTCAAAGACATGAAAAATACAAAGCCGTGCTGCTCAGCTATCGATTACACAGAGGTGTTCAACTATTAGAGGAGGAGATCCGAGTCCAGCGCTGCGATCGACAGGAGCAGGAAGAATCCGTTTTGATCAACGGCGCTCTCCAGCTTTTAGTTGCCTCCAGGTATTTTGTTTTTATTTTATCTTCTGGGTCCATTTTTAGTCTTTTTTTAAAATGAGGAGAGTCGAACTCTTTCATTTTGGGCCACATCAAGATCATGAATGTTCTTAAAGTGCCGGTTGTGCCAGAATGTATCGATAAAATCCATTAACAAGTTGTCAAAATGTTAACGGCTGTCTCCGGTATTCAATAAATGCTTCTAAAAGCTAAATAATGTTGAACATCTCTTCAAATTGATGTAATCTGGCAGAATACAGATCAGAACTGCTTTGATTTGGTGTGTAAAATAAAATGTAAGTACACAACTGTAATCTTGAAAGCTCAGTTTATGTGTCCCTAGAGTTTACTGGGCCTCATAAAAACGTACAGCGGGCCGGATTTGGCCCCCAGGCCTTAAGTTTGACACGCAAATCTTCATCAAAATGTTTGATGTCCTGTAAATCTTTCAGTTTTAAATCTCTTTACACTTATTTTGCACAATCATTGCAGCATTCTGTCTAAAAAAGCAGTATAATGTGTTTAACCGTTCTCGGCCGAACTTTTCGGTGACGATCCAGCAGAATTTGCAGTAACTCCGTCACACGTTGCACTAGCTGAAAAGTCTTTTTCAGTTTCTGAAAGAGGAGACGTTGCGCTTTCCAGCCAATATCGGGTTATTACGGTAATTTCACTCCCGCCGCAGTAGAGAGTGAAATTAATCTGATGAAACACTCTTTCAAATGTACGATAAATTGTGAGAATAACTTGTTAGATATTGAAGGTTCCAGTTGTTATGGATAAACGGGTCACAGGACATTTAAAGAACTTTGTGCAATTAAAATAAGCAAAAAGAATAAGTGGAGTTTTGAAATTTAGGACAAAAAAGGTTAATCGCCTTCCAAAAACTCCTTTTTCATTTACAACTTGTTCAGAACTTCTTTGCAGCATCGTTTTACACTTACTCAACGTCAGTTTTACACAATTATTGCAGCATTTTGTCTGAAAACTTAAATGTGTGTAATAAGTGGTAACAATGTCTAAACCTGCATATTTTAAATTTTTTCCTGGGAAAACATCCACTGTCCACTGAGAAAAACGCTGCTGCCAATTAAAACCGGACACAATCAGGCTTGACGGTTTAAAAAAAAACAACAACCTGACAGGAAGCTGCTTTGCAGATTCATCAGTGCAACTAAAAAAAACCCCAGACATTTTCCTTCTTTTTCATCCCGCTGCTTAACATTTGCTGCTCTAATAGAGCGCCAGCCTCGTGCGCTGCATCCTTTTTAAGGGCACTGGGGAACTCCAGCTTATGTAATACCATCCAATTAGGAAGCTGGGTCAGTCAGAGAAGCTCTGGTAAACATAAAGCAGCTCTTTTCTACGTTTGAGACCTTGGCTCTTTCTGAGCGAACGCGCCCGGCCGCAGATGTGGACGGAAAGGCCGCCCGCCGTCTGGTTCCTACGTCTGACCTCATCCACGGATTTAGCAGCAGATAAACATAGAACATCTGTAAATATACACATGGAGAAGAAGAAGAGAAGAAGAAGAGAAGAAGAGACGCTTGTGGATGTTTGGGGAGTTTAAAATAAGATCAGAGAAAAAAATCTGGATAAATCTTGTAGTTTGTTCTCTGCTGATTGACTGAAACCCACACGCATGCTTAAAATCTCTGAGTCGAAACCAAGCCAAACTGAGTAATTAGAGCACCATCATACTGGGTTAACTGGACCACAGTGGGAGAAAACCAGCACTTATGGGGAGCTGCTCCAACCACATGTTTCATATGAGCTGCAGACTCAAAGCAAAGTCTGTTTTATGAAGCATTTTTGAATTATTTTAACTTATTTCTTACAGGCGCTCAGACGTCACCTTCACATCAGATTATATGGGGAAATGAACATCTAGTTGCTGGTAAAAACCTTTAATAGGCAACACAGTGTAATCAGCTGTGCTTTCATTAGAGAGCGCTGTGGAAATTTAATGTAACCAAACACGGATACAAACATCAGCACTAATTCAAAAGTACGTTAAACTGGGATTAGATTAGGGGAATATTAGACGGATGATTTTAAAGCTCAGTTATGCTGGATTATTCTTTGTTGAAATTAAACTGATGCATCTCCCCTTTCCAACAATACTTTCAAAGTTTTGAAATTTACATTTTCTCAATGTTTTATTATTAATCTTTTTAACTGTATCACACCGTAAGGAGAGAAAATATGGAGTAATTGTGCAGTCAAAGCTTCTTTAATTTCCAAGTTGTTTTTCTCTTTGAGGATAGAAAATGTTTTCTTGAGACAAAAAGCTCCATTAAAGTAACTTCAGGCAGTTTGAGAGATTAATTTACTGGCATCGCCTCACCTCATTATTCACCAAAACACACACAGTGAGTTCCTCAGACAGCTCCATCCTTTAATGAGCCTCAGATCCTCCCAATCTCTCCTCACAGACAAAAAATACAAGAAACACAACCGAGAAGTTGTTATATTTCTGCTCCGACATGTTGCAGATTCCTCCGAAGTTAATGTACTGCACATATTTTTGGACATTTCTGCAGAAAAGGAAAATCAATTTGTACAATTACGTTTTTTTTTTATTTTTTTTTCTGGAAGCAGAGTATTAATATTTCAGTTTAAGGATTTTCCAGAAGGATCCTCCACTCCTCCTGTCCTGAATGTGCTGATTTGGCCCTGCATACCCTGAATGGGTGGAGGACTTATATAACTAACTCAAACTTTCTCTACAGAATCACACACACACACACACACACACGCGTTGGAGAGGGGGAGAAGCTCGGCTTATCCTCAAATAACTCTGGTCATCGTATTTTTGGAGGAGGAAGAAGGTAAACAGTTTGGAGAAGAAGAAGAAGAAACTCTTCTTGGAGTCTGTTTTGCATCTGTGGGTTGGATATTATTCTACAGATTCAGACCTGATCCCCTCCGGAAACAAATGATCTCAGCAGGAGAAGATGAAAGTGAGCGTCAGTGTTCACAGACAATGTGTATCTCCAAGTATCTCGCTTTCTCCTCATCAATTTTCGACAGATTGCGTCTTAATTCCCAGACTCTTGCGTTAATCCAGTTTGATGAGAGCTGATTTTAGATGGCTGATGTCAAATCAGTGGAACAGCCGTTAAGTTTTTAAATATTTTCTATTGTTTTAAGGGTTTTGTCTTCACCTGGATGTTTAAAAAGCATAACAAGAGGGCTGTGTGTGTAAAAAGGGAGCGGAGGGTTCATCCAAAAAGCTCATCTGTGCTTCAACGAGCATCTGGTCTGCAGGCCTCAGAGAGCTGAAGTGAGACGAGGCTCGAGCCGATTTATTATTTAAAAACATTTGAAAACAACATGGAAACTGGAATTAACCCGGGGCAGAAGGAGAAAAACACTGGGATTAAAGCTTCCCTTTTCTGTTTTAATATGAAAAAACTAAATTAAAATAAAGTTGAATGTTGTGGCTCTCATGAACCTGTTAAACAGAAACGTCTGTTTAATTATCTGGACGTCGCCACACCAGTGAAGCAGCACACCTGTCCTCTCTGGTTTTAAAACAGTTAAAAGTTGTGACGACCTCTCCTCTCCTCTCCTCTCCTCTCCTCTCCTCTCCTCTCCTCTCCTCTCCTCTCCTCTCCTCTCCTCTCCTCTCCTCTCCTCTCCTCTCCTCTCCTCTCCTCTCCTCTCCTCTCCTCTCCTCTCCTCTCCTCTCCTCTCCTCTCCTCTCCTCTCCTCTCCTCTCCTTCCTGTATTCACCTGTCGCTGCTCTGACTCAGAAAAACGGATTATTTCTCCGACTGCTCAGCTCTTCACCTCACATCTCACTCTGTATTTAGGAGGAACAGTAACTTACTGACATATTGATTCTGTGAAATATCTGTTTCGATCTGTAAAACCTTTCAGAACTGGAGGGGAAAAACTGGACCACCATCTCTGACTTCTTACATAATTACTGTCTTCATACTGGCAGATCTTAATTGTTTTTGAAAGGAAATGACAGACGTATCTATCAAAATTAATATCACCTTTGATATTAACAAGAAAACAGTTTCAAATCGTTTTATTAAATTTAAAAATGGCGTCAAGCATTACAATAATAACCTTTTTAACAGTTTTTCCTCTCTTTCCATTTGAGTTTTGAACATTTAATTTTGGAGATGAACTGACTGAAGTCAGGTTTGGTCACAACAAAACATCAATATTAAAAAATATTCTCAATTATTACACTGTAAATACACAAAAATATTTTTGAGCCACTGATTTTTTTGATGTAATATAAAGAATAATATATAGACAATATATAACAAAATGCTGCAGTGATTTCAGACCTCAAATAATGCAAGGAAAATTTAATATTCATTTAGAAACAACAATATTAATGATTTAACTGAAAGAATATTTGGTGGTATTTCAACAATCAGTCAGAACTTTACAACAATCAGATATTGGCCTCAAAATTCTTACTGTTGTATCTGTAGATAAAGTTATGATGTATGAAGCTTTAAAATCAAGTTTCTATTGCATCAGAATGTGAAAAATACTGTTATAAAGCACATTAAAAGCAAATAATGCAGAGAACTATTATATATCCAAAGTCAATTCTCCAAAGTCCCACTCTGTGTGCATAACTCAGTCCAGAGAGATCAAAACCGTTTTCAAATGACAAAAGGAGAATCTAAAACGCCAGCAGATCTGATCTACATCCACACGCTTCAGAAACTCTGCTTTGACCTTCAAAGAGTGCTTAGCAAGCCAGATGATTCCCTGATCACAGACCGGACGTCTTCCTGAGACGGCGTTTATCTCCCACCTCTGATTGACCCGAGCCGCCCCACCCGCCTCGAACGATAAGAGCAGATCAAAAACCTGGCATAATACCATCGCTGCAGGTGTTCAGGCAGCGAGCGCTCCGATAGCGCAGCCACAGCAACGGACGTGAAAAACCGAGACGCTGCAGAAACATAGAATATTACACGCATTTTTAGGCTATAGTGAAAATGTCTTAGTACACTTAAATTAAGATAAAACTAACTAACAAGTAACTTGTTTTCAGAAATAATTCCTTTATATTGATGAAAAAGTAACAAAAATGTCTTGTGATGAGCAAAATAATCTGTACTTTAAAAAAAAAAACAATATTAGGTTTCTATTTCTTACTGAAAGGTTACTTGTAAGTTGGTTTATAGCTAGAGTTGGTTTAAAGGGAAAATAAATCAATAATATATATTGCAATAAACATTTGATCAATATCAATAGGTAATTTTTGGTTGAATATTCAATTATTTCACTCTGAATAGCATTCTGGGAGATGTAGGAAAAGCAAGGCCTTTAGTTACATGTGTCAAACTCGAGGTACGGGGACCAAATCTGGCCCATTAGATTCCAAATTACGTCAATAAGTCCCTACAAAATTCACACTAAATCAACAAATCCACAAATTTTTTATGATCTTACTGAAAATTGATCAAAAACATTGCATTTAAGTGACTGCTGCCTCAATCTAACTTAATATCAAGTGATTGATGAGGTGATTAATAAAAAGTCATATTAGCGCAAATATCTTAAAAATTCCTTCCAAACATTTCTAGTTTTGATGTTCAATATTTAATTTTAAGAAACACTTATTGAAAGCTTTAGCAAACAGCTATTTATTAATATTTTAACAGTCTAATGGGTTTTATCAGTACAATCTGGTACAACCGGCCCTTTAAGAACATTCAGATTTTTGATTTGGCCCAAAATGAAAACGAGTTTGACGTTCAATCTCTCACGAAAAGCTAAACAAAGTTGGTGGCAGCAACTGACTCGCTCACTCTTTGGTTACCTAGCAACTCACTCACTCATTATGGTTACCTAGCAACAGCCTGCTGAGTAACCGGCACAGCTGCCGCTTCATGTTTTACCATAACTGCTTAAAGATTTAAAAAGTGAAAGGAGAAAATGAGTAGAAGAGTTTGAGAGGGAGCTGTGGATGAAACAGGAAAGGTCACGTCACCAGTTTGACTGAATTTCAGTTTTTTAAAACAAAAAACGAATAAAAATGTATCGATATAAACTGATATTAAGTCCTTTTGTTGTGAAACATTTTTCAACCCATTTCCAATTTGATCCTAATTCAAGCATACTAAACTATTTACAGCCGGAACTAGACAGAAAGGCTTGCTAAGATTTTGTGTTTTTGCAGCGTATCTGCCTTCAATTCGACACAAATCCATTATTATTTAACCAAAAGTGAACAAATCTGTTAGAGGGTTTAAACTGCAACAATATACATACTAAAAATACTTCATAAAATTGATGAACAATTACAGAGAACACCAAAGCAGCAGCAGAAAAATCAAAAACAAATACAAAAAAACATATATACTGTGATACTAAGAGAGAACAGAAATAAAAATAAAACGATTCGACATGAAAATTGAAACAAAAACCACTTGAGGCAACAAACCGGAGGAGGACACAGGAAGGTGGCACTCAGCTGTCCGGTCAAGATGGCCGACACGACAGCGAGGCGGCTCCAGGGGCATCTGCTCCCAAATCCCCTCGGAATAAGACAGGACTCCACCTGCAGGGGCTTAACGCCCCACCAGTGATGCATCAGCGCAGTAAACGCTCCGGGGGATTTTGGTTTCATAGGGATGAACTGCTGCAGATTTAAGATCCAGAAGGTTTCCACAGTCATCACTATTTTATCCCACAAGTTTAATAATCCTGTATCAATATTCTGAAGCACAAAGTAGATTCGATGTGACCAAAGTTTAACAGTTTGGTCACGAACTTCTCACAGTGTTTGGCTACAGTTTTAAGATCTGCTCACATATTTGGTAAGAAACTGAAATCAAAACTTTTATTCCACTATAATTATTTGCCTCATTAGCTGCATTTCCATTGATTATATAATTGATTATGCAATTTGGCATTTAAAAAACTAGTTTGCTTAGTAGAAACGTAACTCTCTTGATAAAAGGTTTTGGCATCACACTTTTTTCACAACGAGTCACATGATCTACAATCAGATGTTGCTATAGTGACGCAAACCATGAAGAAGACAAAGAAGATAACAGGAAGTGGTAGAAGGATGTTTTTTTTAATTACTTATTGTGCGAACTGCAATCGCAAAATTGTGTTTTTTCGACGTTAGTGGAATATAAACAAAGTTTTGAGCATATTTGTAATAAAAACGCGACTAATGTCTGTTTGTTAGAACCATTAGCACCCAAACTGATTCAGTATTTCTGAATATTTCCTCATGATTTCATGAAGTGCATCAGTCTATTTTCCACACAGCATGATGCTGCCTTCACAGCTGCAGTGGCGTTTTACAAGATTCCCAAAAGCACAGACTCTAAAACAGCGTCCTCATTAGGACAAGGCAGATAAAATAAAATATTAAAACTATGCTAAAAGCAAATTACAAGGAGTTGGTAATTAGCCCGTCATCCTCCCTTTATTTAAAGGTGAAGCAGTAAAAAAAACAGACTAAAAGAACTAAAACAACTTCTACCAAGTGTGAAGAAAAAGTCACGCATCATCTGACCTTTTCTGTTTCTTTTAAAGATGAATACGAAGGATTAGGATCTTTATAAATAAAATTCCTCCAGGCCCGTTTCCTCCACACTGATTTACAGTTTTCTCTTCGGCCGCAGCAACTCTGGGACGTCTTACGTAATGCTGAACGAGCTGCCAGGTGAATTACAGGCTGCAACTTGACGAGGAAACAGTTTACAGAGCAACGCCCCCCACTTCCCCCCCACCGCCTCGGCGTTGGCCTGCAGAAAGAGCCTCGTCAGCAGATCTGGAGCGCTGCCGGGGTCAGGCGGGGTCACGCCTCAGCGGGGGCCCGCTGTAATCAGAGGCACGCTTCCTACTCTGCCTGCTTCCAGGCGCTCACGGTGGAGTGCTGCGCATGAAAGGAAACACGCAGCGGCCTCAGCTGTGCTGCAGCGGGGGGTCTGTCGGACGCGTGCGCCGCAGAAAGGAGAGATTGATCTGATAAACACGCCGTTTGTTCGGTTGGAAGCGGATCTGTCGGGGCGGAGGGAAGGAGAAGAAGGGCGCATTGGAAGATTTTATCTGCAGGGATTATTTGGAGAGAACCGGGCCAAAATCCTGTGTTTATGAACACTGAATGTTAGTTACAGTAACTTTATTACGACGTATTGATACTCATACAGCAGTGGTTCTTAACCACTGCTGTATGAGCAGTGGTTCGATCGAACCCCAGGGGTTCGGCGGAGCCTCTGCCGCGGAGGTGAAGACACACTTGTGTAAAGTCATGATGACGCCCCGCTTTGCCATCACTTGCTCCAGAGGATCACGTTACATTGCTTAGCCAATCAGAGCTGCGGAGGAGCACTGATTGAAGGAGTTCCACTCTTTTTACCAAATTCTATAGTCTAAATCTGCTCTTTTTAAATCGCATCTTGCCTGATTTTTCTATTTTTTGTTACTTATATGAATTATTGTCATTTTGGTCCATCCATTTTTTGGAATGGCTGCTTTTTACTAGTGCAATTTTTGGATATTCTGTCAACCTTGGTTGCAATAAATGCAATAAAAGATGGAGGATCCCAGCCTTTCTTCTCACGGTCTTTGGTCTGAAAAAGCATCGACAAACAACATCCCCATCTTCAATTCTTTAGATAAATTGATTAACCCAAATTTATCTAATTTTCTGTTGCTACAAGAATTACAAAATCTTGCAATGTTTTCTACACTGCAAAAACACAAAATCTTACCAAGTGTCTTTGGTTTAGTTTATTATGCAAATATCTCAGTGCTCTTAAAATAAGACAAAACTAAATTATAAGCAACTTTTAGCTTGTTCCAAGTCATTAATTCTTGAATTTTAATAAAAAGAACTAGTTTTACTAGCAGATTATCTTATTTATAACCTGGTAAAATGTCTTATTTCAAGCGTACTGAGATATTAGCACTCAAAATGGAACCATTTGGGACTTGGGCAATAAATCAATAACAATATGTATCCCAGTAGACAGGCGATTAACATCAACGCTGATCAATAACTGAACAGCATTCTGGGAGATGTAGGCAGAGGAAAGGCTTCAGCTGCTCATCTAACTCACTCTCTCTCTCTGGTTACCTAGCAACTCACGCATTCTTTGGTTGCCTAGCAACGGCCTGCTGAGTAACTGCCGCAGAAGCAGTTTGTGTCATGATCCGTGTTTCTATGTGTTTATTTTTGAGTTTCTGTGTGATCCTGTTCCTTGTTAGTCCTGTCTCTGCGTCTTTCCCCGTTGATTGTCTCCCAGGTGTGCCTCGTTCCC
Source organism: Poecilia reticulata (assembly GCF_904066995.2). Taxonomy (NCBI): domain Eukaryota; kingdom Metazoa; phylum Chordata; class Actinopteri; order Cyprinodontiformes; family Poeciliidae; genus Poecilia; species Poecilia reticulata. The sequence goes on along the minus strand of NC_088852.1, from coordinate 5,174,597 downwards.
GTGATTACCCCGTGTGTATTTAGTCTCCCCTGTTGTCTGTGTTCTTCGTCGGGTCCTTGTCAATTGATGTCACCTGTCTCCGTGCTGCCAGTTTTCCTCGTGCTGTTTCCCCGCTGTTCCTTGTTGTAGTTCTTTGTCATTAAATTCATCGTTTTTCATCATAACCTGGGTCTCAGCGTCATCTCCTCACCGCTATTAACCACCGCTCATGACAGAAGGACCCGACCAGTACCGGTGAGAGACGCGCCAACATCATGGACCCAGCAGACCGTCGTTCCCTGTGGAGGGAGATCAGGAGATACGACGAGGAAATAACAAAACCATATTCACCGTTCAGCCGCCTCAACGCCGCCACACGTATGGCGATCCAGCTGGACAGGTGGACCTCGCTCCTTCCTCGGTTGGGCTTGGAGGATTTTTTCAAGGAGGTAGAATTGGAGCTGCAGACAGCAAAGGCGGTGCTGGCTGCAAGATCCAAGCCAGCCCACCCAGCTCCTCCAACTGCCACAGCCTGCACGTCTCCAGCCGCCGCAGCCTGGCCTCCGGTGTTTCCCGCGCCCGCTGCCGGCGTGCAGCTCCCCGAGTCTCCTGCGCCCGCTGCCGGCGTGCAGCTCCCCGAGTCTCCTGCGCCCGCTGCCGGCGTGCAGCTCCCCGAGTCTCCTGCGCCCGCTGCCGGCGTGCAGCTCCCCGAGTCTCCTGCGCCCGCTGCCGGCGTGCAGCTCCCCGAGTCTCCTGCGCCCGCTGCCGGCGTGCAGCTCCCCGAGTCTCCTGCGCCCGCTGCCGGCGTGCAGCTCCCCGAGTCTCCTGCGCCCGCTGCCGGCGTGCAGCTCCCCGAGTCTCCTGCGCCCGCTGCCGGCGTGCAGCTCCCCGAGTCTCCTGCGCCCGCTGCCGGCGTGCAGCTCCCCGAGTCTCCTGCGCCCGCTGCCGGCGTGCAGCTCCCCGAGTCTCCTGCGCCCGCTGCCGGCGTGCAGCTCCCCGAGTCTCCTGCGCCCGCTGCCGGCGTGCAGCTCCCCGAGTCTCCTGCGCCCGCTGCCGGCGTGCAGCTCCCCGAGTCTCCTGCGCCCGCTGCCGGCGTGCAGCTCCCCGAGTCTCCTGCGCCCGCTGCCGGCGTGCAGCTCCCCGAGTCTCCTGCGCCCGCTGCCGGCGTGCAGCTCCCCGTCCCTCCTGCGCCCGCTGCCGGCGTGCAGCTCCCCGTCCCTCCAGAGTCCCCTAGTGTCCCTCCAGAGTCCCCTAGTGTCCCTCCAGAGTCCCCTAGTGTCCCTCCAGAGTCCCCTAGTGTCCCTCCAGAGTCCCCTAGTGTCCCTCCAGAGTCCCCTAGTGTCCCTCCAGAGTCCCCTAGTGTCCCTCCAGAGCTCCCAGCTCCCGCAGCAGCCGGCGCTCCGCCAGGGCTCCCCGAGTCCGCTGCCGGTGCGCAGCTCCCCGGTGCACCTCCCGAGACTCCAGCCGGCCTTCCTGCCGGTTCCACGGCCTCGGCTCCGCCCGAGCCCCAGTCTCCAGCGCCTGCAGCATCCGGCGCTCCGCCCGAGCTCCCAGCGCCTGCAGCAGCCGGCGCTCCGCCAGAGCTCCCCGAGTCCGCTGCCGGTGCGCAGCTCCCCGGCGCTCCGCCCGAGACTCCGCCCGGCCGTCCTGCCGGTTTCCCGGCCTCTGCTCCGCCCGGCCGTCCTGCCGGTTCCCCGGCCTCTGCTCCGCCCGGCCGTCCTGCCGGTTCCCCGGCCTCTGCTCCGCCCGGCCGTCCTGCCGGTTCCCCGGCCTCTGCTCCGCCCGGCCGTCCTGCCGGTTCCCCGGCCTATGCTCCGCCCGAGCCCACGGCCTATGCTCCGCCCGAGCCCACGGCCTATGCTCCGCCCGAACCCCAGTCTCCAGCGCCTGCAGCAGCCGGCGCTCCGACCGGCCCACCGCGGCTCAAGCTCCGCCTCCAGCGTCGCCGCCCACCGCGGCTCAAGCTCCGCCTCCAGCGTCGCCGCCCACCGCGGCTCAAGCTCCGCCTCCAGCGTCGCCGCCCACCGCGGCTCAAGCTCCGCCTCCAGCGTCGCCGCCCACCGCGGCTCAAGCTCCGCCTCCAGCGTCGCCGCCCACCGCGGCTCAAGCTCCGCCTCCAGCGTCGCCGCCCACCGCGGCTCAAGCTCCGCCTCCAGCGTCGCCGCCCACCGCGGCTCAAGCTCCGCCTCCTGCGTCGCCGCCCACCGCGGCTCAAGCTCCGCCTCCTGCGTCGCCGCCCGCCGGACCTCCCACGAGAGGTCTACCTCCTGTGCCGTGGACGGCCCCCGGAAGGGTTTTTTGTGTTTGGATTCCTGTTTGGACCTGGGTTTTGTTTTCTGGACTCTGGCCCTCCTACCGTCGCCCCTCCGCCCACCCTGTTGGGATCTGGTTTTGTTTTCTGGACTCTGGCCCTCCTGCCGTCGCCCCTCCGCCCACCCTGTTGGGTTGTTTTTTGTTTTTTTGGACTTTTCTTGTTGGGCGCCTGGTAGTCGCCCCTTGAGGAGGGGGTACTGTCATGATCCGTGTTTCTATGTGTTTATTTTTGAGTTTCTGTGTGATCCTGTTCCTTGTTAGTCCTGTCTCTGCGTCTTTCCCCGTTGATTGTCTCCCAGGTGTGCCTCGTTCCCGTGATTACCCCGTGTGTATTTAGTCTCCCCTGTTGTCTGTGTTCTTCGTCGGGTCCTTGTCAATTGATGTCACCTGTCTCCGTGCTGCCAGTTTTCCTCGTGCTGTTTCCCCGCTGTTCCTTGTTGTAGTTCTTTGTCATTAAATTCATCGTTTTTCATCATAACCTGGGTCTCAGCGTCATCTCCTCACCGCTATTAACCACCGCTCATGACAGATTGAAGTTTTGCCTCAACTTAAAAATAACAAAAAATAAACAGCGTGGAGTGAAATTTGTCTTAAACAGTTTTTTTAGACATTGAAAACAAAAAACTAATTAGCAATTATCGATATTGACTTATTCAAAATGCTTATATCCTGATACGTTCAGCCCTATTACCGGGTTACATAGAAAATTCAAGAGTCTTGATTACTGGTGGGCCTATGATGATGATAATAATAATAATTAAAAAAATTCCCTTTACAGGTCCAATACACAAAACTGCGACCCTGGATTGGATTTTTCAAAAAAGTGAACAAACTAATCTGTATTGGTTAGCAAGATTATTCTTTATACAAAAAAAAGACACAATGTTAAACTCCATGAAACAGACCCCTAAAACCTCCTCCTAGTGGTGAAACATGGAATAGCGTATCATTTACCCATATTGAAGAGTGTCATGTCTTCCCATTTAATATCCTCCATTTTGCCACCAAATGAAGTCATCTGATATTACCAAATAAAATGTCTGGGGCAAAAATAACCCTGCGGAGTTGGTTATTAAGCATAAATAATTACCAGGATGGGTGACAGGTGCAAAATGAGTGTGATAACAAACCCACAGGAGCATGAGTCGGGTATGTGCATGCACATTCATGAGAGGAAAATGAGACAGGCTTGTAACTCTGCGCCTTGCCATGACATCCTGCTGACTTTTAATTTTTCCGGAGAAAGCAATTTAACACATCAGGCCTTGTTGTGGGAAGCAGGCTGAATAAAAGTGTCTGTGTGTATTAGCGAGCGGAAACACGGTGATAAGCAGAGGAAGACAACAAACGTAAAAAGTAGTTGATTGAAGGGAATCAGGATGATTTTATTTGTAAAAAAAGAAGAATTGAGTTGGATATTAGCTGTGTTTTAATCCTTTAAAGGCGTTAATTTGTCAACAGTATTTCTTTTTAGCAACTTTGCTATTACATTTTCATTTTTTAAAAATAAACACAATTTGGAGTTTATCAAACTTTCATTTATGAAGGAAAAACAAGCATTTAAGCTGGATATACTCCTCTTTAAAGTTTTGATGAAGTGGTAAAGCTTGCTAGACTAGTTCTAGTAAATGCTAAAGCCTGAAGATGTGCTGATTTAATGATTGTTAGAACCAATTATGAATCCCGTTTCCCATCATTCCTCCTACGAATCGCTGGAATAAACCTAAATTACAAAATATGTTGTTGTTGCTTGGACACAGAATGCCTCAGCCAAATGTTTGGAATGGGGTTGTGAGCATAACAAGTAATTATCTTAAATATTGCTGGCACTTGATGTTTGCAAAATACAAAAAAAATAGACTAGATGCATTAAAATATTATCTGAAATTGTTTCCAGATGAATCTTTATAAAACTAATCTGGAATAACATCACCTTATCAGACAAAACAGTCAGCAACGTTCACCAATTTCTAACGTTTTAAGCGATTAACCTTTAAGTTTAACTCAAGAACACACAAAATATGAAATATATGATACAGAAGAACGTTCATGGTCAGTTTCTGCCAGTGAGTTTTGGTGCAGTCATCTAACAAAAGGACCTTTCTGTGCATACTGATGGCGCTTTAAATTAACACAGACCAGACAAACACGTAGCTCCAAACTCAAGCAATGAGATTGATTTTGACATTTTCTGGCTCAGATTTAAGTTCTCTGCAGTTTCTGCAGCTTTTAGAGGAGCATTAATAGAACTAAGTGCACATTTATGGAGATTTCTGTTTCCCCTCACTGGGGATGAAAGGAGGAAACAGTAGTTTCTGAGGGCACAGCGACTGCCTCTGCCTCATCCCTTCAAACAGCAGCAGGAGGATTAGATGGCTGTGTTGCCATGCATGGCTGCAGCCCGCGTTGCCCCACTTAATAGCTGCCATGAGATTGAGGGAAAGAAAGGCTCAGGGTGATCTAAGGCAAGGAGGCAGGAAGGGAAGGAAGAAGAGCCCAGCCAAGGCGAAGGGATTCCCCATAAGTCTGGGCCGTAACTCCGGCTGACAGGCGGCGCTGACGCCGGGGCGGCTCAGGATGACGGAGCTCCTGCCTCTCGCCAAAACTGATGCCGCATTGTGAGATCATGTTGCTGAAATGGAAGCTTTTATTGTGTGCAACATTAGCGAATGTTTTCATTTGGAATGATTGATAGAAAAATAAAACAAACGCAAATAAAAAAGTAGAAATTGTTAGAATCCATCAATCAGAAACCATTCACAAAAATTCTTCTGCAAAAAGATTTACTCCAATATTCACGAATTTAATGCTTTGAAACTAAAAGACAACAATGCTGAATAAGCTGGTTATTAATTAAAAAGAAAAAAGATAAATTAACCCCAGACTATCCATGTAAACACATGGTTGATATTCAAAATTAAATATGAGCAAAAAATTTGAAAACAACAAAATAAAATGTAAGGTTCGCCCATATTCCAAACTGTCCAGCTTCTAAAAGTCAAGAGAAAATTATACTAAATAAATGTGACTGTAGTTAAATTATTTAGGTCTGTTTGTACGACAAGGTGCAATTTACAGCATTGCCACTAGATGGCAGTAAATCTGATAACTGAGACCTTTAAATCTCATTTTGCTTGTTATTAAAATTAGTCATAAGAGGAACAAATAACACATTGCAAAAACTTCACAACCATCAGCTGAATTAACTGCAGAGAGTTTTTCTTTTTATAAACCCAGCCAGCGACTGTAACTGTAACTCTGTAAAAGATGAATCGGCTCCAACAAAACATTTCTGTGTCACGCGCTGCGATCCAGTGATAAAGTTGTCTTGTAAAGAGAGATCAATGCATGTTTTCCTGCAGGCGGTGTCCACTCCGGCTGGACGCGCTGAATGATTTTTGCCATCCCAACCTGTAGAGAAATCGATAATTACCCCCTCCTCCCTTCCTCGTAACAACCGCAGCGTTGGGATTATTCCCCACTGCTGGTTATCAGGCGAGTTGCAGTCATCGCTGCAGGGTCAAGCGGAGGTTAATTACAAACCGAACGGAGAGGTGATACTGAGTAATTGTGTTTATATTTTACTTATTTGTAAAAAAAAAAAAGAAAGATTCGGTTTAATTGGAATGCTCGACAGAAATGTGCGAATGAAACGCAGAGGATGTGCAGGTCAGAGTTTCAAGTCGGTGTCGCAGAGAACCAACTTCAGGTGTGAATTATGAGAGATGTTTTATGATTGCAAGCTGAAAAAAACCCCTCTAACTCTAATTTACTGCAGGATAGATTCAGAGCAAACACCTGCTTATGAATATGTACCACATTCATATTAAAAAAAAAAACAGACAACAGAAACACCGTTACCAGTTTCAGTAGAGTATGAATTGTACCTGCAGGGAAAAAGTCGTGGTTTCTGGATAATTTTGTTGTGAGAGCATCTAAAGCAGAGATTTTATGTGTTGAAACTCATGCAATCAAAAGCAAATGTGTCACCAGAATACAGGAAACCTGCATCATGACAGAATTACTGCAAATCATTCGGTTTTAACCACATAGGCTACAAAGAAATGGACCGAGAACGGAACCCTGAGGTACGCCACTAAAAATGTTCATGAAATAATGATTTCTCAGCAATTGATTTTGAAAACAAATTATTTGTGAGTTACAGGGCTTGATTTAAACCAATTAAGAACTTATATTTTTTATCATATCTGATTAAATGATCACTTATAAATACTGGGAATCTGTTGATTCTGTGTGAATTTTGCGTACTTGTGAGAAAATGGAGAGATTTATTGATGTAATTTGGAGTTTAGAGGGCCACATAAAAAAGCTACGGCAGGCCAGAAAAACCAGGAGTTTATGAAAAGACAGGAAAAGAAGACAGACATATAAAGGAAGGTGCAGCCAAATCCTAAAGTATCTCTACATCTTTCAGCTTAAGTGTTGTTGCTTCTCCTCCTCCAAATACAAACGTCAAGTTCTGACAACTCTCTGATCTCAGCAGCTGAGACCTGGTGAGTCACAGTTTATTGAATCGATGCTCCACTGGAGACTCAATCATGGCTAAGAGACGGCAGTGGCTCCTGATCATTACCTCAGTCGGACTGGACACATCTGTCTAATTTAAGGCCTAAAATAATCAAACGATCTTCGGTCTTCTAAGGAGCAAACCCAGAGAAGTTAATGCCTCCATGCAGATAGAGAGAGACGAGGTAATGAGCTTCGTTCTTTTTCCTGCCGTTTGTTTGTCTCCTCTTTTGGTCTCTGATCTGCTCTGAACCGAAACGCGAAGGAGGTGGGGGCTACTGCGACAAATTCTTATTCAACGCCTGCAGCAGAGCGTCACCGCCATCGATCTTTTATCTCTCAGCTGCCTCACCTGTCGGATCACTTCTCTGAAGATTGAAAAAAATAAAACCGGCTTAGCAGCAGAGGATAATCAAGAGGATGGACAAGACAGCAGATTCTAGGGCTGTCTGAAGAGATCCCGTTAGAACACCCTCGAGCTTTGATTTACACCGTTTACTAGAATATTTACGGTTAAGAATCTGCAGCGAAGATGAAATCGTACATGTGGAAGAATACATGCATTTTCTGCTATATTACTCTGTTTATTCATCCACTGGTGGATGATAGGAGAATTATGAAGTGACTTCCCTTTGGAAACACCTCTATAGCTTTATTCCCTTTGAAAACAGCCATCTTAAAGAATTAGTAATGATTTTTTTGAACCTGAAATATGATTTCTGTCCTCTACCAGAGCACACATTTCCAGTTTGGAAGCAGGGATTCATGTCTTGCTTCTCAAAACTTGTAATGCTCGTACTGAAAACTTCTGCTCTCTCAAACTTTTCTCCTCGTGCTCAAAACTTGTCTCTGCTCGGATCAAATCTCCACTTGCAAACCTCTCTGCTCGCATCTGGAACAGAAAAGTACCGTCGCCTGGCAACCTCTCAACCAATAGAATGAAAGTGTTACACTGGGTGCGTTTGTTTCCTTCTAGTGGGTGTGCCTGTGTGGCTAATGTTAATTGTAGTAACCTGCGCCGCCCACTGGATGTAGGGAGAAACAACAGCCTCAGCTTTCTGCTCTGTGTTACAATAAATATCCACCAGCTGTGCTACTGATCGCTAATAGCTGCTGATGTTAGGCAGGATTCTGTTCACCCAACCAAAGAAAATGGATCCACAGAACCAACAGTGTTACAACTTAGATAGATATTATGTTGTAACTATCTATTCAGAGCAGAAATAGGCACACCCAGTAGAAGGAAACAAACACACCCAGTGTAACACTTTCATTCTATTGGCTGAGAGGTTGCCAGGCGACGGTACTTCTTTGTTCCAAGTGCAAGCAGAGAGAAGTTTTGAGCGCAAGGAGAAAAGTTTGAGTAAACACAGTGAATATTTGAAGGAGAGCAGAAGTTTTGAGTACAAGCATTACAAGTTTTGAGAAGAAATACATGAAGTCCCGCTTTCAGACTGAAAATGTGTTGCTCTCGAATTATGGCAGAAAAATTCCCCCATATGAAGGTGTTTGGTTTGTGACATTGCCAGTGTCACAAAGCAAGAAAGCAGGGAGTAAATACTTTTTCACCGAACTATTGATCATAATATGCTTTTTGTTTAGCATTTTTGTGTTCATTTAAAACCGTATCATTCTTATCCAAGGTTGATATAAAGTGAGAATCCCTGAGAAACTCTAAGAATTAAACGTTTTACAAACCAACTTGTCCTTCGCAGCTTTATTTAGCTTTAACATTTTGCATGTTTGAAGTTTTACCACAGATGGGAATCACTGACCAAATGAAGCTCATCCCGACAGAGTCGACCTTTCGGGGAACTCTACAGTCTCCCCAAATTTAATCAAACCCACTCTGTCAGTTTGATGTTCCTCTTTGTGTCCATATGTCACTGAGCTTTCAGCAGAACCAAAATCTCCAACCAATTACCGAGTCTCTCTCTGGGACTGGGCCACCATGAACGCTTCAAGGTTTCACAAGCAGCCAACTGAGACTTTGACTTTCACTCTGATACCCAAACATGATGGAATGCTGCTTTTAGGTACAGACAGGTGAGTTTAGCCCAGTATGATACAGCTGAGTAAAAATAATAATACTTAATATTTGTGTTCAAGGCTGGAGTTCTTTTAGGTTAATTTTTATACTTTTCCAGAGTCAAATTTCAAGATCATCCCATCTACAACTTTGACGATAACCTACAGTAGCTGTGTTTTCGTTGAGCGTAAAATTGCCCAAACTGGAATTACCAAACTAAATTCGAAACAATTTTTAAAAACTCAGGTGTCTAGAAAGTTTTTCAGCCATAATGAAATGTAAATTTTTGGCAAAACTGCAAAGGAAACACTTTTTTTATTTTTTTTTTATTTTGCCAATTTGTACAGCAGCAATGCACATTGACCAGTTCATTAAAAGTTGAGTTTGTTGACATCAGATGAGTGCTTACATCTCTCGACAGAAGGATTTTTAATGATTTATCCTGTGAACAAACTTATTCACGTGTGATTTTTAATTGCATTTCTTATTTAATGGAAACAGAAATTGCAAAATGGTGTTTTGTCGACATTAGCAGAATATTATTTTGCACACGACTGAAAGGTTCAATTGTTTAGTGAAAGCAAAGAGGAAAAGTCTTCTGTATCTTTTTACCATGAACCCACAAGAGTCGCACCAATGTAACTCTACTGTTAAAATTATATTATACATCCTAAAGTCCAAATTACGTCACTAGGAAATTACGTAGGAAATGGCAAATAAGGAGAAAAGTCAAAGGTTGTGACCTTTCTGCCCCTTGGTATCACTGGAGGACACATCAGCACGGCACTGTCATTTCATTCAGAAAGATTTAAGCAACATGTCAGATCCCTTTATATCCCAGTTTAAGAAAAAAAAATGCAAGAGCAAGAAACTTCTAATCAGTTATTTCAGAGAAAACCTGATTTTTCTAGTAAGAATGGAGCTTCTGACTGATCTGCTCTAAGTCCCAGCCTTCCTAGATGCATGGCCCAGTACAGTAATGCACACAGGCCTTAATCTTCCCCTGGCAGCTGGAAGAGGGAGGCGAGGTCTGGAGGAGACGGTGGATTGTCCAGCCGTGACCTCTCTGCTCAGTTTGCCTCACCCTGCTGATGTGAGCAGGGCTGACAAGCCGGCCCAGAGCTGGGAGACAGCGAAGCCGGCGGCGCCATTCGAGGACTGGATTCTTTCAGAGAATAAATAACCGCATGTTTACATGTTTACTGTATCGAAAACACACATAAGCACACATAGCCGTCTTTTCTGACTAATTTCCTGTTGCGGGTCAGTTATTTTTACCGTGACGTGTGTGTAGGGAACCAGATTTGAACAGTTTTAATCTTCTCTGCTGAGTTTCAGCTGCAGAAATCAACAGGATCATATTTGAGAAGGTCTGGACTTTGGTTCTCCAAACTCTTACTGCTGGAGTTTGAACATTAACCAGGTCTTTCATCACATTTGTTACATTTTCAGCTGCTGTGTTTCTTTTTCACGCTGAACTAGGTCAAGAGATCCAAACCATTTGAAAAACTTGTTCCCCTCCTCACCTGTGGTGGCGCTGCACCAAGAACCACTGAAGGAAACGACACAAAAACCTCTGAGCGCAACTTCCTTCTTCATTAAACGCAAACAAAAAATGGCGTAGCAATAGATTTTAGTGGTTGTAGGATATGGCTGAAAAACTGTCAATAGTCTCATTTACAAAAACAACAACAAAAAAACATAAAAACTAATTGTTGATCTGCGTTTTGTTTCAAATATCTGATATTCTGCCAAACTGGTGGCGCGTCCTTTCCAGTTTTATCCAGTTTTCACTTCACGTTTTTTATTTTTAAGCAGTTATGAGGCATGTTGGTGAAACCTGAAACTGCTGCTGCGCAAATTATTCAACAGGTTGTTGCTAGGTAACTAAAGAGTGAGTGAGTTAGTCGTTGCTAGGTAACCAAAGAGTGAGTGAGTTAGTTGTTGCTAGGTAACTAAAGAGTGAGTGAGTTAGTTGTTGCTAGGTAACCAAAGAGTGAGTGAGTTAGTAGTTGCTAGGTAACCAAAGAGTGAGTGAGTTAGTCGTTGCTAGGTAACCAAAGAGTAAGTGAGTTAGTCGTGGCTAGGTAACCAAAGAGTGAATGAGTTAGTTGTTGCTAGGTAACCAAAGCAAGTGAGTGAGAACTGTCTCACTCACTTGCTTAGCTGGCAGTAAGAGGTTGAGCTACCCAAATCCGTCCAGCAAAAACTTTGAGTCACGTTAAATGTTAAATGTTAAATGTTAAATAAACATTCAATAACCGTATTTATTTAAACGAAATAAGCAGGAGGTGGTGGAAGAGTTCGAGGGACACGAAGGCCAAGGAGTTTCCTCTCAACGCCTCACCTAGAGCGATTTTGATGCGTCGAAGCTGAAGCATCGGATGCGTTTTTGACACATTCAGGGTGAACGCACCACAAGCCTTTCCTCTGCCTACATCCCCCAGAATGCTTTGCAATTTACTGAACATTCTTTTTTTTTGGGATAAAATCACTATTCTATCAGATGTCTTATCTATTGATATTGATCATATTTCTGTTGTCGTTCTTGATGTTTTTGTCTGAGACGAAATGAAAACAGCCTCTTGAAGGAAGTTTCACACAAACTTCCTTCATGTTTCCATGACTTTGGCTGCTGACTTTCAAGAACCAGCCAACCAGCAACATCCAGTTGATTACCTCTGCCGTTTCCTCTGCAGCCAAACAATCTGTGCAACTGTGGGAAAAGGAGCTCTCTAAGCGAACCACCGGAGGGCCGCTGCACTCTTGTCCGATGTAAGAAGACATGACAGGCAACACGTAAGAAGAGGGCCGTGCATCTTCCTGGTAGCGGATGGGAGTTGTTCCGTGAGGAGGCTTCAGAGACTTTTTAAAATACTTTATTTTTTCCATTTCCGCCTTGCCGCGCCGTGTTACGCAACCTTATTATTTACGAGTGTGGTCTGTGGAGCAAATCAACTCTGCAATTTATCTGTGCGGATGAAATTTCAATGAGCAGGTGGAGGAATAAAAGCGAGCGCGTCCCCCGCAGCGCCTCACAATTACAACGGCGGCTTATTTCCAGCAATTTTTGTTTAAAAGTGAAGAGAAATATCCAGCGAGGAGCTTTAGTGTTAATACGTATAACGTTCCCCGTATTATATCATTTATGGCAGCGGCTCCTCCGAGTGAACAAACTCAACTGGAGAGTCTATTTTAAAAGCAGCAGCGGCCAGCATCCATCCAGTTAAATCATATTCAGGCGAAATGGAGTGGAGGTGCTGGATGGAATTTTTTAAACCAGAAATTCGCCTCAGACTAACTGACCTGAGTCACACACACACACACACACACACACACACACACACACACACACACACACACACACACACACACACACACACACACACACACACACACACACACACACACACACACACACGCCATTAGCTAATTATTTCCCTCTAAATGACAAATGTATAAGGCAGAGGGCAGCCGCCGCATGAATACTAACTGGATTTTACCATGTGGGTTTTATAAGCAGAGAGTAAAACAACCTGCAGCAACAGGAAAGAAGAAAGAAGCAGGACGGACTCCCTGCTGGGAGCAACGAGGGCAGAAGAATTAAAATAATGAGCAAAGAAACTGAGCTAAACTTTATTTAAACATAATTTTTAATTCTGCAGAGATTATATCCTGACTCAGTTTTTTTCTGAAAAACTCCTTCATCAAGAGGGAAGTTTAAGAGTTTATACAGTTATATAGTTTATAGAGTAACTAGTAAAACGTTCAGGATGAAGTTAATATGGATGGATGGATGGATGGATGGATGGATGGATGGATGGATGGATGGATGGATGGATGGATGGATGGATGGATGGATGGATGGATGGATGAAATGTTGGATGGATGGATAAAATGTTGGATGGATGATGGATGGATGAAATGTTGGATGGTTGGTTGGATGGATGGTTGGTTGGTTGGATGGATGGTGGTTGGATGGATAAAATGTTGGATGGATGATGGATGGATGAAATGTTGGATGCTTGGATGGATGGATGGATGGATGACATGTTGAATGGACAGATGGATGGATGATGGATGGATGGATGGATGACATATTGAATGGACAGATGGATGGATGGATGAAATGTTGGATGGAGGATGGATGGATGAAATGTTGGATGCTTGGATGGATGGAGGACATGTTGAATGGACGGATGGATGGATGAAATGTTGGATGGATGGATAAAATGTTGGATGGATGATGGATGGATGAAATGTTGGATGCTTGGATGGATGAATGGTTGGATGGATGGATGACATGTTGAATGGACAGATGGATGGATGATGGATGAAATGTTGGATGAATGATGGATGGATGAAATGTTGGATGGTTGGTTGGATGGATGGATGGTTGGTTGGATGGATTGTTGGATGGATGGTGGTTGGATGGATAAAATGTTGGATGGATGATGGATGAAATGTTGGATGGATGATGGATGGATAAAATGTTGGATGGATGGTTGGATGGATAGATGGTTGGATGGATGGATGGTTGGATGGATGATGGTTGGATGGATGGATGGATAAAATGTTGGATGGATGATGGATGGATAAATGTTGGATGGATGGATGGTTGGATGGATGATGGATGGATGGATGGTTGGATGGTTGGATGAAAGTGCTTAATATTGCTGAATTAGCTAAATTAGCTTGTAGCAATGCTACTCGCTAACATTTTCAAAACAGCCAATCAAGGAACAGCATTCACTTTCCTCGCCACTGATTGGCTGTTCATGTTCATGTCACCTCCTTCTGTACTTCCAGGAAAAAAGTATTTTCAAATACGTCTCTGAATCTGTCCCTGAGTTTATTTCCTTTTAGAAACAAACATGCTACATGCTAACTTCTGTAGCATCCACTCACATCCACAGCAAGACGTTTGTTCTGCTGAAAACTTTCCCCTTAAGAAGTAAAACATGTAATTTAATCCTTTTGCTTTCATTTCCTGAGTTCCCACTGCTCATAATTCGCCTCGCAGCGACATAAACTCAGACCAAACAGTGATTTCAGCCCAGCAGCAGTTCCTGAAATAAATTACCGCGCAGCCGGCTGATGACCCCATTTTACTTCCTCGCCAAAGTCAATTCTTTCCTGTGTTCTGAGAATGAAAGCCGCAAATCTTTCCCGGAAGAAACATGAACGTAAATAACATCAGCAACCAAGAGAAGGGAATTATGTCTGAGGACGGAGATGGAGAGTAAACATTAAAAAGGTGCTAAAATACAGAATAGACTTAATTTACACTTATGGGTCCAACAATAAGAGGCTTATTAGCAAAATGTAATTAAATGTTGTGTCTAAAACACAAAAAAAATGAATTAATTAAAAACTTTTAATTAAATTATGACAGGAATTGTTGTCGTTTTGAAACTCTTTTCAAGTGAAATAATGATAATAGCCTGACACTCTGGTCAAAGAACAATACATTTACATTTTTCAAAAGAATGGAAGATATTTTAAATATTCAAAATAAAACACAAACGCCAAAAAATGCATTAAAAAATTACAATTAAAAAATATTTTATTAATCTTAAAGGGAAATTAAATGTTGTTGTAACTAATTAATTTAGATTCTTCAAGGAGTTACTGAAGATTGTGATGGAAAATGGAAATATAAATAAAATATTTATAAGAAATAGACAATAAAATAGAAAAAATATTAAATAAAGGAAATTAAATGGAAATAAAATTCACTAACAAGCAAGATTATAAAATAAATTTACCTTGAAAAAATATTTATCATTACGGTAGAAATTATGAAACTCATTTTAATTGATTAATTGATTATTGCAGCAGGTTTATGTGAAACTGAGTGGAAAGTGAAAATAATGAGGCTACAGATATTTTAGCAAAAAAAAAAAAAAAAAGTACTATTTATTCCTTAGACCCTAGAATGGAAATATAAGCAATAATTTAAACAATTTAAACCGAATATTCAAAGCGATGTGGACCATTTGCAGCAGAATGAGATAAAGTTGGCTGATCTTTTCTCTTACAACAGAAAAGCAAACAGTTAATTAAAAACCCATTTTGGTACCAAGTGGGAGCGGAAACAAGCAGCGGTTCTGCTCCAAATGGGCTAAACTCAGCCGCGTGACCCAGATCCGGTTCAGAACAGAAACGAGGCAAAACTTCAGGATCACTCTTGTATTTTCTGCGATGATTAGCAGATTCTTTTATTGACTTCCAGTGGAGATCAATACCCAGAGAGAGATATTACCATTTAAATTAGGCTGCAGAAAACAAACGTTCTGCGTGAATTTAGCTAAAACACAAAAACCACAGAGCAAAACAACAAGATGACTCACTTGTGTGAGAAGTTTGTCGCCACAAACACCAAACTGTTGGGATGAAACGGCTCCTTCCCATTTCCTCTGTTACACAACGTGAAAATAATAATGTGTTTGCTTTTTATACGGCCAACTGCCCCGCAAGTAAACACAGCCAGCGTCTCACCGGCTGCAGGCAGTGGGAAAAGGTACAGATTCACAACTTGTTAGGCGGCAGCAAATTGTTTTTCATGCTTGGCAAGCGGCCCGAACAGTCGCAGAGCAAGTTAACGCGGCGAGTAAGAGCAACGGAGAGGAGCTTACCTGCAGTGGACAGACGGACGGATGGATGGATGGATGGACGGAGGGATGGAGGGAGGGAGGGATGAGGTCCAAACGCATGGAAAAGAAAAGAGAGAGAAGATCATGTTAGCAAAAACCTCTGAAATTCAGCTTACAGACAAACAGCAGGATTAAAGTTTCTGGGGATCAAAATATTGAAACGTTAGAACAGGTGATAAAAATAAAGCTAAATCTGCTCTGCGTTAAATATGCTTCGTTTTTCTAATCAAAATGTCTGAAAGTATCATTTCATATGGAATCATTTTCACAGCTGCTTAGTAAACATTTTTCACAGTTTTTTTTTGTATTATTTTCTATTGTTTTTAAGTAAAAATGAACAACGGTTAAGCATAGAAGGTGCAATACCGCTAGCAGCCACCAGGAGTCGGATCTAAAAACATTAAATTTGTATTAATTGATGAGGAATTGCTGCTGTTGCTTAAAGTCATTTTAAAATCTATTATGGACGTTCAAAGGATAAAGTAAAGCAGCACTGCCCCTCCCCAACTTGTTGCTGTGCACGGCTGATCAGCTGGCTTAAAGAAGGTTGCTAAAAATTTTTTAGAAATACAGAAAAATATACAGTATACTTATATATAAATATAGAAAGATTAGAGTAAAAATATATACTATATGTACTATCAGAGTTCTCACGAAAAAACAAGCAATGGTTAAAAAAAATTATAAATCAGATTCACATTATGTGCATCTTTTTATTTACTACTAATGATACAGAATTATAGCCACATTTTGTTAGTTTCAAATTGATCATTTTCACAATATGTTAGCTTGTTATTTTCTACAATAATTAAAAGTAATTATGGAGTTTTCTTCTTTTTGGAATAAAAAAAGTGATCAAACCCAAATAAAACACTTTTAAATATGCAGTTACTTCAATATGTCATCATAAATGTTTAATTTATAGTTTAATTAGACAACCAGTTTCGCTCCATTGTATTTCATGAAAAATCTTAACATTTTCCCAAATATATATTTTTTAAAATTGCATAATTATTACATTTTTTAATATATTTTCCATTTTGTCAAATGTTCAGGTAACAAATATGTGTTGTAATTATCATGCCGATACATGAGTATAAATAAAGACTTTTTTTGCGCTGCATCTTGCTAAACTAAAACATCATCCCATCATATATTGCTGCACTTCTATATTTCTTAGTGGATCTTTTCTGTTTGTGGCCGGAACCGATTGCTGGCAACCCTGAGATGTCCAAAGTTTGTTTTTTTTAGCTGCTTGCAGGGCGATCATCCCTCCATCAGCTCTCCTCCTTACATAACTCTCCACCCACTGAAATAAAAGAAATCCTGCCTGCCACTCAAACGGCCCGAAGATGTGGGGGAGTAAGAGGAGAAAATGTGCAGCAAAGAGGTTCATTAACACTCCCTGAACTGAGAACTTCACAAAACAAACATTATCCTTCAAGTTATTAGTTTTTTATCCTGCGACTGTTAGATTTTAACCGTTCCAGAGCGAACAGAGCGGCGAGGATCCAGATGATACGTCAGATCAACTGGGTATAAAATCATAGTATAAGGATAAAATGTATTATATTTGTGAAAAGGTAAAACAAAAATTAATGGACTATGATTGTATGTTAGCTTAGCTATCTAACCTGTTAGCTTGTTTAGCTAACACTACTTCAGAAAAATACTTTAAATCAATTGTGTATAAAATCATAATAAAATGTATATTTGTGAAAAGGTAAAAGAGAAATTACAAATAAAATTTATAGAGCATTATATGTTAGCCTTGCTATCTAACCTAACCTGTTAGCTTGTTTAACTAACACTGCTTAAGAAAAATACTTCAAAATACTTCAAATGTGTATAAAATCATGAGATTAAATGAAAATCAAAAGATAAAATGTGAAAAGGTAAAACAGAGACTAATAGGCTATGATTATATGTAGCCTAGCTAGCTAACCTGTTAGCTTGTTTAACCAACACTGTTTAAGAAAAATACTTCAAATCATTTGTTTATAAAATCACGATAAATGTTTTTTATTTGTGAAAAGGTAAAACAAAAATGAACAGAGTATGATTATTTTAGCTTAGCTAGCTAACCTGTTAGCTTGTTTAGCCAATACTACTTTAGAAAAATACTTCAGATCAATTGTGTACAAAATCATGTATTATATTTGTGAAAAGGTAAAAGAGAAATTACAAATAATATTAATAGACTATCATTATATGTTAGCCTAACTATCTAACCTAATCTGTTAGCTTCTAACCTGTTAGCTTGTTTAGCTAACACTGCTCATTTGTCTGTTATGCACTTGTCCTATAGCAAATGAATTATGGGGGAATTGGTGGTCATCTCCAGGAAATACCTTCCTTTTGAGCACTTTAGATCAACTGTTTCACCAAATCATGATAAAATTAATGTAAATACAACAGAAGACGCATTTTATTCCTTAAATCTGACCGTCAAATAAACTTTTACCCCAGAGGAAAGCCCCACAGAGCTTTGGATCGACTCAACTCAGCGACATCAGTCCTCAATTTTATGAGCTGCTTTGACCGAAGGGTGCTTCAGAAATTGATAAAATAAAAAAAGGAAAACCTCACAGATGTGTCAGATCGTGAGCGTCAAGCCCCAAATTTTCCCGGTGCAGCAGCGGCAATGCTAACGTGGATGTCAGACTGTCGGATTGAAGCAGGCAGAAAATCCCTCCTGCTACGTTCCCACGTCCAATTATCTTCCAGAGAAAAATGACATTTACTCTGCTCCCCACAGATCTGGAGAGAAACCCCAAGAGACAGCCATGAGAGGAGTCTGGAATACTAAATACAGATGGAAACAGTGAAGAAGCACCTTAATAAATCAGCCAAAGGTCACAGACCTTCTCGCAGAAAATTTGTTTAAGTGGTCAGCGTCTAAACCACGAGGTTACACAGAACCGGTCCAGAAGGCTTGTCCGGTCTCAGTTGGATCAAAATATTTAATTCCCTCCAAAAGGAGAAGGAAAGAACCAAATTACTTTCCCACAAAGCGGAATAATTTCAACATCTAAAGAACAATTGAGTTAAAAAGTAAAACTTATGCTGAGAAGTCTCTAACAAGATTAGCTTGGTGGTACGGGGTGCTGAGTCGGTAAAAATTTAGTGAAATTTTAGGAAACAAACAAGAAAAGCAACCTGAATTTATTAAAAAATTATAAGTATTAAGACTCAAATATTCTGACAGAAATTTTATTTCTTCAAGATAAAGATTGTTTTTATGCGTTATAAGTCTATCACTGCCCATTTATTGCCAAAATCATAATCAATGATGATGCTAATGTTTCCACATTCAACCCGACTCTCAAATTGAGAACATTTTCTTTATTATCTAGAACATTTTATGAAAGGGTTTAAACACTCAAAAATATTAATATTTTTAACGCATAGTGGACTGTTGACTCAAAAATGTAATTTTTACATCCAAGACGAACCTTCAAAAATAAACTTTTTTAAAGTCACAAAACAATAAAACATATATTTTCAATTTATTATCAAATATACATTTAACAAAATATATTTAATTAATCAATTCCTACTATATGAAATTAATTTAAAAAATAAATAGAATCAAATTTAATATACTTTTGTTTATATTCCATTAATGATCCAACATTACCTTAAAAGTCAACACATTTACATTTATGCACATATTTCAACTGAAGAGGATTCTGCTTAATTTTGCTCCGATTAATATTTACTTGTGTCATCTCTAATGTGAAGATTGCTTTTCTAATTTCCTTTAAACAATCCTGACTGTGGTGTTTATCTCTTCTTTCTGCAGCTTATTAATCAGAAAATGTGACATATAAGTGAACAGTGTGACTGTAATAGTTGCCAAACTGCCACTGCGAAACCAAAATATAAATGCTGAAACTGTCTTTCTTTTGATTAAACTTCCCTCTGAGATAAGAAACCTCCACTAAACTCTGCGTCTGTGCTTCGCCTGCAGCTTTCTGCGTGCAGTTTGTGTATTTTTTCAGCTCCAAATGAATGACAGACTGACCTTAGCAAACCCCACCAGCTGACAAAATGATTTATACTTGCTGCTGATGAGCACATTTGTCAGATTTCCCCCCCTAACGGTGTAAATACCTTCAGACAACCTCCACTCCTCTCCAGAGTCTCGGCTGTACGGCAACAAACCTAACGGCCTTATAAGGAGCCGCGTCATCGATATGATGCGGATGTTTCCTCTGGGTTCGTATAATCCAACAGAGTCCGAACTGTTTCTGGCAAATCGTCACGTCAAAGCAACAAGCTGGCTAAAAAACACAGCTAAATTGTACTAATTTTTCTGATTTTGTCACGTTGAAAATTATGAATATGGCGACACATTCCTGTCAAAAATGCAAGGAGCGCATTAAGTAATCACAACTGTTTGAGAGAAGGCCACATTTCCATTTATTTGGAGGGCCATAAACACAGCATGTTTCTCAGTCTGTTTATTTGTCAATTGGGGGCGGTAACTCCTCTGATTCATCTGATTGGCTGGATTTTTAAGCCGAATTTGAAGAGAAGAAATACAAGAAAAATGTGATGTTGGTTCAAAGAGTAGAAGAGGAGATGGATGAGAATGAAGAATAAGAAGGTGAGATATAAGGAAAGTTTGTTGATTTTTTTCCTTCTGATTCTTTTTCTAATGCTCTTATTATTTGTCCTGCTATAACGCCAAGTACCAAGCTGGCCAAACTCTGACCAATCAGATTAATCAGAAACATTATCTCCCAATTAATACGTGCTATTGTGATTGCTTTATAAGCTCCTCGGATTTTCGGCATGAATGTGACGCCATAGTTGAGATAATCAAAAAACATGTAAATATGGGACCAAAACATAACCGATATTATAACCATTTTTAAATGGTGATTTCCCTATTTACACCAAATCCATGATACAACAGAAATGTCTCAAAAAATATAACAAAATGAATATTTTTTCCTTTCCTTTTTCCAATGTTCTTACTCTTCTTCCTCCTCCTCTTCTTCTATAACGCCAAGTACCAAGTTGGTCAACATCTGACCAATCAGATTAATCAGAAGAGTTATCTCTTAATCAATATTTGCTGTTGATTGCTGTATAAACCCCTCAGATTTTCGGCATGAATGTGACCCCACAGTTGAGATAATGGCCTAGTCAAAGTCTGGACTTAAAACCAACAGATGTTATGGCTAAAAGGGTGAGACAAAATATTAATTTAGCTATAGGGTAATTATTTTGTGACCAAAATCAGAAAACTACACTTTGAGCTATTTTTTTTTTCTGACATTAAACTTTGTTTTATAAATTTAAAGATTTAAAAAACTACTTTATCAGAGCAGTAAACCCCCAAAGCCCAAGAGATTTAACTATGTTTTTGTATTATTTTTAGGTGTGTAAGATAAAATCCCCTCGACTTTAATTATATTTTGCTGGGTTCGGATGGTTTCCTATAGCGACGAGCTGAACAGTTCCTCTGCTTGTAAAACTGTCACTATTGATTCCAGTTCTGGGACAAAACTTCCTTTTTCATGACACAGAAACGGCTGCAGATACAGATAAAAGTCTCGCAGCCTTGGTGGAAATGTCAAGAAAAATGTGTTATCAGTCTCTAAAGGTGAGAAAGCCTGAAGTGACTCTGACAACTGTCAAGTTTTCCCTCAGAATACCCTGCTTTTGTTAGGAAGCGATTTAAATATACTTTTTTATTCCAAAATTGGGATTTAATCAAATTCTAATTGTACTTCTTTTGTCCCAGAGAAATCATTTTTAGTCATTTTTATGTTAAAACATACACTTTTTAAAATAATGCTGCAAATAAGGAGATTTTTTCGCTATGTTTTATTGTTTGTCACATTTAAATGCTTTATATGGCAACACATTCCTGTCAAAAATACAAGGAGCGTATTAAATAGTCACAATAGTTGTTCCAGAATTGGACCTTAGAAAATAAAATAAAGGAGTCCCTTTTTCTTTTCCATTAACCTTGAAAGAAAAAAAAAATCTATGTTGCTAAGTTTTAAAAATTACAAGAATTGTGTTCATTTTTTAAATCAACGTATGAAATGGGCTTAACATTTAACCAAAGACAAATGAAAACATGAACCGTTTTCCAAGGTCCTTGTTCTTATTATTTGTATTTAATCTTAACTGGATAACGTAGTAAGAGTTGAAAAAAAGGTTCAAGAAAGAACATTTTATATGAGATGAAGAAATTATTGACTTTTAAAATAAAAACCATAGTATTTGTGTCTGTATTTGCATCACACTGATTTACATCACCTTCTCACAGTTCAGCTTTACACAAAATAAAGGTCAGAGTTCAGCTGCGTAGTGTCAGTGGACACGTGCAATCGCTAGCAGCTGCCTGGAGGTAAAACTGTCACGCTATCCAACATGGGTTATTGATCCGGACAGCATGCGCACCGACGCCCTCCGGGTCAACGATGCATTACATCCAGATGTGCTTAAATCTCAGCTTTAATAAAGATTTTTCTGGCTGTGTGTTGAAAAGCAGAGAAAAACAAGAAGCAGGAAACCAAAGTCAAAAACTATTTTTTCAGAAACCTTGCATCTGAAAACACAAACTACATTAATCTAAATACTTATGTTCTGTGACCTAATTCTTCCATGTTTGGATTCAAAATGGTTCCTCGCCAATTTTGATCCATATTTAAATGACTTCATGTAAAGTCAACAACCAACTGACCAATTGGTTGGTCATTTCAGTCCCGCCGTAGCAGGAAGCATGTTTTACTTCAGTTTAATCTGATGAAACGCTCTTTTAATAGATGGTAAATTGTAAATAACTGCTAGTTCCAGTTGTTATGGAGAAATGGGAGAAAATATTTACTCGCAGGACATTTAAAGTACTTTGTATAATTAAAATAATTTTAAAAAAATATCCAGGACATTTGAAACTTAGGGCTTAAAGTGTTAAAAATAGAAGTGGAGCCTCCTGAACAACCAACCGGAATGCAGCCAGCGGTTTCTGGATGGTGAGTCAACAACAAAACACTCATCTTTTCCAGCAGCCATTGTACAGCGCATACAGCGGTAAAACCAGCAAGCCAAACAAGCCAGAGCAACATAGGTTGCTAGGCAACAGGCTGGGCTTTACTGGTGTTGCTGGGTAACCACAGAATGTGTCTTAAGAATTGGGAAGCTTTTGAAACTGCCCATTTTCCAGACACCAAAAAACATCTAGGCATTTTTTAAGCACTTGTGAACTCATATTTTGCATTCTAGGTTTTATAATAATAATTTAAAAAAAATTAAATCGCCTGCCAGATTATGTTTATGAAGCAAAATCTAAGGGAACAGATTCTAAAAAGAGCAAGAACATTTCCATTTGTACCCAATATAAACCGTCCTGAGGAAAGCCAAAGTGGCTTTGCTCCTTCCGGCTCCTCCTCCTCCTGTCTGGACCTCCTCCTCCCTCGGGGCGTCTGCTCGCTCGCTCACTCTGCCTTCATAAGAACCGGCCAGGAAACGGTCCCCAGTGGGCGGCTTGCTCTTTCCACTCCTGCATTACACGGCCAGAGAGATCCTTTGTCCTCCTACTGTTTACATCACTAAGTGCTTCATCACCTCATTGGGGAAATACTGTGCAGGTCTAAATCAGTAATGCATGCTGGGAAATACACCTTTATTCATGTGAATGTGCAGAAAATACAGCTCCAAACGTATTACAAGCTTGTGAGGTAATTAATGGGAGCTCATTCTGAGTTTCTTCAACCAAAACAGAAACTCCGTTCATACATCTGGGGAAACAAAAACGCACAAAAATAAACTTGTTCTCAGCCAGCTTCGTTTCTAAGATAACGTTTTTATTTCCTGTATTCTTATGACACTTTGACATTTTCCTTGCAGCATCACTGCTAATGACCAGAAACGAGTAGAGACGTTCAGCCTGTTTGCACCACGATGCAGCAAAACATGAAGTATTAATTTAATAAGGGTAAAAATAAAAACACACATTACATGCATGTATTTATTTTAATGAAGCAAAATCATTTGATGAGATCCAACAGTTGATTTGTGCATTGAGGCTGCAAATGTTCCTTTTGTTTGTGTTTTAGATGTTTGCATTGTTGATCTTTGAATGCTTCTTTAGCCAGCTTGCACATTTCATGCACCACTTTGGAAATGATTTATGATATAAAAAGAATAATAGAACGTGTTGCTACCTCCATCACTATTATTTTATTTCCCAAAGGGTCGGTAGGTTGTGCAATAAGATTAAATGTGGCTTTTGTCACGTGGCATTATATAAAATACATTTGCAGAACTACAATCTAAAGCAGTCCACACCAAATAAATGCAACAATAACTGAAAATGATGAAAGGCATGAGGTTGAAGACTCTTATTTATTTGTTGTTTTTAAAAACTATGCACATTACACACCAAGCGTGAAGAAGAAGTGTTGGAAATGTCATGTTTTTAATTATTATTTAAATAAAAATGCATGTATGGCAAGCTAATTGTGTATTTAATCTTTTTGACATATTATTTCCCAGTTTGCATATGTTGAACTGTGATTTGTTTTTCTGATGTGTGAAAACGTTTTCTGATTTCAGAAACGTCTGTTAGTAGAGATGCACCAATCCGATATTATCAATACCTGTATCAGTCACATATTGAAAACACATAGATTGGGTATCAATAAGAGCA
Source organism: Poecilia reticulata (assembly GCF_904066995.2). Classification (NCBI taxonomy): domain Eukaryota; kingdom Metazoa; phylum Chordata; class Actinopteri; order Cyprinodontiformes; family Poeciliidae; genus Poecilia; species Poecilia reticulata. The sequence continues at coordinate 5,150,419 of NC_088852.1, read as the reverse complement.
GATCTGTTCAGTGTAATTCTATCATTTCTGCTCTGACCAACACTTTATTTACTTTAGATTATATTTATTTTTAGCACTTTAAGCAGTTTTAAAAGTTTGTTGCAGTTTATTTTTTATATGTTTGATCAAAGTCACTCTTTTGTTTTTTAACTTGGCTGTTGGACTGATAACAAATTAAAATTTAATTTCTGTTGTTTCTACATGTTTAACCAGCTTGTGAAGCTGTTGGTGTATTTAAATGTGCTGTTCAGATTATCAGATTATTTTTTAAATCAGTACATTTATGTCTGTTTTTAAAAACAGGAATGTTTTGAGTCAATTCAGCTGATACTAAACCCAGGGTTTCCCCCAATGTATTTTAAGCCTGGCGGGCCACCAGGCTTTACTTGTGTCCCCACCAGGCTTAGCATTGCTTATTTATTTAAGTTTTTTCAAATGTTTGCATTTTTTAAGACTTTATAGTTGGTGTTCAGCTATTAATATTCCAGTTTTTTAATAACACATAATTATCAAGTGATATTTTCAAATTTCCTGTCAACTTTAAACATTTTTTAACTCAAAAACACGACGGGCTGCACTGTCAGAAACAAAACGTGTTTCGGTGCATCCCTAGCCTGCAGAGCTGAATTGTTGAAAATTTTACACTCTTTCAAGAAATTCAGTGTCAAGTAACATTTTCTTTACTTGAGATAATTTTTCTTAAAATAAGATAATATCTCTTACTCATATAAGTAAAATTGTCTTGTTTTAAGTAAAAATACACTAATTTTAAGATATTTGTAGGTTTATCTTGGTTAGATATTTTTTCTTATTTTAGAAAATCTTGACAAGATAAATTTTCTTGTTCTGTTGGCAGATAATTTTTCTTATTTTAAGAAAATTATACCCTATTTTTGTACTTTTTTTTCTTGTTTTTGAAAGGGGACTTTTTGCAGTGTAGTTTTGATGTGAAGTTTGTTGTTTTTGTAATTTTTTAACCTATTTAACTCACCTGAGTGAAATTGCCCCCCCCCCACCTTCTTCAAATCAGACAAAATTGGTGTCAATCAACTCGGCTACATTAGTGCTGGTTTGTGCAGCAAAATTTTTTGTTTGTGCTGCTTTGGCTTTGAAGATATTAATGAAAGTGTAAAGGGCAAAAGGTCAACCAGCCCCTCAACTTTTATGAAATCCAACTTTCTTTATATCTTTAAAATGATAGCGGCACAAACGAAAATTTTTGCTGCACAAACCAGCACAAACGTAGCAGAGTTGATTGACACCCATTTTGTCTGATTTGAAGAAGGTGCGGGGGTGGTTGACCTTGGATGACCTCTAGAAACATTTCTTTATATCTTTAAAATGATAGCGGCACAAACGAAAATTTTTGCTGCACAAACGTAGCACAAACGTTTGACACCAATTTTGTCTGATTTGAAGAAGGTGCGGGGGTGGTTGACCTTGGATGACCTCTAGAAACATTTCTTTATATCTTTAAAATGATAGCGGCACAAACGAAAATTTTTGCTGCACAAACGTAGCACAAACGTTTGACACCAATTTTGTCTGATTTGAAGAAGGTGGGGGGGCCAACTTCACTCAGGTATTTAACTCGACAGCAGTTTACCTCCAAGTAAGCTTTAGTCCTTCACCTCACACTTTACATAATAAATATTCATAAAACTCTCATTATAGAGACTTAACTGGGCGTTCTCTGCACTAACCTCATAATTACCCGTAATTTATCACTTTTCCGACTCACTCGATCATTTCGATCTCATCAGGCGCCGTGCGACAACCTCGCTGCGGCTGCATCCGTTCTGCTGCATTAATCGCAAAATCTAAACGCTACGAGGTTTTATTCTGGGAAAATCAGCTGGAGTTGTGTTTGGAGATAAACCCACACAAAGTTTCTGTGTTCAAGTCTAATTGCATGATGTAATGGTGCTGATGTGGAGGGATTAGTAAGTGTTTGTGTGTTTTAACGTTGCTTGGATTTTGTGTTTTTTTTAGCCGTTTTTCTGTGAGAATCTGTTCATAAACTGTTTAGCTCGTGATTACTTGTTCAGTTTCAGGACCAAGGAATATTTTCAGCTTCTTTCAGAGGATTAGATGGAAAGATTATGATTTCATATTTCATACATATGATGATGCAGACAGCAGCTGGGCGGGCTTATCTTTACATGAAGATTTGATTCATAATCTGAGCTGAGCATCCAAATTCAAAGGTGCATCTCAATTAACTAGAAACTCGTTAAAAAGTTAATAATTTGAATCAAAAACTGATGAACACAAACAAAATGTCTCAGAAAATGATGATGACCAATAAAACAGACATATTAGAGTACAGAGGAAGATTGCTTTCACAAAAAGTTAAGTGGAAGGAAAAACTGTGAATTTATGTCACATATATTTTGACTTTTAAGCTGAATTCCTAAAATAAGTAAACTCTCAAATGACACTTTAAATCCCTGCTTCAAACTTTCAGACTATGTGAATATACAGCTCTGGAAAAAATTTAAACCTCAGTTATTTCACCAAATATTGATTTCTGAACTCTTCCTGAGTTAAAACATTATTATTGTTGTTTCTAAATAAATATCAATTTGTTTTCTTTGCATTATTTGAGGTTGCATCTTTTTGTTATTTTGACCATTTCTCATTTTTGGCAAATAAATATTACATTTTTGCTTGGAATTTCAGAGACATGCTGTCAGTAGTTTATAGAATAAAAAAAAATCATTTTACTCAAACATAAACCTATACAAATCAGAGAAACTGATCATCTTAAGTTTTCTCTTAATTTTTTCCACAGCTGTATTTACGCATCAGTAAAAAACTTTATTTGAAGGCTTGTGCATTTCAAACATGACAGTCCTTGTGAATGTTTACGATTATTGTCATGAAAGTCATTCCGTAAATAGTGACACTTTCAGTGAAAAGGTGACACTTTTAATTGACTTTAATGTAAGTTTTAATGCATAAAAATGTAATTATTTATCAAATGAGGCAAAGTTGATACTTTTAATGCAACGTTTAATACATATTTGCATTAAAAATGTCATTTTTTACCAAAAGACACGTCAGTCTTATGCACAACCTTTCAGATAAAGTGTTACTGAAGCTTATTTATTTGTAACATTGGAATAAATTACATTGTTTTTAAAATTGAATTAAAAACAAATAGTAAATGTTGCTGAAAGTCAAATAGCAGGTCTACACATCTTCACCCATATTTTTTTTGATAAATCCTCCATCAATAAGTTCCTCATCTAACCATTTTTATGATTTATAAATCCAAATATTGTTACTCATTTATCCCCTGTTAGCTCAACACGCTACTATTTAGCATTTTTTTTGTTCTTTAAAAATGATTTCTTGTGGATTTTACTGCTCTTTACTCCTTTCTATATAGACACAGTATCTGCAAAATATTTTACAGCATCAGTGGACTCAGTTTTCTTAAAAAATATGACTTTAAAGTAACATAAAATGATGTTGGCTCATTATTCTGATGGTTTCAGAAAACAAACAACAATATATGTAGCTATTAAACATGGTGACAGATTAGTTTTCATGATAAAGGCCTTGCAGTGAATAATTGATTCATACTGGTGGAGGCTGACAGGTCTTGTGTATTTTGTGTGCAGATGATACTGTAAAAACCACGTTATGCGAACATTACTTTTATTACTGGCCGTGGGAGTTTGGTCACCGCTTGGAGGCGTATTTCATTTAAAATGGGAGGAAGGCTGAAGCCTCGTAAATCTGATGGAATAAAAGATTTAGTCTCTTCATTGTTCTTGCTTCTTTTCTTTTTTTCCCCAAGAAAAATCTTAATCTAATTATAATTTCAAGAGCACCGCAGTGAAATGGCATTTTCCAAATCCCACAGCGGCCGAGTTTATGACTCCAGGAGGATGAAACTTCCCCTCTTCTCTCTGTCTCTCAGTACCCTTTTTATGACATTTGCAGCAGATTTCCTGGAAATTTATGGCCCTGTTAGGGCTCCTTAATTTGAGCCACAGCCAGTCGGCCTGGCCACAGCGCAGTGCCAGCAGAGGAGGCCATTACGACTCTGGTCTGGGTTCAGAGATGACCTCGGTCACAGATGACATAAGAAAGAGTCATTTGCTTCGCTGGACTCTTTCAAACTTAGTGGAGCTTCTTCTTCTTCTGCTGCCGTCGCCTTCATTGAATTACTGCTCTCAAAACCAATTTGGGCTGTTCAGACAAGCAGAAGACAACTTTTCCAACTGGAAATCCAAAATCGATACAAACAGGGAAAAATAAATTGGTAGCTAGTTTCGGTCACTCTAGCTCAAAATAAATGTCACCATTATCTATCTGCACAATCTACATCTTTGTAGATTTTTTTAAAGTTAAATTTGAAGATGAAACTTTAAAATATATATATATTTCATGCATGTTTAATAATTTTTATTTGTTCCAAAATTTCTCCATTTAATTATAGTCAAAATAGAAAGTTTAAAATGCACCTGAATTGTCCAACACAAAAAGCCTTCAATCATTAATTCAGGGTTATATTTTTTCTTGTCTTTCTTTGTATTTGCAGATGATAATCTGGATTTTTTATTGATTTTGGAATTTTGGAGTAATGGCTTCTTCCTCTCTGATTGGCCTTTCAGTACAAAACCAATTTTCATGTGGATAATCAAACTAGCATCTCATTTAGGTGCAGCATTGATGAAAACAGCTCAACAACACAAATCTATCTTCTAAATAATCGTTTGAACGAATGAGAGCTTTTGGTATCTGGAAATTAAACTCTAGAATAAAACTGACTTTTTTTATGATGGTCCACAAAGAACCGCTGTGTTTAACCCATTAGAAGCTCACAGAGCGAATACTTTTTAATTTAAAAACAGCAATAAAATAATCTTACGTTTACTAAGCTGACGTTTAACAAACATAAGTAATTTTGGTCATTTTATATGAACCAAAACATAGTCAGACTTAACATCAGACCCAAGGTTTTCCCTAGAAAACTTGCTAACCCCGCTGGTTGGGTGCTAGGGCGGTCATTCATCTAGCGGCTCGTCGTGTTTCTGAGTTAAAAATGTTTAAAGTTGGCAGAACATTTGAAAATATCACCTGGTCATTATGTATTGGAAGATTAATACCTGAACACCAACTAAAAAGACTTAAAAATGCAAACATTTAAAAACAATTTAAATAAATAAGCAATGCTTAGCCTGTTGGGGGCAACAAGTAAAGCCTGGTGGCCCGCCAGGCTTACAATGAGACCCATCCAGTTTTTAACTGCAGCTAGATCAATTCTTGCATCACAGTTAGTGGTGATTTTCCACAGGATCGTTCTTCAGAGCAGAAACAGTCGACCAACACACATTGTGAGGTTAAAGCGTTTGGCCACTGTGGGAGTTCAACGCATCGAGTCAGAGACGTCATTCAGTGACTGTAACCGCATGTGATGATCAGGCGGCGCTGTGAAAGCTTCTCATGCTGAATAAAACAGAGCCAGGACGACGAGAGGTTTCTGCAGGGCGTTGCTTCTGAGCTGCATGTTTCTGCAGAGGTTTGCATGCATGTCACATGTTGACTGTTTTACAGCAGAAACAGAGAAGAAGCAGGAATGTAAACATGATGTCATTCTGCACTCGTTCAGTGAAGAGCCAAAAACTACATCTACAACGTGACACAAACGTTCTGGATGCCTCAGGGTGAATTCACACCAGCGCTGTTTAGTTCGCTCCGATCGAACTCCACAAACTCTGGTTTGTTTGCCTAAAACTCTGGTTTGTTTGGGAAGGTGTGAATGTCAAATCGAACTCTGATGCAATTTTGAGTGTGTGCCACCGCTGTAAGAGCAGGAAGTGGTTGATAGTGCAGGGCATTCTGGGAAAATGCAACCAAAACAGACATGCTAGCTTAGCGCTAGCAGGAGATGTGGCTTGTGGTATTTTACCAAAGAGAAAAGAGAAATTCTACAACCGCTTAAATCTGACGCTACTCCATTTTTTTTTACCTTTTATTAAAAAGAAAGTTGTGCTCATGTCTTTGAGGCTTTTGAGTCGAGGTTTTTGGTGCAGCGCCACCACAGGCAAGGAGGGGAACCGGTTTATTAAATGGTTTGGATCATATGGCAGCAAACATGTAGCAAATGTTGCAATTTTGGTCTCCAATAGAACTGATTAATCAGACTATCAGGTATGAAAACAGCCTTTTTAACTTGTTTGAATATCATTAAGTTAATAAATACTGAGGTGTAATGGCAGCAGACTAAATTAGAAAGCCATTTCTCACTGAACATTGCTTGCTGCTCACGCAGAAAAATAGCAAAATGATCCCTGACCTCTTAATGCTGAACCAGAAAACATTTTTTTTATTAAATTTACAAAATACTGATTGTTGAGAAAACAGTTTTGATTGTCGTCCAGCCGCCTGCGTGCCATTATTTGCAGGTTTCCAGGTTAACTACAGACATGCTGCAGGCCTGACCTTTATCTCCCAGTTTAATTGCTTCTTCTCTGCAGCAGGACCTTTTCTGTGGTAATAGTTTCATTACAGCAGATTCTGTTATGGACCTCAGCAGTCTCATTCTCCGCTGTGATTTGTTCTTTCACATTCCTCAGTTTGCCAGATACCTGCTGCTGCCCGTGTCTCACCTTTTATTCAGCTGAAATGTGATTTCTATTTCACGAGAGGCCAAAGTGCAACAGGAGACACCAGGATAACAGCTCAGGTTTGACCTGCACGCGCAAATCAGACCAACAGGAGGAGGATTTTCCAACAAAAACCACCTGCAGTTGGGGATTTTACTGCCTTGCATTCATTTAGTGAGATAAACAAACTGAGAGAAACATCCTGGAAAGCAGGGAGTCAAACTTTTAACACTGGGACTGGAAGATATTTTAAATATCCGAAATAAACAAAAACTACAAATGAAACAAATTGTAAACAAAATCAGCCTTCAAATAAATGGTTAGTTGAGAGCAAACCACCAGAATGAAGACAAAAGAAAAACAATAAATCATTCAAATGGAAATTACTGACATCGTTTTAATTTGAATTTAAATTAACCTGTTAATTTTAAATTAATTTAATAACTCTGCACCAATGCAGCACACTTAAATAAAGCAGTAGCTGCAAAAGCACAAGCTAAAAATGTAAAAACAAGACAAATTTAGGTTGTTCTGTCATCAAATAGAAAATAAATGTTAAAGATACAGAAATAATAGGTGACTACTTTGGTCAAACATGCAAAAATAATCTGCAGCAAATAGCCCAGAAAGTGAAACAGGAATAAATGATGAATTTATTTCAACATCAGAACCCATGCAGATATTAATATTAGATCTCATTTAAAATTTGAAGAGCAAAACTTTGATTCTGTCATATGTATTAATGACTTCATGACTCACATAAGTAACATAAATTCTGTGCTGATTTCAGGAAACGTCTCTCTGCTGTTAGCAGACAGAGAAATCTGCTCTTGTCATGTTTTTCCTCTTGAAGTGGAACAACTCGATTATTTCCCGTCTTTTAAACAGTCAATAGATGCAGAAACTATTAATTTAATTTCAGATGCGACATACAGTCGTCAGGATGCATGTAAAAGGGGGCAGGGTGTTTTTAGCTTCTGACATGCATCTGAAACTAGTTTAGCAAAATCACGTGACTCAGTAGGACGAGACGAGCCGTGTGGAAGCAGATCTTTGACAGATAGGGTCATTTAGGGACACAATGACAGCCGGTCAATAAAACACCGGCAGGGAAATTACAGTGAGGCCACTCAGAGGTCTGTTACCATCACCTTTACAAATGTCCACCACCCACGCATCGTCCTCCTTAACCCGTTAAAAGCTGGAGTTTATCCTCACTCATTCACCGTCCGACAGATAAAAAAGCTGCTCTCTGAATTCCCATGAAGGCCCGCATCCCCAGATTGGAACGTGCTCACCAGATGATAAGGACTGTGATCATTTATTTCTGAGATCTAGTGGCTGGAGATAAGATGGGCCCTCAGCAACAATGGAGGGCCTCAGGGAGAGTAGATAATGAAGCTGCTGACCCCTGTAGTACGCTAGGCTTAGCCACTCGCCTTGCTTTCTGTCGGTGGGTTTATCTGCTGGGAATAGCGCAACGCTGCGCGTCTATCTGACTCTTCCAGCTTGGCAGCAGTTCCTACATGCTGTCGTCAGTCCCAGAGGTACAAAAGCTCAACGCAGCTTAGAGTCTGTATCCAGAAACCAAGGGGGAGTGCACTGTGCAGCACACAGAGGGGGAGGAGATCACAGCCCGTGTTTCAGAACCAGCTATCTGGAACCGAGAGGAAATGCAAAAAAATGGAAAATAACAGAACAAATACATGCCATCTTCTTTAGGTCTGGGAACTGAGGTGGAAAAGCTTCCATTTTTGGTTTTATTATGTATTTTGAATCATTACTTTGCTTAAAGGTGACCTATAAGGCTCCCTTGAATAGGTTAGGCTGAGGCACAGAACATGCCTCGCTAAATTCTTTTTATTTTTTGCAGAAAATCGTTCTTAGATAATGAGGTTTTTTTCAGAAGCTGACACTTAAAATCCCCAAAATGCTGCTGCCAGAAACTCCATCTAACTCGATGTTTACACTCGCACGTGAAAACGGCTGCCAACAGATGTGCAATTATACAACTGTACATCTTTGAAAAGCAGAAGTGGAGCCTCCTGCACAACCAACAAGAAAGCAGAAAGTGGTTTCTGGATGGCAAGTCAACAACAAAACACTTGTCTTTTCCAGAAGGTAAAAGAGCTGAACAAACATGCTGAGACAACGTTTGTTGCTAGGAGATGGGCCGGGCCGGGCCGGGCTTTGCTGTGGTTGCCAGGTAACAATCGAGTGAGACTTCATAATCGTGACGTTTTAGAAACTTTCCCAGACGCCAAAAAACATGAACTCACTACCCAAAAATGTCCAGGTGCAACAGTAAAACCAGCTGACCAAACGTCCTGGAGCTCAGCCTTGGTTGCTAGGCAACAGGCGGTGGTTGCTAGGTAACAGGCATCACATTCCGAAGTATTTTAAAACGGCTCATTTTCCACACACATTAATTAATTACCAAAAACCAGCTCAGTGTTTTTTTTTTTATTTCTTTAACTATTATTATTGTTTGGATTGTTTTTAGAAGCAATAGAAACAGAAATTTGCAAAATGTGAATTTTGCACATTTGAAAAAACAAAATTTGGTTTCATCCTTTCAAAGCTGGAGTAGTAGCGGTGCATGCTAGGAGAGAAAAGGCTTTCCTGGTGACATTTTCTCAACTTTTCCTGATTTTAAACATGATACATTAATACATTTAACTTTCACCTGATCTGATTGGCGTATTCTTTGGTTTTTCCCAGACCGGAACCAACTATTTCTGACAACATTTAGTAAAATACACCAAAACATTTTATACCAAATCTGTCACGCAGCTTGATTAATTGAAAGCCTTGAAATTTGGTTAATCAGCAGAAACTTTATTTGAAGAAAAAGGGTTTTGATTTTGGTATCATTAACATAAATCTAACAGCACCAATCAGATTCCATAGGATCCTCACCAACTGTTACCATATTTATAGATTTAAAAAAGCATATAAAGCTTTATAAATGATCGTTCATGTGCTTGTCATGTCTGAAAGTGTTTAACTGTTGCACAAAGGTATGCTGATGACGCCCTTGCTTCAGAGCTGGATGTCGTAAATCTGGCAGATGACACACGCCGCATACAGATAGCCTCATTAGGCCCTGATTTATGTCAGAGCAGCAGAACATCGACTACCACTAAGGCTAATGGTCCCAGGTGATGACAAGGCCTCAGAAAGGGAAAGTGGAAGTTACATTTTGCAGCATAAAAAGGAGAAAAATGTACATTAGCAGAGGGCAAACAGCATTTTTTAACACAGGTGCACTCAGGGGCAAAACAAACTCTTCCAGACCGGGTTGTACACGTTCAGCAGGGAGCATTAAATATAAAATACTTCCTGCATCACCTGAGGTGCATTTAGGAGCAGCATGTGCTTTAGGCTGCAGCAGGGAGTCGAAATCAGTTCTGTTTTGGGCCAAATCAAGATCATGGATGCTGTTAAAGGGCCGGTTGTGCCAGAATGTATTTATAAAACCTGATCACAAACTGTTAAAATATCAACGAATTCTTAAAATTAAATATTACTGAACATCTTTTCAGATTTTGAGATACTTTTTCTGATTTCTTTGCAATAAAAATCAAAGTTTTTATGGTAATAAATTGGAAATATTTGCGCTTATCTATATGCAACGTTTTATTACTCGCTGTATAGATCATGGACTATAATTTGACATCAATTAAGACTGAGGCAACTGTTTAGTACAAGTAAAAATCTACAATAAACTCCCAGTTATTGTTGATTTTGACAGAATTTCCATGATGATTCTTAAGAAACTGGACGGACTGATTGGTATAATTTGGAAATAAACAGAAAAACTGCATTGATTTGATTGATAGCACAATATTTAAGCTCACTTAGTGTTTAGACTAGAATCTAGAGGGCCACATAAAAATCTACGGTGGGCCGGGTTTGGCCCAGAAAACTTTTTAAAGCTGGTGCCGGCCGCCTTGTTTTTGAGTTAAAAAATGTTTAAAAATGACAGGAAATTTGAAATTATCACTTGATGATTATGCGTTATTGGAACATTACTACATAAACACCAAGTATACGGTATTAAAAAAGGAAATAATAAAAAAAACAAACTAAAATAAATAAGCAACGCTAAGCCTGGTGGGGACACAAGTAAAGCCTGGTGGCCCGCCAGGCTTGTAAAACACTGGGGGAAACTCTGGCGGGCCAGATTTGGTCCACAGGCCTCGAGTTTGACACATGTGGGCTGCAGGTCCAAGTGTAAGCCCACATTTGTTTGTTCTGAATTAATGCAACTCATGTTCCCGCAGTCCGAGCCGTTAAGCCTCATTTTGCATTCCAAATGTTTCCTGATTTTGTTTTCCACAAAAGGAAACAAGCAAGAGAAGATCTGGTTTCCATCACATAAATAATTAAGCTTGTGAACCGTGTAGGTGAAAACAAAAAAAAAAAAAACACAAAACACTAAGTGGTTTTTATTCCATGAACGCAAATGTCAAGATGAGCTTGGCGTGACCCGGCGGAGAGCCGCCGCTCAGAATAAAATCACATCAGGTGTCACAGAAAGCAGAGGCGAAGCCGGCGTGGGGTTCACGTTTTGCTCAATTAGAGGATTAGGAATGTCACACATGGTGACTGCATTCATTCATTCATTCATTCATTACACAATGGAGCCACAGGTCTCTGGATACTGATAACCATTGTTGAATTTCAGATCCGTTTTGTCCCATAGGAAGGCGGTGAAATCTGTAAAAACTTTTATATTTTACCCTAAAATGTGGAGGATATTTTTAATATCTCTGTTTCTTTAACAGTGTTAGTTAAAAAATGTGGGATTATGATTCCATGATGGGATACGACAAAGATACTGAGGAATAGGAAAATGTTTCTGTTTTGTTAAAACTTTAATTCACATGTGTCAAACTCAAGGCTCGAGGGCCAAATCTGGCCCGCCGTAGCTTTTTATGTGGCCCTCCAAGTTACATCAATAAATCCTTCCAGTTTCTCACAAATCAGAAAAATTCACAAAAAAATCAACAGACCCCCACATTTTTTCTGGTTTTAAATTCTGGATGAACTGATCAGTGTGAAAAGATATTCAATATTATTTAATTATAGAAACATTTATTGCTAAAACAGATATATCGTATTTTAACAGTTTAATGGGTTTTATCAACATGTTCTGGCACAACCGGCCCTTTAAGAACATTCAGATTTTTTATTTGACCCAAAATGAAAATGCATTTGACGTAACTTAAACGATTAAGCTGAGATGTAATGTGCAAAATAGTCTGAAAATAATTTCTACTTTTTTTGCTGATGCAGTTTAGGATTTGCATGAATTTACAGAATCTGCAAAATTGTGTTTTCAATAAGTTTATAACGGAAAACAATTATATTTTCTAACAAAAACTGGATGATAAACATGTTTGGTCTCATCTAGACGGTTGTTTTTACACAATACCTCCTAAATTTTGTTGATTTGAACGAACATCTCATTTAGCAAAAAGTGGAAAAATAACCAGCTAATAATTTCTAAAAGTTCGCCTCAGTTTTACTCATTTATAACTTCCTCTTGACTTGACCCAAAAGTTTCTGTTTGCAGAGCTTCCCCTGAAGGAAACCGTCTCACTTCTCTATAATTCATGTCGTTTTTACTTTAAAATCCCACTAAGGATCCGACCGACGCTCTCTCACACATCATGTGGATGTGATTTCATAACACGCAGATGAGACGGCGATGAGAGCGAAACCAGTCAAAACCTTCAAGCTGGTTAGTTTTTATGGTAAAATAATGTTTCTGGGATTCAGGTGGTGATTTCTGTAAAGATATCCATCAGCGTCAGTTTTATTTTCACAAAGTCGGCACAGATTTTCAGATTTCTCTCTTGCAAGGTGGTTTCGTCTAGATGTCAAACTAGAGGCCCGTGGGCCAACCGTGGCCCGCCGTAGCTTTTTATGTGGTCCTCTACACTGAAGTACATGAATAAGTCCCTTCAGTTTTTCAATAATCTCCAAAATCTACTAAAAATTCACACAAAATCTACAGATTCCCACATTTTTTTCTGATTTTTACTCCAAATTGGACAAAATCATCGATTTTAAGTGACTACTGCCTCAGCCTTACTTGATGACAACTTATAGTCAGTTAATAAAAAGTCACGTTTAACGTCATATAGTGGCTCAAATATCATAAAAATTCCTTAGCGCCACAAAATCTATGATTTTGATTGCAAAAAAAATGAAAAAAAAAACACAAAAATATTCACGAAATCCTGAATGGTCTGATCAGAGTGAAAAGATGTTTAATATTATTTAATTTTAAGAAACATGTACAGAATGCTGAAACAACTACTTATTGATATTTTCACAGTTTAATGGGTTTTATCAATACTTTCTGGCACAACCGGCCCTTTAAGAACATTCAGATTTTTGATTTGGCCCAAAATGAAAACGAGTTAAACTCACCTGGTCGAGATCACACCAGAAACTTAACAGCTTCTTTATTCATCAGTATTTATTATGAACTGGAGTTAAATCTGTCACAGATATGCTGCTGACTTTGACATTGCCGAGCAGCGCCTCTTGATGCGCAGCCGTGGTGAATTTCACTCGGCGCTGATGAGGTACATCCGTCGCTCCTCTGCTTTTACCTGTGGCATCGTCTTTGCTCCGTCTTCTGCATCGCGCTCTTTAACGAGTCGACACACTTCGTACCCAAAATGAGCTTCATTTAAATTCAATGGCCTCCCACACACACACACACGCACACACACACACACACACACGCACGCACACACACACACACACACACACGCACACACAAGTTTAGATGTCTCACTTTGCTAAGTGATGATTACTGTCGCTACAAACTCAACAAATTGCGTAGCCTTGAAGCCTGAAGTCACTAATTAACATTTTCAATGTGTATTTAGAGGAATGTTTACATGAACATATGGTCTCCTTTCTTCCTAAAAATCTGAGATTAAAGCCTTGAATTATTTTCTTTACAAAATAAAGCAATCGTTTCTGCCTCCGAGGAAGAAGTATTGCTGGATAAGTGAGTAAAGAGACCAGAGTCGATGTAATTTGTACACCTTAACGGTTGCTTCTTATTTTGCCCTCGAGTCACTTTAGGTTTTTTCTTTCCTACATAATTTTCCATGCAATAAAAAAAGCCGTTTACCAACCATTTGCCTTTTTCACACCCACCTTTGTCACATTTTATATGATTAAAAGCTTTTTTAATATTATAGTTTGCTGTTTTGATTCTCAACAGTTGGTAAAGCAGCCAATCCGGAAGCAGCATTTATTTTCCTTGGCTCTGATTGGCTGTCCAATCAAGAACAAAGATAATGAAAACAAGCACTTATTATTATGTATTAATGCATATTTGAGAATTTTTAAAAACTATTTAAAGAGGTAATTTTAAGCGTTTTTGTGTATTTCAGCATTTAAATGTGTTTCTGCAAAAACTCGGGATCCACTGCAAGAGGGAAAAACTCAAGCTATTATTTATCATTTTATGTTGTGTAAGTGTTTTGTTTGTTATTCTATTTGGGAGAAACAATCTCAATTTAAACAGAGATTGTTTCTTCCAATAAATTTTGTGGAAATGTATCCGTTCAATACGCTGCACTTCCCATCCCAGGCCAGTAGGGGGTAGAAACATCCACTAATGACATAAGAAATATGAGAAAGGCAGGGATTTCCCCAAAACAACTGCAGTTGGTTTATGCGACATCACTTCCTGTTAGCGGCGCATGACAAAAGTTTCACAATGACAAATTAAATCCTGAATAAATGGGACGTTGTGGTTTTTAGCGTGGGAGTCATGAGTTGTAGTTTTCCTTTCAAAAAGCTCAATTTAGAGTTGACAAAATTAAGAAACACAACTTCCAAGCAGGGATGTGGTTGAGATAAACACTAAAAAGTTTGTTTTCCAAGACATCCATCCATCCATCCAGTCAACAAGTTGGAGAAGTTTTTGTGGGATATGTTTTGCCAAGAAAGAAACAACCGAGCTCTTCCTTGTGGCCACCCCTGTGGCGGTTAATGTTTACTGCCTTGTTTATTTCTCTCCTGCTGGTCTCCCAGCAGCAGAACTGCAAGGTACACTTCAGGTGAGGACACTGAGAAAACCTCCAGTCTCAAACTCTCAAATGTGACCCTACGGTGCTAAATGAAGACACCTGGGAATAAAAATGGGAAGTGCAGCTTGTTTACTTTCCAGGCTGTTGTTTTTTTTTTAAATATTAAACGAAAAACAAGTTGCTTTGTGCAAAATATAACCAAAAACACACAGATTGTTCCAAAAGTTACAGAAAATATGAGGCAAAAATAAATGCATACAGGTTTATTTATTGGATTATTCTAAAATCTAGAGCAAGGGTGTCCAAACTGTGGCCAAAGGGCCATTTGCGGCCATTGGAGTAGGTTTGTGTGGCCCCTGAATCAGTTTAGAAATGGTTTAATTGGTAATTCATCAAACAGAGCAGGGCTTCCCCAGTGTACAGTATTATAAGCCTGGCGGGTCACCAGGCTTCCTTTGTGCCCCACCAGGCTTAGCATTGCTTATTTATTTAAGTCTTTTTAAAATGTTTGCACTTTTTAAGACTTTACAGTTGGTGTTCATGTATTAATCTTCCAATCTTTCAATGACACATAATTATCAAATGATATTTTCAAATTTCCTGTAAACTTTAAACACTTTTTAACTCAAAAACACGACGGGCTGCTGGATAAATGACTGCCCTAACACCGGGCTTGGAAAGTTTTCTGGGGGAAATCTTGTAGAGTGAACGCAGATGGAGATGTCGTGTTTTTCTTTCTACTTTCAATGACAATTTTATATCTTAAATACAACATTTTAAGAGCGAAACCCGATTTTTTGCTTTCGTTTTAATGTCAGCAGGGTCACAAATGGGATGAACACAAAGGCAGTTCTTACTTTTGCTGCAACAAATTAGGAAACTGAACAACTCCCAAGAAATTTTTGGACCTTTTCAATAAAAATATGATAAAAGTATTTAGAATTTTATTTTAATTTAAATAACTAAATAAATTGCGACTTCCAAGAGCTTTCAAATAGTTGATTTTGGACACTTACTTGTTTTAATATCCTTTTAAAACGAAAACAAAACAAACAAAAGAAAAAAACGCTCTTTGTAAGAAGATGTATTGCTTATTGGATTAGCGTTTATAAAGTTAATTTCTGTGAGGACTTATCTCTTTAGGTGGCTTATTCCCGCTTTAAGTAGATAAAAAGATAAAGAAAGGCTTAGAAAATGATAGATAAGATAATTTCCAGGTGCTGGGAGGATAACCCAGAATGAGCTAAACTGAGGAATCAATAACGGATCCAACTTGACGAAATGCTTTGAGTGATCGTCAATGTTCAGCTTCATCCTGAGGCGTTCAGGTAACCTCCGTATTTCTGACCACCTGCAGCTCCCGGAGGAGCGCGGCT
The DNA here is from genome assembly GCF_904066995.2 of Poecilia reticulata. Classification (NCBI taxonomy): domain Eukaryota; kingdom Metazoa; phylum Chordata; class Actinopteri; order Cyprinodontiformes; family Poeciliidae; genus Poecilia; species Poecilia reticulata. The sequence goes on along the minus strand of NC_088852.1, from coordinate 5,134,351 downwards.
CGCCGTGCGCCGCCATCCATCAGGCTTGTCACGGGTCGCTCCGGGGCGGCTTTGCTAAATCTGCGTAGGACTCGCCTCATTTCCCTGCTCTGATTATCCGGGCCCGCTCGACGGGAACGGGCCGCTCGGCTCTTCCCCAACGCCTCTCTAAATTCAACCTCCGCTCCGTCAGCGCGGTTATTGCACTTCAATTTCGTTTTTGTCCCCCTGGATCTCATCACCTCGACACTACGGCTTCTTCTTCTTCTTGCCAAGCACAGATCAGCAGAATCTGATGTTTCTGTCTCTCTCTCTCTCGGTGTTCCCATGGGTTTTTTGGGGGGGAAAGCTCGGGTTTCACCAGAGTCGCTCATTTACAGAGCTTTGTCCTGCTGTGTGGGATTCCCCGCATGTTTAACGGCTCATAACAGAACCTGTTAAAATGCTTCCGCTGGTGGATTTTGACAGTGAGAAAGGTGCGGAGCCAAGATCCTGCTGTGAGAAATGCGCAGCCACAGTTGGTTTAAAATTAGAGCTGACATAAAGGGAATGCAGCCTGGTTGAACTCGTTTCATAATATTAGCAGCTGACAGAATATTTTACGCACAAGTCAGTGTGATTCAGAGCCACAAATCACATATCAGTCACTATAATTACTAGTATTGCTTAAATAAATTTATTTCTAGAGTGTAAGTAGGATTTAGTAAATTTTAGGAAACCATTAAGTTACCATAAAATTAATTTACAGTCGCTACTATTGCAATCTTTTCACTTCTAATAGTGTAAATGTATTTTCATTGACAGTATCAAAATCATTGTACAATAATAATTTATTGTTGATAAATTACAGAAGTTTCATGTGAGTTTTGATTTGACTTTATTTGTTATAATTACTATTTGTAACTTACAAATTATAAATAAATGTTGACATTTTTTAAAGAATGTCTTCTGCACATAATATCTTTAAATGCTTTTAATTTAATTTGCTTTATTGCCAAAGAACTGGAAGATTGTTTACGTTTTCCTGAAACAAATTAGAAAACTGCAAAACAGCCGAAACACTGATTTCCTTTAAATATTTGTGTTGGATTTGTTTATCGTTTCATAATTTATTACCGTCTTTATGTTTTTATCACTTTGCACTGCATGGTAGCTAAAAATTAAGCTCATGTTTGCATTGAACATGATAATATATGTAATTGAAGTCAAACTTTCTCTCAACTCTTTGAAAGCTGAATGGATGAATGACAGTATCATCCTGCAAAAAGTGTAAAAGTTGACGTTTCACCATTGGATTGAGGACAGTAGTGAGAAAACTTCAGTGAAATGTTCTGTTTTTTGTTCTAAAAAGCTGATTTAACGTTGGTGTCTGACTTGTCTGAGGCAGAGCTGATCGATATTTCAGGACAAAGGAGGATGAAGTCAGAACACAGAGAAAGAGAACATGTCTGTAAATATTGATCCTTTTACACCTCTTGTTGTTTGAACTTTTAGATTTACACGCGTTTCTCTGCAGTCGTGTTGTGAGTTTTTTATTTCCTTCCCGCTGAGTGTGCATTCACACCAGTCCAGTCCTGTAATGTGTTTGCCTGGGAAGTCTGGTTTGTTTGGGAGGTGTGAATGAGTAACTGCGTGAAAAACTCGGTTTGGGTTCGGCTGAACTCCAGCACAGTTTGAATTAGGAATAAAAGTCACATCACGATATATATTGTGATGTGTGACGGTAACGATATATATCACGATGTAATTTGTATAAAACTTACATCAGCTTTATACTAAGTGAGAGGAAAGTATTTATTTGAATGCATAAAAACTCTAAACATTCGTTTTTGTGAATGTTATTTGTACGTAATGTTTGTAATTGTTTTTTTTAGGTCTCCCTTAATTAAAAGACATTATTTTAAGGGAAACCTGCTTTTTCTTCCCAGTGTTGTGACTGAAACTTGGAGTCGGCTGCTTTGCTGATATTCAAGCACAGGTTTCGTTTTAAAACAGATTGCTAGTATTTCCTCTCTTCCACACAAGCTACGTTTTCCGCTCCTGGTTTGATTTTTTAACCCTCCTGCGGTCTTAAGAGATGGGGGCATCTAAACTGCACAAGTTTTTTTCTGTGAGCGCTTTTACAAGGTTTTATTTTTTGTGGTTTCAGAAAGACCGTCAGAACGCCCCACAGCGCTTCCCTGCTGTCCGACCGTGACATCTGCTGCGCTCTTCCTGAGCAAAGCGCTAAGACCGTGGGAGGCTAAACTCAAACCAGGTCCGGATAATTTCCGTTATTTGAACCTGCCTTTTTATCGAGCTCTTCCTTTGCTTCTTGCTTGCTCTGTTTTGATGCCGGCTGGTTACGTCATCAACAAGCTTTACCGTGATTGGCCGGTAGACTTCAGATCTCTATCAAAGGCCAAGTTATATATCGCTGATTCCTAGTTTGAATGCAAATGTGGATGCAAGAAGACTGGAGACCGCTCCAAAAGCAGGAAGCAGATTATAGCGCAGGGCATTCTGGGTAAAAAACCCCTACCAATACAGACGCGCGAGTTCATTGCTAGTGAGAGAAAAGGCTAGTAGTCAAAAGAGAAATCCGACAACCGCTAGAATTTCATGCTACTACCTTTTTGTTTACATTTTTCAAAGTGTTTTCTGAGATTTTTGTGTCGTTTCCTTCAGTGGTTTTTGCTGCAGCGCCACCACAGGCGAGGAGGGGAACAGGTTTTTCTCAAGCTTTTTTGTCATTATTTTATTTTGCCTGTAGCGGTTATTTATTTTTTTGTATAACAATTTTTATTGTACATCGTTTTGTGATATCATGTCTGCATTTTAGTCATTTTCTGACAATCAAACCGAGTCTACCGGGTGTGAAAACACACCAACATTCAGGATTCAACAATGATGATGCCGATGCTCAGCACTCTGCAAACTGGATAACATTATTCCGACATGTAAAATTAAGGAAGAAAAAATGCATTTCCCCCACAAACAAACTGTAAAGCACTGCAAGAGATGTTGCAGCTGAACCAAAACAGGCGGATTTCCGTTTTGCTGCATTTCCACAGCTTCATTCATCGCTTTGACAGCCCAGACTCCCAGGAGGCTCCTCCAAAACGCTGCCTCATACAGCGACCAAGGAGGTTCAGTCGGCACGGCTGCTCCCAGGCATGAGCTGGCCTACTTTAAAACCAAGTCTGCGTGAACGACGGCTGAACTTCCAGTATCTAGAGGACGCGAGGATCCACTGGAGGGCTGCGTCATCGGAAGCGGCTCCACCGAGTCGACCAGAACATGAAGACTCTGATGAAGCCCTGAGCCCAGTTGCGGTTCAATCGCTCGCCGTTCCAGATCACCAGGCTACGGGACGCAGTAAAGCTGCAAGCTTTCCACTTTAAGGGTCCAAATAAACTCTGAAAAACTGGAAACCCAACAACATACGCCAACAAATGTCTTCCATCATTGAACCAGCTGCATTAATGTAAAGAGTTTGTGATATTTTTTGGTTTGATTTGAACTTCACTCGTTTGATTATGAAAATGACAATAGTAATTTAATTAATTTCAATTCATTATTCATAAATTAGGCCTGTCACAATAAATCAATTAATCACATGATAAATCAAAAGTTCAACAATTTTTCATTTGCATGATTTATTGTTGGGTTTTTTTGTTTACAAAGACTTCATTGTGCATTTTACTTGTTTTTTTTCCTGTTAATCTAAAATGTCTTCCAGTTCCAATGTTAAATGTTCATTAAAATCTAAAGTTCATTAATCTTGGAGGTTTATATTGCTTGAAAATTGTCTCAAAACAACAATATTATCGTTTATCGCAATAACTTCTGGAACAATTTATTGTCCAGTAAAGTTAGTTATCGTGGCAGGCCTACTTTAAATAAAAAAAAGTTATAATTTATTGCAATTGGGTCCAGGTTTCATTCCAATCAATCTAACTCCAACAAAATATCATCTTCTAGTTGATTTTTGCAGCAACAAATCATCCGGTAGCGCCGTTTCAAATGCATTTTATTGTATCAGAACATCATGAAAAAGTCAGTTAATTTTGTTCAGTTATAACATTTAAAAAGTAAAATTCAGATTTTATAGATTTGTGACTATTACATATTTTAGGCACCTAAGAAATTAAATATTTATGTAAGAATATCGCAAAACACTTTTAGTTTACTAAAAAGTAGGTCAACGTACTGTTTAATATTTGGTTGAGGCTCATATTACATGAAAGGTGATCAACCTCAAAATCATTTAGCAGGTGAAAATTGCAGTTTTTCCTTCCACTCAACTTCCCAATGACTTGTTTTTAACTCTCTGATTTCTGAAGGACTGAGTTTTGAGTTTTCTTTACGTCACTACAGTTTTGCCTTTTAAACTGGAGCATCAGATATGGAGCGCTCAGGGCTCAGCCTCTGATAAAATCTAATCCAGAATCTAAAATATGTCTTCAAAACTGAAAAAGAACGGCATGTGTACCTCCTGTGGTACCAACAAGCGATTTCTTTGTTCTTCTTCTCTTACCTGCATAAAAACTCATGTTTCAACCAAACCGCAGCGCTCTTTAAGACCACTTTCTCATCTGATGAAGCGTTTGAATTCAAACTCTCACCTACGCAAACTTTCCAGAGTTTCCTTCACAGGGCGTCCACGGCTGCTGCTGCTGCTTCAAAGGACGCAAACCGAGCCGTTTGGAGAACATCGTTATTACAAATCCTGAGCGTCTGAAGGAGGCTGAACCTCCACACACCAACTTCCCTCCCGGGATCATTAACTTGGATGAGAAGGTGGGAAAAAGCAGAAGTGATTTATGTTACGTAACGTAAGGTGGCTTTGGACCACAGCCGACGCGCTGCTGCAGTTGTTAAGGTTTTCTTCATGAACCATTGACAAGGACTCCCTCACCCAAGACATGAGTCAGTAATGCAGCAAAACAATTGCAGCCAGCTTGTTCATCTGCAGCTACAAGACATGTGGGTTTGATGAGGGCGGCTGAGTGGGAGTGCGACAACTGCTGCTTCCAAAACCGCCAATATTTCATTTTTTCCTCACAGAATCTCATCAGTAAAAACAACTAAAAGTTGATTTTTAAAGACAAAGGAGAGTTAAATTTTTGCGATAAACGATAATATTGTTGTTTGGGATTGTTTTCAGGTAATGCAATGGTAATAATGGTAAAATAATATTGCAAGAACACATTCTTAGGCATAAATAAACTTTAATCTCTACCGAACATTGAAGACATCTTAAATATTCAAAATAAATAAACAAAACAACAGAAGTAACAAATAAAATGAATAATAATGTCTGTGTAAACAAAACTATCCTTCAAAAGAACGGTTAACCGAGACCAAAATGAAGATTTGTGTCATCCAGTTTTTGGTGAAAAGCGATAAATCATTCAAATGGAAATTATCGAGTTTAGTTAAATTTATAATGTGATTAATTGCTTCTTATGTTAAAAGCCAAAAGGAATAAATAACTAAAACTGCCTTTCTTTTAGCACTTTAAGTGATAAAAGACAATAAAACTAGGATGTTATCAGAAAAACTTCTACATTTGTCTCTTATGGCAACAACAAACCACATCATGTTTGTGTGACGTCACGAGAAAACCAAAAGAAATCATCCAAAATATCAGGAAAGCAATTGTGGATTTCCACAAATTTGGTTCCAATTTCCAGATGCCTGAAGTTTATCTCTAGCTATATATAAATGTCCAGATTTTATATTAATTATTTCTGTGAAAATGATTAACATGAGCTGCAAAGCCGCTCAGAAAGGAAGAAGCCGTTACGCCAAAAGAGATCTGATCTGGCGAAGCTAAAATTTGGCTAGAGTTGCTGCGTTTGGAGGATAAAGGAGGAGAACATCAGAGCGAACAGGCAGCGTTACGCTGTGGCGGATTCAGCCGCAGGACGGGAAGAAGGTGCTCTTCAAAACGCAGATGGACGGCGTCATGAGGAAACAATGTTGCATGAAAAAGAGCGAGCCGAATCTCAAAGGAAATATCAGCCAGGAAGTTAAAAATGGAAAAGAAACAGGAAAATCCAAATTCAACCTGCAGGGGTTACAGTGTTTAGTCCTGCTCTTCTCTAATCACCATGGAAACATTGTGGAAATTGTTAGATAATTAACATGAGTGTTCCCCAAGGTTCTGTACTCGGTCCCCGACAACGTATTTCCATCTTTTACTGTACACAACTTTGAATATATTTGAAAAATGTCTTACTATAATTGATTTTTTTGTTTTTTAAAATATTAAACCAATGAGTCAAGTCTGTGTTTGAGGTAATATACAAACAATAAGGTTGCCAAGTAAAGCCTGGCGGCCCGCCAGGCCTATAATGCACTGAGGAAAACCCTGAGTTGCATTTTCTTGTCCATTTGTTTCCCTTAAAAGCCTGAAGTATTTCAGAAATGTTTCCATCAACCTGAACTCAAACAAATTTAGCTTTGAGGTGATGACGAGAAACCATATTTCTCATGTTTCCAACCAACTTAACGTGAGAAAATGGCCCCTCATGCGCCTACAAGAAGCTTTTTTTGAGTCTTACTTCTCAGTTATTCCAATTATAAGTGGAGGTTTGTAAACCCCCCTAAAGTGACACTTGGATACAGTGACAGGCTCGTGTTCATGCTGTCCCACATAATCCCCAACTAGACCTCAGAATAGTAATTCCCCGTTTGTCTGCTCCCAATTACTCTTTTGCACAAGCTGACTCATGAATGCTGCCTAACAGCTGAAGAGCATCACAAATTAGCTCACTTAACAGAAACTTTATTATATTTTTTCAGCCTTGCTGTCAATTTGTGCATTGGGAAGAAGGTTTTTCCACTCTCGGGCATAATTAGGGCTGAACCCCGAGGAAATAAATGATCCAGAAAGCAAATTAGAGACATGCAGAGGTATAATGTTTCCCTCCTCCAGAGTGGAGCTTCATATGAACAATCTGGAGGCCATTTGAAAAAACCGCTGCTCTCGGAAAATCTGTAATGCTAAGTTTTGTTTGATTTGAAATGGAGGGCAAAGCTTTCGGTTGACCTCAATTATAAGAGGAAACAGGAAAACCAACAAAATACAACAACGTAGTAGTTGTGTTTTACCAGAAGCATTCGGTGCTTTTCCACCTGACAAGCCTTCGCTGCAGCAGCTGAATACTGATGTGTGAGAAATATCCCCTGGCTTCAGCACTTAGGCTCCAGTAAAAACACTGAAACAACACAACAATGTGCCTTTTTTATTCTATCTGCACATTAACTGGATCCACTTAGTTTTCTACTTTAGAAAATTGGAAATAAGACCCCAAAAAAATCATTTTACTGAGTTATTTCCACACTTGATTTCGCTCATCTGGCCAACTTATCTTCATCTTGCATTACCATTGATTTGTTTCAGCAGAATGGGCTAAAAGAACAAATATAATTTTTTTTCTGTTTATAAATGCAGGATTTCTCCTTTTCTTGTTTGCACCAAACTTAAACTTGAAACAGGCAGAAACCGTCATCCATCTGTGGCGTTTTGGAGACCTGGTAATTTCATTAGAAAATTAAATGACAGCAAATTTGAAAAATAAAAACAGCAACAGGGTAGTGTTTTAGATTTAGTTCATGTCAAGTCTCAGATTTCATAAATGTAGTTTTTTTCCCCTTAGTGTTTGAAAATGTTTGACTTTTGAAAACAAATTACAACTTTTTCAAACTCTACAATGACCTTGATGAATGCAGCAAGTCATTTCTAATAAACTCGTCATAATTAATTAGTTTTTATTGGATTCAAACCAATTTAAAGAAAACCTTTGATTGATGGAAACATTGCAGGATGTTTTTGGGAAATTCCCAACACCGTTATGAAATAGTCAGAGTTGTTTTACCAACTCTGTAAACATCTCTTCCCACTACGCATGACAAATGGTCATGTGCTCAGAGGTCACAGTGGATAAAAAACACCACGAGTCACTGGGGTTTTTTGTTTTTCTGCTTCAAGAAGGTAAACAAACTGAAATAATACTTTAGAAACTGTGGAGGACATTTTGTTTGATATGTTGCATGGATATTTACTTACTACAAGGTTTTCTCCAGAAAACTTGCTAAGCCTGGCGGTAGTGGTAACATTAGTCATTCATCAACCGTCTTTTAGAGTTAAAAAAATGATTAAAGTTGACAAGAAATTTGAAAATATCCATCCATCCATCCATCCATCCATCCATCCATCCATCCATCCATTTTCTTCCGCTTATCTGGGTTCGGGTCACGGTGGCAGCAGCTTCAGAAGGGAGGCCCAGACTTCCCTCCCCAGCCACTTCTTCCAGCTCCTCCGGGGGAACCCCAAGGCGTTCCCAGGCCAGCCGAGAGACGTAATCCCTCCAGTGTGTCCTGGGTCTTCCCCGAGGCCTCCTCCCAGTGGGACGTGCCCGAAACACCTCACCAGGGAGGCGTCCAGGAGGCATCCTGACCAGATGCCCGAGCCTCAACTGGCTCCTCTCGACGTGGAGGAGCAGCGGCTTCTCACCCTATCTCTAAGGGAGAGCCCAGCCACCCTGCGGAGGAAACCCATTTCGGCTGCTTGTACCCGTGATCTCGTTCTTTCGGTCATGACCCAAAGCTCATGACCATAGATGAGGGAGGGAACGTAGATCGACCGGTAAATTGAGAGCTTCGCTTTTTGGCTCAGCTCTCTCTTCACCACGACGGACCGGTACAGCGCCCGCTTCACAGCAGACGCTGCCCCAATCCGCCTGTCGATCTCCCGCTCCCTTCTTCCCTCATTCGTGATTTGAAAATATTTCTTGATAATTATTGGAAGATTAATACCTGAACACCAGCTATAAAGGCTTAAAAATAATAACATTTTAAAAAGAATTAAATAAATAAGCAATGCTAAGCCTGGCGGAGGCACAAGTAAAGCCTGGTGGCCCGCCAGGCTTATAATACACTGAAGGAAACCTTGTACTAGTAATTACTTTTATGCAATACAAACCAAAACCAAATGAATCTATCATATTCATTCTAATCTCAATTTAAAGTTAAATATCAAACTTAATTCCACGCAGAGGATTAAAATCCATCTGATCAACCTTCAGGGTAAAATCTCTGTGCACGTCTTCAAACCAGGCAGCTGCGTCTATTAAATTTGTTCTTTTCATGGGTGTGTGACTGGATGACAACCCAGCACAAGACGTTTCTTTTTGAAATCTGGTTTCCATATAAAAAAAGCAAATCAAAGCTGAATTCAGAGTACCTGCCTCAAGTCTTTGTCATCTTCTACATTCAGGATCTCGTGTTTATTTCCCCAAGGCCGACTCGTTAAAGGCACATCACCTCGTTTGTGTTTGTTCGCAGCAAAATGTCTGCCGGAGCGGCATCTGGAGGCTCATGCAGAGATGAACACGCACAATAACGGCGACAAAGAGCCGCTGACACTCGGGACAGGCCAGCGGGAACGACAGGAGCAGGTCTGTTTTATTCAACGACTGCATTGTTATGCTAAATGTTTCCAATATGCAAGCAAACATGTTGATGCACAGAGAAACCATGATATATTTGAGTCCCGGCATTATTTTCCTCCATCTATCACACAATAAACTGTTCCCTGCTGATGATTTACTTGGTCCCATCACATAACTTAACTCCTCTGTCCTTTTTCTGTCAGCGCAGTGCAAACACTGGCATTATTTAGGACGACGTAGCTCACCGTCTTGTCTTTGCATTGATGAATATGCCATCACTGGTTCTGCAGACAATGTAAAAATGTTTCTGCAGTTCTTTGTTTCCCTCATGTAATGCGATTAATTGATTTATCACACAAGACGGTAAGAATAACATTGCGAAAAGTAAGAAAAATCAAGCCAAAATACATGAAACTGTGCCAATGAGTTGGCATTATCTGAGGATTTCCCTTCATAAGGGCTTCAAGGAAAAAAGAAATAAAATCAGAAGGCAGCCGATCCATCTCCCAGCAGGGTAAATCTCTGTTATATTCAATCTATTTCTCTTCTCACCTCAAGAATAAGCTCCCTAACCCCATAAATATATCACCACTGTATTGCACTAAGACATGGATGACTCAAATCCTTCATGAGAAGAACCTGTGGCAGGGCGCTCCATCAGCTCTCCCCTCATGAGGACTCCTGGATTTATGCGGAGGAGAAAACACTCAGAGAGACGGCTGCGTCCGAGCAGCCGGGCGAAGGCCGCCAGGACTTATCCAAACACAGGGAGAGCAGGAGGAGGGGTGATTCAGTCTGGGAAATGGAGGCATGATTGATGTTTCCTGGAAAATTTCACTCGACTTCCAGCGGAGCGAGGGAGAGGGAAAAAAAAGCCAATTTCTAATTTTTGAAATTCAAACGGGGAAGTTATCTTGAGTCACTTGGTGTAAGAGTCAGTTAATCAGAAAGAAGAGCTTAAAATACAAATGAATTGGTATAAAATAATTATTCAGATTTAGTTGCTTATGGTTGCACATTCTGGACCCTGACTACATTTTAATATTTTAACCACAATAAAATTGTTTTTTTATGACTGTACGCTTCCTGCATGGAGTTTGTATGAGCAAAGACCCTGTCCAAACTTTTTGTCATGTGGCCAAAGAAATAAAAAAATAATAAAAAGTAAATAAAAGTCAAGCAATTAAAAATTTTACAGTTTTTTTGTAGACACAGCCTTTTGTTCATTGTAGATCCAAAATTGATTTTACACGATTTCCCCCCCCCCCCATTTGGTTTTCAAATTATTTTTTGCTTGATTGAACAAATGTATTCCGTTAAAAGCTGATTTAAGCACGGCAAAGTTGGTTTTTCAGTAAAAGTCTCTACTTATTATAAAAGTTTGCTTATAAAAAAGGTTTTCTACTGTAAGTTTCTACAAATTAACCTGTGATGGACGGGCCACACAGAACCACTCCAAGGGCCACAAATGGCCCCCGCGCCACACTTTGGACACTCCTGCTGTAAGGAAAGCTGGACATGTAGAACATATGGATAAATGGATGTATGCTAATAATAATGTAGCAATATTTATGGATTTTAACATAAAAAATAAAATAAACTTAGATCCAGTCTGTTGAATGCACTGCAATCTAAATGTTTTTTCCAACATGATTCAAAAGGGCAAAAATTATATACATTTTTAAAATTTTGTGCCGAGGTCAAACAACTCATACATGTAGTGCAATCCATATGAGCTCAGGAGTAAAACTCTTAGACTTTCAAATTGGGAAAAATTCAAGAATTCCAGTTTTTAAAAGTTTGTTGTTTCCCCTGTAACACAATTTATACTGAAGGCTCAATGTATGTCATCATATGTTGAGTTAGCCTGCTGTTCAGTAGGCTAGGCTAATGTTAGCCATGACGGTGTTTGTTGTGAAATTGACTGTATTCCGATTTCCATTAAATCAATCATCCTGTCAGGTTTCTTTCATTTCTTTGTAGAAACGTAAGAAACAAACAGAGGATAATTAGCTTTTAGCTACAGAAAGACTGAATTAACGTTAGCCACATGAGCATTAGCCATGTTAGCATTAGCCAGTCTTTTTGCAGTGTGTTTATAACCAACAAGCCTGTTTTTGCTGCTTGTGAACAGTGTTTCAGTTGCATAAAATGCTAATAGAATATTATCCACAGTATTTTATCAGCATGCTATGCAACTGACACACCGTTGCTAACTGCTGTCATCAATAAACCTCTGGGTTTGACTTGCTAACAGCAGTTAGCCTGGTACATGTGTATCAATAAAGTGGTAAAATACCAATTTGCAACTGAAACGGGGTTAAAAGAGGTGCTAGTATTGGAAGCAAAAGCTCAAACAAAACCTAAAAATTATGAATGCTTTGTCTGTTTCTTGTTAACGATGAGAAAAATATGCAAAGTGGGATTTAGCAGTCAATTTGTGGGGTAATCAGCAAGCAAACTAACAGAAAAATAGCTACATCGTTTATAAGTCATTTATTTAAATACAACTCCAAGACAGCCAAACTCGGCTTTGATTGGTTTGATTTCCACATTTTGATTTCCAATCTGATTAAAATGTCCCTCATTTTCTGGTAGCTCTGTACATTTCATGCATACCGACATCAACTCAGAATGACTCACACATTTAAAGCCAGGGAAAATACAGATCAGAATGAGATACGTTGCACTGCGCCCCCCTCTTTGTGATGCATTCATCTGCGAGAACAAGCCAAAAAACAAACTGTATTTGATGATATTACCAGAAAGCCTCCGGGACGCTGTGACGGATGGTGGGCACTGATGAGACCGAGTATCTGTTATCTGTTATGTTATGAGTGCAGGGGAGAAAAAAAGAAAAAAAAATCTAAATTCATCCTGAGGATTATCGAGTTTAGGAGTGTGGAAGCAGGAATGGTGTCATGCATCTGCTCTGTGTAGGTGTGCATTAGCATAGGTGAATGAGTTCTTGGATGAATAAACTTGGCAGTGCAGCATGTGCATGAATCTGGGCGAAGAAGAAACTCAAGCCGAAACTCAAAAATGATGATAATGTTAAGAGATGCTGCTGCTGCCGAGACCAGATAGGTGAGGCACATGCAGGCAGACGGCAGCAACAGGTGGCAAATTTCATAAAAACTCGCGTCTTTTCCGGTATTTTGTCGTTGAGGATGAAGTTTGAGAAAAGGCCAGGCTTTTATTGTGGAAACACCTGCAGCTAGGGGAGGGAATTTATCACATCATTTATCATTTATCGTGATAAATTTGTTAAGATGATAGTGTATTGCTGTCACGATAACCTCCAATTAAAGATATTTTAAATCTCCCAAAACTGTCTGGATTGTCTTTTACTGTCTTCTTCACTGTTTGTGCAATAAAAGTATAAAATAAAAATCTAATTTAATTTAAAACTATGATGAGATAAAGTTAGTTTTTGTGATTTGTGTTCTAAAGAAGCGTATTACAATTGGGAATGTTTTTCCAGAGCAGTATTTGACCTAAATTTTATATTTTTATTTTTACAAAGTTCTTATTGTCACTTTTATTAAAATCACAATATTACCATGATAAAACTTTAAGTTTAAACCAATTAAAGCAGCCATTTTCAAATTGCCTTAATTTCATTATTCCAATAAATGTTCATGTCATAATACAACCAGTTTTCAAATATACATTCAACAATTTTCAGTCCTTTTGAGGCAGTTTTATATTATATATACAGCTCTGAACAAAGAAACCACTTAAACTGATCAGTTTCTCTGATTTTACTTCTTTTTATAGGTTTATGAGTAAAATAAACAAAATAAACTACTGACAGCATGTCTCTGATATTCCAAGCAAAGATTTAGTTTTTATTTGCAGAAAATAAAAAATGGTGAAAATAACAAAAAGATGCAGTGATTTCAGTCCTCAAATAAAGCAAAGATATATATTCATTTAGAAACAACAATAGTTTTAATAGTTTTAACTCAGGAAAAGTTCAGAAATCAACATTTGGTGGAATAAAAATGAGGTTTTCAATGTGGTTTCCAGAGTAAGAAAGTCTGAATTAAAAAATGAATAAACACACAAAAACATTTTTTACTCTAAATCCAGACAGCATAGGAAGCTTGGATTGTATTTCTTCTAAAGATGGTATTTTAGCTACAGTGATTGACATCTGGCTCATTTACCTGCCTATTGTGCTGTTCGTGTTGGGGCAAGCCGAACCGCTGCTTTATTATTCCTATTATTACACACACCGTGGCGACAGCATGCAGCTTTAAACTCAGCTCTGCCCACCTTCAACCTACGCCTATAATGAGGTGGAAGAACTAAAATCACAAGCCCCGATGTGCAAAGGCTTGACGTTTCAACAGTAGGGACAATTACAAGTCTGAAACCGCGCTTTATCATCATGCAAACTCTTAAATTATATGTAAAATATTCAAATTAGGGGATAAGAGACCAAAGAATTCAAAAACTAGAAGTAAAGAGAGCGGCAGAGATTATTTTTTAAACTGGTCTTCATTTGTGCAACGATGCAAACTTTGATGACGTCGTATTGATAGCAAATATTTAGTCTAATACAAATACTTATTATTCGATATTTGATTCATGGATGACTGGCAGCAATAAAAAACATCAATATATCTAGTGTAATAAACTGCATCATCCTAAACTATTTATTATAAATGGTAATCATGTATTTAAAATAATCAGAACTTTATTCAAATTGATCCCAATTAAATGTTGCAACTCATTTATTTTAAATTATTTGAAGATGGTGAAGGCTGTGGGCAGAAAAGAGCTCCTGTAGCAGTCCGTATGACAGCAAATTTGAAGAAGCCTCTGACTAAAGACACTGTTTTTCTTGTATAGTCTCATGAAGAGGATGGAAATCATTATATAATATAATCGGTAACACTTTATTTGAAGGGGTGTGCATAAGACACTGTCATAAACATGACATAACACCTGTCATGAACATGAACGAGTCTTTGTGAATGTTTATGACAGTTGACATGAAGTGTCATTAGGTAAATAATGACACTTTTAATGCTCTAAAAGTTGCATTAAAAGTGCCAACTTTGCATGATTTAGTAAATTATGATCATTTAATGCAACTTTTGGAGCATTAAAAGTGTCATTATTTATCAAATGACACTTCATGTCAACTGTCATAAACATTCATAAAGACTTCTTCATGTCTATGACAGTGTCTTATGCACACCCCTTCAAATAAAGTGTTGCCATATAATCTTACAGAAATATACAAACAATTTCATTTGAGAATAAATTTCAGTGGGGGAAAAAAATCCCATATTAAGAAATAAGATGCGATGATAGGAAAACCCCAAAATCCTAATAATAAATGTTTTCAATAATTTGGTGCAAATATGGGGTTCCAGAGAGGTCCAATTCTCTTTGCCTCTCTTCAAAATGGGAAAGACAAGAGAACATGCTTTTTAAATAAGACAACTACTTTCCTAAACTTATCTAAAACTTCAGTTAGAGCCACAACAAACGTTTTAAAAAGGCAGCGGACTAGTCCACCGAACACAGGAAGAATATGGGGATATAATCTAATCCCCGCCGCCTCCATTCATCTTGAATCCTTCCACCTGACGCTGCTCTCTCACAGGTGCAGCAATGCGAACGCACACAGGTTTCTGTGTCGGTTAGTGACAGTGAAACAAGATGTAGTTAAAACAAGACGACTACAACTCACTGTGCCTCTACTTGTCCATAAAGAGCTCTGGGTTGACGTAAAACTGGTTCAGCCAGTCTGGTGGCAAAATACAGACATAAATCCCTGGAGGGTAATCATAACTTCTCTTAATGCAACGGTGCAAAAAGCACAGCTGCCCACTTATGTAAAAGGTGTCTTAAACAAAGGAGCATGAAGAGACGGGAAGATCTGTCGGAAATTATTTTGTTGAGCTTCTTTGACAACTGCAACAACCAACCATAATCCTTAATTTATTTGTATTTATAAACCCCATTCAGTCAAGCAGAAGCTAATGGTTTCAGCACTTTTGAGTAACATTAGCATTTCCTTGACTTAAAAAAATATCAAAGAAAAAATTAAATGTGAGTCCTTACGGGGTGATAATGCAGCCAGGTATAATCTGAAGCTGCTGAATGTGGGTAAACGTTTATTATGCCATCCATCACTCGTCACCTCTTATGAAAACAGTTTGGAGCTGATATACATCAACGTATCTCTGTGGAAAAGTTTCCACCACTTAGAACTTTCTTTTCTAACACAACAAATGCAATAAATACAGACGGTGATCAGGGTTTCTTCCGGTGAATTATAAGACTGGCGGGCCACCAGGCTTAGCTTTGTTCATTTATGTTAGTTTTTTTTATTATTATTGCCTTTTTTAGGTCTTTATAGTTGATGTTTAGGTATTAATATTCCAGTCTTCCAATAGCACATAACAATCAAGTGGTAATTTCAAATTTCCTGTCAACTTTAGACATTTTTAACTCAAAAAGATGGAAGCCCCAAGCATCGGGCTTAGAGGGTTTTCTGGGGGAAACCCTGGTGAGAACCAGTATTTTGTATTTTATATCACTAAGTAGGAATTAAAGACCAAATTGCATTAGGATCTAAGATGTTTGAATTCAGACATTACTGAGGAAAATCACTTTAGATTTTTGATGAGTTGTCAAAACACAGCTGAAGTAATCCTGGTAGGGGAAGTCAAAAGTCAAAATCTTTCCAGACTGAAAGATGGCAATTACTTTTTGTTTTTCAGATGCTTTTTCCTTTACATCAATCAATCATGTGCTGCTTTTTACGATCTTTTGTGTCGCCAGAGAGGTCGTATTTAAATAAATTTAAGATTTTATAGATGTGGTACTAAACAAGCCTGGATATGGAAAGTGAATTTGAACCGAAATGAAATTCAGTTCATTCTTGAGTGCTTGTTTTTCAGTTCCAGGTTGTTTTGGATCGCTTCATTGGTAAATGTGACCACACAGAGAGCCTGTGACGACAACAAATCTTACTTAATAATAAGTTATCCCAGAAATTATCACTATAAATGATAATATTCTTGTTTTGAGACCATTTTCAAGTAAAATGTTGATAATGGCATAATAACAATGCAAGTCTGTTCTCAGGACTAATGCACTTTAATACACCTCACACTGGAACTGGAAGATATTTTAAATATTCAAAAATAATACACACAAACAATAGTCAATTGCACTTAAAAACATATTAGTCATCAGAATGGAAATTATGAAGCTCATTTTAATTCATCATTGCTTATTGCGACACTCACAAAAAAACTAAATTACCCAAAGAGCAATCAGACTAATGAGGAAATCAACCTTTTTAAAGTTCCAGACATTTAGAGGAGAAATGTCAGCTAATCCCAAGATTTCTACATTTGGGTTTAACCACCTGCCCAGTGACATTAGAAGCAACAGTGGAAACATTTTCCTGAAGAAAATACAGATCCAAACCGCACCGACTCAGTGGAAACGATGCAAAACACCGTTTCACCACCAACGTTTCCATTCAAAATTAAAATTGAAATTGCGAAAATTCATTGTCTTAATGGAAGGACGCTAATTTCAAAAAAACGTTTTGCACCAGATTTTGCACCAGCATGAGGCGGTTTTTCAAAACACTTTTTCCACATCACTCGATGTGCGAAAACGACGAAGAAGACAACAGGAAGTAGTAGCCTGAGTGAGGTCATACTTCTGTGCGAGGTTGAGCGAACCCGGCCTGAGCTGCTTTTTACCGTGTGCACGGTTCCGACAGCTTGCCATCTTACAGCTTTTTTATTAATTTGTGGTTTCATGACCTGAAGTGCTAATGGGTCACTCAGTTGGCCGACTGTGACATCTGCTGCGCTCTTCCTGAGCATTGTGCTAAGACTGTTAAAAACTGTTAAATCTTGTCGTATGAACAAGTCACATGTGATTTTAATTTAATTTCTCATTAAATGGAAACACCGCAATTGCGAAATTGTGTATTTTTGATATTAACAGAGTACAGACAAAGATTTGCTCACATTTGGAAAGAAAACACAGCTATGACTGAGTGGAGAGGTTCTCCATATTATGAAATCCCCACTTCTCTGCCAAAGGAAGCCTCCCTTCCTTCACAATCAGAAAATTGCCTCATCTTCATGCTGAGTTGGAGGAAAAAAGCTTCTGATTTCAGGGCAAGTGTAGTCGGACAGTGTGTCACTGTTTCAGATTAACGGCTTACGTAACCGTGGGTTTCAAAACAGAAAGAGTCAAAAAAGAAAGGAATGTTGTTCCTTTTGTCATGGCAAGCTGTTTGAGTTGGCGTTTGCTCTTGACAAGCCAAGATTAAGTGGTGGAGTAAGAAAACAAATACAAAACATATTCCAGTGTAGGTCTTAATTGCCCCAAATACCCCCCTGGACTCTGTTAGCCATAATATCCCCATAACACCCAACACCGGCCTAGTCGGTGTCACTCGCTCCAGATGGTGCCCCGTAGAGCAAGAAGGCTAATTTCCCTCTCTCTCCACCTGGGAACAACCAGAAAGCGATTCATCATGCCGCCCTCGTTAATTAAACGTTGTAAATGTGACGTTTGAGGCCTGTCGGGATGTAACACAGCGACATCCTGCAGCGGGGTGAGCAGGGGGACACGGAGACACACCGGGAGCAGGAAGCAGCACAGAACGGTGCAGACAATGACTCTCAAAACTCTACATCTAATTGAAAAACAAGCAGGTTTAATATTGATAAAAAAGGTGCAATAATCTGGTTTCACAAATCTGTAGAAATACTTTAATAAAGCTTTTTCAGTTCAAAGGTACCAATCATCCTTTTGTTAAGAGTCTGAAACCTCAGACCACAGCTGAAACGATTAATCGGATTAATCAAATATTGAAATAATCGTCAACTAATTTAGTAACTGATTAATCGTTAACTGGAACATAGACTCAAAAAAGGGACATTTGCTGAAAGAGCATATTCAGAGAGGTAATTTGGCCCAAACGGTACAAAAATATATACACATTTTGCATTTAAAAAATCTTAGATATGTTCAACCCGAAAGTTCTCAAGTGGCAAAGTCTTAGATTCAAACTCTGTAAAAATGACTCCTACCCTGCATTGATATTAAGAGGAGCAGAAATTTATTTTTCTACTACAAATGATCGAGTGTACAACAAACAAACTCTACATCATTGTATTTTAGGCAATAAAATGTTTATTTTCTTGTTTTTCTTTCTTTAAAAGAATTGGATTATTTGTTTATTTGCATCTGCCAATGTCTTTCTAATATTGTACAAAAATGGCTTAATTGAAAAGCTCCAGAAAGTGCCAAATTTTTATCAAATTAATTGATCATCAGAATAACTGCTCGATTAGTGGATAAAATAATCTCATCTCATCAATTTATATTATATTTTGTTATCAAAGAATTGAGTGGCAGCATTTTTATTTCCTTGGATTTGTCTTCTATTTGCTTAGAAACCATTTATTACACATACAATATAAAACATGCTGCAGTTTTCTAAAAATCAATGATTTCTCATTGTCACATTAAGGCGAAATGCATTTGCATCAGTTAAGTTGTAATATTCTGAGAGGCACTTCGTCCTCATGCGTCTGCCATGTGTCATTTCTCGCTTCAAAATCAATTTACAATTTCCATTTTAAACCCAGGACCCTCTTCATCTTCCAAATTAGAAATAAAGCAATTAGCTTAAAACATCAAAAAGAGGCTACAAAAAAATATGTCACAACTTCAAACAGCTGACATTTTCTCTCCGTACGCTTTAGAAGATATTCAGATTTTCTTGGAGCATGACTTACAAGTATTACACAAGCATTACACAATTCCCTGCAGCCAGACATATGATGCATTCTTAGTAGGAGATTCGTCACTGCAGGCCAACAGCTGACAGACATTTTCTTTTTCTTGCAGCTTATTAAGGTAAACTTGTTTGTAATTGCGTCAATGCAATTCAAATATGCTAAAAGGAAACGCTCATCAGTGAATTTTGAGAAGCAAGAAATAAAAAAACATTTATCACCGCTGCCAGGACTTTAGAGATGAAATGAGTCAAAGCCAAGTAATCATGTCAGAGTTGCTCTAATCTCCTCTCGTTGAGGCTGCTCGAAGCTGAGAATCTGTTTTCATTAAAAAAAGATGTTATCGACCAACATCAATCACTGACGATGGAATCAAAACCTACAAACATCCTGAAATCAACTCGGGCCTGAGAAGTCAGAAAAACTCAAATTCCCATTATTTCTGCAGAAAATTCAAACACGGATTCCAGAAATATACTGAAGATTAATGCTGTGACTTCACCAATATTTTTAGCATGTGGGAAAAGGGACCATCAGGTGTCTGTTTACAAAAAAATGTGACAATTGACGGGATATTAACTACAATAACTGGCGTCCAAGAGTAAATTCAGAGTATTAGAGTAAGACTTGACCTTTTATGAGAAATTGGGAAAGTTTTTGATAAAGATTGTAAATCACTATATTACTATATGTACTGCAGATGATATTCAGGGTTTCCTCTAGTGTTTTATAAGCCTGGCGGGCCACCAGGCTTTACTTGTCCCCCACCAGGCTCAGCATTGCATATTTATCCAAGTCTTTTTAAAATATCGACATTTTTTAAAGATTTTATAGTTGGTATTCAGGTGTTAATCTTCCAATCCTTCAATAACACATGATTATTAAATGCTATTTTCACATTTCCTGTCAACTTTAAACAGTTTTTAACTCAAAAACACGACGAGTTGCTGGATGAATGACTGGATGAACACCTGGCTTAGCAAGCTTTCTGGGGAAACCTTGATATTGTATTAAAAATCTAATTTCCAGAGGAAATCCCCCTTACTTTCAAACACATTTGAGATTACACACACTAAAAACCCCCGACCAGAATTCAAATTACTCCATTATCTCTGGAGGAAAGGAGATATGAATATAATTTTTCACTCATTTTGAAGAGCACTCAGCAGAGAGGCTCCTATCGATAGCTGCATATAGAGTCCTCGCTCTCATGTAGGAGGAATACACTGCATTTGCTGCTTCTTATTTAAATGTATCACAGGCCGCTGCAGACAACTTCACGAACTCCTGCAGTGAATGCGTACGCGAGGGAGGATCTGCTTGTGATTGATGCTTTTAAAAACAACAACTCGCACGCGGCTAAACCACTGGAAATCATCCACACCGATGCCTAAATCATCTACATGACTCGACAAAGCATGGAGATTATAGTTGAAGTGATATGATTAAACTGTATTATGTAACCGCCTGCTTAATTAAAGCAAAATTTAAGAGGCCAGAAGGCTGTTATTTTTTTTCCGCTGAATAAATTATTTGACGATCCTCCAACAAACGCAAACACGACAGCAAATATTTGGGTAGTTCAAGCTTCAAACTCGTTTCTCAGCACTGAAACATTAGGTTGGTTTAATGTAAGTTAACACTGAAAGACATCGTTGTTACAGAAAATCTAAAATTTCACAACTGGTCAATAGACTTTACTCGCAATAACACTCAGCCTCCTAGTTTTTTCCTCAAAAGATAAAATTGTTACTGTTAGGATTTTGAAAATCTTGCTCAAACATCACAAAGCGGTTTATTTATGCAAAGCACAGAAAACGTGTGAAAGGTCTGATCAAAAGCATCATTAGACGACACTGTGAGGACAAGATGCACGGCGTTTTTTATTACAGCAGAAAAAACATCAGGTTTAAACCTCAACAAAGTCATTCTTTACATTTAAATGCAGTTTTCAGCTTAGCTCAACTAAACTAAAATATTTTTAAGACACTACAGCCCGCCAAAGAAACAGATCCTTAAAAAAGTTTAATGTTAATGTTAATTTTTATTCATTTTATTTAGATTGTTATACATGTAGAGTAGAGCAGCACAGATGGTGTTGTTTTAATTATTATTTTGACCTGTTTTGGCATTTAAACAACAAGTACAGGATGATTTTCTTGTACAGGTTTTGGCCCTGAAACACAATGGATCATTTGGAAAACAGTGTAAAGTAACACACTGTCCTTAAAGGTCAAAATATTTTGGTTTCTCTTTTAAAAGGTTAGTTCATCTGAAGAAATATGGATCCCTCTTAAAAATGTATAAATCAAAAGCAAAAGTGATGGCGATGTGTAATTTTAGGGTTCTGAAAAGTGATGTGAAAGTTAAAAATAAAAATCCCTTTGAAAGTAACCAGCAGGTCCATGAAAAGAACCGTCAGCTCTGGAGCGGGAATCCAAGGTTTCATTAAATAAACTGAGATCTGCAACGTGACCCGTAGGTTCTGGGAAACATGTTGTAGAAAACTAACCTATAAATTCAGTACATTAATCTTCAGGTTCTGGAAATTAAGTTTTTTTAAAGTAAAAGTAAAGAAAATAACCTGCTGCCTTGTTTCCAATGAGCTGGAAAGTATGTTATAATAATAAAAAAAACACACAATGCAAAAGTAAACTATAGATTCCAGGAAGTTCCAGGAAAGTAGCCTGCAAGTTTGTTGAAGTACAATCTAAGTTTCAAGAAAGTAACCTGTGAGTTTTGGGGAAAAGTAATCAGAAAATGTTGTACATCTCAGCAAGTAACCTCTAATTTCTGTAAATCAACCACTAAAAAATATATGGATATTTCTAGTAAAGTATTGGCAACATATTATGCATCGCTTTGAGAGCGCAGAATTAATTTAGAGAAAATACAGGTTTTCTACGACAAAGTATTAGGGCTAATAAATTACGTAAATTAGTCAAAATCATGAGAATAAAGTGACAATATTATCAATTTATTCTCATGATTTTATAACTTCATTCTCCTGCTTTTTTATTTTCTTATTGCAGCCCTGATACTGAAACCTTTGTCGACAAATAAATGTAAAGGAGTCTTTTAACATGCTACATGCTCTGATTATTAATTCCTCCAGGTCGTATCTGCTGAGTCAGGTTTCCTCCTGCTGACAGGTAACATCACATAGCAGCGTTTTCTGACAGCAGCTGTCAAAGGTTTTCTCAACATCAAAGAAATCCTGCGCATCTTCCGCTTAATTAGGATTTGTGTCACTTGTGTCTTTGGTAATGTCTGGTAACACAACTAGGTCATTTTGTCACTTCACGATAGTTTCCCAGCCCACTTGGGTGATTGTTTTGAGACGCACATAACTCCAGATGTAGCAGGACACCTATTGAACATGAATCACACCCACAGCGGTGGCCGTGGAGCGGCACATGGAGCTCATTAAAAACAACAAGTCATCTTTCACCGTGGCCCGAGTGCGACAAATCCAATCAGAGAAAACATTTCTCACCCACATGTCCTCATACTTTCCTTGGTTATGCCATGAAAACAAACACTGGGACAAGTAAACTCATCTATTGTGTGTAATAAACAATATTTATTATTATTTTTCCTCAATATAAATTCTTAAATAAATCTAATTTTGTGGGGTATGTTTAATTTGTAATCTGAAAACAAACCATTTATGAAGATAAATCAAGAAACATTAGGTAAAAATAATTACTGAATTGGCTGCAGTTAGCTTATCTATATTAGCATAGCTTGGTTGGTTTCTCACAACAGCTAATTTTTCCAGTTTGTTTTCCATTTTTATTTTTTAATTCGTCTTTTTACCCTATAGTTTTGTTTCCATCATAAACAAACTTTAATTGACACAAATGTGGCATAGAAATTAAATTTTTTCTGAAAGCTAGCTTGAAGAATTCAGACATTTACTTCTTCCTCTTGCATTATCTTAGTTTTTAGCTTAAACTGTTGAAACATTATTTGTTGTAGTATCTGCAGTTCTATGTAAAAAAAGCATAAAAATTAGAGCAACATTTAACTTTGTGTTAAATGTTGTGTTAAATGTAAGTGTCCGAACTGCTAAGAGGCTACGTTAACCTAGCCTAGCTCATTGATTAGCGGCTACGCTATTTGTTTCTGTGCTCGCTGCATAAAAAGTAAATAAGCAAAAGTTAGTATTGATCTGTTCACTTTCTGTCAGAAAACATGTTTTTATTTGTGAATTCAAAGTAATTCTCAATATGTTATGCCACAACATAAAATTAGCTTAGCTTAACCTAATTTCTTATCAAAATTAAAGCTAGTAGGGAGAATTATTGCATTTAGTATCTTAGTTTCCACTTTCTGTTAGACTACACTGCATCTCCAATTCATCTTAAAATTAAGATAATTTTCTGACAGATTTTTTAAATTCATAATTTGACTTTTGGTGGTTTAGGATGACATCTGTGGTAAATATGCTGTAGAGTTAAGAAGTATCCTGTCGTGCTTTAGTAAGTTTTTTTTTTAAAGTGGCTGAAAACAGTAAAGCAAACATTTTTCTATGTTCAGTTCCTGATTATTCTCATTTATGAATCCAATAGCTTGAGGATAAAAACTGCCACTCAGTCGCTCTGCGTTGGCCTTCAGCTCAGACACATTCAGTGCACAATATAGTTTACAATTATGCAGCTATATTTAATAGTGAAATACTTTACAATGGAAATCTCTCCTTTTGAATCAAATGGCTGCTAAAGTTGGAAGAATACCTCCGAACTTGACTCATACTCTAAAGACTTTAGATTTGACTCAAATGTCCTTAATTGAGAAATGAAATAAGCCGGTAAGTGTAGATCATTTCCTGATTATATTGGGAATCTTTGCTATGTGATTATATACAACAAAGTCTCATTAAATCAGATAAAGGATAGACGTTGTTTTTGTAGCCACACAGAGAAATCTGATCAAATTTGTACTTTGAAGGAATGGATATAAAGTATGAAAGTGGTTTTTGTTCTCCAGGCCTCCCATTGTGTTTCCTGTTGCTAATCTTAATGACCAACTGATAAGCATAAGTGTTAATTAAACAGATCAGCATGGTAATTATATCCTCGAGGAACCCGTGCCAAAGCCTTCTTCGCCGCCCAACCTCATCCAGCTGACACTCTGGCCTGATTCCTCCTCCTGCACTTAACTCCCTCAGTGCATTACGCACTGCTAGCACACTTCTCTTAATATCTCATCCTGACCCAGTGCATTCACCTACTTAGTGAAAATGAAAGAGGAATCCACCGTCCAATAAAAGAGAAGTAATAAAGCCAAAACAGTTTGAGCTACTCCCCGCTGAACCTTCCTCATGTTTGGAATCTCCTTCAGCGGAATCGCCCCGAAGCATATGAAGTTAAAATTAATATTACGAAACGAAAGGCTCATAAAATGCATCTTGGCCACGCGACGCGTTCGCGATCACCGATCGTTGCTCAAACTGGTGAGTGGGAAGTCTACGGCCAGATGAAATTACCGGCACATAAAAATCCATCACAACCAGCTTTTGCTCGGCTGAATGCTCACAACAGCAGCAGAAAGACAACAATCTGTCCGCTCGTTTCCGTGCACCCATCCTGCCAGGAGGAGCAGGGACAGGCGGAAAATTACGACAGAATGGACAACAAGCGGCTCTGCCAGAATCCTGTTGTTATGAGCCGAGCTTATTATAAACCACAGTGGAAAACAAATATGCAAACACAGATCCCGCCCCCAGCAGAAAACACAATAAAATATGGTGTGAAAGACAGACTGGGACACCATGCTGCTAATTTAATAGGCTGGCTGAGACCTGCTTTGCAATTCCATTATGTTGTGTCATCTGTCCCACGGAGGTCGGAGCGGCTCCTTCGGGAAGGTCACGGGAAATGACAGGAAAGCTCACCATCCCTGCGGTCCTGGGAGCTGATGACCAGGCTTTTTATTAAATATGTGCAGAACAATCTGAAGGTACATACTAAACCAGCAACACACACCGTCACCTGGTGCTTTATTGACGATTGCTTTATCCATTGATATTAACTTTAACTGTTATGATGCAAATAGCCTAAAACTTGACCAGATTGTGTATGAAGCACTGATTCACACACTGCTGCAATGCACAGCCTAATAATGATTTAATGTAATTTAAAAAGTGATTAAAAGTCGGTTAATTACAATTTACAAATTAATTACAAAGCCTTCTGATTATGTCTCAATGCTAAAATGTAAAATAAAGAATAAAATGTGCATAGAAATTGCATCACCTTTTGTGTGTTTTTCTATTAAAACAAAATCAAAAACAAAACAAAAAATAGTTATTTTACAATTTTACAAACTTCATCAATATTTACAATGACTCGGTATAAATAGCTGAACGGCAATCTTGAGATTAATGTTGTATATGTACAACATTTTTTCATGATTAAAGGCAGAAATGTAAAATATTAAAGCTGAGATATGGTATAAAATCAGAAATTTAAGGACTTTTTTTCTTTTATATACAATGAAGCTTTTCCTCAATTGCACAAATAATGTCTTGTTTATTCTTACATTATCTAAACAAAATAAGAGACTGACAGCTTTCCAGAGAAGATCAAACAATCTGGTGAATCTCAAACAAACCAGTCAAGAAAAAAGTCACAACAAATTTAATGCCTGAAGCCTCAGGCTTTTCCAAACATCCAGATTGTCCCGTGATAAGTTGTGCTGTATGAGTCTTATGTCAGATATTATTGCCTTCCATGTCAGGCTATCTGGATTCATGCAGCGTATTTTGTTTTATTAATAAAAGCTCGTTATTTTCTGTACCCTGCAGCCTCCAGCATCAGTCTATATTTGGAGTCCTGCAATCCTGCAACACAAACAGTTGCAGGACTGTGACAGTGAAGCCATGCAAGGCAGCTGCAGTAACTTCCTATACTTCTCAGAGTATCTACGTGTTCAGATACTCGGTGCAGTAACGCCTGAAAATGTGAACGTATTCAGAAATAAGTAAAATCTACACATATTTACCATCATATATTTTCAAAATAAATGCTGTGGGATAGCAAAAGCAGCTTGTAATTGTCAGTGCATGCTATATGTGTGTAATATGTACACACTTTACCGTTTTTAAATAAATTGATATTAGTGCAAAATGACAGCTTACAGTTCTCTAAATGACAGCAGGGCTTTTTAGTCAGTCAAATTTAATTCAAATACAGAAATAGTTTAATGCTCCCAAGAGGAAGTTAAATATTAAATGTTAAATGTTGCTGAAACTCATTTATCTTCCTCTAAAATATTTCAAAATAAATTGTCATTTCATCAGCATTTTTAAATTACACTATAACAAAACATTCAAAAGGTCATTTTTGATTAGAAAAAGAAAAAGACAAATGAAAAGGCATTTTCTCTATAATTATGCTGCTGCTCTGTTGCTACTCTCCATTTATGTCTAAATTAATATTTATTTTCTGAATGAACCTTTTCACAGAGGAAATGTTGCTCGTTTCCTGTGTTTTTTCTCATCCTTTTCTAATTCTTGTTCTGTGGTTTCATGTTTAACTGCGAGTTTCCTGTTCAGAGCTCAGCCAGGGCTGGACAAGAAATCAATAACAACATACATCTCCACAGATATGTGATCAGCATCAATAAATAATACGTCCAAAAGAACTTTCAATAATTTAACTGAACTCTGATCCAGAACCACACGGCATTCTGGGAGATGAAGGCAGAGGAAAGGCTTTAGCCGGTCAACCTCCTACAGCTAGCTAAGCTCGGTTGGTGACATCAGCTAACTCTTTCCCATTCACTCTTTGGTTACCTAGCAACTCAGTAACTCGTTGGTTACCTAGCAACAACTCTGATTCTCTCCCAGTCTGAGGCGACGGTTGGCCACTCAACACAAACCCTGTTTCTGGTTGATCTAAACTTAAGGTTCTTCCTGGATAAACGGAGTTGTTCCTTTCTACGGTCGCCACATGCTTGCAAAGTAAACAACTTGACAAAGTTTGTGTTGTTTTTTTTTTAGCAACTTATTTATAAATATTCAACTGACTATTCTGTGACTGGTTTGTGTTTGAATGAACTGACGTCAATTTGAAATGTCCAAACAAAAAGCTTGGCTGTCGGTTTTCTGGTATTTAATTTGTGCATCGATGAAGTGAAAATGTGTATCTGCATTTGACTCATTATGTTTTTAATAAATCTACTGAAGTTGTTGTGCTGCCTATTGCAGAAAAATAGGGAGGAGGAAAGAAAAAAATAAAAATAAATATATATCTTTTTTTTTGTAGATTTCTTTCTCCAGCAGGCAGCTGTATTCAGTAAAACACTTTCACGCTGCTTTTGTGAATCATTCTGTGCCAAACTGTAGACAGACACAAAAGAAATATGAAACCAAAGAATCTTTAGGATGCAAGGAAATCGACTGGAAGCTTTAAATAAAAAGCGTTGCAGTGCTACCATTAGCAAATACATAAACACCCAACCTGAAGGCCAGAATGATGACCTTCTATGATTGCTTTAATTGCTTTCGTCGTCTCTATGCATGAAGTTTTTATTCTACAGAGCAGCGGCGACAAACAAAACCCCGAAGTGAATATTTCATGCAGACAGTGACAAACAAACTTCAGTGATTTCAGCCTGACAGCAGGCTTTCCCTGTCGCACACAATGAATAAAGCAATGCAAGCGGAAACTGAAGGAAGACAGGAAGATGTCACGCAGAGTGAAAGCTTCACAGAGCTGCAGCCAAACAAAGGTTGGAAAATGACTGGGAAGCAACAGCAAAGAGCATTTGGATGAACTGCAGACCAGGAATGAGTTTTTACACCACAGAGACCTATACTGTAATATTCTATCACTACCTTAGGGCTTTTCAAAGTGTGAGGCTTGATGCAGAGATACCAAATTCAGCAGTGAGCTGCTTAACATTCAGGTTGTTTGGTTCCTTTTGGATCTGTTTTTAGGTCTTATACCACTTCTGCATCAGCGAACAGAATTTGGGTATTTTTGATCGTTTGGTGTATAAAACTATGTCGGATCCTTATGATTAGGTTAATCTCTTAAGGCTCCTAAACTACAATTGAGCCATTTGTTTATTTATTTATTTTTTTGGTATTTTTGACACCGTTTGAAATGTGGCATTGCTGGTGAGATAGCTGGGTGTATTTTCTGTTCATGCTAACAGAGCGTTTAATGTATTTTTGATGAATAAGTTGATGTTTGATGTGCAACATATGATTAATAAATTATTGAACAAGCTCATTTGTAATTAATGTGAAACTTACTAGAATGTATGGCTGGAGTTTTGAAACATTGCTGGTATTATGCATTAGATTCGTTAATTGCTAATTGCACTCTGTTAAGAGTTGCTAGCTGGTACTAGTCTTTTTTTTTTATCTCTGGACCACAGATGTAGTCATGTTTTTGCAAGAAATAGTAAAATAAGAGTCAAATTAGAGTGTGTGTCGCTTTTTTCAGGACCATTACTGCAGGGTAACAGCACATATCCGACAGTTACTTCTTGCAGTCATCATGATAGTTCTGCAGATTACAGTCAATGTGCATCTCTGCATTCATGCTTCATCTCCACCCACTCCACCCATTACAGTTAGCTAGATCCTATGTGTGACTCGTTCCAGTATTTCAAAAGCCGTCTACATCAGAGGCTTTTGAAATCACTTTGCAAAAGTATTTCTAAGAGACTTTTCTTTAAAGTTGGAGAGCAGCGTTTACTTGTTCTGGACACAAAGGCTGAAATTTTTTGCTCCGCTCAATAAGAGCAGTCAGGTATGGTCAGTGGGAGAGCAGAACTACCCAGATTCAGTCATTATGTGCTGCATCACTTTTCTTTTTCAGACGAACACTTAAGAAATGGGAGCATGTGTCCCTGCATAAAGGGTTTTCTTTCACCCCTCCAGCTGCTTATTGTCTCTTCTCTTTGACCAGAACTGCAACAAAGGAGACATTTCACACACCTGAGTGGATGTTAGATTGAAATCTGATTAAAAATCTGAATAACTCTGCTGCAGGTGTGAGAATCAAACTTGAAACGGTGAGACCGGTAAAACGAGAGATTTAAAAATGCATCTCCTGAAGAAATGTTACTGCTATTGATTTTTGTATAAACTGGCTCCTCTAAAGGCAAAGAGATGGGAAGAAGGATGCACATTGACGCTAAAAGCAGTCAATAGAGACTGAAAGATGTGTTTAAAAATTCAATTAATTGGCAATTAAGAACAATGACGAATCATATCTGCAAGAATATTTCTGAGCATTGTAATTTAAAATTAAAAAAAGACAAACAAATGACAAACCAACTTAAAAAGTAGCTCAAATCTAAACAAAGACCAGTGTGAAACCTTTATCTTTTGATCGAGACGACTTTCAAATACTAAGGAAGAATCTCAACAAATCACCCAAGACTTTTGCACAGTACTAGATAACATAAAAAGTATCATCCAACATATAAAAACAAATCAATGTTATCAATCAGACTATGCGGACTGAACTGTATTTTGTATAACCTGACATTATTGTCACCTTGTGAGCTGGAGATCTATAAAATTAAACTGAAACAACTTTAAAACTTACATCAGATGGTAAATAATGGCGTCTAAGACTAAACCTCAGTTTCAGCATTTACCAATTTTCATATAACGTCATATCAGAGTGAGTATCAAAGAATCTGATTCTTCTTCCATGATATTTGGATTCAGATCACATTATATCAAGATGAGACCCATTTCAGATCAATTTCTCTTCAGATTGCCTCTCACATCTCTCTTTTCGAAGCTGTTATTTAACAAATCACGCCCAAATGCACATCAAAGAAACTTTTCACTTTACCAAAGCTGTCGCCTGAAAACCATCACTTCAATATGACTTTTTTTCTGTTCAATACTGCACGTCCCAGTTTGGCTCTCAGTGTTTCAAGTCCCTTCTGCTTTACGGTTTCAGCCAACTCATTCAGTGCTTTTCGATAGAGAGAAAAATAAATAAAAATAAAAGGCCAGCCCACACTCACTGACGGCTTACACCTTCTGGAGTGACACAGCGGCATTATCAACAAGGCCAGCACACAATACATAACACCAAATCCTGCTTCTGCTAAATCATTGCACGATGCACACCAACTCAGACTGTCAAAAACACTCATTAACATTCATGCCTGCCATGCAGCAGCATGGGAAACACAATGGCTCACAATGACACAAGATGGAGTTTGTTTGATCTTTTTCTCACCATAAACACCAATTTGACTGTTGATGCTGCAGGGCGCTGATAACCAAGAAAGGGAGAACTTATTTTGGAGGCAGATTGAAAACTGAATCTTTTTTTTTGGAAGCGTATTTATAGATGTATTAAGAACACTGGAAATTTCTACAGCTATAAAAATGCTTTAAAGATTTAAAAAAATAATCTCGTCCACGCTCACAAACCTTACCTAAAAGTGATTTAACTGGAGATATTGGTTCAGTCAAATGTTAGATGACCGTTTTACACTATGATTATATGAACACAGAAAAGAAGAATCATAATAGTTGTGGTTGAGAAAGTTTTTGTGTTGGTTGGAGCAAGAATTTTAATTCAAATACAGTATAAATTAGCATAGAAGTAGCACTGATGCTAAGCTAACTTATACGTATTAGCGTACTGCTGCTCAATAAGTTAAAGATACAAACTAATAAACCGGTGACTTAATAAAAGCTTAAAACTGTTGCAACATTTAGTTTCTGTTTCCAAGAATTTAAGATATAACCCGCTTTAGCTAGCTTCACAATAGCGCTAATGCTAAAATCTATTAGCTTCAGCACACCTGGCTCCAATGTTCGCTCATTAGCGGAGCTCTGTGGCGCCTGACTGCATGCTACCGAGCAGTTTCACCATTTAATTCAAACATACAGGAGACATCTAAAAGTTGCATGCTCTGTTTGAGACCACAACCAAAGCATTTCTGTGTTAAAATATATTGACGGTCTTCTATTTTAATAAATCAGTGACTATATTTAGGGTTTTGGATATTTATAAGCCATAATCATCTGAATTAGTAGAACTATATCACTTTGGATGTTACGAATCTATAAACTACTTCCACTTTGGTTGTTGCGGTTCACTTTTAGTGCCCAGCTGGAGGTTGTCCTCCACTGTCAGTGGTTAGAAAGAATGTTTTGTCGTGTTTCCTACCGCTTGAATTCTTGCCGCAGATGAGGTGCTGGTAGGGCTGCAGCAGACCCCAGATCTCCGAGTCGTTGCTGATGGCTTGCTCCATGGACTCCAGCGTGATCTTGGGGATCCCGTTGTCCCTCTCCACCAGCGCGCTGCGCAGGACGCGGCCGAACACCTCCCTGAACAGGCTCTCCATGCAGGCGCACAGGTAGATGGCGGCGTGCTCGTGTATCCTCAGGGCCACCCGGCTGTCCACCATCCACCTGAAGAACCTCCCCACGGAGAACACCAAGCCGCAGCGCACCGACTTGCCGCGGCTGAACTTGTCTCCGGCGCTGGACATGTTGTAGAGGGAAAGCGCGCTGAGCGCCGCCGTGATGCAGTTCACCGAGATGGTCCAGGAGAGCACCACCTTGATGGCGCTCTGGATCTCATGTTTGGTGCACTTGGCGTAGCGCAGGCTGAGCCGCTGCGCCTCCCGGGCCACCCTCACCAGCGCCCGGCTGATGAGGGCGGACAGCCGCGCCAGGACCTCCGGAGACGGGTTCCCCAGCATCAGCTCCTCGTCCTTCCTCAGTGCGCCCTCCACCTCTCCGAGGCTCCACGGCACCTCCTCCAGCTCGGGCAGCTTGGCGCAGTGTCCCGCACACTCCAGGATCTCCGTGTCCTCCGCCAGGACGGTGTTGACCGTGTCCAAACTGTTGTGTCTGCTGTGCATGGATTCCGTCAGATGCCAGTAGTTGCCTCCATGCGAGACGGACTGGTGCGTGTCGGAGCAGCACAGCGACACGCTGGACGACCTGACCGAGTCCGCGGCTCCACCATAACCAGAATCAAGCGTTAAATCCTCCAGCGTCCTCACGACTGTCTTATCCTTGCCTGCCATAATTGCGCTGCATAATGTTGGGTATCCTTGGTTCTCGCAGATAAACCCCTCAAACTCGCCCCTGTGCCTTATTCCCCTCCCAGTTTGACCAATAAAAAAAAAAAAAACCCAGCCAGAAGTCAGAATTTTACTCTCCTCGATCTGCCTGACGCACACGACAACTTCTCCTTCTCCTCCTCCTCGGCGTGTCTGTCCAAGAAGAGCGCACAAACCCCGCAGCAAGCGCAGAGCATGGAGGCACGCAGGCAGGCTGGGCTCAGGCGGAGAGGAGGAGCGCGGAGACCCCGCGGAGCTCCAAACGAGCCAATCAGCGTCTCGGTTCAGCTGTGAGTGACGCAGACGCGCTACCTGCTGCGTCTCAGCACCTGGTGAAGCACGACTCGATACAACCGGAAAGGCATGAAGCTGCAGTGAAGTTCCCCTCGGAGCACAAGCAGAGTGGAATATGCAGTAATATATATATTTTAAAAAGTTGTTCGGCTACAATTAAGTGCATCTTGCTCGTGTAGATTTGAATCTGGTATTTCTGAATGAGAAACAATTCAGTTTTAGTAAGTTAGTGAATAAAACTTTATTTTTGTAGCACATTGCAAGATCACAAAGTTTCATAAAAGGCAACAAATGCGTATAAACGCAAGAGAAGTTAATACAAAGCTGATTTAAAAAGACAAACACTTGGGAAGATGAACCAAAAACCAGTTAGATGATGTGGGATGATGATCTTTTGACCTCACTCAACAAGAAAATGAATCTGACATCATCTGCCTGTAAGATTAGACACAGATTATGCCGGTTTTTAATTTTAACGCAGTTAGTTTCCGCAGACACTGTGTTTTTTGACATTAAATCTGGATAAAGCAGGTTTTCCTTGACAAGCTGTTGGTTTCATCAAGCTACTGCACTTTTTCAGAAAATCAGACAGGCAGATGTTAACTAAAACTTGCTCAGTCCCACATGTCTCTATGAATATTTTACAGCTTAAGAACTTTGCCCCAAGACTTTCAGAGACTGATTATTCCAACATCTTGTGAAAGCTTCAGGATTTAGCTCCATTTGCTGAAAAATAATCCCTCTGAAGCGTTTATTGCCTGTAAATACAGAATTATTTTTCTTTTTTTTGTTGTTGTTGTTGGCTAAAACAAAGAGTGAGCGAGCTGAATCCTGACGTGCAGAGAGAGAGAGAAGCAGTTGGTGGAATGATGATTCATCCGTTCTGCTGGGGCTTCTCCTCGTGCATCCGAGCTGGATCCACCATCTGTCCCCGCTGCCTGCCATGCCAGAGGCACTTTCCTGCTTTCTTTGCATGACGCTGCATTATGCCAGAGCTGGAAAAACAGACCGAGGTGACATGGGGAGAGTTATGTAACGCCTGGGAAAGTGATGGACCAGGAAAAGCGTAAAACAAATCAACCCAGTGTCTTACAGCTGTGTGTAAGACAACAGCCGGAGCGAAAGAAGCATCTTATGTTTAAAACATCAAACATGAGGATTTCTTTTCGTCTCTTGTCTTTGTCCTCTGGTCTGTGTCACCTTCTGCACTGCGGATCTTCCCCTCCTTGCTCAGGTGAGAGCGGCGGAGGTGGGCAGCTGTCTGTCCTCTGCCGGTGCTCCAGAGTCCGTCCTCACTTATTAGGCCCTGGTTGCCTGGTAACTGGAAAAATTATCATGATTTTCCCTGCAAAGATGATAGATCATGTGTTTCCCAGCAGAAGCTGAGCGTCGCGTTCAGACCTTAGTCATGCTGCGCAGACACATTTTGAAGTCACTAAATAAACAAAGAAATTTTTGAATTTGTTTAGACATTGTATTCATAAATATGTTAGGTTGCCTCAAAAGCTATAGACAAATCAACTAACTGA
Organism: Poecilia reticulata; assembly: GCF_904066995.2. Taxonomy (NCBI): domain Eukaryota; kingdom Metazoa; phylum Chordata; class Actinopteri; order Cyprinodontiformes; family Poeciliidae; genus Poecilia; species Poecilia reticulata. The sequence continues at coordinate 5,100,232 of NC_088852.1, read as the reverse complement.
TTTATTCATAAATGACTAAATACAAAGATAGAAAAAATAACTACAGTAATAAAGATGAACATATTTAGTCAACAAAACATTTAAAATGAAATAAGATAATACATTATTAAATACAAATGTTTCATTTCCAAACTCTTAGAAGAGATGAATACTGTTAATATTTTAATACATTTTTTATATCTTTTGAAGATGAAAAAATAAAAAAAAGATCAACAAAATAAACAATAAATATATAAATTTGTGATCAAGTTATTTATTAATTATGACAGTTAACTAAAACTAGTAAAAGAAAAATGATAATTAAATATGAACTAAAAATAACATAAAGCCATGTAAGGATACTGAACTTATTTCAAATCAGTGGTAAAAACTGATAAATATTTCTTTAAAATGTTACACAGTTTGCAACAAAGAAGGTTATTAATGTCTGAGACTATACTGCCTCTCTCTGGTAAACAAAGTGTACTGCAGCGTTTGGCAACGCGGCAATTTTTCAGGCACGAGTAAAAATATGAATAAGGATTTATTTTTTAAACATCACAGTAAGGGTGCAATTTGAAAACACGTACAAGACAAATTATATGCAAAAAAATTGTCATAAAGGCAAAAAAATCTGCAAATGGCACAAATAAAAACATAAATAAAGTGACAAAGACTGACTGAAGTGATTATATTAGTCAAATTTGTATTTAGTAATAATATATGTCATCATACATTATTATCACAATAAGCTATTTTAAATGTATTTTGAATAAAATGTTCATCAAACACAATTTTTCCTTGCAATTTTGATTTGATGCTGCCGCATTCAGGCGAACAGGGTGAATTACATCGCTTTGTCAAAGTCATATTTTACACTTGCATAATTAACCCAGATTATCTGCGTGATGTATTTTGCTATTTTGAATATTAATTACGGAAGAAAAAAAATCTGTTCACCACAACGAGTCCATTTGAGCACGTGATTTCTATAAGACAATCAAAGAACGCAAATCTGTTTGCTTAGTAAAGCACAAAAAATAAATACTTTTACAGTATTAGAGCAAACAGTAAGCAGAAAGTTATTTTATATCACATTTGGCTGTATATTGTTACAATAACGGTCTACCTAATCGAGGAGAAATGGAGAAAAGTACTCATGTTCTGTAAAGTGGAAGAGCACATACGTGTGAAAAAATATTCTAGTCAAAGTAAAAGTACAGAATGAACTGTTTTACTAGAATGAAAAAGTACAAGCTTTGAAATGTACTTATGTTTATCTGTTTCATTCATAATTTATCCCTAATATCTTTAGAATAACTTAGAGAAACAGCAACATTTTATATTTATTCTTTTACAATGTAGCACTGAAGTTGTTTTTCAAAATGTAATTTTTTTCTTAAGAACAAACTAGTACAGTTTTAGAAAAAAATGAATGGATTTATGCAACATGAAAAAAAGACAAGTAGAAAAATAATCCAACAGCAAAACAAAATGTTCATTTGTTGAAATACATTGAAAGTAAAATAAATAACTACATACGAGATAAAAGGAAGAAAAAACTGAAATGACGTAAAACGAAAAAATAAATGAATAACTGGTCCTTAAATTACAAGGCAAAAATAAACAGAATAAATTCCTAAAATAATGAATACATTTTAATTAATTTTCACTTTCCAAGAAAGTTAGTTTGAAGGCAGGATTTCATACCGCCCCTCTCTGGTGAAAATGGCTCATTACAACATCCGACCAATGCAGAAATCTTTTCAGCTTGCATAATTGCAAAGCCATTTTGTTATAGGTGTATGACGCATTTTTCTATTTTGATCTTTAAAAAGAAACCGAGCATGCAGATAATAAACAAACTATTTTTTTGATAAAACTACATAATCGTTATTTGTCATTGAAGAGTTAAGTAATGTATTTGCAGAGGAAAATGTGCGCACATTCACATGCAGAGGGGCTGTATATGAATAAATAGTCAAAAATGTAATTTTAAAACTACCTAATCAAAGAAGTCGAATAATTTGCGTCTGTAAATGTGAAGCACCGTTGTGAAACGGTTTGACTAATAACAAAAAGGGATTAAATATGGTAAAGCTGCAGCTGAACGACTGTAAACAATACGTAACACACGTACGACCTCGTGTGCTGATCCGGGTCTTTTTCTGACAACGCTGTTTTAATATTTATGGGGAGATCTCATTTACACCCCCAAAATCAGCTCTTGTGTGGTGTTATGCAAACAATGGGGTTTATTTACCATTCATTTAATTATATTTATTGCTTGCTTTAGGTCCTCAAAAATAACCAGCTGTGCTCCCATTAATCATTCATTTTCCTTAGTTATCCAGACATAACTAATTTAACCTGGTAACATGCTAGTCTAAGACACCATATGAGGTCATAACTTGATAATAAAGCAAGAGTCCAGCGCACACGCTGGCTGCCTCGCCTCGTAGGAGAGAGCACGCTGCTAAAACGTGACCACGCTGTGACACGCACGAATCGGTTTGGACCAATCACAGCGCAGCTCTGAGCCAGAGGACGTCGCCAGTTGGCGGAGGAACTGCAGTAGGTGCGGCTATACGGGAGAATCGGCGGTCTTCTGGCCATAAGGGGAAAAAAAAATCACCACTTATTTTCACTCAGACGTCTGCTTTCTAGCGTGGAAACCCGTTTGGAAGAGCACGAGGAAGGATTTTGACAACTGGATTTTTCTTTGGACGACATTAAAGCGACGAATTTCGTGGTTTCGAGTTTACATAACAGGCTTTCCTGGTGTTCACCGGTCTTGCTACGGAGCGTTCTGGTCATTCACCTCCTAAAATAACAGGCTAGTTAAATATTCCGTCTTTAACAGTCATATTGTGTCATTAGAGTAAGAGACAAGTCGAGAAGTTTATTGTTTTTTTCAATATTTGTGGGTTTTTCATTATTCAGAATAACAAGTTATACAACAAACCAGGCTAGAGCGCTGCAGCGACCAGGGTCCTAAAGCTCGCCGGGTTCACGTCATTACAGTTCCTTGGAAAACTCACTTTTCTGCGCCCAAATGCTTCAGGAATCAGCTGTTTATCAATTCTTCCACATTATGGAAAAAGTTCTGTTAGAGCAAGGCTAATCAAAAAAAAAAAAAAAAATCCGGGCTTAAGGTTTTTTTTCTTATCTGAAGTGACTTTCTATTTTTTATTCTATATTCTTCTCCTTGGACTATAATAATTACCTGCGAATTGGAATAATAATCAAGTGAGCTCCGTTAAAAGAAGAAGAAGAAGAAGACTGCTGATATCATTCACAAAAGGAATAACTAAAGGGCTCGTCCAGTTGAGTAATGGTCATTAATACGATCCACTGGTTCCGGAAGGGCTTGCGGCTCCACGACAACCCGTCGCTGAAGGACTCTCTGCTGGGGGCTGATACCGTCCGCTGCGTTTACATCCTCGACCCCTGGTTCGCTGGATCTTCCAACGTCGGGATCAACAGGTGGAGGTGAGAGCAGCAACCCATTAACACACTTCATAATGCATTCATGTTTACAAGATTTTCCCAGGATTAAAATTAGGTTAATACAACATCAGATTATATCGACATTTGGGACAAAATGGAGTAAAATGCAGAATTCTGCCTCATGAATTGAGCATCTACTAGGGGAGTAAGTGAAAATCAGGTGATGCAAATGAAATTAGAAAGAAAAAATAAAGAGAATTATTACTTTCCCCCTAAAAAACCTTTGATAATTAGTAATTGTGAAGTTGGGGAACATACAACAATATTACAAATAACAGTGCTGCTGTTACTAAAGATATTGGATCAAAATGCACCGTTCTTTAAAAAAAATCCTCACATACCAACTGTTAAGCACAATGGTGGCTGGGTGATGATGTGGGCTTGTTATGCTTGCAGTCATTGAGTTCTCGTGAACTGTTCTGTTTGCAGAAGTAATGTGGGGTCAAATGTGAGGTCATCTGTTTGACAGTTCAGATTTGTCTTAAACTGGGTCTACAACACAAAAATGATTCAAACATGGCAGCAAATTTACATCAGAATGATTGGAAAGGTTTGTGTTGTTTTCAGGTTTACTTTTAAACAATCGCACTTAAAAAAGAAACCTGAACCTTTTTATTTTTGTAAATATTTTTGAAGGAAATAAATTCTCAGTTGGAAGCAGATCTAGAGTTACTAGACTTCATTCATGTAGCAAGTGGACAGGGACGAGACAGAAAGTTACTGCAGATACAGAAAAGACTCAGTGACCCAAATGATCACAAGAGCTTCTATAAAAAGTCCAAATAAGACTTGAAATAACAATGAAGGGATGGAAACACACAGAGTTACCAAACCAAGACATAACTGATAAAATCAGATGCAAATTTAACTTGATGAGACTCAAAAAAATTTGCATATTCGGCAAGTGAAATGAGCCATAATGGGACTTAATGGATGGTAAATACTTCCAAAATACAAAACCCTAACAGGTCGCTTCAGTTGGATTTCTATTGTTTCTCTTCTCAGGGGTTAGTTCAATTAAACTTAGAGGTTTATGTAATTGTATGAAGAAATGAGTCCCAGATTAAAAAAGACATGACTGCTGTGAATCAAAGTGAACCTTCGCACATATGAAACATGGCTTGACCCTGCAGAATCAAACAAGTTTAACCCACATTGATTTTCTTTTCAAGCATATATATTATTATTTGTAAAAAAAAAAAAATAATACAGCTAGTTCATTATTATATAAATAAGCAAAGGTCAAAGTATCAATAATCTGACTGATATATAAGCCTGATTACTCATAGAAGCGATGACTTTACTCTTGTTGTTTCAACTGATCTTCTAAATGTTGGTGATTTCCAGCACATCTGAAGTTTCTTGCATGTTTTTTAGAGTTTCTAGGATGTTATTTTTCAATTAATATCTGTATCATTGACGTTTTATGAGATAAACTTACACAAAGTAGCATATAACCCTGAAATGGAATAAGAAACTTGTGTTTTTATTCTTAAAAACCCCCATAAATGTAGGATTAATTAAGAATCAGATCCTACATTCTTCTAAATATATTCCAAGTCACTGCCGTCAGAAGTGATCTCATTATATAAATCCAGCTGTTCTGTGAAGGCCTCAGAACATTAGTGAACATCCAGTACCACAAAGTCCAAGGAACACGGCAGGGAGGTCAGGGACAACATTGTGGAGACGTTTCCAGCAGCTGGAAAGACTCACTGTTTAACATTCAGAATATTTCGACTGCTATCACTCATTTGGCAAATTTGAGCTTTTTTGGAAGAGCCAGGAGTCTTGTTTACAGTTTGTACCACAAGCAGTGTAGATCATCACCCACTGATTATGCTTGAGATATATTTTTTAAGAAGAATGGCTGAAAAAAAATTGTGTATTTGTGTAAAGCTAGAAAATTAAAGCTTATCCTAAAGCTAATTTAATAAAAAAAACAACCTTTTTGAAAGTATTTTAAAACGTCGACATAACTTGTATGATGCTGTGTGCAGAAAGGACATCCTCTAGCAGTCAGTCATGCATTCAGTGTAAAAATGCCTCTGACTGAAGGCTATCCTGACATGCTAACAGCTCAGTTTCCAGGGAGCAGAAGTGATATTACACAGTAACATCTTAAATCACACCATCAGCTGTTAACTAGCTATGCTAATCCACCTCATTTGCTTTTGCCGCTGAGAAAATCATTGTCAAACATTTGCTGCAGTTCCAGTAAAACGTGATTGTACAAATTATTGCAGACCCTCATCGTGTCGCTCTAACCGCATAAAATGTCGATGTAGCACATTGACATTTGCAGTTGTAGGGGTTTGAATACTTTTCCCAGGTTCTGACGTTGGAGGAATGTTTGTCCCTTCAGAGTTGTCCTTCGGTGTTGCGTTGACGCTTTGGCCAGTCAAAACACGGATTCCCTCTCAGTTCTCCATGTCAGTCTCCACTCCAGCTGCTGCTGTGTGTGCAAACCTTAGCATGCTGTTCATTCATCAGTCCACAAATGGATGTTTTCGTTTCATATGTCATCTCATTCAGTTCTGTTGAGCGTCCATGTTTTTCTTTCAGTGTTACGCAACAGCAGTCGGCTGTGACGCAGTGCAGACACACAATACCGCGATTCCTTCCTTCGTCCCGTTTACTGTGTACATATTCAACGTTTCCATGCAGTTTTTGCGTCAAAACACTATTAAAACTGCATTACTCTGAGATTTTCCTCGAATACGGTCGCTCCAGATGACTTAATAATGGCAACTTCTCGCTTCTCGCTGACATTCCCTGGTGTGGAACAAGTAGGTCAGTGTGTCAACAGCAAACCATTCAACTCTGTGGTTTTTCTGATCTATTTCTGCTGTCCTGCCAGACTAAAAGACCCCAGCTTTGGTCCACAATGAGCTCTAATCCCCACAAAAGCTGCTGCCGTCTGATATCTGTTTTCACGTCATGATTACAGGCTCCTTCTTAGTGATCGTGTTGGTGTAGAACTGTTCTATGAAGTAGCTAAAGATGAGAGGGAGAAACAGTAAAAGTTGGATACAGACGGGACTATAACTGAGCTGCGTAGTGGTTTTCTTTTTGGGTCAGTCTCACGTTGTTAAGCTGACCTTGGATCAGAACAGCTGTGAGCCTAAACCTCCATCTTTGTCCCTGAATACGTGCGTAGTTTTCGGGTGGGGACGTCAGATGGTGACTCAACAAATCTCAACTAATTTAGCCAAAAGGAGAAGGTGAAAAGTTTCAACACGAAAACTTTCCATCCTCAGGTAATGGAAGGTTGTTTATGGTTGAAAACAAAAAATATCCAAATTAAATTAGAGTCATTTTGTTTGCTGCTCAGTGTTCTTGACAGGCAAGGGAAACTACTATCTTAACATGAGGTACTCTTTAAAAAAAGCTTAACTCAAGTGTAAGAAAGCCTCAGAGTGGCTAGAAAAACACTTTATTTTTTTACAGAAAAGCTAAACAATAATAATAGATATCCTCTACTCTCCATGTATTCTCTAAAATGTTTTATGAAATGTTCAGCTCTGGAAAAGCTGCACTGAAACCCACTCATGGTTTTTCCACCAAATATTGATTTATGAATTTTTCCTGAGTTAAAGCATTAGTATTATAGTCTCTAAATAAATATTAACTTGTTTTCTTTGCATTATTTGAGGTCTGAAAGCATCGCATATTTTTCGTGATTTTGACAATTTCTCATTTTCTGCAAATAAATAAAAACAAATTTTGATTATTGGAGACATGTCAAGGTTTCCCCCAGAAAACTTGCTAAGCCTGGTGGTTGGGTGCTTGGCAATCATTCATCCAGCGGCCATTGTGTTTTTGAGTTAAAAATGTTTAAAGCTGACAGGAAATCTGAAAATATAATTTGATTATTATGTTATTAAAAGACTGAAAGATTAACACCTGAACACCAAATATGAAGTCTTATAAAATGTAAACATTTTAATAAGCCTGGTGGGGGCACAAGTAAAGCCTGGTGGTCCGCCAGGCTTATAATACACTGAATGTTGTCAGTAGTTCACAGAATAAAAGAACAATGTTCATTTTACTCAAAAAAATTAGATATAAAAAAAATCTAATTCTTATTACGATGCTTTCTGTTGACTAAAACTAAAAAATAACTAAAACTCAGATTAACTTACACACTGGTGAAGTAATTAGGACATTCACATTGCTGTTATGTTGGTGTAAAAACTGTTGGGTGGGATTGCTGCAGGATGCCTCCGCCTCCTGCTGTCCGTATCCATAGCAACAAGACGGGAAGCTCCACATTGCTGCTGCTCTGCTTGTGTTTACCCATGTGTAGGTGTGATATAAAACGCCCTGCTGTGCTGTAAACAAAAAGTACTAAAAAGAACAACTTGTAGCCGAGTGGATCTTTAAAAGGAAAAAAACATTCAGGTTGAAAATATCTGATTAAAATCACGTTCATGAAACTTTTTAAATTAATTTTCTGTTTGTGTGATTAAGCATTGAATCAGAATATATAAAGAGGAGACAGACATGATCATAATTTCTGTTCTAGCTCAGAAATTTCAGGATTTGAAGAGTAAAATAAGGCAGAAAATGGTCAAATATTTTTTACTACCTTCCTGCTCAGAGAAAGTAAAAGTGAGTTTAGTCTCTTTCAGCCATATTTATTAATTATATTATTTATTCAATTTGGTTTCATAGAATGCTGCTGAGGCTAATTTGTGTCATTAGGGCATTAAATAGAATAATAACATCTGTTAAAGTACTTATTTATGTTCCATACAATAATCAGCAAAATAAAAGTTTTATGCAGCTCTCTATTATATTAATTAGTTTTACATTGTATGATTACTTTGTCTGACACACACAAAAAACCAAGCTAGAGTATTGCATGAATTTTCTTAATTCTTCAGCTTTATTAAGATTGTCTGAGTCGTCCAGCGTTTTTGTTTGATTAGTGAGAAATTAAATCCACTGAAGTATTCTTTAGTAAAAGTTTGAAAGAGTCAACGGTATTAAAAATGTCAGCTTTAGAGCTGCTGTCAGAACAGCAGGATCATCTCTTAAAAAGTACAGCTTTGCTTAATGGAAAGTTAAAGAATGGCCACTCAGTGTCTGGATTAAATTAAAAATAGCAAATGGTTTTTAAAATAATGACTAAAGTAGCTGTGTTAATCATCTTAGTTTATGGGCTTGTTGTATTGATAAAGGAAGGTTGCGATGAAATGTTCCCAGTATAGATCCTGTCTTCAAACCAGTTTAACTACTGAGTCACATCATAGATTAAATCTGAACTGCACTCTGTTTCCTTTCTGTATAAATATAACTATTTTGGATTGAGTTATCATTGGATTTCATTTGTTTTTGTTGGAAGTATACAGAAGAACAACACTTAAATGTTGGAGTTTATTGATTGAAAGTGTGTAACAAGTTAAAACAGGTGCAGGTATTACAATTAACTATTTAAAAATCATACAGTGTGAGTTCTTTTTTTTTAAATCTCACAATTTATAGGCACTTTCTAAGTGGGAAAACTTGTAAAATCTGTATGAAATTCTTATTTTTTTACCATATAATGCTTAAGACCAACTTAAACTATATATCTTTAACTAAGACTGACATGTTAGCTACACATGCACACACACTGTGACAGTTATGTCCTTAATTACCCATAAATAAAGTATTAATCTAGCACTGATAATTATTAAAAAATTTAATGTGTGAGATAACATTTGATTTCTTGCCCAGTTCTTTGTGTACAAACACCAGCTTCTTCTGGCTGCTCCTATTATCCCCAGTGACACACTTACCTCTGCTTCCCTGTCGAGTTTTGTCCGTTTTGTCCTGGTTTACTGATGTTTCTGGTTACTCTTCTTTTCAGCCTTCTGAGCTGCAGCAACATAAGATCAAATTATTTCTTTCACTCCTCGAAAGCGCAGCTTTTAGATCAGGTTCACCTCAGATGGGAGGCATTGTTCAGATGTAGGTCATCACAAAGAAAACGTCCTGTTTTGGACATTCAAATGTAGAAAAACACTCTTATTGTTGTAAATTTTGTGCATAACATCTGATTTATTTGGAGGTCTTCAGGGCATCCAGGAAGGTGGTACTAGAGCGCCACATGCTGGTTCAGAAAGAAAACTGGTTTAGGTTAAATTGATCCTACTCTTGGTCCGGCATCAGTATCATAAAATAATAATCATATAATAATCATAAAATAATGAAAATGAGTTTAATTTGATTACTGATCTTAAATTGTTTCCTCTAATGTGTTTATTTTTTCTATTTTCTCCACTTCCTCAAACAGAGCGTCGTTGTTTTACACCAGTTTGAATAAATAAAAGTTTAAAAGTTTGATGCAGCTCCTCTTCCTGCCTCTCTGCAGGTTCCTGCTGCAGAGTCTCGAGGATTTGGACTCCAGCCTCCGGAAGCTCAACTCCCGTCTGTTCGTGATCCGAGGCCAACCCACGGATGTCTTTCCCAGACTCTTCAAGGTGATTTGACCCACTATATTCTGCACACTTGGGTTGCTGCGGGACTCTCGTGGAAGTCCTGAGTAATCGTTTTGAATCTGTTTTGCAGGAATGGAAGATCACTCGGCTCTCTTACGAGTACGACTCTGAGCCTTTTGGGAAAGAGCGAGATGCTGCCATTAAGAAGCTCGCCTCTGAGGCCGGAGTGGAGGTGACAGTTCGCATCTCCCACACGCTCTACGACCTGGACAAGTGAGTTATCACACACCAAACAGCCCTGCTGCTGTTATTACCGTGTCGGTTTAAAACCAAATGTTTGGTTTTTGTGTTTAACAGGATCATAGAACTAAACGGGGGCCAGTCTCCCCTCACCTACAAGCGGTTCCAGACTCTCATCAGCCGGATGGACGCCGTGGAGCTGCCTGCAGAGTCCATAACGGCTGAGGTCATGGGAAAATGCACGACGCCGCTGTCTGAAGACCACGACGATAAGTTTGGGGTCCCCTCTCTGGAGGAACTAGGTGAGTTCAGCCTAAAGACACAAACAATTAATCAAATTACTGTTAATATTAGATTAAAATAATGATCCGCTTAGACCTTATTTTAGTGTTGTAGTTTGACCTCCATCCAGCAGAGGGTGCCACTGCTTATCCGTAAGCAGAGCAAGTAGATTCAGAATTAAAAATGGTGGAGATATAACAGAACAGAAAAGAGAAACTGAGTCGTTATGAGAATCTGTTTTGAAATATAAACACTCGACAAACTCCTGAAATTTCACATTAACGTTGACGGAGCAGCATCAACTTTTCACCCAACAATTACTGATTTGCTACAAAGGGTGTAATGAGAGAAAGGTGGAGGGCAAAGCGCAGAAAAATTGTAACATGATGGAAAAAGATGTGGTGTGAATAAGCACGGTTGATTTTCAGGGCTTCCTGAGTTTAATAATGCAATAAAAATGTTGCCCTTTATGGAAAGACAAAACCCTGGTTTTTAAGAACGTGGCCTCTTATCAATTAATCGTTAGTCGATCAATAATTTCAACTAACTTTAGATTAACTTGCATTCCTAGTTCAGGCATTCAAATCTGATGATGTTCTGAGATATGAAGCTGGTTTTAAATTGTGTGCTTTTATTGTGAACTCGCAGGTTTTGACACCGAAGGTTTGCCTTCGGCTGTGTGGCCTGGAGGAGAATCCGAAGCTCTCACTCGACTGGAGAGGCACCTGGAGAGGAAGGTCAGTCCAATCTTTTGCTTGTTTTTTTTAAATCGCCTCGTGCTTTTTCAGTTGTGATAACGCGACTGGTTTCGCCATCAGGCGTGGGTGGCGAACTTCGAGCGTCCCAGAATGAACGCCAACTCGCTGCTGGCGAGTCCGACCGGCCTCAGCCCCTACCTGCGCTTCGGCTGCCTCTCCTGCCGCCTCTTCTACTTCAAACTCACCGACCTCTTCAGAAAGGTGAGTGTTTTTACCAACACCATGAGACTTTTTGCTTGGATGGTGCAAGTTTAGGAGTTATTTTCATTTCTATTAGCTTTATGTGTAGTTATTAAAGCCACATGGTTAAAAGTTAGCAGTCTTAGAAAGTTAAGCTAACTTTTATATGAAGCCCTCATCCTGAGCAAGCATGTGGCAACAGTGGGAAGGAACGACGTATTTTTAGCAGGAATAAACACTGAAGAATATCAGGTTTAGTTTGAGAGGTCGGCTTGACCTAGGAGTGCTTTCTATAAAAAAGAAAAAAACTATTTCCATCTTCATCTAGGGAAATACAGCTAAACACAAGGACCTTGTATGAAAATAAAACCAAAGAAAAAAGTGGTTCAGTCGCCAAAAAAGAAAATAAAAAAACAGCTGAGCATGGGATCCATGGGAAAGAAACACAAAACAAAAATAACACCCAGCAAAATATCCATTAATGAGCTCATCCTTGGAAGAAACAACAAAAACACAGAAGAGAAGACACAAAGTCAGCTGCAGGAAGAGTAGCATTAGCTTTAATTAGGAAAAATGCTGGGAAAATGCTCCATCTGCGTCTTTGTGTGGCAATCTTAGGTTTAGACAAGTAGAAAGCGATTGCCCATCTAAATCTTCTCTAACGTCTGATCCCAGGTGAAGAAGAACAGCTCCCCTCCTCTGTCGCTGTACGGCCAGCTGCTGTGGCGCGAGTTCTTCTACACGGCGGCCACCAACAACCCCTGCTTCGACAAGATGGACAGCAACCCCATCTGCGTCCAGATCCCCTGGGACCGCAACCCCGAGGCGCTGGCGAAGTGGGCCGAGGGCCGGACGGGCTTCCCCTGGATCGACGCCATCATGACGCAGCTGAGGCAGGAGGGCTGGATCCACCACCTGGCCCGGCACGCCGTGGCCTGCTTCCTGACCCGGGGGGACCTGTGGATCAGCTGGGAGGAGGGCATGAAGGTAGAGGACGCCGACTTTTTGAGTTGCTGTGCGGTTTCGCAGAACGCATCAAACCTTTTCGGTTTCGTCTCCAGGTGTTCGAGGAGCTGCTGCTGGATGCAGACTGGAGCGTCAACGCCGGCAGCTGGATGTGGCTCTCGTGCAGCTCTTTCTTCCAGCAGTTCTTCCACTGCTACTGCCCAGTCGGGTTCGGCCGACGCACCGACCCCAACGGAGATTACATACGGTACCGTCACTGAGTCCCACTCTGAATTTAACGTTTTAGGTCGATTCTGGTGGCCGTGTGTCCTTAGAAGGTCAACAGCCCAAAACTTTGTCTGGGGTTTTTCAACCGTTTTAGGGTAATTTTAATTAGCTGAATCCAAAAATCTAATTGGTTTTGCTCAATCAGGTCAGCTTTCTGAACTATGGATGCGACATGAGCATTGAAATGTGTTTCTTGTTCTCACATCTGGATCGTTTTTCTGAGAATCTGGGATCAATGAGTGATGAGCAGGAGGAGCGATTCCATCAGAACAGAAAAGAGACGGAGAATTTTACACAATGAAGATGTTGAAAAACAATATTTCCTCCTAAGACCTTTTTGGATGAGAAATATTAATGGAAACGAACTGATAATGTCAAAAAAATTAAATCAATTTAGATCGGATTTCTAATAAAAACCTGACCTGATTGAGAAAAATGTATGTCATTTTTGATTTAGTGGTGCAAAATAGTCCTAATAAAACAAATAACTTCCAAAAAATATTGTTTGTAACCTCCTTGGGATAGGTGAATAATCCGCCACATTCCCGCTCTGTTTCCGTCCCTCCGTTCAGGCGCTACCTACCCATTCTGAGAGGATTCCCAGCGAAGTACATCTACGATCCCTGGAATGCTCCGGAGTCTGTGCAGAAGGCTGCCAAGTGCATCATCGGCGTGCATTACCCCAAGCCCATGGTGAACCACGCTGAGGCCAGCTGCATCAACATCGAGCGAATGAAGCAGATCTACCAGCAGCTCTCCTGTTACAGAGGCCTGGGTATGCTGACTCGTTACTTTCTTTCTCTCTTGTTCAGATGTAAGGTATCTTTCCACATTGATTGACTCTTTATTGTTTACATCCTCAGGCCTTTTGGCTACAGTTCCATCCAACACCAATGGAAACAATGAGGCGTCCTCAGATGCTATGGCGTTCCCCGTCGAGGCTTCACCCCAGGCTCCAACAAGTAAGACTAAAAAATGTTATTCTGTTTAAATAAAGTTGCACAGCTGCACCTCCTTGCTTTTACATTTCTCATTAAAATTCAATCGGTTTAAATGTGTTCTGTCTTTCTTTGATTTTTCAGCCTATCAGATGCCAGTTCATTCACAGACAGACTGGCGCAGCGGGGTGATGGTTTACCTGCAGGGGGATCCACAGAACAGCACCAGCACACACAAGCAGGGTAGGGATTATTTATAACTTCTGAATTATTCATATTTTCATGTCAACCTGTTTGTTTTAATCAACTCTGATGATTGTTTCATCTTCCTGTAGTTCCCAGTTACGCTCCAGCTACCAGCATGATGCGCTACACTCAAAGCAGCCCACAGATTCCAGGTCCTGCACTGCAGAAAGGTGCAAAATAAATCCATTTAAATGGGTGATGTGGGGTAGTTTCTGTTAAAACTTTCTAAATGTCACTTTTTTGTTTTTGTTTTAAGGATTCGAGCATCATCCCGTCACACAGACCAGCGGAAAACGTCCCAATGAGGATTCTGGCCACGGCAGAGGCTCTAAAGTCCAGAGGCAGAGCAACCACTGAAGAGTTAGTGACACATTTATTTTACACACTCATACTCACTGGGATGAAATGTTATGTTTTATGACAAAAATCTTATTTTTTTTTTCATTTCTTTCAGGTGTTTCTGCTCATGGTCCTTCATGTAATCAGCCAAATCAAAGCAGACACTAAAGGACTAAAGGTTTACCTCCAGCACCACGGTGTTGCATGAACGCACCTTCAGGATGATTAAATGCACACACACACACACACGTTCCCGATTAAACAGACTGTGGACTCTGATGAGGACTGCACTTCAGCGCAGCGGCTCACTCGCTGAGCGCTTCTCTGGCTTAATATCGACAAACATCCTTGTGTATATAATGAATTTGCTAACTGCAGCTCACACAACTTGTACATATTTGGATATTTTATGTATGTTTTCTCTCCTTGTGTAGCCATAAACCCACTGATATATTTTTGATATGAGATCATGGATAGATCTTTTTTTGTTTTGATAGTTCTCAATAAATAATAATAATAATAAAAAACATTTAAAGACTTTCCAAAAAAAAAAAAAAAAAAACACTGAGAGAGCTTCTGTGTTTGCTAACCATCGTTTTCCCCAAACTTTGTTCTTTCTTGATCCATCTATCGTAAACTGACAAAGACAGAGTGTTTTGGTTGATCTCAGTAATTTTAGACGTGTCTCATTCCTTTTCAGTGTGGAGGCAAAATAACATTAACCATCTTGATGTTGCCCTTTTTTTTAGTAGTTTTGGAGAATAAAAAAGGACTCAAGAGTCTTTGCATCACAGTGACTTCCCTGTAAGATCCTTAATAAAGACGTGTACCACAAACAAGACTCTAGTGTATTCATTTGAATCAAATTGTGGGTTTTATCTTGAACATGTGAGGAGATTATATAGTTTACCATTTGATCATTGTGTTGCTTCTTCCAGCAACAAGGTAGCTCATAAGGCTTTATAAGATAGAAATAAAACATTGTGGTGGCAAATTAAAGGAAAATAATAAAGAGTTGCAATCTAGACTAAAACTAATGATGTTCCAGTTATTAATTGAAGGCAATCCTAACCAAACGGGGTTTTAACTTTGATTTAAATAAAGTTTATTCCAGATTAGGGGAGTATTAAAACTAAATGCTGCTTCTCCCACAAAATATATATATTTTAAACCATAATAACAAAAACATAACGCATAATTTTTGTACCACTTCACCATTTTACCCTACTTTTTGTGAGTCTATTGCATAAATCCCAATAAATACAATAAAATGTGTACATGTAATGTAATAAAATCATAAATCAAAAGCATCAATACTTTTTCAAGGCACTGTATATTTAGTATATTTAACATTTTAGAAGGCAATGACACATAAGTCTCCAATATGGCAGCATAAATAAAGTAAGGTCACAGCAAAGCGAGTAGATTCCCACAAACATAATCAGCTGTCTGGCAAACGTATAAACAGTATTAAGGCAACAAAAAGAAGCTCTTATCTCGGGTATTTCCAGATGTTTGTGAGATTTGAATAACTTACAGATTGGTGCTGCAGATAATTTAATATTTCATCAAAATCTTTCAAATGCGGGTACAAGATCCTAACTTGTTCCTAGGGGCTTGTGTTTTAGAAAATTTTATAAATAAATAAATCAGAAATTAGCCACTGAAAAATTCAAGATGGCTGCCAAGGAAATTTATCTGCATTACATCTGCCAATATTTATCCCAGATGAATACTTTTGGTCTCAAGTGACACATAATTAGACCCATAGAAATCATATTTGCTGATAACTTAAATTTTTCAAGATGGCCACCATGGAAAATTAATATTTCCACCCAAAATTAATGTTTGGTTACATATTTTGAACCACAGAAATCATATGGTTTTGTCTTGTGTTTCATTTTCTGGTGGACATTTTACAAAATGGCTGCCATAGTTATAAAAAAGAATACATTTTTGCACTAAAATCAGCAGAAGTTACAGCTAACCAAACAGTTAGCTTCACTAGCCACTAATTTGCTAATCTTAGCTCTGTTAACGCTAAACCGCCAAACACAGAAAACTAGCAGTAGCTAAAGCTTTATCGCTAAACACACAGACGGTCAGACATCTTCATCTCCTTCCAGTTTATAACTGGTGTGAGATTTTCAAGCAGTAAAATCCTCATTTTCTGATTTTGCTGTTATTACTTTAAAGTTGTATGAATTAGATGAGCAAAGTCGAAAGTCGGCTCAAAAACAGTGGCCATTTTGAAAAATGTCTGTTGTCCTGAAATTCAAGAGGCTAATGAGAAATATGAGAACCATACACTGAGGGTTGATCAATGTATGGTTGTCTCCACATTTGAAAGATTTTTTAAGTAGTGTGCTGTACTAGTCAACACCTGAGTGGAGCCACAGGGTTAAAGAGCGGCCTCTGCTGCCGGAGGTTCAGCTTGGCGTAGCTCATCTCAAAGTCCTTCTTGGTTCCTACGATTACGTCCAAGCTGCCGGAGCGCACGTCGTACCCGTAGGACGCTAGCTTCTGGATCCGATACAGCACTATCTGCGTGGTGAGCTCCAGGGCGTTTGGGGATTCCTTCACCTGCTCGACGCTCGCCCCGGCGTCCATCAGTCCCTGAAAGCGTCCCGCCAAGGTGGCCAGCGAGTAGTACAAAACAGCCGGGCAGCGGATCACGACCTGCTTCAGTTCGTCCTCGGAGCAGCTGAGAGCGTCCTGGACGTAGGCCAGCGCCTGGTGCATGGCTTCAGGCTGCAGCTCGGAGATGGAGGCTCTGAGGCTGGACACCAGGCTGAGCAGCTCCTCCGTGGTGAAGCCCCGCTCCCTCAGGAAGCCCAGACTGTCCCTCCAGGTCTCCGCTGGACGCAGGAGGATGTACGGGTTCTGGCTGAGGAGCTTCTGCAGCCAAACCCGGAGGTTACCCTCATCCCCGCCCAGGTCCAAGTAGGTCTCTCTGAGGGTGTGGATCACCTCCTGGTTGCTCTCCACGGGTCGACTGAAGCTCTGCGGCGCGCTGGCCATCAGCTTGCTGATGATCTTCTTGTTGAGGCGAAGGCTCTGGAGGTAGAGGATGTTGGCCTGCTGGTTGCTGTGGTGGCTTACGGTGAAAAAGGAAGCTGGGAACTTTTCGATGATGCTCAGAAGGGTGCGTTGGCCAGAACATACGGACCCCCAGAGGTCCCGCTGGGCCTCCACGTCCTCCGGGCGGCACAGGATGGCCTCGGGGTGGGTCTCAAGGATGTGGGCGATCACCGCCGTGTCAGCGCCCATGTCCCTCAGCAGACCGGCTGTCTCAGCCACATAGGCGGTCTTCTCAGACAAAACCCAACCCTTCACCTTGCGGACCTTTCTGATGTCCACCGATAGTTCGTACAGAGAGTCAACCGTGCGTTGATTCTCCTCCCGTTTGCTGTGGGAGGTGAGGGAGGCAGAGGGAGGCAGCAGCAGCCTCATCTTCTGGCAGGAGGCGCACAGAGACGCAGTGGTGATGCGGAGCATCACAGCGGATCTCTGAAGAAGAAGAACAGCGTTCATTCCCCCAATCTGTAAAGAGTTGTGACAGCTAGCATTCAGCTAGTCTCTGAATAACTGCAACTACTTCCACAAGTCTCATAATCACTGAATATTTAAGTCTACATGCAAAAACCACCATCTCCATGGAGAAACAAGGTGGTGGGAGCATCATGCTGTGGCGGTATTTTTTCAGCACGGACATTGTATGTATTCCTTATTTCTACCAGATAACAGCAAGAACTGATGGGAAGATGATTCTCTTAATCCAGTGCTATCCAAACTTTTTGCCCTGAGAGCCAAAACTAGCAAATTAAAACGACTCATGGGCGTCAAAATGTGTTGAATTTAAAATGCAAAAAGTACTAAATTGTAATTTTTCTTTTTTTTTTTAAACATTTACCTGCTCAACAATAAACACAACTTTTATGAAATCTATAAATATTTAAAGACCTAAAACATTTAAAAAAATATTTCAGACTTGTTTTTTTTTTAAAAAAAAGAAAAACAAAAAAATATATAAACATTTTTGTGGTTCTATTTTGTTGTTTATTTAAATTTCAGATGTTTTCTATTTTGTTGGGGATCAAAATCATTTCAAAGGCTAAATGCCACATTTTGGACACCCCTGTCTTAATTGTTGACTCAGGGAGCTGAATACAAAAGCAAGTCACACTTTTCAGATTTTCATTAGTTTAAAAAATGGAGTGAATCATAAAAACATCCAAATGTGGGAACAAATCAAGGATTGTGTATAATTTAGGGAAACAACACTTATTATGGTTTTATATAAAAGAAAATGATCTCCACTGATTACAGTTATGACTGCAGTCTTTCACATGTGATGCTGCATGTGCCTGTTATGTATGTATTACAAACCAATGACTGCGCCAGGCCACAGCTGCAGCAGCACAACACGGAAGGGAGTGATTGTAACGACAGCAGCCAAAAACATTAATCGCTACAGTTCATTTGACATAAAATGAACAATAATGTGGATTATTTTACCGGTTTTAAGGGGGGTTCTTTGCTGTGACTCCGTTGTCATTCCCACCGATCTGCTTTCATAACGCTACACAACCTTGGGGGCGGAGCTAGTGAGGCACGTGAAAGGTACGTAACACCCGGAAGCACACACACGTTGTGTCGTTCGCGGTCGAGCCGATTTAATTAGCCGATTCTTTTAGGTGACCTATGGGAGCGGGTTCCCGTTTCAGATGAGGCTGCATACAGCAAAATAATTAATTTCAGAGATTACTTTTATCAATATGTATGCTAGGAATAATCACATAAGCTACAAGGAGGAGGAGTAAGTGAAGAGTTGTTTTAAAGCCAAAAGAGGCGAATCTTTTTGCAGGGTTTACATAAACGATTCGGCGGGTAAACAGGAGAGCTGCTGAAGTAGAGAAGAAATATATTAAAATAAATTATAGGGATGCGTGGGAAGAAAAATACTAGATTTCATAACTAATAAAGAAAACGACCTAAAAGTAACACGGGACACGTTGAATAGTTTTCAATTAGCAAAGTTACCCTGGATACTTTATTGATTATAGCATTAAAACAAAAAACTATGTTTTCTATTGTTACAGAAAATATTTTGAAAATGTAGCAAGACAACACCATGGTTGAAAATGTCATTTTCCATACATAATCCCCTCGTTCATGTTTCTTTACTGAACAGGAAATTTTCCAGGCTTTCATCAAGAACTGTACCAGCTGGTATTAATTAGAACTAGCAGGACTGCTATCTAATTACTAATAGATTTCACCTGGTGCCTGTCTTTCTGCGTAGTTTCTTCTTCATGTGTCCAATACTTTTTTCCCCATATCATTATATTACACATCATTTATGGATAATTAATTATTTGATTTTTCTGTATGGACTGGATGGCTTGTTACTGTGAGTATTTGTAGTTGCACCATTTAGAAATGTGATTACATAGAATGGAAGGTTTGATATGTGCATGTAAATTTGTTAAACTGTGTGAGCGGGCTTGAAAGTGCACAAGTATGATATTATTTATGATATAAAAAAGAGGCACCAATGAAATAACTGCAAAAAAAAAAAAAGCTGAATTAGAAAAGTCAGCTGAGGTTTGTAGTCATAGAATAATTTGGAAAAGGCATGACATTATATAACAAAGCTTGAATTTATGCCTTTTAGACCTCCAAGGATAATATTTGTACTCTTGTCTTCAGTTTTGATTTCATGCGTTTCATTGAAGCAACACTTCCTGTCTCCTTTGGCAACTTCCTGTCAACCAAATGGAGACACCTGGCTTACAGGAAGGTAGAATAACACACCTTAAATAAATAAATAAATAAATAAACACCCAATACTTATTTTTATTTAATTAGTTCGCTAGGTTTCGGCTAGCGCAAGCTAGCTAGAACTAGCTAGGTTTGTTAGCTGACCACAAACAAACAAACAAACAAACTCCTAACTGTTAACAGTTAGCCTACGTCATTTGAAAGGCCCTCGGAAGTCAACGATAATCATGCCAAGCTCCTCTATTTTTGTTCGAAACTAATTATCGTATTTTCAAATTTTAAATCGTAGTTCTTGTCTGTCAGCTGACATAAAACAGGACGTTGCGAGCAAAAATCACAAAATGCCAATGTGAACTTTGTGTGATAAGTTGATATTCATCAGAAAAAGACGATTCATTTAATATTTATTTAATCTAAACCTCAAGTTCTTTAATTTATATTTCTACCGTTAAACAACAACGGAGGACATTTATTTCAAAATGAAACTTATAGTGTTAAATTAAGCTAAAAATCCAACAAGCTAGTCTGCACCCTGAACCACATGAGGTCGCTGTTTTACCAAGCACGCACAATGGCGGTAATTTCATAGTTCCAACAATTAGACAAATATTACTCTGAACATACGCATTTTAAGCTAAATAAATCTAATCAAATAAATTTTTATTTGCATTGCACATTTCAGCAGCAAGGCATTTCAAAATGCTTTACATCATAACAAACAAAAACACATAGCCATGCAACATAGAATCAACAATCAAAACATTACATTAAGTCAAGCGCAATCACTAAATTTGTTATTGAATACGTTTCAAATACAACTCTAAACAGATGTGTTTTTAGTCTAGATTTAAAGGCACTTGGTGTTTCTGCTGTTTTACAGTTTAAGTGACATTTTTGGCTACACATGAGTAAAAGCAGAACAATTGTGGATATACATAGCTCTGATCATTTGCTGCCTGTTTCTGGTGATAGACACAGTTGTCCCTTGCCAGCGGCAAGCAGCGCCTTGGATATAGTTTAACCACCTGTTGTCGTCATGTTTTACCAGTCCTCTCTGGGACGAGACTGGAAAGACATTAAAAATTTGCTTTGTTATCCTCTCAGGCCGTAATTAGCCTGTCTTCACTCAGACAGAGTCTCCCAAGTTTTGCACTGGGGTTGAAATGTTATCCCCCGAAGATAAAAGCGTGTCTATCATTGACATTTACAGTAGAATAACATCAAGAGCTTTATCCCAAGGAGGCACACAGATCGAGTTAATTAGGCTTCCCAGACACGGAGGAGCACCTGTTGCTGGCACTCAGTTCTGTCCTTTTCCAGAGATGACTCAAGACTTGGGAACACTAAGTTGTTGATGTTTTTAGATGTCAGAATGAAAGTAATTATGCTTTAATCCTCTGTGTGCTGAATGCCTCCTTTAATTAAATCCCTAAGAGTGAAGCCAAAACTATATCTAATTATTCTTGCAGAAACATGCGTCTTTATACAATGGATGGAGTCATCCAGCTGTTTGCTAATCCACCTCACTGGCTTTTGCTGCTTAAGAGAGATGGAGATGGGGTTATGATCCTTCCCCAGATTGATTTGAACCGTCTCTTTTCTCTGCTTTTAGGTCCAGCAGAGAGATCAAAGGTCAGATCAAGATCAACCGTTGACTCAACCCAAGACTTTTGATTTCTTAAATCTCAGTCAGTCATTGGTGGATTTATTGGTATGTTGTCGCTCATTGTCATGTTGCAGGATAGTTTTATTTTAATTAATTTCACTTATTTTTTCACAGATGGTCTTACGTTTACACCCTGGATGGTATGACGGCGAGCTGGAAAGTATTCCCAAACCATGATTCCTTCACTTCCATGCTTCACAGCTGGTACGACGTTAATTTCCTGAAATGCTATATTTGGTTAATGTCAACATTTTACCTGTATAAATGCACAAATAATATACTTTTAGATGTATCCCTTCAAAGAACAATACTCCAGAAGTCTTTGTCTATGTTGTCCATGGTCATTAAGTTCTTAAAAAGCAAATGTCTACTTCCTTTAAACCTTCCGTCAAAGTTAAACTGGTGCCTTCATATCAATAAGAACCTCCTGGAGGGTTTTGAAGACTTGTTTTATCATCTTGCGGGCTTCTTTCAGGTTGACAGTTGTTTTAAATCCCCTTCACAGATAATCTTTTGGACAGTTTACCTTTGTTAACCCTTTACCAAACTCATAGAAATCTACAATCGGCTCTTTTCAATCCCACTGCAACAAACTGAGTTTTCAACAAAGCAATCTCCTAATTTATTCCTCACCAGAATTTCAGAAGGTCTTGAATTTTTTTTTTTCTTGCATGACGTCAAATATTCATATGTCCAGATATTGTTGAAAAACTCTGCACTTGTTCAGCATGTCTTAGGGATAAAACCTGATCAAAAATCACATTTTAGATGTATTTTTCTCACTAAACCATAGTGAAAATGTAATTAGAGGGAAATGTTGACATTGGAAATTGCAAAGGGTTTAATTTACCAATTATTAAAATCCTACTAAGTGGAGGCTTACTTAAACCCTTGCAGCACACTCTGGTTAAGGAGGCTTTAAGCACTGTTTGGATTAACACTGGCTTTTAACCTTAAGTGGAGGATTAGAGATTTTTTTAAGAGAATCACTGCAAAAGTTTGATTTGCTACTTTTTCTCTGCTCATCACCAGCTGCTCTTCTACGTCTTTCAGAGTATGCATGCTATTTGTGCTGGAATAATCTCAGCGCTGCTTTGTGGGAGATCTGAGAACACAAGTATGCATGCATCTGTTGTGTCTCTGAAATAGTCCCTCATTTTGTCCTTACAAAGGAACGAGGAGGCCCTTGGGGTCAGTGTAGGCAGCAGGAGGCTCTTCAGAAGATAAAGTAGGGGAGTGTTTATGACACGATTTGGTGGAGGAGAAAATAGAACCCTCCATCTGTCTCCAAATCAACCCTGTTGCTGACCCGAACCCTGGAGACTGTTTCTGTGGGGTCACGTGATGAAGGAAACCTTTAAAACCTCCAACCTGCAGACTTAGACCTCCAGTTACTTCCTGTGCTCACCACTCCAGCTGGTCTGTTCTGCTCAGAGGATCCAACATGTCAGACACTGAGGAGATTGTGGAGGAATATGAAGAGGAGGAAGAGAAGGAAGAGGATGAGAACGAGCATGACAAAGGGTCCAAACCTCGGTTTAAGACTACCTACATACCAAACATGGCTCCTCCAAAGCTCCCTGATGGAGAGAAGGTCGACTTTGATGATCTCCACCGGAAGAGAGTGGAGAAGGATTACAACGACCTCCAGACGCTCATCGAGCAGCATTTCTCCAGCCGCCAGAAGGAGGAGGAAGAGCTGATTGCCCTGCGCAGCCGCATCGAACAGCGCCGCGCCGACCGGGCCGAGCAGCAGCGAGTCCGAGCAGAACAGGAGCGAGAGCGCCAAGCTCGGGTGGTTGAGGAGAGGTCAAGGCGCGAAGAGGAGGCCGCCAAGCTGCGGGCCGAGGAGGAAGCCAAGAAGAAGAAGATATTCTCCAACAAGTCCTTCGGAGGTTATCTGCAGAAAGCAGACCAGAAGAAGGGCAAGAAGCTAACAGCCCGCGAGGAGAAGAAGAAAGCCCTGCTGGAGCGCAGGAAGCCGCTCAACATTGACCACCTGAGCCAGGAGAAGCTGGTGGAGAAGGCGCAGGACCTGTGGCAGTGGCTCCACCAGCTGCACGCCGAGAAGTTTGAGCTGGCTGAGAAGCTGAAGATGCAAAAATATGAAATCCACGTTCTCCGGAACCGAGTCAGCGACCACCAGAGAGGCTCCAAAACGTCCAAGAGCTCCCGCGGGGCCAAAGGGAAAGCTGGCTCCTGGAAGTAAAGCTCAGGGTCTACAACAGCTGAGAAACTGAGGTCCGTTTGGACTTTTTGGTGCATATTCCTTCCTTCTGAACGCTCAGGGGACTGAAAGGCATTATATGAATTAATTAACCAAGTTTAGTATAAATTGAGGATTTAAAAAAAACAATCTGACTATAAAATGTTTTGGTGAAGCTTTAAATTTTTCCACAAACCTTCCTAAAGATTATTTCTGTTTATTGTTGACGCGCTAAGACTTGCATACTTCTCATTAAAGCTATTCTGTCCATTTTGTAATTCATGACTGACTGCCTGGTTCTTGGTCTTGGAAACCTCTTGACACATTTCGATAAATTTGGGACGGGTCAAGTTAAAAGTCCAAAAGTCAAACAGCTGCGACGTGGCTGGCTTTCTTTTTTTTACAAGCTAATTTTGGTTCACAGACTGAGGAGCAGCATTCAGTGTTTCCTCATTATTCCTCTGTGAAACAAGAAGAAACATCAACTTTATCATCAATGTTTCTGCACATTGTTCCAAGTTGTATAATCAAAATTTTAATATGGGAAAGTTGTGTTTTTGCAGATTTAATTAGAGCAATAGAAACGTCCTGAAAGCCCACACTTGATTTTATTTATCCTAGTTGTCAAATTATGACAACAGTTTCAAACATAATGTTAATGGGATAAAACATTTAGATTTAACATCGCATTAAAAAAAACAACCTTTGGATCACTTCAGTACTAAACAAAGCAAGTAAATGGTTTTCCTCAACAGAAGTTATATTTTTGAAGTTGAGAGTTATGTACCTAAAAGTAAAAATAGCAGTTTCTATATTTATAACGGCAGGAGACATCAGTTTAAACGATATTAATGGATATAAAAGGATTCAACAGCTTTTCATTTTATTTTACTTTCACAACTTATTGAAGAAAAACAAAATATTTATTACAAGTATTTATTTTTTTCTGGATCAAATATTTTTATAAGATGTGTTTTAAACTCAACATAAATTTTAGTTTAAAAATACATTTAAACTGCAGCAACATGGACCAAACTCTGAGGAATGGTTCTGATCATTGTTAGATCGTTGCCATCATGAACTTTGGTCACTTTTAAGGCAAAATGGCGTCCAATAATGAACTAGAAAGGTGTACCTAATGAAGTGGCCAACCTAAGAAAATATACCAGTGTTTCTTAAGGTAGAGGTAACATTTTATAAACTGGATATCGGAGCATTTAGGACTCCAGAATAATAATCTGGACTTCGTCTCTACGCTACAGTAAATGTTTTGTCCACTAGGTGGCACTACAAACCCGCTTTGCGAGCATTTCAATTGTAAGCTATTCAATCCAATACGTACAAAGTAAATGGCATTTATATAGGAATAAACTTAAAATATGGCACATGAAGCCAGTTTTATGGGGGTTTTTTTTCAGAAGAGCAACATTTGTAAATAACACAGCCCTTGCAAGAACTTGCAGATTTTTTTTTTTTTAGGAAATGCCCCCTTTTCACCAGCAGTAGCTGCAGAGAAGCCCAGCTCAGATAAATGAGTGGACATCTCTCCCCCCTGCAGTTTCTGCTCTTCTAACTGTTGCTGTGCCCTCATGGCCGTAACGAGCCATTAAACTCTGCCAGATGTGACGGTATGCCCACCGGTTGCCATGGAAAAGGGGAGAGGCTGCGCTTGCATCCAGGTCTCCCTCATGCTCGGTTAAACCTGAGCAGAGATGAAGAGCAGAACATGAGCAGCCCCCTCATGTCTCACCGAAGAACAAGATGTTCCCTGAACGTCCCTATTTGTTTCTGGATGTGAAGGATGGGGTTTATATAAAACATGTAAAGTGTTTTGTGTGTGTGTGTGTGTGTGTGTTGGGTCATCAGGGGATGGACGAGGAAGGCTGTTGTTTGTTAATTAAGCACTCAGCACAGACTGGCAGATAATGCGCGTGCTGCATGATTGACACTTCTTGAGCCAGACTTTCAACTCTGACAAGACTCTTGTTGTCTGGTTCGGTTCAGACTGGATTTCTGTTTTAATTAGGAGGAAGAGCTGCACTCTGATTACTTATGAGGTGTTGAGATAATTTGATTTATTCCACACGGTTCTGGAAAATATATCCTGTTTACATCATTAAGATGTGTAAAACGCCCAAAGTATATGTAGGTTGTTTTTTTTTTGAGCACAGAGAGAATAATCTTTAATTATTTCTCTTTGGACAATTCCTCTATCAACTGGATGGATCTCTATGCTTTTTATTTCTAGGACTGAAGATGTTTTTATTTTTCTCCCAGTCGATTTGGCCATGGTTTTAGTAAACAACAAAAAAAACATTTTTATTTGAAATATGAGCAAGTTTAGGCAAGTAGCTATTTCATTAAATCTTTTTTTTTTAATTTATGAAGATGAGTTTCTGCCTTAATTGAATTTAATGTTCTTTTTCCCCGTTTTTAAGGGTAGAAAAGTGGATAACAGGAACTGATTACTCATGGTGCTGAAATATCGCAGAGAAAAACATTTCTGCAATAAAATCTGGATTTGACTGAAGTCTTCAGTATATGCCAATATTTGTGACAATTTCTAAAAGCGAACTTCTATTTTCTATATGATTTAAGGCGTCAAATCATGCAGAAGTGACTGATGATGGACATTTGCAGTAAACTAATTACTACCTGCTGACATGCCAATGCTGAGTTTAAGTGGGCATCCATGTCTTGGGAGGTTTGACGTTACATAATCTAACCCTGATGTTGCAGTTTGTGGTTGCAACTTTTAAAAAATGTGACACTTTTGCAAAGTGCATTAAGGCTTTAATTGCAATAGGAAAATACAAAGACTTTTCTAAAGCAGTTCAACTTGTTGCAGCATGGTGGAAGATGCAGGCAGGTGCAGCAAGATGTAGAAATTCTTTGTATCTGGTTTATTCATAGAGATCCAAGTCATCAAAAGCTGCTGAACAGATAAACTAAACAAGTGCATACATCTCCAAAGCAGTCAACAATTAAATCCTATTATAATAAAGTTCAAAACAGTTCGAAATAAATTTAGACTTACAAAGAAGGAATTCATAGTTTTCCAGGGAAACTGTCCAACTGCTTTAAATCTCCATTCAAGTTAAATCTCATCACCCCATCCACAGCTGAAGGCGTTAGATATTTTATCAATGCATCTCCCACATACAACATATCTGCATCCAGGAGGCAGCAGGCAAAAGATTCAAATCCTGTAATTATGCTGGTTTTACACCTGTCCTTTTTATGCCGTCTGTATTACACTTTTCCAAATTATTTTGTTTATTGGGAGTAAAAATAGTGGACAGCTATCTAAATATCTAAAAGCCATTTTCTTGGGTTTGTTGTGTTTTTATGCTTTAAATGCACACAGACCACTGACATTAGTGCGTCAACCAGCACACTGCTAACTACTGGCCATTCACTGCAAGTGCAAGAAAATTTTTGTTGAATCCAATATGGCCGACAGACGAAAGAGCTACTCAGGAATATCCAGTCCCTCCTAGTTTTGCAGATAAAAAATATTGTGATCTCAAGTAACCTCTAATACTAGTAGTAAGGACTAATACTACTAATTTATTTTCCAAATAACAACTTTGTATTTGGAGAAAATTACAGCTGATCACCTAGAAAAAAATCCTAAAATATTTTATTTGTATTTTTTTTGGGCAATTTTTTTCCCACCTTTGGAAACTTTGGGGGAAAAAAATCTTGACATAAAGGATCATAATTCCTGCATAAAGGGGTTACATTTTCTCAATGCTTTTTTAAATAATGAAACAGTGATGCTGATGAGATTTTGGTTATTTGGCAGTTTTTCTATATAGTTGTTTGTTTTTGGAGCAGATTTCTGTGCCGTCTTATTCTAAACACACAAAACGTCATTTGAGGGAAACCATCTTGGGATTCCTGAGCCGAGTGTCTCTTGCTACCTTTGGCCTGAGGATAAATTATCTCTCCCCAGAGATGGAGCCGGTCGGGTTTATCTGCAGTCTGCTTCAAATTGAGGTGGGAGTTGGTAACACTGAGGGGTATAAAGGAGATTAAGCCAATCCGGCAGGGCATTAATCTCTATATGCCATCTAGGCAAATGTTCAAGCCACCATCCCTCTGGCTGTATAAAGATTTAATGTTGTCATGTATTTTATCAGTGCTGCATTGTAAACCCCAGGAAGGGCTTGATATGTACAAATGTGTGAAAACAACCTTCATTCCTGAAATGTCCTTTTAATTGTTCATGTTTAAGTGACATATTTGTTTTTATTCATACAATTTGTGGTGCAAAGAGAATGAAAAATGATAAATTGTTCTAACGGAAATTGAGATTAATTGATTTATTGCTTATTGTGAACATTTAGCTTCATGATATAAAGATCATTTGTGTCCAAATAAACCAGAGTGAAAAGTTGATTTTCTGGGCTCATGTTGTCTGAAACCCATTATTAGAAAAAGAGGAGTATTAATATTTATTGGCGTGTCTGAGTCACATCAGGCCTGCGTGTTTGTTTGTCGTCACATATTGTGGGGATGCATGACAAATATAGGCAGTTCCCACCACCGTAGTGCAAAGATTAAACTTAGCATTAAACAGGTTAAACTGTGACTCACTCTGTGGCATGTGGGAGCTTTTCATTCACTGAAAGCCAGCGCTGATACAGTACAAACGCCCAACAGGAGCATTCGGCGTGGAAATAAAGATTTTCTTTTTTATGACAGGAACAGGACTCAATAGTACCTGAAAAACCTCCTCCGGTTTGATTAGATCTGAAACGAGTACGCACAACGAATAAAAATAAAACCCTTTCGATGGAGCATTTCCTGTACAATTCAACTAAAAAGTGGTTGAATAAGTGAGTGCATCTCTAAAAAATAAAAAAAGTTACTGAAATGCCTTTTTTAAAAATAATTTATTGAGTTCACATCTGATGTCATTTACGATAAATCTGATTAGCTTGAAATAAAGTTCACTTCTTTGACATTTTCATTGCATCTTTTCATTTTCTCCAAATAAATGATACATTTTGCTGGGAATTTTGGAGACCTGGTGTCAGTAGTTCATAAAATGAAAGAACAATGTTCATTTTACCCAAGCATAAACCTATAAAATGTAAAATCAGAGAAACTGGTGAATTTAAATGAATAAAAAAATGACGGGATACTTATAAACAATTAAGAAGGGGTGTCAAACTTTCTAAAATCTATTTTTAGAACTTCGAACAGTAAATGTTATCCTTTCTAAGTCCATACACAACATAATATCAGTTATCCAGAGTGAATGTGAAGGGGGAACTGGAATTAGCGATGGCGAAGAATAGAGACGGATTTAACAAAAATGTTAAGGATGCGCATCTTTAAAAACCTTTTTTAATACATAATTTAAGTTGTCTCTCTACCAGATGAGTTGAATGCTGCAGCATATTTACTTTTATCCATGCTTCTCCTTCCTTGAGTTGACCAGTGTGTCTGGTCCACGTTGTGTGTGTGGTTATTTGATTAGGAATGCCAAACTGCTTGCTTGAGGACAACATGTCAGGACGTTTGTTTGCACTAATTCGCTCATATGCATCTGTTTTTATTCCTGCTTCCTCTCTGCTCTGGCGAATGTTCCCACCTGTTGCATTTGGACTCTGGATTTGTCTCCAGCTATGAATCACCGCAGCGCCGGATGAGCCATGCCTGTGTCGGAATGAGCAGCCCTGGCCAAACGGCTGCATTTGCATTCACGCACACGTCCTCCGCTGGGCGCTCGCTCTCCCTCGGCTGATTCATGACGACTCCTCCACCTCTGCTTGCCATGTAAATCAGCAGAGCAGCTGGAGAGAGGCCTGATCTCAGTGACGCTTCTCCCACTAACCTCTTATTACAGCGTGTTCTTCCCGTCACCGCTGGCGCTGATGATAGGGCTGCTGCACACACCTGTTGGATCCAGAGAGGAGCCTTTGTTTCTCCAGAAAGCTCACAATGCCGTTTATAAATATACTGAAACTTAATGTGAAACTGAAATCAGCCAATATTCTCTCATTATTGTGCCATTTAGCAAATAGAAATATTTTAGATGTTTCTAACTAACCTAAAAGAGACATTTGGTCTGAAAAAGAAGCTGTGTCCTTTTGGTTTTTGTATGTCATCTTCTGATTTACGTCCATCTCGCATCATGAGATCCATCCTCATAAGTTAAAGGAACACAAACGGTTGTAGTTTGAGTGCGTCCATTCTTGCTTTCAGGATGAATTGAAATCATGTTTGAAGGGAGCGGGGTGTCTCTGTCAAGACGAATCAGCTGAAGAATGAAAGAGGATTCCTTTGGTTTCACCCAACGGGGAAACGGCTATTCATAACCACTTTTATCCGTACATGCCCTCTGGGTTTCCTCTTTCTAATTTCTAAATCGTGCTTCATAACAGTTTATCTCCTCTATGCCAGTAATAGTGATAACTGGTGGTCCAGAAGATGCATTTTCAGGCTACATTAAAAATAAATTAAGCCTTATATGCAAAGCAATGGCATTCTATTAATCATGTCATTTTATTTCAAATTATAAACAAAATAAATTGACATGAGACGTGTGGGTGGTTATGTAACTACCTGGTTTTAAAACTTGTTGCCATTAGTTTCAACATTAGTAGTGCAAATGATTTTATTTATTACATTCATTGTGACCCATTAGCTTAGCATTGAACCCCAAATCCAAAAGTTTAAGTGTTTTACATCACTAATTTAGACCCAGTCTCCTTTTTATTTAGTCAAGTTGAATGGTTTTTCATTATTAAATGACCTGTTAAAGGGTATGAAGCAGCATCTTAAATAGGACTTTGACTAGGCCACTCCAAACCCCTCATTCAGAGGTGAACCTTCTCAGGAAACAGATGGACATTCTCCATCCCGACAACACCTGCAAATGTCTCTGGATCTTCAAGAAACTTTTTAGTAAACGGTTTGTTTTGACCTTGTAGCTCATTTATTATTGCCAAATATTGAAAACTGACCTTAAGTGAGGTAAAAATGGTCTGTAGTGCTTACGTCATGTTGCCAGGATGGTGTTGAGGGCATAATGTTGTGGTTTATCACAATTATTTGTTCATTTATTACGGCATTCAACCATTTCCAGATTGGTTCAGATAACTTTTTCCTGAAACAAATTAAATTTTAAGCAATGTTTTGTATTTTTTAGCCATTATCAAACTCATCTGTGTTTGCTAAATGCTAAAGTAGAGAATTTTTCATACTACTGTGCAAAATTTGCAGATGTATATTCCTTTCTTTCTTTTGTGTTTTCTTCGTGGTATTTATTTATTGCTTTTCTTTGATTTTTGCATATTTTCCATGCTATCATCTTGCAATATTCTGCTCAGTTGTTATTGTTTACGTTTTCTGAAACAGTTTTCATGAAAACTTAGACAAAAGAGGAGTAAAGAAAATGTGAGAAAGGTTTTGATTTTGCACCAGACGGAGAAATGTGTCAACAGAAAATCCAAATCTGATCTGTAGTTTATATGTCTGCTCTTGTTTTGGTTCCCCGACATGAAGCCTTTTATCATAACCACATGAAATTTGCATATCTCTTGGAGCTTTTTGTATTTTAAGTCATGAATTTAAATTTGATTTGTGGGTTTATGTCATGCAGCGACAAACCGAGCCATAAAAATAGCCATGAGGCTGCAGTGTTTGTGAGGCGTTGTGTAATGATCTGTCCTCTCCCCCTTTAAATGTTATTGTTCTCATGATAAAAGCAGTTTCCTCTAGTTTGCAGGTTATGAATTGACTCTTGACCTTTTGTGTCCAACACAGTGTGCAAATCTTCAAGCTCAGAACTTAAATTAATTTCTCGTCTTCTGCAGAATCCACTCTTTTGTTTGACGTTGAGAAGGACGATTAGCCCTCTGTGTTTAAACAGCTTTAAATACCAAACACAAATAACCAGTCAGGAAACGGCAAAGCTTTAATTACACCCATCACCATGTGGAGCTATTAGACGCTAACTAAAGATACAACTACGCTCTAAATACGGGCTCAGCACACAACAACTGGGCAGCCTTCATCACCAAGGAAACTAATGCAATACCCTCCTTTTTCTGTTTATCTTGTGCCATCGATCAAAAGGAAATTATGGAGCAAAATGTCCTCTGAATATCTCTTCATCAAAAAGATGAGAGGAGCTGTTTTGGTTTTTATTAAAGCCCAAACCCAGAGTGGTTCTAACATTTATCATTTTCTGGCTGGTGGAGGTTCAAGGACGCAGCGTGACCTTGGCAAACTTCAGAGATGAGGACGATGCCGACGACAGCGCAGATAAGAGGACAGATGGTCAACACAGAAGGTGAGCTGGGAAGGCAAAAAAAAATTCTCTAATCGAAATGCAAACTGGAAAATGAGGGATTATTTGACATTTTAACATTATACTAATATACAAACTTTTACTCATAAATCTGAAAGATGAATTCTTCACTTTTCTAAAAAGAAGAATCAGAAAATGTCTGTATTTTAAGATTCACGCAAGGATAAACATTTTAAATAAAATTTAAAGATTAGAATCACTAAAATAATGAATACATTTAATATTACAGTGAAGCCACTCATAAAGTAACAAATTATTTATCCATCAAAAATCATCTTTGGAAGATTAAATATCTAGATTTAAAGCTACTCGACATGCCATTGGCTGGCATTTACAAAGCAGCCAATCAGGGAGCAGCATTTATTTTCCTTGGTGCTGATTGGCTGAATTGAAAAAGCAATAAGGAAGACAGTGGACGTTAGCTCCTGCATTTTGTATTTTAATACTTATTGACATCTATTTGATCAATGAAGTATTAAAATGTTAAGTTAGAAATGTTATTATAAGAGATTTTAAAGTATTTGTGGTTTGTAGCAAATTAGAGTCCAAATTAATTTGTTCACTATAAAGAATAATAGAAGAAATGTTGCAAAGAGCAGAGTAAATGTTTACTCTGAATCAAATTTTGTGGAAGGAGAATAGAAAACATATTTTTCTCTCTAGTGAAAAGCACTTCAATCTGCTGACAACACAGCTGGCTTTCCTCTCCAGAAAAAGTTTATTGTTTATTGTTGTTATTGATTTGTTGACAAGATTTTATGCAGAGCTGCAACAGACAGCAATCAAAGAAACGTGCAAAGGGGGCGTTAATTAAACTGCCAGCAGTCGGCCTGTGTTCGACCTCTTCCCATCTGTTAGGCAGGTGTTAAAAGTCCAGCCAGGTGACACAGTGTAATCACTCAGACTGAATGACTGCTTGATTTTCACCTTGTTGGTTGGAGATAATTTCACCTGCAGAGCAAAAGGTTTTTTCATTGACATTTAATGAAAGTTCAGGAATAACAGTCAGTAAAATGTGTTTTTTGTTTTTTTACTCTGAGCAGAAATGTTTCTGATCTCCACCTGTGAATTTATTTGTATAGTTGCAGTTTATTTCTGTATGCTAATTTGAATTTGATAAAAATCTTAGGTCGTTTGACTCGACAGACATGAACTATTAACATCTCACATTCAACAGAGAGGTTTTCTTTAAACTCACCAATTAGTGTGCATACAACAAACATTACTGACAAAAAGCAGGAAGCGGTATTGATCTACAAAATAATTAACCAGGTAATAGATCAAGTAACAGCAATAAAAATAATAACCAAACAAGCAAGCAAGCAAACAAGGAAGTATATATTAAAATGACAACAAAAATTAAATTGATTTATAGATTGGGTTATACTTTTTTTCTTTAAATCATGGCAGTTATTTTCAAATTTGAATACATTTTCTGTTGATTAACCTAGCATCTCAGATATTTTGGGAAGAATAGAAACAAATAGAAAAATAAACTTTAACAGATTTATTTTTGTGGAAGGATTTCCACAAGGTTTAGGAATGAGTTTTTCACCATTTGTGAGGTCAGACACTGATGTTGGATGACACAGATGACACAGTCTCTGCTCCCATTTCCTCAAATGTTTCTACATCTGGTCGAAGTTCAAACTTTGTGCTGGCGACATTCATGATGAGGCAGAGGAACCTCCGGAGTTAGATGTAGAAATATATAAAACCCAAAATAGAATTTTATATTCTCATTTAAAACTTACCTGAAATGTTTATTTGTTTTAAAAGCTTCTATTTATGCCTATAAGGTCAAATTTTGTTTACAGTTTTTAATATTTTCAATGGAGATGATTAGGAAAGACGAGTCTTCATGGGTCGGTTCTGTTCCGACTGCATGTTGTTGGTCTTTTCAAATCGTAGAAGAACAACACCTTTTAGCCATTCTGCTAATGGGGCTCAACACTGCCCCCTGTCAGTGTGGCATAGCACAAGAGGCGCTTAGAAAAACTAAATATGTCAAACTAAATATGTCACAAACATGAAATAGACTGTGGAATGTCGGCATGTTTCATCATTAAAAGCTTTCAAATCTGAGTTTTTGGAGAATATTTTCATTCCCTATCTGACTACAACTCCTTAAAATTTTTCCAAAAAGCGAAAGAAAATCCCCGTTAACACCTAAAAGACAAACCATGACATTTTTATTTGTTTTTAAAATACATATGAAACAATTACAATAAATCAGATCTCAAATGTTTTACAAAAGTTATCACAAACTGTACACATCATGACATTGGCAGCAGGTATTTCTCGCTTAATACAGATTGAACCGAATAGTTAAACAATTACAGCTCAAAGCTCTAGCCTCCTACATACAGAACGAGTTGATAAGAGTTGGCTTCGCTGGGCTTCCCAGCTCCACTCATTTGTTCACGACTATTACAGGACATGTAGAAATGTCACTTGAATACGAGTCTGAGACTTTTAAAGTGTCACCAAACGATAGAAATACATTTTTGATGTCTTTGTTTTTCCATAAATTCACAACAACTTTCCAGGTTTCACTTCTTGGTATTTACAAACGTAGCTGCTGACGAGAACAACCCTGTTTCCAAAACGCAGTTGGGATCTGTGTGGGATGTAATTAGAAGCAGAAAACAGTTTTAACACAAAAAGGAATTTTCTTTTTTTAATTTTGAAAGTTGAAGTTTTTTGTTTAATCTACGGAGCTCCTTAGTGGACAGGGAAGATTTTGTTTTCTTTTGCGTTCTTTCGCAATAACGTAATTGAATGCTAATAGTCTTTCCACCGTACTTTCTGCTATAATACAAGGTTTTCTTAAGGTTTTTCCATGTATGTTAATAGATCGTTTTCACAGGGTAATAATATAATATCTGACAGTTTTAGTTGTCTTTTTTGTGTTGGTAGTCTGAATGGTTAATAAATTAATGTGCAGTTCCATCTCAACCTTACACAAACATGCAGTGAATAAATAAATTTTCAATTAAAGTTAAGAACATAAACACATTTTCACTGAGGCTCTTTAAATGTTTGTATATTTGACATTTTAAATTGACATTTGTGACTGAATAGAAAATAGACCATTTGCTTATTGCGAGGGAACGCAAACGAAAATGAAAAGCTAAAATGTATTAATGTCTTTCTGCGTTTGGAGCTGTTCAATATTTGCAGTTTTAATCAAACTCATTATTTTATGCATTTTACTTAAGTAATTAGGCAACATTTACAATCAGGCAGTATTTTTGCAATATGCATACAGTTACATAGTGATAATAAATATATTTTTCTTATTTTCTAGCATAGAAACCATGATAATCCATCCGAGAACTGCAGTGGATCCATATTGGTGATTCTTTATCTGCAGAATTACTTATTTGGTGATTTTTCTAATGAGTATAAATCCAAATTTTGTTGTGATTATTATGCCATCTACGATAATTTAATGTTGACATCTCTGCATTCTGCTTTTTATTTACACAGTCCCAACTTTTTGTTGAAACAGAGTTGTGCACCCAGGATTCTGTGCATATCTACACAACTGTAAACACAAAATTTAAGATTTTTAGAGTTAAACATTGCACTCTTTTCCCTTCAGTAGGTGCTTTTTTTATTTAAAGTGGCAACAGGCATGCTACAAGAAAAATAGGACATTTTCATACTGAGGATAAAGCAGAAGGAAAGCATCATATACTGCATGTGCAATAAGATAACAGTACATAGCCTTTCTCTAATTGCTAGGCTGAATATTTTATTACCAACATGAAGATTTCAGAAATGAATTTGATATGGATGAATTCAGAATGCTTCCCTGAATTTATGACTATGAAGAATATTTAATTAAAGAGGTTTTTGTTCAATCTCCCAATTCTTCAATATGTGAGATAATCTGCTAATGTGGGATTGACTGATGTACAGTTGCAGATAGAAGTTGATAATTTTTAGATTTTTGAAGATTTATTTGAACCGTCTTTTTGTGACCATAAAACGAACTGGGAAATGTCCGTCCTAAGAATTGGTAAATTGTTGAAACTTGTAGCAGAGTTTTTTCAAATCCCATAATAAATGCAAAAGGACACCATTTTATATTTTCAAGATCCACATTCTTGATGCACTGGGTGAGTTTGCAGCTGCTGTTTAAAGCTGTAATGTCAAAATGGACACTTTTATTCATCAAATTAATTAGGAACTAAAGCAGTTTTAGAGGTAAAAGTGGGTCCAAACTGTTGGGTGGAAAATGTTCTCACTCCTTCCAGCTCTATAATCATCCAGTTTGGAAAAAACGATTCAAACAGATCAGTAAAAGCCCCAGATTAATGGAAACTTCTGACCAACTGAAGCCAAATCAATGGAGTCCTCAGCTTTACTATAAAGGAAGTACAAAGATTACGTTTTATTAAATACTTTTGTGTCAGTAAAAAAATAAATACTCAGCTTTTTTATTAGATTCAGTTTGGCTTTCAGAAACTAACAGCACAGAATAATTTCAGACAAACTAACTTGTATTTCATTGATCTCCATCGCTCTGGTAATTTGTTTGCTACTCGTTCCTGCAGCAGCAGCTGTTTCTCTGAATGTGACGGATGAATTTTCTCAATTTTACGCAGCCCTTGCAGATGTTTAGCTACCTGCAGAAATCGGATGGTGACTTGTTTGTTCACTAAATGTTTCCATGGCTCTGAGTGGCGTAGCCCTTTAACTTTGTGCCATTTCAAATTAAAATAGCAAAGGCTAAAAGAGCTGAAATACTGAAAGGGACTAAATAGTTGCACATGAACTATCATGGACTCCTTGAAGAGATGCTTGTTATTAATATTATTACTGATATAATCTCTGTAGATGGATGGTAAAAACTCTCCATAGACTGTCGAACTGAATGCCTGTGAGTGTTGTGCATAGCCGTCTCCGTGGTTCACTAAAAGACGTTGGATTCAAGTGAATAATTCCCAGAACAAATGATCAGTTTTCCATCCCTGTTCCCTGCAGAACAGTAAATATCTCTGGTTTCCCACGGCAGCGATGCTCTGACTCTACCTGGAATCGTCAGGGAGTCTGCAGAGGTTTGGGCGAAGGACACGAACCTTGACTCTCAAAGCTTGCAGCTCTTCCCTGCCACTGCAAAATATAACAGAGCGAAGTTACCGAGGCGTTGGGTTTGCTTCTGGGAACTTATCTGGTATGTCTGTGGCTTTGAGGACGGACTCACTGTGATCATAGGCAAATAAAGCCTCAGCCAAATAATGTTAATAATGGAAAGATACCTGAAGATTTTTGTGTAGATTAAGTCCCCAAAACAACTTTAAAGGACCTTCAGAAAGTCTGTCAATTATCTTTTAACAACACCGTTAAAAATATAGATGACACTATTCCTGTTTCTGATGATTTAGAAAAATGTAGAGTATTAATTAAACTAAGAAAAGACCCAATTTTCCCTTGTTTCAGCCACTTCAACTCATGAATAAATGTCTTAAAACTGTTAACCAATCTCTGTTTAGCTTAAATAATAACACTATATGTAATAAATATGTAATTCAATGTTGCGCAGACTCAAAGCCATAATGAATGAATGTCATAACTTATTCAGGTATAATTTACTTCACATTTAATATAAATTAATAGCTTTTGGTTGCATTATGATATACTTGAAAATTAGAGTTTACCAAGAAAGTTCTTTGTACTTTTCAGAAAAGTTTCTTGTAAGTTTTTGGAAAGATCTTTGTAAATTTAAGTCCAATTATTTCTAAGATTTCACTTTCAGCTCCACACCAACTTCACTTAAGTATCTTAAATAATTTTAGAAAGTAGTAGTAAGAATAAGGTGCATGTTTTGCAAATTTTGTAAAAGTATAAGACCAGAGGAAATATCATCTATATTTCAAAATAAACTTGTAAGTTTAGAAAAAGTAGACTGAAGTCGGTGAACATTCCAATCATTTACAAGTTAATGAAAGTTAATGAAAACTTAAGAGACATTTATTAAGATTTTTACAATATTGTGCAGCCCTGACAGAATGTTGTAATCTCCTTTAAATAAGACATGAAAATAACCAATAAGATCTGTAAAAATAAGTATATTTTCAGCAGTTACTTTTGAGTTGAGGGTTTAAGGTTTAAGATGTGAGTTTAGGAAAGTATTGCTGTATTATTTAGTGCTTCCAGCTACAAACAACTTAAAATAAAAACACAACTTGAATATTGACAAAAACTTAAAAGACAAGTTGTAAAATGTTGATCTTGTCGTGACTTTCTGAAACATCTCTTAGGATCAAAAAAATTGTTTGGTCAGTTTTTTTGCCTTTGATCACAGTTTTTTTTTTAACTAAAGAGTAAAACAGTTTTGCTACTGGAAAATATGCAATCACCTGTATTTTCCTATTCATCAGGTGGAGAGTAGGTGTGACAAAAGAAGAACAAGAAATTAATTACACTAACGTCAGTGAAGCAGCTCTCTTATAGAAGAAAACTTTGTTTTCATTGGGTTAAAGATGCAAAAGTTAAAGTAAAATGAGAAAAACTTTAAAGAAATCTTGTTTTCAGCATCTGCACCTTTTGCTTACATGTAATTTTTTTGTTTTTGTAAGATTTTACGCCAAAAAACATTTTTCAGAGTAGCTTTAAATGTCTCCATGCATCAACAAGCAGCTGCTGATTACACTCCAGCTGTGCTTTTGGTATTTCAAACTTCCATTAAACTAATAAAAAAAAGCTGGAAGTAAGTTTTAGCATTCAGTTGTTCTTCAGTTAATATTTTGGTCTGAAAAGACAAAATCCATCAATTTGTAACATTTGCTGATTTATAGCCGTTTGACTCAAAGAGTTTGAGAAAATTCTGGTAAATGTTGCATTCAGGAACCTTTGTGAATTTCTGTAAGTCGCAGCTCCTTTCACTCAGGAGTAAAACAAGCTGAATTAAAAGAAGGGGTGTTTGTGTACCTCTCCCAGAGCGTGCCAGTGTGTGATGGGCTTTCGCGGGTAAGCCAGCATTTCGTTCCAGTGATCTCGTCCAAGGCCCACAGCATCTGGGCCGGCTCGGCACACACCAATCACCTCATTGTGTCCAACCCTGTTATGAGTAAAGCACTTACATTAACATGCACCTGAACTCATAAAGCAGTGATTTTTCTGGGCCTAATTGGCAAAGAGAAGTTGTGATTTTTTTAAATTTAAGACTGAAAAAGTAGAGCTGAACTAGTCATATGCAGAGAGCAGAAGGGGTGAATACGCAACATAAACATTTTAATTTTATATCCTATTATAAGATATAAAAGAGGAAGAGTAGGCACCAGTGCATGAAGGCTAAAAGTCGCTGCTACGTTTACACATTGAATGCCGATAAAATACTTTTATTTTTTGCTCATATGTGACCCATATTCATCTTTTTCATTGCAGTTTGAACGGCTCACTTCACACTTCAAGAAAATCAGATATGTGCCACTTCCATATGTGGTGGATATGTATCCAAGCATCAGCAGTCAGAAAGGCCAATTTTATCCGTCATTAATGTGAGACAACAGATTTTATTAGAATAGCACCTTTCTGCAACGAGGCATTTTCAAGTGCTTTACATCTTAAAAATACAAAGTCAAAGTCGATTCAACAGCAGCAGATCTTTAATGTATTGTAATGCCAAGCTGTGCAGTGATTTATAGACTGTCAGCAGTATTTTAAAATCTATTCTCTGAGCTACAGTGAGCCAGTGTAGGGCTGAGATAAAGAGCTCCATCTCATTATCTTCCTGGTTTTAATCAGAACGCCAGCAGCAGCGTTTTGGATCAGCTGTCTGACATGTAATCGTCTGTCATCACAATCCCAAGACTAATTGTTTTGACTACACATTCAAACAGACTCCTCTACAAAAATTGCTCCACAAAAACCCATTGATATTTAGTTTTGGTCTCTCTTTTTTTTGACTTCCTTGATCTTGAACTTTAAAACTGATCTACAAATGGCAGCGTCAATTATTCCTTCACTAAACGGCGCGCAGTTATGAGACGTTTACGTTCCTCTTCTGTGCATGCGGAAAGAAGTCTGATTTAATTAATGATGCAAAAAAACCATAAATAATGAATTTAAGACCTTTTAACGCATCCCTGGAGCTGCTTTGGTTGATTCGTGAAGTTAATCCATTTTCTCCTTAAATATGCTGCATTCATCCTGATCACTATAAGTGAAACTGGTTGATCTCTTTATACAACCAGAAGGTTTGGCTCGATAACTTACCGATCGTAATCCATGACCATGATGGAGAGGCTGACTTGCTCCACGTTCTCGGGGGGAATGTCGAAGATGATGGCCTCGTTGTAAACAGGGTTGAGTGTGCTTTTCTTGGTTGTCGTTTTCCTCTTCTTCAGTCTCCGTCCGTTACACACCAGGTAAACCTTCACATACGGATCTGCCTTAGACAAATTTAGTGTTTTTAATGTGCTGAATTTGACTGAAACCAAAAAGGAGAACAGCTAGGAAAATATATTCTCTCTCAGGAAGTTGAAACAATAATTTTATCTCGTGTCTCCTCCGCTTTTTCCCGCTATAGGCTGTGGCGTTTCAGTTAATTTAAGCCTCGGTTTGCTTTGATGTGAGCTTTATCTGCTTTCGGGTTACCTGAAGAGCCTGTGATGTCCATGGCTTTGAGGTTTCTGCATTTGATGACTGTTAGGGTCATTCTCCCCGCTGTGGGCAGGTAGCACAGCGAGTACATGATCTCGCCCAAGTCGATACTCTCCTAAAGCGACGGAAAGGAGAGAACATACATTTTTTTTGCGTGCTTTGAATGAGCAGACCTCATTCTGTATATTAAAAACACCCGTAAGTTCTAAAGCAATGCAGAACCTTTGGCTGCATTCACACCTGAAGTGACCCAATTCCGATTTTTATTTTTGCCTTAATGCGACCCGTATCTGATTTTTTAATGACAGTCTGAACAACCCAGGTCGGATTTTTAATGCGCCCCAGGCCACTTGGATATCTGATAAATATCCGATCTTTTCAAATGTGACCAGAATCTGAACTTCCAGGTCGTGTTCATTCGACCTGGGCGTCATTGATCCTCGGCAAACGACACTATTCTGCGTCATGATGCGCGCAAGCGGGAAGAAAAACAACCATGGCGGACCATAATGAGGATTAAGCTGTTAATGTTCTGGTTCTGGTCGGACTACAACTTGAAAATCATAAGCTAAGCTCCACCGTTACCATCCATGTTTACTTTCCCAAACACAGAGCATTTCTTCTTCTTCTTCTTTTTTATGGCGGTTGGCAAAACACTGAGCACACTCTTCATCTGTGACGTAATTGCGCCCTCTACTGCGCATGCGGGACACTTTCAGGTCGTTTGCGGTTCACACTGGAGATCAGATACAGGCAGCATATATTTGGAAGTGCCAAAAAAATAAATAAATCGGAATTGTGTCACTTCAGGCTGCAGTGTGAACGTGGCCTATGATAACTGTTGCTTCATTTCTTTGGGTTAAATTAATTTTGCATTTTTCAGACACATTCCAGGGTTTCTCCCAGTGTTTTATAAGCCTGGCGGGCCACCAGGCTTTACTTGCAGCCACACCAGGCTGAGCATTGTTTATTTATTTAAGTCTTTTTAAAATGTTTGAAATTTTTAAGACTATAGTTGGTGTTCAGGTGTTAATCTTCCAATAACACATAATTATCAAGTGATATTTTCAAATTTCCTATCAACTTTAAACATTTTTTAACTCAAAAACACGACGGGCCGCTGGATGAATGACTGCCCTAGCACCGGGCTTAACAGGTTTTCTGGGGAAACTTTGCATTCATAGTCATCAGACCAGGAATTATTGTGAAGTTAAACAGCTAACTTTGCCTTTCTTGTCCA
The DNA here is from genome assembly GCF_904066995.2 of Poecilia reticulata. Taxonomy (NCBI): domain Eukaryota; kingdom Metazoa; phylum Chordata; class Actinopteri; order Cyprinodontiformes; family Poeciliidae; genus Poecilia; species Poecilia reticulata. The sequence goes on along the minus strand of NC_088852.1, from coordinate 5,058,258 downwards.
GCAATGAAGTTTTAAAATATTTTTTCCGTCAATATCTTCATGATAACTAATCTTGTGCAGTTGCACTTTGACAGTGTGATATGTTGGCTACCAAATTATATCATCATTTGGATGCTGATACTTAAAATTTCCATTTTTCATGACACAAAACTTTTAAATGTAGCAAACAAACAACAAAAGAAGTACTGTTTAAGAAGGCAAATACTTTTACACAGCATTCCAAATTATAATAAAACCAAGCTGTGATTTCTTGTCCCATTACAAGCCTACAACGTTCTTGCCTCGACTCTGTGCTCAGACAACAGGACAGTCTGCAGAGGAGTGAAACCCCTGATACAATCTAATTTTGTTTTTTTATTTTTACTATTCAGTATAAAAAATAAATCTGGGGAATGGCTGCTTCAGCCTCGATGTTTGGCTCGGGGATTAGATAAGAAAAAGTGTCTGAAGCAGCTGGGTAATGGTTTTCTTATCAGAAGCTATGAGATGCCAAAGCATCTGCAAGGTCACAGCAGTTTTCTCACAGACTGTCTGAGAAACATTTATATCATGTAATCTGAATCCTATTTTGTCTGAAACAAACCAGGTGTTATAACAAAACCAGAGAAGCAACATTCGAAGAAAACATTTCATTTTGTAAATTGAGGAATTTTAAGAATATAAATATTTTGATGCTAATTGGTTTAATTTTTATACAATCTTATCACAAATGAAATTTTGAATTTAGTGGATATTTTCTGTATGTAATAATGCTTCTTGGCAATAAATCATGTACATTGGAAAGTCTTTTTATTTCCCTTCCGAAGTAGTAAAAAGTGAGTTAAAAATGTGGGCTGCACATACAAAAAACATACTTTGATACTTGATCTTAACGTGATATCAAGATGAGATTCTATACCATATTGCCTCTTTTTGGGAATTCTTGCAGGATATTGTAAGAAAATTGCAACAGTATCTCAAGGTTAAAGGTTAGATTGTGGATTTAGGAGTAAAGAGTGATGATCTTAACCCCATTTAACATTTTATCATAATCTTGGGCCTAATTTTCATGCCAGTGACCAACAAAACCATTTGGACTTGCAAATTTCAACAATGCATTTACCTTACAATGAATTTAATCTCCATTCAAATGGAAATAAACCAGTTTTCCACAAACTCATGCACTTTTAAAGTTGATATTGCAAACATCTTAATAGCCTCTGGTGTTTTATCACAGAGGATAGACACACAAACCAGTTTTGGTAGCCAACTTGTAATCAGGATCACTTCTGTGTGCCAACATTTCCTGTAACTCCAGGGAGCAAACGGCAGAAATCTTCATAAAAATGTAGCAGCAAACACCATAAAAGGTTTTTATAGCTGTTTACTTCTTCAGAAAATCTCTAATCTGTTTGTTCATTAGGTTCATTCTGTGCGAAACTAAATCTGAGGTTCTCAGTTGCTTCAAAATTAGTATGCATTATAAACACAAACCCAGCGTTTATCGCAGTAAATGCTTTCATTATTAAAGAAGGGGCAAAGTGTGATAAATGTTGGTGTTAAAGAGATAATTACTCCGTCTATCAGGAGTAGTTTGTAGCTGTGAAGTCTGCTTAAGCAGCCAGGATTTTCAGTTTATTTTGTTGTTAAAAATCCACTGTATCTGCTGCTGGATATTTTTACTCGCTGGTTTTATTTATGTGTGCAGAATACCCAGCAGTTTCTGGAAAATGTGTGTGGGTGTCTGGCTGATTAAATGCATTTCCCAAAGCGTTTGAATTATGTAATGCGTTCCACCTGCTTCTTATGTCAAGCAGGGCAAAGGATTTCAGGCTCTCAAAAGTCAATTGGTGCGATGTTTACTGATGAGAGCTTTCTAAAAACAGCATAAATACCCTATTAACAGAATGTTTACCCTCATTGGCTGCAGTGATACTCGTAGTATCAGTAATCTGAGGATTTGGTGAGATCTTATTTTAAGCTGCTACTCACTGTGGTTGCTGCGTGGATATCCTTCCATACCACTGCCTCCCTCGACAGATCAGACAGTTCAAAAAGGTTGTCCACCACGACCTCGCCAATCATGTCGTGGCTTGTGAAACGGTCAAAGTCGTAGACGCTGAAGTGCAGCTTGCGGTTGCAAAGCTCGTCGTACGCCACGGGGAACCGGAAGGTCTCGTCGAACGTGGGGTTCAGAGTCTTGCGGTGAACTCGCGTCTGGAACTTCTTCTTCCTCTCTGGCAGCAGGTAGATCTTCACGTACGGGTCGGAGGTGCCTGTGAAGTCTTTGGCCGGAAGGTCCAAGGCCTTGAGGATCCTCACCACCAAGGCCTGCTCCTCGTAGTCGTAAAGCAGCGAGAAACTGAGCTTCCCACAGATTTCGACGTGACCTTTGGCCTCATCCTCAGAGTCCACAGACTTCTGCTTGTACAGTTCTGGTTTTATTCTTCCGATGCTGACCGTAGACGACTGGCGGAGAGGCACTTTGTCCATGCTGAAGTCTACGCTGCTGACATTCATTTGGCGAGGGAGGTGGCGCCGGAACGAATTGTGCCTGTGGACACAGTTGGAGAACATTTTAACATCTGATATGACAGCTCATGTTTTATTGAAGCAGTTATGAGTGATTAGTATCTCACCTGCAGACACCAACAGAGGATTTCTAATGGTGTTTTTCAAGGAAACATCTATTCAAACTTAATATTTGTCTTTAAACCTAAAAAACTTTAGGCTTGGCATTTCACAAGCACTGAAGATCTACTACTTTTCATCAAGACATTACAGTAATGAAATTTCATCCCTTAATGTTCATTTGATTGCTTAATTTGAAAACCAAATGAGTTAAACAACATTGAGATGTCAAGGAAAAGCAATATATCCAGTTGCTGTATCAGTGCCAATATTTAGAAAAATTCTACATCTGGTATCAGTGATAATGTACCTGATCCGTAACAGCAGATCTATTCAGTCTAATTCTATGCTTTGAGTGATTTATTTATTATTTTACATTATATTTAGAATGCCTGATTGTTTTTTCTGAACCATTTTGAAAGAATGTGTGTTGCAGTTTATTTTTACTTTTGACCAAGGTAGTCATTGTCAGTTCCAGTTTCCTGATTATTTGTTTTACATTGGCTGCTATTCTGCTAATTGCACTGACTGAACAAATTAAGGTTGTTTTTCCAAGGCTGCTTATGGAGCTGTTGTTGTATTTAAATGAGCTGTACTGGTGCAGAGTTATAAAATACATTTATAATTCAGTCTGTTTTAAAAAACAAAAGTTTTAAGTTAATTCTTCACTGTTTTCTGCATCTGATCAGTATCAAAAGACACTTGGAAGTGAAAAAAGTGAAATGAACACAACTGATAACAGTGCGAACATTATTCAGAAGTGGTTTTGGTTCATTTGACCATGTTTACATCTACATAACATGTTTTTAAGATGCAAGAATACATGGCAAGAAAGAAAAGAACACAAGAGCAGCTTTGGTGGGCTATAGATTGGGTCAAGACGAATTATGTTTTGAGATAGTTGTAGCGTTTTAGCAACAAAAATGTGTTTAATCACATTCATGATTGAACAAGGAAGGCAATTATACCTTCAGGTAAGGAAAGAATGGATTGGATGTTTTTTGTCACCCATTTAAATCATCATTTAAATAAAGTACTTTCATGCCATTTGAAGCAAAAAGACTCACTGAAAACCGTATTCAAATTGTTGGAAAAAATATCTATTAAATTTTAAGAAACAAACTAGATTTGTTTTCCTTTTGTTGTACGGAAAAAGCAATTGCATCCTATGCATTCACATTTAGACTCATTTACCAATTATGTTCCTTGTTCAGATTTTGGTGAGATATCCTCAGACAAAACTCTGTTTGAGTCTCCAATCTTGTCACCTAGCAACTGGCCCTTCTGCTTTCCGACAGTAAGACAATCACAGCAGTGGCACAAATTGTACTGCATGGGAAGCACAGCGGAAGATTAAATGCAACACTAAAGCACAGTAAACAACACAGGGAGGCTGTGCAGCTTATATGAGGCTAAAGAGAAAATTATCACCATGAATTTTACTTACTTTGCACCTAATTATTTGTCACAATTTATTTGACCTCTGGTTGTGTCGTTATTGTCTAGAATTTCAATATTGGGACCAGATTGGTGCATCTCCAGTTGAAACATGAAAAATAAAAAATAAAACACATCCCCCCCTCATCTAAAATTACATCTCACCATGTGATCTGTGTTTACTCATTTAACATTTCCCAGTATTAATCAATACTAGATTCAAACTATGTTTCATTAAAATGTGACATGCTGGAAGCCAAAGCCCTCTTAAAACATGAGCTGCTGCTATTTTTTCCAACAAATCAATAGCTCCTAATAAAAAAAATTAAAAAAAAGCAAAACGTCAAGACTGTTTTTTGGTGTCATAACATCCCCAAGCTGAGCGATCGGAGGCATTTCTTAGAGAGTGGCGTGGCTGTCAGAAAAGTGGGAGGAAGGCCTGTGAAAGTGGGCGTCGTAATCTCCGGCTCGGCCTCTCAGCTTGACCGGTGGGTGTGCGATTCATGAAGACCTTGGCAGCAAAATAATTGAATTAATGAGCTTAATGACGAGCAAAAGCAAGTGTCGATAGCGGCTCCGTGTGAGAAGCCGATCGCAGCTGCCCGCTGCGTGTCACCAGGAACCTGCCCTTCCACCGTGACAGCTCCGGCCCCGCAGCTCTGCTAATTATGGACGTTCTAGTTTAAACACAGAGCTGGGGAACAAAGAGAAGCGAGAGCTGATTGTTTAATGACTGGGGTTTCTTCCCGACGTTGCCATAGCAGCTCGACTCTCACGCACAAGTGATTATAGGGTTCCAACTGGATGTCAGATATGCTATGGAGCGTCACTTTCTCTGTATTGTTTCAGTTTGCTATGCCTGCCCAAGGTCACCAGGCAGTCAGCGATGATTTGCACGACGCGTGGCAAACTACCTCGAGGACACTGTCATGAGCCGCCCTCTGCACCGAGGGAGCAGTTTTTAATATTTCTTGGGGAGGATAATGCAAACCGAAGCAGACAGAGGCGGGTATGAGATGTTTACAAAAACAGATAACAGGACCTCCTTTCTTCTAAATTGCACCTACAATTAGTCGTCCCAACACAACAGGCAAACCTGCAGAAATTTGCAACAAAACAAATCAATAACAATTTAATACAGCTTCATGACAAGCATGTTTAGTACTTAGCAAAGCTGCAAACATAATTCATGACCAGACAACCAACTTCTAGCAGCTTTTCTGAGGAATCTTACCCAAAGTTTCATGTTTTCTAATATTCTTGGGTTTGAGTGCTGCATTGAGATTTTTTCCAGTTTCACCAGATTTTCAATGCAGTACAAGTCAGGCAGCTCAACCTTGGTTGACTTTGATGTATGCGACTGTCTTCCTGTTTCAAGGGTTTTCAAGAATTTAAATTTTGAGACAGCAGAAATCACTGAAAGTAGGTTTAACAGCTGAACTTGGATTGAGTTTTAGTTTTGAATGTTTGAACTGTTCTTGTGTATTCTGTTTATTGCAAACACCTGAAAGTAAACTTTGCCACAAAATCTACTTTCAATTATAACTGCATGGCATATTATTGATATGCAAACTGTGATATGCTTTTATTTTGTCTAACTTTTGCCCAGACATTGCGATTCTTCCAAATTTCAATTCTAAAACTAAGCTTTTAATTTTTTTAACATGTATTTGGCAATGACCTGCCGATTTCCTGAATTTCGGAGATCAACGATCGGCCGATCTTGTCCACCGATGTTATCAACCTCAGAAAAAGTCTAAATATCAACCACTGTGATTTTCTTTTCTCTCGTGCGAAAAGTTTGACTGACAAACTGGCCTACCAGGTCATGTCTGCACATTTACAGTTCACAAAAGTCACCCCACTGTTGCCAGTTCAGCAACTTTCAAGATATATTGAGCAACATTTCAGACAAAAAAATGGTATCAGCCAAAATCAGAGTCAGTAAGTTAGGTTTTTTAAAAGATCGGTAATCAGCAATTGGCCAGAAAACTGAAATCGGTGCACCCCTATTTCTATGTCTTACAAAGTAAAAGTTCTGCTTTCCTAGAACATTACTAAACAAGGAGCACGCAAGATGAAATGTGTGGCAGAAAATTAACATGCCTAAACCTCCTATCCACATTTGCACCATGGTGGTGGCAGCATCATGCTGTGAGGGTGCTTTCTTTTCCTACATGCAGAGTTGAATTGGAGTAGCTTGGATCAAACAATATTAATGTTGGACCTAAATTCAACTGAGAATCTTAAAAACTGATGTTTAGATTGTCTCAACCCAACTTCACGGAGTTGTTCATATTTGGTAAAAAGGATTAAAAACAACTTTGAGTGTCTAGATGCATAAATGTTATGACGACAAGCCACTAAAGGCTTGTAGCTTCAACTGCATTGAAATATGAAGGAAACGTCATGATGATCTGCTGCAAAAAGTTTCAGAAAATCACTTAAGGTTTGTAGTTATAATCTAGCAGAATGTTAAAAAAAATTATTGTCCTATGAGAAAAACGGCTTCTTTTTAGTTTAGTTGCAGCAGCAGCAGGTGGGGGAGGGGCAGTGCTGCATCATTAAAACCTCACTGCAGCCCTGTCTTCGACGTTTCATTAAAATAATTTTAAACCATAGGAGTGACATGGTAGAAAATTGAGTAGTTTTCCCGCCTTGGCGGATATGTGAGTGTTTGGCGGATGCAGGGCTGCGTCTGGTACCTGGAGGAGGATGTCGGCTCAGTCGTCTGCCTCTGGATCTTCGTCGGCTGTTTGCTGATCTTCTCCCTCAGGGCTGTTTGCACCTCTGCAGGGATGTCTGGCGATGTCTGACTGATCTTCATGGCTCCTTCAAGGTACTTCACGTTGCTCCGTCCGTTCACTTTCACCTCCGGAGGGTGTTTCTTCTCCACCTCTGCCACTTTGCACTCGATGACCGGGGTGGCACTGGGAGGAGGCGCCTCGGGGAAACCCACGTGGAGGCCATTTTCGGCGTGGGTCGACAGAGTCTTGCTCCTCCAAATGGGCCAGCACAGCTTCCAAAAGACAAAGAGAGAGACTACCAGCAAGGCGAGGCCACAGAAACCCACGACCACAGCAAGGAGGCTGATAGAGATGTCTGCATTTATTAAACCACAGAAGAAGACGGGAGACACAGGAAAGACATGACAGACAGGGTAGAAAGAGAAGAGTAAGAAAGAGCTGGCAGCATCTGCATCTGTTTGGTAAACAGCTTTGAGTGTCTACAGTGTCACAATGTCAAAAATACTCACAATACACCTGAAAATTTAATCTGATGGCCAGAAATTAAAAAAATAAAGAATCACTGCATGTAAACAGTGATTATATTTTTACCCAACTGTTGATTTTGCAGATCACAATTCCAGCTTTGAATCTTAAATGTCAAAATGTTCTGGTATTATCACATTACAAAGATCACATTTTGTCCAGCAGATCATCAAGAACATCCTCCATAAAGAGAGTATGCCACAAATTACAACTGAAATTAACTCCTTTCCAGCACATTCGTAGAAATTTAGTGGAAGGAAAAAATTTAGTTAATAAGAAACTCAAACAACAGGAACACCAACAGCATTGAGAATATTGTGAAGCCAGTTTGGAAAATATGCACCTACTTAAGAAATTAATGATTTTTTTAATTAATCTTTTATCACTTTAAGTTAAACTCATATCAATGTGTTGCGCTACTTTTAAATAATTATTTTTAACAGAAGCAAGCTGTTCATTGGAAGAGGAAGTTGTTTTACAAAAATATTCTTGTAATTTTGTGCATTTATGGTCTGTAGTGGCGTTAAATCAACTGGCCCAACATATATATCTCATTTTTAAAAATCTGATCTGCTCTAAAGATGTTCAGTTGTGCATCAAAACAAAGTTTCAGTAAATGCTAAATTTTCTGGACAGTTTGAAGCGTTTTTATTCATTTTCTATAAGGCAGCAAACATAATTGATCTATACGGTGTATAATAATTCAAATATGTTCACTTTTGGGGAATATTCTTATCTACTGAGTTGTGTACTGTTGGCTCCGCCCCCTAATGAGCCGCAGCTCCAGACCACAAAATACCCAAATACAGAAAAAGCGTTATATATTTTAATGTCATTAGAGCTCTAAATTAATATTTTGTCGTATTTGTATTTACATGAAATATTTAAACTAGTGGTACTTTTTTTACCTCCACATTTTCCTCCCCATCCACACTTCATATCCCTAAAATAATAATTTGAAAGACTGAGAAGGGAGATGAAGTGAAGAGAAAGAGAGGATTGTTGCAGCTCTTTCTGATGCACCTGTTGCAGACTGATCAGTGTGGCGTAACAGGTAGGCGCAGTTTCAGAACATGGCGAACTAAACACAAAGTGCTTTTCTTTCGTCTTTCTGCTGCGCTCACTTTCTTTACTCCAAAAATGGCTAAAAGTAGATGAAAGGAAAAAACTTAAAAAAAAAAAAAAAATTTACCTGCGTGTCCTTTACCTTGTATGCTGCTCTCCAAGGGAAAAATGTCCGCGCATTTCTCTCGGTCCACGTGTCCCGCAAGGCAAAGTTCCGTAACGATCTGCAGAGCCCTCTGGCACAGGGTGATGCTGTCGTCCGCTCGGACACTCATGTCTCTCCTGTTAAGCCATTGCACTCCAGAGGAGCCGGGAGGGCGGCGGTTCATTTGGGCACCTTTCTACGCGCCGCAGACAGCAGGGAGGCGCGCTGCGTCCTGATCCATAACCAGCGCGCAGCGGAGGCAGAGGAGCGACTGGCCGCGTCGCGTTCCCGCGATTAGTGTAGCAGTCAGCGGGGTGACGGAGTCCAACCCATCCGCTGCACCCAATAGCAGTGCGCCTCGGTTTGGTTGTGAATCCCGTTGGCTGCTGGTTGTAACGAGATTACTTTTTCTGGTAATGACTGGAGTTCTCCCTCTGAGCGACAGACGACCTGTGCGTGTCCCCGTCTGCCATGCTGGGTTATAAACTCCAGTCTGCAGCCTGTTTGTCTCTGGATGGACACCAGAAGGTTTATTATTCTAATAGATTAAAATAATAGGACATAATGTTCAGGACGTGTCGGCTATTGCAGTTTGTCACTTGAAGAAGGAAATGAATAAACTCTACTTGACCTCTTTGTGTTATTCATGCACATATGCTGCCTGGCGAAACTATTTTCTGAACTTTCACTCTTTGTGACGTTAACGCCAAACATTTAGGCGTTAGATCGACTCAGAATAGTGCAAAATTATGAAGAGAAAGAAAAAAATTGTTTCCAACATCCAGAAACCAACATTTCTGCCAACTCATCTTTGCAAAATATCTCAATTTTAGTCAGATTTAGTGAATTATCTGCGATAATTGTAATTTTCTATCTTGGTCACAGATCCTGACTTGCGTTTAGGCCTGAACTTTGACTGGACCGTTGAGAAACATGCAGAGATCTGTATGTTTAGGGTTGTTTTCCTGCTGGAAAGAGAACATTTGTTCCAGTCTCGCGTCTTTTACAGCCTCTTAAAGGTTTTCTTCCAGTTTTGTGAAACAAACTTTTCAATGAAAAGCTGCCCTGTTTGTGTTAAAAACAGTCGGTTAAATCAAATTTTAGGCTCATTTTACCAAAGACTCAACTTTCTTTGGATGGGATTTAAGAGATTTTCATTTAGAAACATGAACATAAAACTTTATTTAATTAAAATCATTTATAATTTTAAGTAAAACAGTGTTTTGCAATTAATTCAGCAGTTGATTACAGGCTGAAGAACCACTAGTAATCATGTTAAAACGGTGAAATCTTGTAACAATTCGTAATCAGTGTTGTTTAAGCAGCTCCTACTTCAGTACATTAAAACCAATGCTTTGATTATACCTAGAAAACGATTCAAAATGCATTCCTGTAACTTAATCATGTTTTTACATCATATAATGACTAAAGAATTAACAAAATCTGAACAATTTAGTCCAAATTTAACATATAAAGGTTAAAATATAATAAGATCACAACTTCTTAGCTATAATCTAGAAGTTTAACCATACAGCAAATTTTTTTTTCCACAATACACTCACTGGCCACTTTATTAGGTACAAGTGTCAAACTGCTCATTAATGCAAATGTGGAATCAGCCAATCACACGGCAGCAGCTCAGTGCTTTTAGGCATGTAGACACGGCCAAGACGATCCGCTGCAGTTCAACCCAAGTATCAGAACGATGAAGAAAGGTGGTTTAAGTGACTTTGAACGAGTATTTCAGAAACTGCTGATCTACTGGGATTTTCACACACACACACACACATCTGTAGGGTTTACAGAGAATGATCCGAAAAATAGAAACTATCCAGTGAGCGGCAGTTCACTAGATTCACTACGCGTAAATGCCTTCTTGATGCCAGAGGTCAGAGGTGAATGGCCAGACTGGTTGGAACTGATAGAACAACAACAGTAACTCAAATATCCACTCATTACAACCGAGGAATGCAGAGAGCATCTCTAACCGTACAACACGTCAAACCTTGAGGCGGCTGGGCTACAGGAGCAGACGACCACACCGGGTGCCACTGCTGTCAGATAAGACCAGGAAACTGAGGCACAGGCTCAAAAGAAGATTGAAAAAACATTACCTGGTCTGATGAGTCTCGATTTCTGCTGCGGCATTCGGATGGTTGGGTCAGGATTTGGCGTCACCAACACGACGGCGTGGATCCATCCTGCCTTGTATCAACGGCTCAGCCTGGCGGTGGTGGTGCAGTGATGTGGGGATATTTTCCTGGCCCATTAGTACCAGTTGAGCATCACATCAATGTCACAGCCTACCTGAGTGTTGCTGCTGACCAGGTCCATCCCTTTATGACCACAGTGTACCATCTTCTCATGGCTGCTACCAGCAGGATAAAGCGCCAATCATCTCGGACTGGTTCCTTGAACAATGAGTTCACTGAACTCGACTGTCACCAGATCTCAGTCCAATAGAAAACCTTTTGGATGTGGTGGACCAGGAGATTCGCATCATGGATGTGCAGCCGACAAATCTGCAGCTACTGATGCCGTCATGTCAATATGGACCAGACTCTCTGAGGACTAAAACAGGCGTTCACACTTTAAACAAGGAGCTTAAGATTACATGTTTGGTCTTAACAAAAGAAAACTCTATAGAAAAAATGGGTGACAGTGAAATTCAGGCTTTGTTTAATCCTTTTGAAACTGAAAAAATATCGTTGGATTTTTAACGAAGCAGTGCAAAAATAACACGTTAAGCAGGATTAAGACATGTTGCAATAATCAGAACACGGAGGATAATAAAGGATTTCATCCAGCACCATAGAAGGATGATTATTTAATGTTTTACAAAAAGGGATGATAGGTGTTTTGCATTTTTATTCATTTCTGAAGGTCAGAAAAATTGTCCAACTTTGCTAATTGTTATAAGAACTCCCTTTAAAGCTTTTAGTAAATAGTTATTTATCATCTAATAAAATCATTTAATCTTACTTAATTGTAATAAACATACAAAAACAATTGAATTATGTTGATGTTCACATGTCTGTATTTCTCAGTAACTTGATTATAACATAAAAAATCATCTTGAACAACGAATGCCAAGGCATTGCTCCCATTTTCACACAGAAGGCTGTACAATCTAAAGTTAGAAAGTTCTTCAATCTTTGTTACGGCTTCCCTGGAGATACTTATCCAACCTATCGTCACATGGTGTTTCTCTTCATTATCTTATACCCTGTGCCAGCCAAGGGGCACGAAGCTGTAGCCAAGGGAAACTGGAAATTGCCGTGGAAAGAGGAGAGCAATAACAGCTGTAGCGGGAGAGTGACACATCCAAACCGAGGGTGATTCAGAAACCTTCAGCTGTGGCTTCTGAGTCGAAACTGTCCTGAAGGGACGTTATCAACGAGGGGAAATTAACCGGAAGGGAAAGAGAAACATTTTCACTGAAGTTATGATTCAGACGCGTCATATAAACACATCTGACTAACTTACTGCAAACATGTTTGTGAGGAGAAAGTATAAGAGCGACGGAGTCAAACTCATTTTTGTTTTGGGTCAAATCAAGATCAGGGATGCTCTTAAAGGGCCGGTTGTGCCAGAATGCATTGATAAGACCTGATCACAAACTGTTAAAATATCAATGAATTCTTAAAATTCAACAACTTTTCAGTCCCTCAAGGATTATGTGATACTTTTGTGTTTTTGTGGTATTAATTTGGAAATATTTGTGTCTGTTTATGTCGGTAAATGCGACTTTTTATTACTCGCTGTACAGATTATGGACTATAATCTGACATCAATTAAAGCTGAGGCAGCGGTTTAGTACAGTTTTTGACAATTAAAAAAAAAAAAAATCTGCAATAATGTCCCAATTATGTATTAGTGCAAAAAAGTGGAGGGATTTGTTGCTTTTGCATAAATTTCCACGTTAGTTCTCAACAAACTGGAGGGACTAATTGATATAATTTGGCAGTAAATAGATAAAAACTGCATTAATTTAGTTGGTAACATGATATTTAAGCACATTTAGTGTTTAGTCTGAAATTTAGAGGACCACATAAAAAGCTACAGTGGGTTTGACACGTGTTAGAGCTTCAATTGGGCAGCAAAATGTTATCGTTGGAGTTTTATTTTAATTGTTTTTGCTGCCTTCATATTAGCCAACATTACTGCTGCCTCCACCTCCTAAGGAGCTCCAGAGATTTGTTGTACTACAAAGTAAAATGCATGTTTCCAAGAACCAGTCATTTCCAAGAAAGTACTGGTACGTAAAAAGTTAACTCAGCCTGTTGCCAGGAAAGTGGCAAGCAATTTCTGGAAAGTTCGGGGAAAGTATTTGTTGAGTTCAGGCAACGTTTTTGCATAAGGTCTCATAATATATTTATTTAAAGTTGCAAGAAAGTAAATAACACATTAAATAACAAGTTCAATCAAAGTTTCAGGAAAATACTTTGTTCCTGGAAAGTACTTTTAAAGTTCTGGTAAAGTAACCACTGACAAGGCAAAAAAAAAAGTGACAATCTCTCATTGTGTTGTTGGATCTTTTTTAATTTTAAATACAGCACAAATTTTCTGTGGCATTGTTTTCATAGATGTCTGAAATATTTCAACATTTACCTATTTAAGATTTTTCACCTTATTCATAACTATTTTTGCAAATAATCAAAATAGATGTTTATTTGAATGAAAATGTTTAAGAGTTTGCAGGATGAGAACATTTGCAGACTGAAGAGCTTTCTCTCATATGCATACGGTACTTTCTGGAAGTCGCCCTCCAGCCCCCAGCAGGCGGCTTGTCATGTTGTCACATGTGCTTTGCCAGGACGGTGTTGACCGGGTCCAAACTGCTGTTTCTGCTGGATGCCATCAGATGCCAGAAGTCGCTCCTAGGTTGGAGGAACTGTTGTGTGTTGGACGAGCCGAGCGTTAAATCCTCTGGCGTCGTCGCTAATCTCTTCTTCTTACTCTCCATATTGTTGGATTTCCCAGGTTCTCTGAGTTTAATGTCATCAAACTAATAAAAAATAAACCCTGGTGCTACTATAGAGGCAGCAAGTTTTTACTTCATGAGCTGTAGTCAGATTAGCTGCAGAAGCTGGTAATCTTAGGGTATTTTCTGGTGTTTACATTAAAATTCGAGTGCTTTTTACTGTTTTAGTTTCATTTTTTCTGCTACTTTTCAACTTGAATACTTTCTTTCAGTATTTCTTGTGGTGCTTTAATTTGTTTCTTAGCCTTTTCATCAATTGTACATCTCTTAAATGAGCTTCATTTAACTACCAAGTGAAAAAGTTGAATTGAACTAGATGTAGTTGAGTTGTGGGTCAAATTATTGAAATCAAAAGGTCAGGCACAGAAGAGCCAACGTGAAACACACTAAAGGAATCGTTTCAGACCAACGACGCCTCCTGTGGAGTTCAGTTCATGAGGGCTTCACTCAAACCGTCACATACAGTTGATTTTATGTCTGAATTTGTCTAAAATCCTTAATTGTCCCCCCAAAAATTAAAGCAAAAACATTTGAGCCAAACATCCAGCTGGTGACTTTATCTGATCTGCATGAGGTTGCAATTTAATTTCATTGGTTAGTTTTAAACATTAAGCTGCACATTGGCTGTTTCGGAAACCCTTGTTATTGTGAAAGTTGTAAAATATTTATCCTAAATACTGCACTGAACACCATTGAAAACCTCATTTTTATTCCACCAAATACTGATTTCTGAACTCTTCCTGAGTTAAAACAATAGTATAGTTTCTAAATGAGTATAAACTTGTTTTCTTTGCATTATTTGAGGTCTGAAAGCAATGCACCTTTTTGTTATTTTATTTACCATTTCCTGAAAATAAATACAAAATTTTTGCTTTAAATTTCAGAGACATGCTGACAGTAGTTCATAGAATAAAATAACAATGTTCTTTTTACTCAAACATAAACCTATGAAACATAAAATCAGAGAAACTGATTATTTTAAGTGATCTCTTAACTTTTTCCAGAGCTGTATCAATGATCAGATCAGATTTTGGAGCGTCGTGATCAATAAAGATTAACAGAAATGACGCAGCAGAAGGATAAATAAATCCCTGATGTGATAGAACATGATTTTGGATCACCATGCTCTAAAATCTGGGATTAGAAAAAAGGTTTTTGGACTTTGGGAAGTCTTCAAAGTCTTAAGAAGTTGAACTAATTACTCAGTTATAAATATATAATTATCTGGTATTGATTGTTGAGGGCTGAGAAAGTGTTTATATTTCAGTCCATGCATCCATATTTAAAGCCAAACCTCCTCGGAAAGGCCAGCCACAGGTTCATTTTAAAACTTTGTATTTACAATGTAAGTACAAAAATCTGAAATTTCATAGACCGAACCCTGCTGTCGCCGTGACAACGTTCCCAAAGCCTGCTCTGCTTTCATTCTGAACTTGATGGTTTGATTCAGTCTCTGAGTTTGTCTGAGTTTCTGTTGTGTGGCTGAAAAAAAAATCAAAATGACTTCATAGTAAACACTTAATTGGCATTTATAGGTTTGTAATTGGAACGCTGAAAGCAGGAAACGATTATCTTGATGCAAAGACGTAAACATAACAGCAATCACTGTCCACATTATTTGTCTCTCCCCACAGGCTTCCTCATTAGGAGCCCAAAGATGGAACAAAATATTAACTCCGCTCTTGTGCCTCTTGTGGAAGCGGGTTTTGGAGAACCAGGACTGCTTTTTATTTAAATAAGTCTCATCACAGCTCTACAAAAACAAGCGCATCAATATGCCCTGGAAACAGAAATGTTTTTGAGATTTTCCATAATAACATGAGTGCTTTTAAAACTGTTAGCAGGGATGTTTTGGAACAGAACAAGCTCTGAACTCTTCTGAAAACACAAAGCACAGCTGCAGAACAGAATGTTTGTTTCTTATTGCATTTTTAGGATGAACTGCTGGCGACCAATCAGAGCTAATAAAAAAGGTCAGGTTATATTTGATTAATTGTTTAATTAAGAAGCTAGAGAGACCCTCCTCCACGGACTCTGATCTGGCCTTTTGGGACGATGAATTGCCCGTTTTTGTGGTGATTCTGGATGATCTAACCTGCAAGTTAGATCAGTGAGACGGTTATTCTGCTCAATGCCACAGCTTTATGTAGTGAATAGCGACATTAGATCTTTTTCAAAGCTGCTCTTCATTATGTTTTTTTACTTTCTGATGGATTTAACGTCAGGCGAAGAAGAGGCGATGATTTACTTCGATGCTGTCGGCTAGAAAAAAAGATTTTACGAACAATACACATTGATTCAGTCTTTCTTTATGTGCATTGTTATATTTTACCCTTGATTCATTTTTCCTTATTGAGGAGGGAAAGTAATGATAAATTCATTAGTTTCAGATGAATTATCCTGTTATAGTCTTTAGATTTTAATAAATCTTGTCATCCAAGGTTACCTTTCAGTGGAAAAATTCAGTTTTTTTCTTTTCTTCTGCTGTAGTTTCATTTGCTTTGATCAAGCTTTCTCAATTTAGATAAACTCATTTTTTTTAAACAAATCTGTGAAGATATGGTCTTACATAATTTTTATTATGTAAGACCAGTCCAATCAATTAAATTTGAATTTAAAAAATACTTTATTTATTCAGTCATTGAGATTTTGCTGCGTCTTTATGGTCGGTCATAAATAATTTTGTGAAATCAGCTCTTGTTTTGAAATGCCAGATGAAGACCAAACAATAATTTTATCTAAAAGGTGTTTGGTTTTTAAGCTTTAACAACCTTCAGGCGCCTCGTTTTCAGTTTTGTGTCAACCTGCAGGAATTAGGAATGCTTTTAGAGCGCAGAAGGAAAGAATAGAAATGAATTGTAATAAATGCTCATAATTCAGAGCGAGAAGTTACTGATCTGTTTCTATTTTGTTCTTTGATTATACGATTAGATTTTATTGATTTTTCAGCTGATGAGGCAACAGTTGAAACTGCAGGATTATTTTTTTGCACTTGTTAAAAGAGCTGAACTGCAGTATTTTCCGCTAATGTCGCTGCAATCAATGATATTTTTCTCCTGGGTTCGGTTTCTGTAGGAAACGGCTGTTATTACGACTCCACAACTGTAATCAAATCCTTAAGTAGTTTTTATGATTGAACTCTTTTCCAGCGTATTTTGATGAAAAACTGAATTAAAATTGATTTATCGGGTCTTATAAGTCAGTGATTCTGAGTCTTTTGTGTGGTTTCTAATGAAACTGAGTATTTTTTTTTAGATTTCTGTGGTGAGATTTAGAGATGAGACGATGTTATAAAATCAGGAGTTTAATGTCAGTTTTGATTTTTATCTGATTTTAAACCTGTGTGTAGTGTTTTATGTTACATGCAGCAGGTCTGGATTACAGAATTACACCAAATAATCCTGAGTGTTGGTTAATCCAGCTTTGTTTAGGGATTTGCTTCCAAGGACACGAACATATTTCCAAAGATCTTACATGGTTTCCATTGGACTTTTGATGGTTTTCAATGCAAAAACACAATTTATTTACAGTTTGATAGAGAAAAATGAGGAGTGGGTTATTTGTTGTACTCCATTTACGCATGTCTGAAGTCAAATTAACACTCATAATAACTGTATTATTTCATTGCTGTTGGACAAAAGCCAGGATTTGTTAATATTTTTGTTTTTCTCTGAGATTGAGATAATTACTGCAATGATATCAAAACGAGCCTCTTGTCGCTTTGCCTTCATAAACTGCTGGAACATGATTTAGTAAAACACAAATTTAGTTTCATTACAGAGTGAATAATACAACATTTACATTGGACTATAAGGAAAACTGCTTGTTTGTCCAATTTTCACTATATTTTCCTCAGAAATGAGTTTGTTAGCTTGTTGTTTCAATAGATTATGATGGTGCAAAAATGACTGTGGCTCAAATATTTCATTCTGCACTAATGAATCTACGCTTCCCCAACCTGCAGTATGCTGTAACCTGAAAGTAAAAATGACAGCTTGTCTTACTTTTTTATTTATTTGAGCTAATAATTGCCAATTTAAGGAAAAGAAATCATGATTTGTTACTGGTTGCGATATGAGCCTTTGCTGTTATTTCCTTCTGTGTTTTTTTGCTGTATGCAGTTTTTTAGTTTCATAAATTAATTTAAATATTATATTACCTGCATCTAGGTCCTACGGTGGCATATTAGGACCAATGTCAATACCAGACTAATACCAGAGATTTAAATAAAAACCTAAGAAATTTTCTGAGTTTTAAAAGTCAACGTTTTTTGACGTTTAATTAAAAATGTCCTCAGATTTTTGTTACAAATGTTTCACCTTTTCAGTCCTGACATTCTTTGTTTTTTTCTAGAAAATTTCTGGTGGAAATGTACATTTCGGGAAAATAGACACCTAAAGTCAAAAAAGACTTTGAGCAAAAATGTAGAAACGTTAAGATTACAAGAAGGTTGGGCAAATTTAGAGGATTGTCAAAACTTTTTACAGTTACGTTTGAAAACACACAGAGGCAAAGCAAAAACTAGACAAAATTCACTCTCTGTGGAGTCAGCAGGTGAGAAACTCAGACACTTAGTGGCTTTTGAAGCAAGTTTGTAATCATTGCTTGTGTTCCTTTGCGTCTGCGTGCAGGAGGACAGAGTGTGATAATGTCAAATGTCATGGTAAATGTCAGCAAAGTGGCCTCCAATGCAACAGTGTTGATATTTCAGAGGAGCGGTACAAAGCGTTCCCTCCGCTACCTGCAGAACAAGGTGAGCAAGCAGCATGCAAGGATGAAAGCCTGTTATGTCAGGGAGGATAAGAAGAAACACATTTTTTAATTGAACCAGGTTTGATCAAATTGATCTAGAAGCTGTTTATCATTTTCAGACAAAAAACAAAACCCACAGAGGAGACAGACAGCACATAGTCTGTCACATTGGCTGACTTTGGAAAAAGGAGCCGATGAGTGAGAAACGATTTCATCATTAACATTCATGAGCAGGAGCATAGGTGGCTTCCAGCTGCATGCCTGCAACCAAACACACGCAGGAAAACACTGAAATTACCTCACTAATTGATTAGTTTGGAAACGATGAGAACATCATCAGGAATCTAAATGCACCGACACAACGTGAGGCGGAGAAGCAGCCCCGTCTCTGAGTGTCAGGCACACGGATGTGCAGCTGATATAATAACACAAACACACCGTCAGCTTCGTGTTTCTGTCTCAGGAGCTTCTCAGGTTTTGGCAGTGTTAGATGAGCTGGATCATGTTTCTGTTTGCTGTGGTTTCTATTTTTTTCCCCACTGGCAAAGGTGTAAAGAGCGAAGCTGGATCAATTTGTTACTGAACAGTTTAATGACACCCCAGCGGCCCTGGTAGCGCTATCCTGAAAAGACTGTTTTGTGTTAATTATCCTCACAGCCCTTGTTGTCACTAAGTGCCTTTTTGGCAGATTTACAAGTGCAAGTGACATGACAGGGATTATCGTCTTATGTTTACACAAAAAGTATCTCAATTATAAAGCTGGTTTCTGAAATGTTGTGCTAAGTTGGGTAAATACCAAAACACGTGGAAAAAATGCTTCAGATATTCAGAAAATGCTGCTCGTCTTTTATCCAGGGTTCTTAGATACTCTGGAGCTATTTTATGTTATTAACATAAAAAGTATTTGTATTTCCACACAATATTTCTTATGCTATTTAAAAGTTAATCGTCCATCTGCCAGACTATAAATCCTTTGTTGCATATTTAAAGTCTGCTGCCATCATGATTACTGAAATTATACATTAAGATTTGGGAGTCAAATGATTGGAAGCTCAAAAATAAAAATTACACACATCTGTCAGACTTGTAGAAAATGTTACCCCACAAAACAATGTAGAAGTTTGATAAAGACACTTTTGCGTTTTTAATTGTGACTTTAAGAACATGAAATTGATTGTTTTCAATTTGCTTTTCAGATTTTAGGCAGTGAAATTTCTAAAAGCAGCTATTTGTATTTAAGATTTGTAACATTAAAATATAATTTTCTTTATTGAATTCTGGACAAATCCATCAGATTAGACTTGAAAATTTGCAGCATATTTCTGAAAGGTTAATTGAAATAAAATAAATAATTGAATAAAGGGACCAAACACAGTTCCCTGTGGGATTCCAGTTACAATAAGAGTATAAGATTTAAATCATTTTTTAAGTCACAGTTTAATTCAACACATTTTTCTGATTTATTTTTCATTGGTTTATCATCTAATGTGAAATTATACATACTGCTTCCACTATTTTTATTTTATAAGCTCTTTCCGCTGTCTTGATAAAAGTTTGTTTTTCATTTTAGATGTTTTAAAAACATCAAAAACAGACAAGCTGTGATCCATTAGAAAAATGATTTTACTCTTTTACATTCAAATCATTCCAAGGTTTTCTGTCTAATTTCAAGGATGTTAATGGATGACAAAACACTAAATAAAATAATAATACAAAACAAAACATTCGGGCAAACATTCTGGGTATGTTTACGTGTGCAGGAGTTAGACAGAAAGTTTAGTTTTTAGTTTTGTTTCAGGCTACAACTTACAGAATACGGAGAGCCATGTTAGCCAAAACTAAATAATAAAAAAGTATTGTATAATTAAATAAGTTAAATAAATACTTGTTAATTTTGGCTGAAATGGATCTCCATAAAATTTTTGCAGAATTTAGTGTTTTTATCATCCAAATTTAGTGAGACTGCAGAAGAATAACGGTTTGCTTTTAATCATAGTTGAGATGATGGCACAAATGTCCAGCTTTTATTGCTACATCTCTAAAACTGATTTCCTTAACAGAACACCAAACTTTATTTCACAGATATTGTAAGAAACATTTAATAAACATATAAAATAGACAGAAATATACGCTTTTTGTCCCCTTTTTGACGAATAATAAAAAAGATTTTTACATAACCTGCTGAATAGATGTCCTTCATTCCCGTCATTGAGCAGGTTCGGTTTAATCACAGGTTTCCTAATGGCTCTGTGGTTTAATTAGGTCATTTAAAGGTTAACTGCTCTCACATTTGTAACACTCAGACATTTCTCACCGCATTCTCCCTCTGCAACTCCGGCCCAGACGCCACAAAAACAAGCTCAGCGTTCTACCTATAGAAATAATTAGCACCTACCAACATCCATTTCCCCCCATTGGCCTTCAGATATCGCTCGTTTGTCTCCTCCAGTGCTCCGTATTTGTTCTTCCCGCCAACACACAAGATCAAACCAAGTATGCAATTAAAATCTAAAATAAAAACGGTAAATCCAATGAGAAAAATTCCAATATCTCTTTCTTTGATTACTTTAAGGTTTCCTGATGCAATAAGGAATTAAAATCTAAAACTTTGTTCTTCACACATTTCATAATCATTGACCATGAAAAACGTCTGGAAATCTTTTCCACACTTTTTCCACTAATACATAATTGGGAGTTTATTGCAGATTATTTTTGAAAATTGTGAAAAACTCTTACTTGCACTAAAAAGCTGCCTCAGATATCAGATTACAGTCCATGATTTATGTAAAAACATAGCATTTACCATCATAAATAAGTGCAAATATTTCTAAATTTGCACCAGAAACACAAAACAATCACGAAATCCTGGAGGGACTGAAAAGATGTTCAACAATATTATTTAATTTTAAGAATTCATTGATACTTTAACAGTTTATCAATACATTCTGGCACAACCGGCCCTTTAAGAGCGTTCATGATCTTGATTTGACATCCCTGATACAACTGACTAAAAACTGAAGAAATTAAATAGGGATGGAAAAACAACTCTTTGCATAAATACCTCCTGTGAAATATGAATGAAGCATTTTATTTTATTTTATTAGAGCCTATAAAGTTGCATAAATAGATATAGTTTCTCTTTTAACTTCCTTTAAATGAGATGCCAGAAAAAGCAGAGCTGCTCTCTGAGACCGGAAGTTATGACTCTGAGAGTCTTCATCTCTTTTTTTATTTCTCTTACATAAAGGTCAGACAACGGGACGTTTGCTAGATATTTTTCCTTGAAATAAAACCTGTCTTCCTCTGTGAGTAGCAGAGGTTTTATCAGTGAACCTCATGCTCTCCCTGAATGCTTTGAGTCATTGCTGACCTGTTAACAAGTTGCCCATCTTTTCCATTTCGTTTTGCTCCTGGTCATCGCCTGCAACTCCAAACATTTTCTGATTCTATATAAAACATTTTTCTGTCTTTATTTCTTCTTCTACTGACTCAAGTGACGGCTCAAAGTAGAGACCCTAAACCGGGCTTGCCAAACAAAATCTGAATGTTCTTAAAGGGCCAGAATATGTTGATAAAAACAATAAAATTACAATAAATAGCTGTTCCTCCAGGATTTTGTGATTTTTTTAGTAATGACAGATTATGTGGTGCCAGTTTAGAAATGTATGTAAGAAATGTTTTACAATTTTTGCGCTAATGTATGATGTTAAATGTGACTTTTTATTTCTCTATCATTATAAAATCAAGTAAATCTGAGGCAAAACTCAATGTTTTTAAACAATTTGCAGTAAAATCAGGAACAAAATGTGGAGATCTGTTGATTTTGTCTGAATTTTGCAGATGTGTGAAAACCTGGAAGGACTTATTGATGTCCATGACTCCACCATGTTTTTTATTTTATTATATTTTATTTTATTTCAAACAGACAAAAGTAAAAGTAAGAAATAAGAAAAAATCAAAATTTTGGAAAAGGAGCAGATAGAAGATACAAAGTCTGCGACTCTCATACTCATCAACTTATAAACATTTAAACTTAAATTATTTCCACATTACATGATTACATGACACTTAAATCTCATGTTCTCATCTTTAAATGTACAATTATTTAAAAAAATTTTATGTCATTTTTAACATTTTTTGTCTTTCAAACACTCATCTTACACAATTTCCAACCAAAGGTTTGTATTCACTAACAATACACTTGAATTTGATAACTTTTTACAGCTTTTCTTTTTTCCCTGAATTGACTGATCACCCATAAAATATTGCAATGCTTCTCTAATTTAATTTCAGATTATCAGTAATAAAACATACAAATTCATCAGGGAATTGAATACAGTCAGTAGGAAGAAACAACCCAAGCTGAGAGCAAATGCTCTTCTGGTAGTTTTCGCCTTGCAGGGGTGTGAAACTACAACAAAATTTTCAGTAGTGCTGCTCATGATGAACTGCAGTAATAAAGACTTACTCTTCTTCTTCTTCTTCTTCTTCTTCTTCTCTTTTTCACTCCGACTAAACACACACTCTTGAATAGGTGGCAACTGATCAAGCTGAGAGCGCCTCACTGGGATGTTCGGAACAATTACCTCTGCCTCGCTGCCACTCAGGACCCCTCAGGTGAAGTCATTATTTCACCCAGAGGCTGCTCACTACCGTCACAATTAATTCACATTAACACCAGTGTTTGAGCCACCAGGGCGATCTGGATGCATGGGTCAGATTACAATCATCTGCTGGACAAGGCAACGATGTTTTGCATTTGGGTCAGCTGGAAACTGCAAAGCTACAAGGATACTTTGGAGATTTGTAAATTAAATGCCAAGGCTGTTAAGGTTTTGATGGCAAAGCCGGGGAGAATACATTTAAATATAATGGACTTGTGGGAATAAGAAAATCTGCTTTCAAGTAAGATGAAGAATAAAGTGGATGAAATGGAAATTTCATCAGCAGCATAATCTACTGCTTTTTTGGAAAGTTTAGTTTTAATGCTTAAAATTCTTCTTTGTCTGTCAAATTGATATAAAATCAATGTTTCAGTATAGTGTTGGAAATTTGAATATCAGTTGAAATTTCCAACTGACTTTGGAAATTTGTCAGTTGGTGGCCAAGGCTACCAAGGCTACCTCACTAGCTACTAACTTGGTTGGTAACTACCTCAGTAGCTACTAACGTGGTTGGTAGCTACCTCAGTAGCTACTAGCTTAGTTGGTAGCTACCTCAGTAGCTACTAACTTGGCCAAGTTAGCTACCAACCAAGTTAGTCACTACTGAGTAACGACTAACTTGGTTGGTAGCTACTGAGGTAGGGCTAACTTGACCAAGGCTAACTTGGTAGCCTTCTTGGCTGCCAAGAAGATAGCTATAAGATGTCTATAAGATAGCCTTCTTATAGTAAGAAGTAATTCCGCTTTTCTTTACCCAGATTATCTTCCTCTTATTAGAAAAACAGAATAATTACAAACTTTTTCTACATCCAAGATACTTATTTGTAGTTAATCTTCACGGCTGCAGCACCTGTTTTTATGATTTCTCCTTTTTTCTGTAAAATTGAATCACACAAATTTGTGTTCGGGGCGACCACTCGTCTGATTGTTTCCACAGACACTTCTGAAGCACAATTCAAGAGTCTGGTTTCATTGAGTTGTTGTCATGGTTACCTGGATGTTTAATGGATCCCATGCTGAAGCAGAGAGAGAGAGAGAGAGAGAAAGAGAGAGAGGGAGAGAGAGGGAGAGCATCTCCCCACTTTTCTCACAGCTATAATTAAACACAGTTTAGAGCATGCTGGTTCAGTGGCACTCAGCGTGATTTTTGGATGAGTTTTTGGTCCATCAACTCTACAAAGCTCTCACTCTGAGTCTGAGATGAGTGATATGACCACTAATGCTCAGCATGCCATCCCAATGTCACATTTTTATCTATTTGCCGCTTTTAGTCGGCTGATTTCTTTTTAAATAAAACTTTAAAAACCAAGAGATGATCCACACATTTTGTATCATTCAGTAATATAATAGATGTTTGTTCTTACTGCAAGCTCCAGATTCTTAAAAACAAATCTAATAATCCTCAGTTTTCTCCTCTGGAGAGATCAGATGCTGTCATCTGATCTCCACTTGAAAAGCTGTAAACACATCTCATGAGAGCAGAGCAGACCAGGCAGGGACACCTAATCCCCCAGAAAGTCACAGAGCATCTTTGATTTTATTAGAATCATCAGGTACTGAAATCATCTGCAAGCACCCAAACAAACAGCTACGCGTTGAGCGCCGTCTATCTACACGGACAACCCTCGACAAACACAAGATGACCCGTCCTTAAGCCCTCGCCCATTCAAAGAGAAAACTGTGAATGAAGCATCCTTTGAAGGAGTCCTCTTTCCTCTCCAGCTCCACTCCTTTCTTTTCCGTCCGCGGTTATTAAAGAGGATCCTGAGGAACATCTGGTGGGGGGGTTATTAAGAGAAGCCAAGGCTGAGATTCGCTCTGATGGTTACATAAGAATAGATAGGTGCAGTGTTACATAACACACGTTGTGCAAAGAGCGCTTACCTGCTGCGATGAACAAAAATGTTGGAAAAGGCAGATTTTATTCCCAGAACAAATCAAAAATCCATTAATAGAAATTAACTAGATTAAACTGTTAAGCAGTGATTTTCCTTTACAATAAAAGCTAATTTATCTTTAGATTTATGTGTTGAGTGCACAGTAATTTATTCGAGTGTCATCTGTGTAGTGGGATGTAAATCTGAGTGTCATCTGTGTAGTGGGATGTAAATCTGAGTGTGATCTGCGTAGTTGGATGTAAATCTGAGTGTGATCTGCGTAGTGGGATGTAAATCTGAGTGTCATCTGCGTAGTGGGATGTAAATCTGAGTGTTATCTGCGTAGTGGGATGTAAATCTGAGTGTTATCTGCGTAGTGGGATGTAAATCTGAGTGTCATCTGCGTAGTGGGATGTATTTCTGAGTGTCATCTGCGTAGTGGGATGCAAATCTGAGTGTCATCTGCGTAGTGGGATGTAAATCTGAGTGTCATCTGCGTAGTAGGATGTAAATGTGAGTGTCGTCTGCATAGTGGGATATGCTAAACTCAGTAGTATAATTAAAGCATGTATTGATACCAAGAGAGCTCAGAAGAATAGATTTGCTCTGCTTTATGGATTTCAAATCAAGAAAAAGAAATATTAGGGGAATATATACAAACCTAAAAAACAAATGACTCAAGATCTCATTAGTTTTCTGTTAAACGTTCATCCATGGATAAATAAAAAAATATTACATTAGTGCTGAGCTTCGTTCAAATGTTCAACAGAATCAAAAACTACAACGTCATTTCGGTGATCTCCACTCGGTATCCACTGTCAATTTGTTTGTCTCTTTCCACACTCCCATCACTTATTGATTCTTTTTCTCACACCAACTCCAATTCTGCAAAACACACTGACAAAGGAGAAGAGACCATCACAGTGTCTCGCTTTTGGCTCGGCTCTTTTTCAGGCAGGCGATGATCTTATCTTTCCGTCTGCGACTCCGGTGCTTGGACGGGCTCCTGTTATAGCGTCCCTATAGGAAGCAGCAGCTCATCAACAATCACCTTCCACAAAAGCTTTACGCAAAGGAAGGGATAACGGTGTTGTGTAATCGAAGCTTGCAGAGAGACAGCTTCAGTCTTTCCTTTTTTATCTGAGTGCACCATCAGACATGGGCTGATGGTTTTGGAGGAATTAATGGGACAGGAGTGTAAAAGGCAACAATTTGGGTTGTCAGGCTGCTTTTCAGGAGGCGAATACATAAAAAACAAAATGGTACTGACAATAGTGATGCTCCTAAGCAATGACTGAAGGATGCTTTGCTTTACTTTTTCACGTTTTGGCTGGTTAAAGTGGTTAACTGGAAAAATATTGATACATAAATGTGTTGGCAAGCGGAGGAGGTGAAATTTAGTTCACCAAAACAAAATTGTTTTCCAACATCATTTCAAGAATAATAGCGTGTTTCCACTTAACTTTAGGAAAATAGAGAACATGCTGATGGAACATCGCTGTAAAGCTCTAATGGAAATGTAATTTATTTCACATTAAGACCAAAATTGCAGCTGTTTCACTTTCTTCATCTTTGGAAGTAATGCTAAGGACGCCTCAGTTGCTGTTAGACATTTTTATCTACTCGTCTTTGCCGTCTTGGGCTTGATTATAGAGGATGCAACTTCAATGACAAACAAGAACTGGATGTACAAAGCAGAACGTATTAATTTCCAATCCATATAGAGAATATCAAAGCACATGCAGTGCCAAGAACAGCAGTTATTTCTTCTGTTTTTCCTTTTTTGTCACACTTAAAACAAAAATCTGTTTTCAATTTGGGCTTATTTATTTAGGAAAAAAGCTTTCAAACAATTCCTCTCCTGTGTGAAATAGTGAAGCACTACAGACTAGGTAGAATTTCTTACATTTCGGAGGGTTAAAAAGCATATTATTCAATATTTAAAATGAGAGAATGACCATATATTTTTAAAAAGCACAACAAATAAAAAAAATCTGAGCCAAACCAATATTCCTTCTGTCATTATCTCCTATTAAAAATTACTTTACATGCTGTAGCCACTATTAAATATACATAGGATAAGATTGATTTGGAGAAATTGAAGATATGTTTAAGGTGTACTCCCACTGTTGGAGAATAACCTTTCAAATAAACCAATAAAAGAAGAAGAATAATTTGACATTTATGGCTCAGTTAAATGTGAAAATGTTCTGTTATGTCTGACAGTAAAATGATAATAGCACACCTCTGTTTTCTGTCCTCTACTTTGATTCATACAAGTTAATTATAGTCGTCCAGGATTTACCTGTGAAAAATATTTATATATTTTTAGGTGAAAAGGTTTGAATGCAGATGTGTTAGATTGAAGACCTTTTAAAACTGAAGTCGTAATCTCAAACTACAGATAAAGTCACTATTTAAAAGTTTTATATTCTGCAGGAACTCCTAAAATAGAACTTCTTTGCTGTAGTGCTTTATAGCCGCTGTAGTTTCTGAACGTTCAATAAATGACAAACTTGGACTAATTACCTCGTTAGTCTGTGAGTATATGTCATTTACAACAAACATTAAACGCGATAAATATGTTTCATTAAATATTTAACAAACAAATGGCTTCTACCCGATAATTATGTGAAATTTAATTTATTGTCTAATATAAAAAATATAGTTTGGTGCTGTTGGGTTCATAGTGCCTGCCAGCATGCCTAGGTGGGTCCCATATGGGGAAAAGAAGGGCAGACCAGATGGGTCCCATATGGGTTTGTCCAGGTGGCCCCACATGGGTTTGCCCATGTAGGGCAAACAATAGGGAACGTGAATAGGAAAAGACCCTTTCCTATTCACTTACTTTATTGTAGATACTTAAAATTTGGTACACTTGTAGAGCTCCCGAAGACGCTCAGAATTTACAATTAATGTGATAGCGCAAGTATGAAGAAAGTCAGACATTTTGGATCGAAGTTTCATTGTGGCCTTTTACAGCTGTTGCCGCCCTCTGGGTTCCAATACTGTTGGTGCCATGTGCGGAGCCAAACATCTCATTATCGTTTGTCCTTTTAATACAGCATTGTGTCAGATTCTTGTATTTTGAGTTCTGATGTGTGTATCTAAATTTTTAAGTGAGATCTATGTTGTGTAGCTCAAAAAGATTTTTGACAACTTACTACGTCTTTCTAGCATAAGTGGAAAGGGGTGTCCGTTTAGTGTTGCAAAAAACTGGTTTGAAAAAATTGTCCCGCTAATACACCAAAACCCGTATAGGTGTACATGCGTGTGTGTGTGTGTGTGCAAGTAAAAAGTAAAATGCTTGATACCTTTCTGTGCACAATAATGTGCATTATCATTTGTGATAATAATTTTAATTGTTTACTTTTTTTTGTCATAGTACCCCCAAGAATTTAAAACTACTTTCACCCCTGAATATCGTTTAATTTTAGGAAACACTTACTGAATGGAGAAATAAACAGCTGTTTATTGATATTTTAAGAGTTTAATGGGTTTTATCGATATATTCTGGCACAACTGACCCTTTAAGAACATTCAGATTTCTGAGTTGGCTCAAAATGAAACTGAATTTGACACTCCTGGTTAAACAGATGACAGCGACACCTTCATCTTGGAATTTATATTTTTGTAGCCTTCTCCTGATTGATACCTTTGTAACATTCCTGCATACCCTGGCGTCAGCGAAAGGATACAAATCAGCGTTATCAACATGTTTTTTTCATTTAAATTTTGTAGGGTAAATGTGTCAAATTAAAACTAGAACAACATAGCTTCATTGGCATCATGCGGATCAAACTGTGAACTTAAAGAGGAGTCTCTTGGCGGTACTCTCGACATCTGGCAGTGGGTTAATGACGGTCGTGTTTCCTCCGAAACGCCTGCTGAGAGAAGAAGCACATGCCAGGTTTTCAGCCACAGTGGCAACACATGTTGGTGAGGAAAGGCTTTGCAGACTAAAAGGTTTTCATCTACCGCTCAGAGCTAGTGTGGATGCATGACTAATTAGCTCATTATCTTTACACTAGCACTGCTCTTAAAGCTACAACGTCCTTGTTTATCCTAGTGATGGCATACAGCAGATTCCACACATGGATTGCTGTGTAGTTTGATATAAAAGTGAAGTTAGCTCGGACAGTTTCTTTTGTCAAGTGTTTTTCTCCCAGATGGGTTATGTCTGAATGCAGCTGTCACTTTGTCTGAAAGCTCCCTTTGAATTCCTCGCATAAAATTACTGAAGCATTTCTGAGAAATATTAGCAACATGATGGATGCAAAATTACTTTTTTGGTTACTTTCTCCCCATCTGTAGGGTGATGCTAGGAGTTTTACAATCTGTCACACACAGAATGATAGCATAGCAAGAAAGAGAAACTTATTTTATTTTGAGAAAATGAGAGTGATTTTAGTAAAACAGTTAATAAGATTTCATGTGGATTCAGACAGAAATCCTCATTGCCTGAGAATATTTTACTTTCTATTATATTGTACCACTACAGCTGGAACAAATAGTGAACTATTGCAGCTGTGCTGTCTCAGACACACCCAAAAATTAAAAAATGTTGATGTTGGAAACGTTTAGCTGCTCTTGGCCGTCCTTCTGCCCTGGAAGCTTTTTGCCTTATTTCCTAATTCAGTTTGCTGCCTGCGCTATCAAAGTCAGCATAAACAAAAAACTATTCAAGGTTATGTCAAAGTAATTGAATCATTTCAATGCATCCCTTGTGAGTTAGCGAAATTGACATTGTTGAGTGCAAAAACAAACTTAAATGTCGTCTAACAGGACATGAAAGCAAAATGTTTTACTTGCTTTCTAATCAGTAGGAGGAGATTCTGTTGAACGTTTAGATTATTTAATCTGAAGTGGATTTCTCAAAATTTTAAACAAGGCGGTAGAGTATTTGACACAATATTGTTGAGCATTGCGATGAGGATAAAGTTTGGAACCAAACCACCCTTTTCTTATTTTTTATTAATAATCCTTCTTTTGCATAATTTCATCCTCATGAGCTTTGAATCAATTAAATCATAAATATTGCATCCAGGCAGATCTCAGCAGTTGCATTAATGATTTGACTGCAGTTTGAATGTATTATTTGCCACTAATGGTTAATTAATCTGGAGGTATGTTGGGAAAACAAAGCTTATCATTGTGTGATATTAAAAATTAGCTTCAACATTTTGTTGTTTTCTTGAGATCACGATGCTGCAGAAGTGAGCCGTGTTGTTTTGTTTCCAGTTTCCTCTGACGATATTGCTGTCAGGGTATGAAGATGATTAGATGCAGTATTAAGTTTTAATCTGTGACTGGGATGTTTTCAGCATCTCTGGTTTAGTTTATCACATATATTAAGGTGTTATCTAAAAAAACACAAGTTAAGTGATGCCATGATGTCGAGATGATTAATTATTATCACAGCAAAACAAATTTTGTTTCTCTAAGACATTTCTGTCTTCACTTTTGTTTTCAGTTTCTTTTTATGAAAACACATTAAAATAATCTAAATGTTTATTCATAATTGTTTATGTTTGGTGATTGTTGTGGTCTAACTAGAGAAGTCAATATTTTTTTCATACTTGTATGACTCCGCAGAAATAAAACAAAAATAATTCAGAATAAAATTATGACAAATATGCAACTTGGCAATTTATAATTTTGATACAGCCACAAATTTTGCTTTTAATCAGAAAATCCTGGAGAACGTTTGGTTATCAGTTTGTATCTTTAGTCTCAAGCTGACTTGAATTAACATAGCAGTAAGTTCACCTCTGAAAACAAAGATTTAAGAGTGGCCTAGTCAAAGTCCGAACTTATATCTTACAAAAGTAATTTGCTTTAGGAAGTGTCCCATTTTTACAGCACAAGAACATGTTTGCTGGTATTTATCAGTGAGTTTTGATTTTATTTTAAGTTTAGTTTGGTGTGACGCCTTTAAGTTTGACAAAAAAGCAAAACCAGAAAATATTTTGACATTTCTCTTCTCCATACAGCTGTTATCTGAGATTATGCAGACTTTTTTTTATGTAGATGTAAATTTCCTCCTTCCATGTTTGACTCAGGTTACTGACAGCTTTTTTTATCTAAACTTACTATTTCTGGATCATCTTATTAAAATGTTTCACTCCAGTTTAGTTACATAATTTGTTTTTTTTTTATTGATGGAAAAGCAGAATAATTTATTGTACATTTTATACACATGCAGAAGAAGACGTGATAGGGGTTTTGTGGGTCGAACCATCAATCCATTGTGCCGCCGTTTCCCTCTGAGGCTCCGAGTGGGCGTCTGCTGGACGGGAAGTGATGGTTCATGCTGATGAATGGAAGTTACCTACAGTTATTGATTAGCTGAGCACATTGGCTGGTGATGTGCCTTTCTTGTGTTGGAGCTGTTGATGCTTTAGATTTGGGTTTTTGCTCAAACCTTTTCATTTTCAGACATTTGTGACTCGTAACCATGGCAACGAGACGTTAAGCAGCCAGCAGCAGCCGATTAAAGCATATCTCAAAACCTCAAATATTTCCTGAACTATGACCAAAAATGCCAGAATGATTAAAAATGGATGCATGAGAAACTCAGGCCCGTTTTCAGCTTTGTCTGTCTCAGTTTTGTTGTTTTAATTATCGATCTTGTCGACACAAGCACTTTTTTCCTTCCCAACTTATGAAGATCAACACACACACACACCTTCCTTTAATGAATGCCATGTTTTCTTGCATTTCCAATTTTATTGAGTGGCAAAGACAAATGGGCCTGTGTGACAGATCAATTATTTACCCCAAACAATTTACACCCCTGCCATCCTCCATGTGGGAGAGCGTCCACCTTTTGGGTGACAACAATCAAGGATGTCATTTATGGGAAGCATAATATTTTACTCTCAGGAAGGTGAGACTGATGTCAGCAGGGAGGCGAGAGTGGGGTTACATCCTGTCCATCAAAGACCAACACAGAAACACAAAGGACAAACAGACGTTTTGGATAACAGTAGAAAAATACATTATTTGTTGGTTCTCAAAGTGCATGATTCGAGGAAATTAAGTTACATGTTTTCATAGGAAGTGTGCTGCTGAAGACATGCTTCCTCCTGCTGTGATAAACGTTAGCATTTTCAGGCTGATTCAGAGAGAAAACAAGAATTTCCAGAGGAATAAAAAGAAAAAATGAGGCTAGTTCTCCCAAAAAGGTTGCTGATAGTTTATTTTACCATTGTCAGAGGGTTGAGAGCCTTATGTTCTGCTAATCCAGGAATGTCAAACTCATTTTCGGGCCTGTTGTGCCAGAATATATTGACAAAACTTATTCACAAACTGTTAAAATATAATCAAATTCTTAAAATTAAATATTACTGAACATCTTTTCAGTCCCGCCAGAATTTCATGTTTTTTTTTCATGATTTTTTTGCAACAATAAACAAATTGTTTCTGGTACTAATTTGTAAATATTTGCGCTTATTTATGACAGTAAATGTGACTTGTTATTACTCGCTGTTTAGACATCAATTAAAGCTGAGGCAGCTGTTTAATACAAGTAAGAAAGTTTTTGACAAATTTTGAGAAAAATCTGTAATAAACTCCCAATTATTAGTACAAAAACATGCAGGGATTTGTTCATTTTACATGCAATTCCACAATAATTCTCAAGAAACTGGAGGATATAATTTGGCAGTAAACATAAAAACTGCATTGATTTGATTCATAA
The DNA here is from genome assembly GCF_904066995.2 of Poecilia reticulata. Classification (NCBI taxonomy): domain Eukaryota; kingdom Metazoa; phylum Chordata; class Actinopteri; order Cyprinodontiformes; family Poeciliidae; genus Poecilia; species Poecilia reticulata. The sequence continues at coordinate 5,025,750 of NC_088852.1, read as the reverse complement.
CATGATATTTAAGCTCAATTAGTGTTTAGTCTGGAATCTAGAGGGCCACATAAAAAACTACAGCGGGCCGGATTTGGCCCACGGACCTTGAGTTTGACACGTGTCCTAATCTCTTTCACCCGATCTAGTCCCAAAGTACTGTCTGAAACTCTTATTTTAACTTCTCAGTTTAAAAAAGGTCACAATCGTTTCAGTGAAAACTGAGCTACTTTTCTCCATCACATCAACAAAAACAACATCATCAGAGATAATGAGACAATTATCTCCAGAGCTTCAGAACGAACTGCTGGACAATCATTTAAAGCCACTCTTGTCTTTTTATTGTTGTTTACTTGTTTTGCCCAGTTTCTTCGTTAAAAACTACAAACTTCTAACCCTCATTTACACAGTACTGCATAGTTTAATAACTGTTTTCTTCTGTGTTGTGATGAAACTTTGTTTAGATAAACTAAGTCAAACAATGATGATGATTTCATTTATTAAGGCAAAAAGGTTATTCCTAAAATCTCCAACGCTAACTTCATCAATAAAACCTGAAGAAACATTGAATCTTAACATGTTTATTTGTGCCTAATGCAACTATTTCTGCTTTTTTTCTTAACCCTCCTGTTGTCCTCATTTTCTGTGTATAGGGAAAACACATACAAATCTCGGTCATTTTGACCCAGAGACAACAGGAGGGAGCAATGTGGAAAAACAAGAAAGTGATTCAATTACATGTAAATACCAAAGATAGTCACTTTTTTTACTCATTAAACTATTATCTAATCTACCAGAGTCAATATAAGAAGCAACAATTTAAACTCTGAAAGCCTCAAAAAACAAAAAATCAAGAGCTACAGGTTGTATTTTACTGTTTACATTCCATACAAAGAGAAGGATAAAGTCTGATTTGTGTATTAATGTCTCATCCTACCTCTCCTCTGCATCTTTGCTTCATTACTCCACATCTTCCTGTAACCTTTAATCTGAGATGCATTCGCTGCCATCCCGATACCTGGATGCTTCTCCTGCTGCCTGAAAGGTTAATATATTTCATGCCTCTCCTGTGCAGCGAAGTGCAACAGAATGTTTTATGTGCATCACATTTGTCCCTCTCAGACTTGCACGCGTTTGACAGCAAATTAATTGTACATGTCCTTCTCTGAGACCCATTTGAGTTTGCTTTGAATCTTTTGAGAGGTTCATGTAAAATATCAGACGGTAATTACTATCCGCCTTCAGCTGCTTGAAAATATTTTGCCTTTGAGCGCCGTATTTCATGAGGAATAAACTTCAAACTCGGTGTGTGTTTTCGTTTGTGGGCAGAGTGGTAGTCTTGCTTCTTAGTCACCACAGAGGAACCCCCGCTGCTCCGCCGTGCAGGCAGGAAACATGCTGAACCCGTGGCGAAAACAAAGTAGCAGCACTGGGTTGTGAGAAAAGGGCAAGGTGAGAAGAGATGGAGCAGATTGATTTTCTTGAGAGAGACAAGTAGGCTGGTGATCGCGCGTCGTGCATTGTGTTACATAAGCATCGTCCTAGAGCTGAAGGGGATGACAGGAAAAAAACAAGGCGCAATTGTGATTGCAAGCGACGTGTAGTGACATGGTCGGAGATACAGAGCCAATAAAGACCGGGAGGTGAGTCTGCACGGGAAAGACGCAGAAAATCCAGTCGGTGGTCTCTTATGGCAGATGTCTTCTTTCTGTTCACACAGATTAAAAGATTTGGCCTTTTTCTCTGTAGAATAAAATAAAAATGAGGTAAAGAAGGTTATTTGTTTCTGGAGATGTTTCAGAGTTTCTTCTTATTTCCAGTTCAGTAGAAAATTCACGCTCTCTTTCTATAGGTGACACGTCTTTCTCTCCTTGACGAAGCAACTGAAGGAGATATTTCTGTCACTATATGTTGGGAGCGTCTGATTTTGTACTTTCTCTGGTGTCTTAATCAGTCAGTCAGGTTTAGTTGGAGGTTCTTCCTGTTAAAAATCAGTTGTTGATGTTGACTGTCACCAGATGCATGCTCAGGATTTCTGCAAATTTAGCAACACATTGCAATCGATACAGCATCAAACTGGCATGTATGCAGCTGCCTTTGATTGGATTGAACTGACTGTATATTTTTGTATTTAAATTGTACTTATTTGCTTTAAATGAAATGAGTTGAATTAAATGATCCCACAGTCCTGCAATGACAAGTGGGTGGATGATCTCATTGATTCAGTTTATCCCAGACATATTAGATCCAATTACATACAAATTAGGGCTGTGTAATTTTATCAATTCTGCAATATTTATCGATATTTTTTTTCCTCAGAAAGTATCGATTTTTCATCCACTGGTATCAATAAATTAAAACCCACTGAGTTTTATGCAAAATTTGCACATGTACATTAAAAATGACATTTATTGAAACAACCATACAATTAATTAAATGATGAAAACAAAGAGATAAATAATATATGTGAATAAGACAAAAAAATATTCATTTTCTGCAGAACCAAATAAACAAAGCCACACAATTAACATTTAAACAAAGCAAATGTTTAACAAAAACAACATTTATTCCACCATCAGTTCAATTAATTTAATCCAAGTCTATGGAACATCACAAAATGTCACCAAAATCACTCTGTCCCTCTAAAATCTTTCAAAAAATCCAAAAAATGTATTGAATCGTATTCTGGTTATCGTGAGCAGAATATTAGGTGTTGTATCGTGAGATTAGTGTATCGCTACAGACTTAGTTCAGATTGGAGAAGTGGCTCCATTAATGACTTAAACTAGGAAAGAGGCACAGCTAAACACCAACTTTCTGTAAAGTAGTTAAATTTACTTCAGTGACTGAAAGATATTGAGTTTTTGACCAACAATTAGACGCAAAGTAAAAGAAAAATGCTTAAAAAAGCCAAATAAATATATTCTGCTTGATGTGTTTTGGTTTGCTGTCTGTAATCACTGTTTACTCTATAAGGACTGCATCAGTAAATCCTTAGTAATTAAAGAGACAATCAGAGAGAAAAACTTGTAAAAGCTGCTTAGAGTCATTTTCACACCTAATGTTTTTATGTCAACATAATTAAAGATAAGGTGCGAAGTTGTTCAGTTACATAACAGAGTTTTTTTTACACTAAGAAACTGGGTCAGTGTTTAAATAACCTCTGAACTCTTAACTTGATGCCCTTCTGTGCTCAGTTTATTTTTTATCCTCACATTTTAAGTTATTTTAGAGGAAAGCCTTCAGTGTTGCAATGAATTAAGGAGCCAGATCCAGAAGACTTCAGAAGTAAGATCAGCGTTTGAGAGACGAATCAGTCAGTAATAACTTACTGAAGTTTAGCCTAAGAAGAAAAAACTGCAGGAATAAAAAGTTGTAGTGGTATTTGCACTTTCGATTCAATTCAGCAAACTGAGGTAAAACGGGGACAAAAGAGTGAGAATAGATTATTGATTTGGAAAGCAAAAGCTGGTTAAAACCTGCGCTGAAGGAACCAAATGCAAACACACAACAGTGATAAAATCTGAAATAAACGAAAAGCATCAACGACCAGAAGCAAAGTGAAACAAGGAAGCAAAGAAAGAAATTTAAATTAATCAGAGTGAAGCTGACTAAAAAACACAAACATCTCAAACGTTTTCATCAATTCCCATAACATTTAACAGTCAAACTTCTAGACAATTAACTAGACTCAAACTCAATCATCCAGTGCTGCCAACAGGTCTGAGTTCCCCACCAGAACCATCACAGGATGTGCGTTGACTTTCACATTTTGTCCTTCCCAGCCCATTACGCGTCCCGCCGCCCAGCCGTTTCATCTGACACGAGAGCGTTTTCCAGCGGACGCACGGCCGCCCGTCGATCTAATGAAGGTGTCTGGGAGGCGCGCTTCTCGCCGCGCGGCGTTGAAGCTGAAATAATGAGCCGATCCTCCCAGTGACCCACAACTGACGCTGCAATCCCCCTGCCCTTCTCCTTCTTCTGCAGAAGTGTCAGTCAACTAAGAAGAGCTGCTTCCAGCAACATCCTCACAGTTACAGTTCCTATTCATATGCAGCAGCTAATAGAGTGGAGATTAAACAAGTTGTTTGCAATTTCAGTTTATTATTACATTACTGAGGTTAGAGGGTTAATGCCAGCTAGCTAAATTATGCATGCACTGCTTTGGTGCAATCCCATTAAAGTGATGTGAAGCAGAAATATATTCGTGTTGACGCGTTTGAGGCGTCTTGGCTGAGGTGAGATGTAGCTGCTTGCATGCATGAGCAAATTAAGTAAATTAACGAACCCTTCAGTTACAGTTCACGTAAAAAATGAGCACCAACACCTCTGCTTGAAATGCCCGTCACTGATTTCTAACATTTTGTTATGACATAATCTGATGCAAGGCGACATTAAAGCTGTTCTTTGAACTAAACAATCTCATCCTGACTGTGACCTCAGAAAATTTTAATTAGGTAAATAAAGGTAAAATAAATCTCTGTAGTTTCTAATATTTTTAAGCTTAAATGAGCAGCGATTTAAATCATGACATCACATGACCTCTGATCACATTTGGACGTTCATTTTTCAATTTAAACAATACTGAAAAGGTGGTGTAAAGTATTAATTATATTCAGTTATAAACAATCTTTTCTGATCCACATTTAAATTTGCCATCACTCATTTTAATGGATTGGTTTTCTTTTTCCTGACGGCTTTTGTTTAAAGAACTGTCTAAAGACTCATTTTGTGTCATTTAGCAAACAGAAATAAGTTTAGCAATCATTTCAGATTTAAAATAGGAAAGATTTAACCTGATTTAATGTCACGTAGTGTGAAAAAGAATATTTACAGTGAATATAAATATCAGGTTTTAGCTGTTATTAATCACTTTAATTCACTTACTTTCCTTCATCTACGCTGCTTTCCTCTTATTTCATTCATTCATCAGTTCCCTGAAATACTCCTTGGTGGCTTTGTAATCCAAAGATTAGAAAAATTCCTGCACCAATAACTGATTTTTCTCACAAACAGCTTTGTTTATTTTTTAATTTTTGAGTCTCTGAAAGCTTCCTCCATGCAGCTCTGCTTGTTTTGTGGCTATGGCAACATTTCTCTGAGAGGTCTACCTGCACCAGACTGTAATGATTTGAAAGAAGTTAAAGAAAAATAATTAATATTTAAAAAGATGTCAAGTTGTTCTCATTTCTGCTGGGCTGCTTAACTCCAGCTGAGCTCAAGAACCACAGAGGAAGAACTGGAGTTGTAAACAAAAATGATTACTATGAATTATTTTGAAGTTCAATTTGACTTTTTACTCACTGTCCCATTATGTTTATTGTTACCGTTATTTCATAACTTATATAAATGTCATCTGTCCAAAAAACATTAAAAAAAACAGAGAAAAATGAGACGCTGTAAATCAGAATAGTTTAAAATGATAAATGATTAATAAAAGGATAAATTAGGACGTATATTCACATAAGATCTGTCCCAAAAAGTTGTTTAACTTTCACATTTTCTGGCTAAATAACCAACTTTATTTGTGTTGTAAATCTTTAAAATCTGGTTAAACATTTTCCTGAAATGATCTGAAACAAATAAATCACAGCAAATCTTTAAAAAGAACAACAGCTTAATGAAAGTAAAAATATGTTTTATAATGTACAATTAACTTACACTGTAAAAAAACGTCTCTAATTCACAGTAAAGAATTTCCAGAATTTTTTCTTATAAACACAGTAAAATCTGTAATTATTTATCTTGACGGTAAAATTCGTAAAAATCTGTATCTATATGGATTCATACATATAAACACAATATAAATCTGTATTTATTTACTTAAAGATGAATAAATCCATATTTTACCATAAATTAGAGCCGTTTTTTTTTAACAGTGATTAGAAAAGGCTGCACAGTGGCGCAGTTGGTACAACTGTTGCCTTGCAGAAAGAAGGTTCTGGGTTCGATTCCCGGCCCCCGGTTGATAGGTATTTTCCTAGAACCTACATAAAAGAACCACAGACAACGTATATGAATTTTATGACAAACTTTGCAAAGGAGAACAAACTCTATCAATTGCTCCTCCGAGCTGTTCATAGAGCGTTCTGAAAATCTTTGGGTAAAGCTTGTCTTTTATTTTCAAACTTCAAAGAGGGAGGATAGGCAAGATAGACAGCAGAGAAAAAACAGCAAAGGTCGTAAAACATTTTACCTAAACACAGCAAAGGTCGTAAAACAATTTACCTAAACAACTAGCAACCCAGTTCCAGATGCGATATCTGATTTACGGCCTGAGCCCGGTTCAAATCTTGGTCAAACTGTTTCACCTGAAGATGAACAGGCAGCTGTGACCCCCCAGGTCAGTTAATACACACACTAAAGAAGAGAACATTTTAATCTGCTCTAACATTAGACTGAATATGAACTAAAGTAACAACAAAATGATAATACCAAAAAATCTCTAACATTCCCCCCTTTTTATCATTTTACCACGTGTGTAAACCCTATTCAAAAGCCAAGCATAGAAAAGAAAAGAAATAAAATAGAACCAATAAATGCAAGAATTTTTTTTTTTTTTTTTTTTTTCCCTAGTCTAAACATAAAAATGACACAATGACTAAATTAATATAATGAATAAATGAAATGGACAAAAACAAAAGAAAGAAACAGCAAAAAAATCAAATGCAGTTTTCTCATCTCTAACACCACTTGTTTTCACATTTTCGGTGTAGGAATCATTCAGCAAATGAATTAATCTGTTTATTGATTACAGAACATCATCATTGTTCAGAAAATCGTCAGAACCTCGAAACAAGTCATCTTCATTTGTCTCATAGGATGCCTTTGCTAGCTGATAACTGACAACAGTTGTGTTAATTGTTTTAAACAACATACTTCGTAGGCAAGGAATAATGCAACCCGTAAAAAGACAGAACAGAACCAAAACAATCAGAATAGGTGTCACGAGCTTTAACAATAAAGTCCACCATGGACCAGACGTGAGCCATGAAAACAAATCAAAAAAGGATGAGCCGCGTGTTCCACTCTCCACATATTTTTTAAGATCCTCCAGCTCATATAGAGCATCAGAAATAGTTCCTCCAGTGCCTATTTCATCCGGCACAAAAGTGCAGCACGTTGGGCCAATAATTTTGCAGACCCCTCCCTGAGGGGCAGTGAGGAAATCCAGAACAACACGATTTTGCATGACCATGTTTCTCAGTTCAGTCAGCTCCTTCGCGGTGCCATTGGCCAGCTGGTATGTGATGTTGATTAGTCGCAGTAATCCGTACCTGTTTATCTCTACGTGGTCCCGAATCTCACCTACTCCAACCCACGGAAACAAACCTTGCATGAATTTTTCTCCGCCGTTCCAAATCCTGAATTCCCATGGAACTCCAGTGTGTGTAGTTAGGCCTCCCCATTTTTGACCTCTGACATAACTGTTCGTTTGGAGCGGGTACGTGGATCATCTTGTGCTTTCCTGATGAACGCAATCGGGTTGATTAACGGAACCACAGCACACAGTCCTCCCCAATTTTTTGGTAAAAACATGTATGCTTCATTTCCACATATGAAGTACCAATCTGCCAACATACGTGAACCATAGTCTCCTGGCACTATGGCACTGCACAGCGTTGTCTCCTGTTTCCTCTTTGTCTTATGCGTGATGTTGAAACTCCTCTCCTGAAGCAAGTTGTCACAGTCTGGGTTGTCCTTCCAGACTTTGCAGTGTGGAGTCATCCTTTGACCCCTGCAGGCTGTGCAGTCGATGAAATCCTGTGTCGGTTCGCAGTAGGTGTAAACTCTGTTACACAAGTTCCAGGGCAACGTCCCTAGAATAACATGTCCATTATTGTAGACACAGTTCCCCAGAGATCCTGGTTTAGCTCCTGCTAATGAAATGATCTCTGGTATCTTCCATACAGTTTGTTGAGATGATGCAAAAGGAAGTACATCGTCTGCGAGTGAACAATTTAAAAATCCAAACAGACCTTGCACAGCCTCTCCCATTCGGAGGTCAGCTGAATAGTCCTTCTCGCGCGCTCTGTCTCCCCGTAGGGGTGGGACGCGCCGTGGTCTGGTGCTTAGAACATAGAGACACATCTGTTTGTTGTCAGTAATGTCACCTGGTCGGAGGCCTGAGTTGTGAATAGAAACCGGCAGCTGCGCACACACGTAGCAGTTCACAGCATGTCCCTCGTACGCGGTTCTATTCATTAGTTTCCACCACAGGTTGGTGCTGTAGTCGTGTTTGTGGAACTCAGGCTCACGTCCTTCTCCAAACATCAAACATGCTGCAGTCACAGCGCCGTAGAAAATCCATCTGGCATATGGAGTCCCCATTGTTGCTCGGCACACAGAGATGTCAGAACCCCCAAACTAAAAGAGTGAGAATCTTAAGCGTTTCTTCACCGGGTTTGAGACGAACCACACTAAAAGTAGCACCCCTTTGCAGCCCGGAGGCAATAAAGCCCACCTTCCTCTCTACTCCGGATTAGGGGTCCAACACTCTCTGCAGCTTACAGTGACTGAGATGAATCCAGCTGGGTCTTTCAGCGATTTTTACAGCTGTTGGTGTGGTCATCAACACCTGGAATGGTCCTTCCCACCGTGGACTTGCCCAGTTCTTCCGTTTGATGACCTTTATGTAGACCCAGTCACCTGGCTTAATGGGAGGTGCCTCCTGTGGAGGAGAAGAGTCAGAAGGCAGTAAATTCGCACTGGACACTTTCTTCAGTTTAAGAGTCCTGTTCATATAATCTGCTAATGTTTGTTCTTCATCAGCTTTCTGTAAGTCAGGAGCAAACAGAGGCAGTCTGTAAGCTCTCCCATGAATTATTTCAAAAGGTGTTAGACCATCTGCTGTTGAGGTGATTCTCATATAGAGCTTCACCAAGTCTAAACATTCTGGCCAGGGTCGGCCAGTGTCTGCCATGCACTTTCTTAATCTGCTTTTCACCGTGCCATTTGTTCTTTCCACAAGCCCTGCACTCTGTGGGTGATAGGCACAGTGGTTTTTCAATGTCATTCCCAAGTGAGATGCCATGTTTTGTATCACTTGGTTTACAAAATGTGGTCCATTGTCACTGTAAACAGTCTGTGGGATGCCATGCGTTGGGATAATAGTTTTGCAAATAGCCTTCGCTACTGTCAAAGCATCTGCATACTTTGATGGTACTATTTCAACCCATTTAGAAAAAGCATCTATCATCACCAGACAGTATTTGTATGGCCCACTTTGTGAAAGCTCAATAAAATCCATATACATAGTTTGAAATGGATAAGATGGTTTCGGGAACCTGCCTCGTTTTGGCCTTATGTTTCCCTGTGGGTTATGTTTCACACAGACTGGACATGCAGTACAAAAATTTTTTAGGTAGGAATTTAAACCATACGTTGTGAAATGTTGCTGTATTATGGCTTCCATCCCCCCTGTTGACACATGGCAGCGCCCATGCGTCACAATTGCTGCAGCTTTAAATAAAGATTTAGGTAGAACTGGTTTGTCCTTTACTTCAAAAATGCTCTCATCATTAATTTTCGCACCCTTAGTTATCCACATCCTTTTTTCGGCCTGTGGTGCATTGTCCTGCATGTCTTTCAGCACTTTTTTGTCTATCAGTTGTTGTTCTCCTTCAGTCTGTGCTGAGAAAGTTCCTTTCCCATGCTTCCCTGCTGCAGCTTCTTTAGCTATTTTGTCAGCTAGTCTGTTCCCATTTGAAACTTCATCCGTCCTTGTTGTATGAGCCGTGCATTTACATACAGCTAGTTTAGCTGGGAGTTGTATTGCTTGCAAAAGATTTTTAAGTAAAGATGCATGTGTCACTGGTTTCCCAGTTGATGTTGTCATTCCTCTACGCTCCCATTGTTTTGCAAAATAAAACAAAGTAGAGAAAACATACTGGCTATCTGTGTACACCGTCAAATGCATGTCCTCTGCCAGTTCACATGCCCTCGTTAAAGCAATCAATTCTGCTGCCTGTGCAGAATGAGTGCTGGAAATTTTTTCTGCTTCTATTATTTCATTTGGCAAAGCAACAACCGAATAACCTGTCTGATTTTTACCCGTAGGCTCCTTTGAACATGACCCATCAACAAACCAGACCTCTCCCAATGCTAATGGGGTGTCCTGTAGGTCTGGCCTTGGAAGCTGCAAGTGCTCTGTAGCTTCTATGCAGCTGTGTGGCGTTCCATCATCTGGTAATGGAAGCAAAGTAGCTGGATTTAGAATCGTACACCGCTTTATTACAATGTGTGGTTGTGACAAAAGCGTTGCTGTATACGAAAGGTGTCGCGCTGGTGAGAGCAAATTCATTTTGCTCTGCAAAAGTAGAACATCTACCGCGTGTGGAACTAACAGCTCCATCTTGTGAAACAAGACTATGTCAGCCGACATGTGTACAGCTAATGTTGCTGCACAGACTGCTTGGACGCAGTCTGGTAGAGACTGTGCTACTGGATCTAATTTCTTTGAGTAGAAAGCCAACGGCTTTAGCTTATCACCATGGTTTTGTAGTAACACAGACGTCATAAATCCATTCCTGCAATCTACAGTTTGAATAAAAGTTTTTTCATAGTTAGGAAGAATCAAAGTTGTTGCCTGCATTAGTACTTGTTTTAGTTCAGTGAATCTTTTTTCAGCTTCTGGATTCCAAGCTATTTTATCAGTCATGGCCATTGGGGTGCCATGAATCAAATCCTGTAAAGCCTGAGTTTTCTCAGCATAGTGTGGAATCCAGGCTCTACAGTAATTGCAAAGTCCAAGAAATGACATCATTTGTTTTTTAGTTTCTGGTTTAGGTGCTTCAGAAACAGTCTCCTTTCTCGCTTTCTGTATCTGCTTTCCCTCAGCAGACAGTGTGTGTCCCAAATAATTTACTTCTTCTCTCACCCACTGCAGCTTATCTTTGTTTACTTTGTTCCCTGTCTGACAGAGATGGTGCAGCAGAGCAAGTGAGTCTGTTCTGCAAGCTTCCTCGCTCTCTGATGCTATTAATAGATCATCAACATACACCAAAAGTTGACTTTTGTCTGACATTTGGAAATCAGATAAGCAGGTCATAATTGCCTCACAAAATATGCTTGGACTGTCTGCAAAGCCTTGGGGTAATCTGGTATATGTGTACCCCTGACCTCTGTAGGTAAAAGCAAACCAGAACTGTGAATCTGGGTGAATGGGTACAGAGAAGAATGCGTTGCTGAGGTCAATTACTGTGAAGAATTTATTGCTTGGTTTAAGCGAGTTTAGCAGTGTGTGTGGATCTGGCACATTAGGTGCTCTTGTTTGTACTGCTTCATTTACTGAACGTAAATCCTGAATCATACGCCAGTCTTTTTTATTTGCTTTTTGAACAGGAAAAATAGGTGTGTTACAAGGAGAATCTGAACACTTTTTTATGATTCCTCCTTTTAACAAACCTTCAATTACTGGTTTAATCCCGTTTAGTGCTTCTGGTTTTATAGGGTATTGTTTTACTCTAGGCCTCCAGCTAGATTTTGCTTTAATTTGCACCGGGGGAATTGAACCAAGCAACCCGACATCAGAGGGACCTTTTGTCCACAAGTTTTCTGGAAGTTCAGCTAGTTCAGCTACATCCTTTCCTGTCAAAAATATGTTTGTGTGTCACTCAAACGCGTGGACTTGAGCTGTGCCTGTGACTACTTCACATAGTGATTGTTTCCAGACGTCACAGCTGGGGCTGTAGCTCCAACCGTCTTCACCTTCTTTGAAATCAGCGGCTTCACCAGCCATTTTAGTTCTATTACCCACATCTACCCATGTGATATTATGTGGCTTGAATAATGAAATGTGTGGATTAGCCGGTAACTTATACAGCTCTATTTGGCTAGTCGGAAGGAGCACAGTCACAGCTGCATAAGACCGTCGGTCTGTGAACATTTCGGTCACAGCCAGTGTCACAGGATTTGTTTCTAAAAACTTTTTAACATAATCATCCTGTGGATCATTTAGGATGTTCATTGTTACATGCAACTGATTGTAGTTCATTTCCGTTTCAGGTGAGTCCAACTGTTCACGAGCTTCTCTAAGAAGCTTTCCTGGGACATGAGGATTGTCAGCTGGCTTTAAATCATATGAACAGTAGATTTGTTCATTTTTTTGATCAGAATGTTTTAATCTGACAGCTCTCATCCCATCTTGTACAGGGACTACTGCTATTCCTAATTTTGTCATTAGGTCTCTACCTAACAGATTTATTGGACATTTAGGTGACATCACAACAGAAGCTTTTACATTAATTCCTGTCTCAGGGTCTTTAAAAATGTACTTTTTGACATTTTTTCTCTATGCGTTTGTCCATCGGCAGATTTTACCCAAATAGACTCGTTTGTGGGGTTTACACCTTTTATTTTAACCGTTTTGCATGCACCGGTGTCACATAGAAATTCAACTTCTTCCCCACAAACATTCAGTGTGATGTAAGGTTTTTCTTTTAATGCATTTAACATATCCCAAGCTGCACATATGTCCACCATTACACCAATTTGATCTGGTGGTGTGTTTTGTTTGGGTGTGGCAGAATCTAGTCATACTGAGGAGTTAGGCTTTTGTTTTTTCTCCCATCTGCTACTTCTATAGTCCTTTACGTTCTTTGCTTTGCAATCTTTTGCCCAATGGTTTGACTTGCCACAACGCCAGCAGACATCTTCGTCTTGTGTGGTGTGATTTATGGGTCGCTGCTCAGGGTGACCTCTCCTGCCTTTGTTTCTCCCTCGGCCTCTCGAGGGGCCACGGAAAAAGGCAGAGGTTTCTATTTCTCCAAAATCCTCCAGATGAAAAACATCTGACCCTGTTTTTGGTTTTTTTACTACTTTTTCTGCATGACGTGCCCATGTCATCAGTTGTGGGACTGAGGCAGCATCATATTCGACCAGGTGTTTTCTAATCCAGCCCTCAATTTCAGGGCGGAAACTTGACATTAAAGCGTTTTTCAGTTGTTGTTGATATACGCTGTCGGGCCCTTCATCATAGGTAATCCCACTGTGAACTTTGAACTCTTTTTCAAACCGCAGACGAAAGTCGTCTACGTCCTCTCCAGTTTTTTGTCTTATCCCCGCTAAGTGATTGTAGTTTGCCTTTTTACGGAAAACTGTTCTAACTCTTTCACATACTGGATCCCACTGTGCTTTGTATTCGTTACTCAGCTCTGGGTTTTCTCCATCAGGGTATAGTATTGGGCCTATTCTATTTTTTCCCGTATAGTTTCCCCTTACTTTTGCCCAGTCTTTTCCTAGCGAGGTCATGGCTGCTGCCCCCGCTTCAACTCCGTTCAGTCTATAAGAATGAATTAATCCAGTCATGTCCTCTATCCATTTATTGGGATCCTCTGCTGCAGGTGTTATTCCTTCCACAGCTTTCCGGACTTCCTCTAAATTCCAGGGTCTAAAAACATATGTATGTGGTGAATCATCCGCACCAGCATTAGGGTTTGGTACCTGTATCATGGGGTACTCTTCAACATGTCCCCCGTGGAAATCAGGACTATATTGGATCTTCTTTTTAGGATTTAACCTTAAATTGTAATGTGGCTGTTCAATTGGCATATGTTCTGTTTGACTTCTGTCTCCCGCATACGGGGGTGGATCTAAACCTTCCAGTGAGGGATACAGACTACTTTGGGGCTCCTTACTGCCAGTAGCGGGCGCGTCCGGAAGACTGTCTGCCGGGGCTGTTGCTACTGGGACAGAGGCAGACGAACTTGCTTCAGCGGTTGGGGGAGGAGCAGTCGGCCGTACCTGCTCTCCCTGCCCCGCTGGAGCATTCCGTCTGGATAGCACCATTTCATTGTCTTCTGGTCTTACAAATAAGTTATTTGATTCTACAAGCTTTTTGTCTTTAATCTTTTTAATTTGTTCTTTCCGGTCTGTGGCTGCTTTTAACCATATTTTAGCACATCTCAACTCATCCTCCTTTTTAATCTTTTTTATCCCCGTTTTTCTTGCTACACTATTCTCCAAAATTCTCACAATTGCTTGCCATTTATCGATTTTTAGCTTTCCGTCTATTTTATATTTCTTTCTCCATTTTTCCATGTGTACAGTGCTACCAGGAAACCTGGACAGCATGTACTTTTCATCTCCATCGGGGCCCTCAATAAGTGAGGAATTACAAGAATGTTTATTTCCCATATTTAAAACACTTGCAATTTCAGCTTGAAAATATTATTTATTTGAATTTATTTAAATTTGGTCCAGGTTCGTTGACTCCTAGGGAGTCCTATGAACTGGAGATCTTTTCAGTGGGCCAGCAATTAAAATACCTTGTTGTGGTATTCCCCGCTTCGACTCTTTCGAGTGGGAGAATCTTGCCTGTTGCATCCACAAGAGGTTTGCTGCTTAATTCCACTGTTTTATATGAGGTAAAATACAAAGCGGTATTTAAACCTCCAACCACTCTCACACTACTCTTTCACGCACACACACACACACATCAAAGTAGCAGCAAACCAGCAATACCAGCACAGTAATGGCAACATTATCTGTTTTTGCCTTGTCAGATAACTCAGCACCAGTGATATTTTACCCATCAAAAAATCAAAACCACACAGCAATGACAAGCTTCCTATCCGCCTGAGGACTTGCCCTTATGGGGTCTCCTCGAACAGAGTTTTAGCAGAGCGACATCATACAAGGATTCTCAAACCTCAGAGTTTTAGCAGAGCGACATCATACAAGGATTCTCAAACCACTGAGTTTTAGCAGAGCGACATCATACAAGGATTCTCAAACCACTGAGTTTTAGCAGAGCGACATCATACAAGGATTCTCAAACCACTGAAATAGCCATTTTAAAATTCACCTACGTTTCTGTAGTTTTCGGGTTGTCCAGTCGGATCTCGTCACTCCGCCGTTGGCAGACAAAGTCGGACCTACGTCGCTGGCCCAGCGAAGAATTCTACTTCCTGGGTCTTTCTTTCCAGGTCCAGTTGACTCTGGCCGTGCACGGATTCAGCGCGTCTTCCTCTGCCTGACAGCGGTCGGTATGAGAGATCCCGGGTTTCGGCACCAAAATGATAGGTATTTTCCTAGAACCTACATAAAAGAACCACAGACAACGTATATGAATTTTATGACAAACTTTGCAAAGGAGAACAAACTCTATCAATTGCTCCTCCGAGCTGTTCATAGAGCGTTCTGAAAATCTTTGGGTAAAGCTTGTCTTTTATTTTCAAACTTCAAAGAGGGAGGATAGGCAAGATAGACAGCAGAGAAAAAACAGCAAAGGTCGTAAAACATTTTACCTAAACACAGCAAAGGTCGTAAAACAATTTACCTAAACAACTAGCAACCCAGTTCCAGATGCGATATCTGATTTACGGCCTGAGCCCGGTTCAAATCTTGGTCAAACTGTTTCACCTGAAGATGAACAGGCAGCTGTGACCCCCCAGGTCAGTTAATACACACACTAAAGAAGAGAACATTTTAATCTGCTCTAACATTAGACTGAATATGAACTAAAGTAACAACAAAATGATAATACCAAAAAATCTCTAACACCGGTCTTTCTGCATGGAGTTTGCATGTTCTCCCTGTGCATGCGTGGGTTTTCTCTGGGTACTCCGGTTTCCTCCCACAGTCCAAAAACATGACTGTCAGGTTAATTGGCCTCTCTAAATTGCCCCTAGGTGTGAGTGTTGTTTGTCCTGTGTGTCTCTGTGTTGCCCTGCGACAGACTGGCGACCTGTCCAGGGTGACCCCGCCTCTTGCCCGGTACGCTAGCTGGAGATAGGAACCAGCAACCCTCCTGACCCCACTGAGGGACAACGGTGTAAGAAAATGGATGGATGGATGGATGGAAAAGCTAACCAAAAAAATATCAAATCCAGTTCATAACTAGTTGACTTAATTTGAAAAAAGCAAATAAGAAGAAAAACTTTAAGTATTTTCTGAAACATCCAAATCCAGAGCTTATCCAATAAATCTGCACAGCTCCACTTCAGGGAGTGTTATAATTTATTTAGATAATAAGTCTGATATTCTGCAGAAGGTTTTCTACGATCACCAGTGAAAGGGTGGGTGACCTCTTCATCAGCCAGGCTTCGGTTCCTTTCAGGACCAGCATCATTAGACTGCATGCAACACACCTGTCAGGTTGATAAATAATAAGACGAGAGTTCAGGTGGCGCGGTTTTCTCTCTGCCAGAGGCTCACAAGTGTTGCAAAGCTGCTTCAATGAAACATGATCGCTCTCTTAATCTAAGTTACTTCCACTTATGTCATAACAAGCAGATGGTATTTACAAAATTAATCTCATGGCCCGACCCCACTAAGGGACAAGGGTGTCAAGAAAATGGATGGATGGATGGGTCGTGCTTTTAGAGAGACGTCTCATTCATATGCAACGATAAACAGTTCAAGTAATGGAGGAAACCAGGAAGTGAGGAGGTCAGGGTTTAGCTCCATGTCGCAGGAATCTGCCTGTTAGGTGCAAATTAAAGCGTCAAAGTAAAGAACACTCCATAAATAGTTTTGTCCATCAGCTGCTCGAAGACCAGTGACATCCCATAATCAGTCTGTGGTCGTCAGGGCGATAATGATAAAGCTGTGGCTAGAAGCCGAAACGGCCAAAGTAAAGCAAAGTCAGAAACTTGTTTTCTTCAAAGGTTAAACATCCAATCAGATCCTGATCCTAATCTGGGAACAAACGTTTGGTAGCACTTTATTTGAAGCTGTCATACATATTAATACGCTGTCATAAATAATGATGCTTTTCATGCAAAGTTGCTTTAAAAGTCAATTAAAAGTGCTGTCTTTGCATTAACGTGTCATTATGTACCAAATAATGCAAAGTTAATGCAACTTTTAATGAAACTTTAAAAGCAACGTTGCACTAAGTGTTATGATATTTCATGACAACAGCCATAAACATTCATAAAGTCTTATTTATACAGCAGAAAATACCTATGAACCTTCAAAAGTTCTGCACCTAATTTTTAATTATAAAAAGTCCTGGACAGAAAGAAAAGTTCTTGATCTCGTAGAAAACATTTCTCTGTCCTCGTTTCTCTTTTCAAAGAAAAATACTCTCCTTAGAATAAATAAATAAATAAATGCCTTTATTCTAGGAACAATCTATTCTTTGGAAAGAATCACAACTTGTATTACATTCCAGGAACATAACAGAAAGAAAAACTCGCACATGAGCCACGACTGCAGCTGTAATAAAAAGGTGCTGAAGTTTTACCTGTGTGATTGTGATTGTAGCATTCAAAATAGGCAAATCCACTCCAGTAGTTTATCTGATGCTGTTTACATCCACCAATCCCATCATGCATTGGGGCTTATTGCCAGACTATAATGCAAACACCCCTGATGCACTGTAAAACATTTGCTTTTACTATCTTCTACTCTTTAAGTGAAATAAATGTATGAAGTTTTAGATTTTGAACCTAAATGTGAGTTTGTGAAAGATAAAATTACAGCAGTAAGTTGTGTTAACTTTTTATTAATTTTGTTAAACCTCCAAGAGTTTTTAGGTTAGCACTTAAAAAACTGAAATAAGAAAAAGACAGGAGTGGGAACTATTTCCCAGAATGCTTAGCGGCATGTTTTTGTCTCCTGAGGTGGAAGTGTGTTACATTTATCTGACTCTTGTGTGTTATTAAAGAAAACGTTTATTTTAAATTTGAAAATTTTGAGTTGAATTTATTGAGATGTTTAATAAAATTCATGATCAGATCAGAAATTTTGTTCATGCAATTTGAAGCAAGAATTTAAATTATTCTAAAGTAAAATAAGTAGTTATTATTGTGAATGAAATAATAGAGAAATGTGCCTCTTTAACTAATTATTTGGTTTAAATTGCATCAAGTTAAAACTCACAATTCAAAATTAATGAATTTTAAAAACAGAGTTTAGACAACTTGTCTCTTTGTTAAATCAACTTCATGAACTTTAATTTCTGAGTTAAAACCAAAACAATTTTATTTATAGACTTAAATTGCATTTAGTTAAATGTTTTACAGTGCAGTCAGTTACCTACAACAGCTGAAAGTTCAGATGTTAGTCATAAAGGAGTGATTCACTGTAAAACAATGATTCACCTTCACCGTTTAACGCCTCTCCAGAGCAGACGTCACAACAGAAACAGAGGAAAGTGATTTCTCGTTTCCGCTTATTTTTTATAGTTTTCAGTCCTGGTTTCTCACCTCACAGGTTGTAATATTTACGTCTGTGGTCTGAGACTGCAATTTAAAAGGTTGATTTTGTGCCTGGTGAGACATTTATGTCAAATTTAGTTGATTGTGATTGATTTTTATAAACAGGAAAAGGGAAAACACCACTCTTCACCATTTTACCTTTACAGGTAAAATAGTCCATGTCTTAAAAATGATCTTTTGTTCTCATTAATTTTGAGACGAAGCTTCATGGTGTGCCAGACTGCAATTTAAAATCAACTTTTTGCCTCATGTGACTCATAGGTCAGAGTTAGGTGGATTAATAACTATAAAAAGAAAACAATCAGCTGAAAACAGTCAGCATAAGGAGAAAATCAGCCAAAGAAAACAACATAAGACCTTCAGAAACTCTGGGGACTTTTGATGAAGTCCACTTTGAAAGATTACAAGAAACCGTCTGGCTGAAAAGAGACTTGTAAGATTGTGAAACGCATCCAGCCTTAATGACGACATTCGTACAGAATGATTATTTCAGGAGAAAATAATTCCTGCAAGCTCTAATTGCTTCCTTAATCACACTCTTGGAAAACATTACGATTAGAATTAAGAAGCATCAGATCATTGAACAGTTTGAGAAAATCAGTTAAACAAATAATCAAAACTGCAATCCAGTTTTAAGCGAACATCTTTAAACAACTTTAAACGTTTGTTTTTATCGGTGCAGCTTACTTTTTATAATTGCTCATTTGTACTATTATTAACCATTTCTTGTAATTTCCAGTAAATTATTTTTTCATCCATATGTGTCAGTTATTTTACCGTCAACCTGCCAGATGAAACTGAGTTTGACAAGAATCTCAAACTCATTTTCGTTTTGGGTCATGAATGCACTTAAAGGGCCAGAATATATTGATAAAACTTCTTCACAAACTTTTAAAATATAAACAATTTCTTAAAATTAAAAATTGTTGAACATCTTTTCAGTCCCTCCAGGATTTCATGATTTTTTTGTGACTTTTTACAATAAAAATTAAAGTGTTTCTGTACTAATTTGTAAATGTTTGCGCTTATTTATGACAGTAAATGTGGCTTGTTATTACTCGCTACATAGACATCAATTAAAGCTGAGGCAGCTGTTTAATACAAGTAAGAAAGTTTTTGACAAATTTTGAGAAAAATCTGTAATAAACTCCCAATTATTAGCACAAAAAATTGCAGGGATTTGTTGATTTTACATAAATTTTCACGATAATTCTCAAGAAACTGGAGGGACTGATTGATATAATTTGGCAGTAAACAGATAAAAACTGCATTGATTTGAATGATAACATAATATTTAAGCTCTTAATGTTTAGTCTAGAATCTAGAGGGCCACATAAAAAGCCTTCACGGACTGGATTTGACCCACGGACCTTGAGTTTGACACGTGTGATCTACCATATTTGCAAATTCAAAGGAAAGGCCCATGTTGTAATACACTAAAAGAAGATGGCAGGATTAAATATAAAATATCAAATGTTTTTACGGTCTGAAGAAGAAAATAAATCCAAAGAAATTAGCTTATGCTATGAGTACTTATGTGTTAAAACATTAGCTGAAAACTCTCCAGAGTAAAAAAAACCTCTGCTGCGTCTGTCTGTCTCAGATGGAGCGAAGGGAAACCTAGCAACAGGCTGCAGAGGATCGAGCTCATCGCCGCTTTCACATCATCAAGGTACAGACGACAAACCACACACACACACACACTCCCATACAAACACACAGCCTCTCCTGCAGCTCAGAGGGCAGAACACAGAGTGACACAGGAAGCACATTACACACCGCGTTGATCCCGACACGTCCCACCCTGTTGATCCCAGCTGGAAACCCCCACTGAGCGCAATTCGGCAATTATGAAAGCCTCTAAATTGACACAATTTTCTCTGACACTGCTTGGGTCAAAGGAGCGAAGAGAAGCTAAGCGTATTTAGTTGAAAAGCCAGGTAAGATGATGCATCTGTTTGCGCTAAATCAGCGGAGCCCTTTCACTGTTGATGCTCTGATGCTTTTATCGTTTGGAAAACAGAACCTGGAGAAGACGGATAAAAGCCGATTGTTTCCTCTCGCGCTGGCATTTTCAGACTCTTACATGGGCACGTGTGGCTGAAAACGTTTTTTATTTCCTGCAACGACGACAAATGGTTCCCTCAGAGACTCTGCCATCAGCTGTAATCACTTTTTAAAGATGTTTCAACTGAATAAAGCCGAGGTTAGGACAGACAAATTGAATAAAAGCCAAAACGTTCAGTACATGAACATGTTGCCCTGATTCATTAAAAGATGTTCTTCGTCTGCAGCAAATTGTATTAATTTAAAATATAAAGAGCCAAGACTGAAGTAACTCCTTTACTTTCAAAGCTCAAACTTAATGACTTTACACTCCACTTAAAATCACAAAAGACTTTTGAATAACTTCAATTTTTGCTTTTTAACCCCAAACAGAAACTGTTTTTGAAGAACTGCTTCTTATTTTTGAAAGCCTTTCACAGACCTAAGACAACTGAATGAACTAATGAATGAAACAAATAACCAGCTGTTTGTTTTTTTGTTCTCTTCTGAGTCTAGATGAATAAAATGTCAGAGTAATAAATATTTTATTAGTGGCAGATCTGCAAGAAACGACGTCAACCAGCAGAGCTCACCTGTTTTACCAGCTGATGCTGAGTGTGATGTCATCCGCTGAGAGGTTGCCAGGCAACCGATCGCTTTCTTTCTCGTATGTTTATGTGAAGTGAAGTGACCAGTTGCAGCTTTCAATCGATGTGATGACAGTCAGCGATTCCCTCGGTGCTGCAGTTCAGATGCAGATGCAACAAAAATCAAGTTTGAGTTTAAACAAAGTGACTGAATCAAACAGACGAGATTGGAGTTTTGCATCTGTCATTTCATAAATTTGATTATTTTGAAGACGTTAAGACGTGGATGGCCTTAAACTTTTCTAGTTTAGGTGAAGAGACACCAGAGGTTTGTGTGTTTGGCCTTTTAGAAATTTCTGAAAAAATCAGTGGCTAAAAACTTGTGAGTTTTCAGAGGATTCTAACTTTTGAAAATCATTTCAGAGCCATCCAGGTGCCAATCTGTCACAAAACACGGCAACACAGTTACTAACAGACACACAAGTGGGACCACATCCGTACACTGGCTGCCACTCAGTTTTTATTATTTATTTTTAAGTTTTGAAATTGGAGAACAGTTTCTTGTTTTATGTCTCCTTTCTCAAATGTTGTTATGTTTTTCTTAGCTCATTTGATTATTTAAATGTACAACACTTTGGTCAAAATCTGTTTTAAATGTGCTGCATGAATAAAATTTACTTTATCGTTGTAACTTACAAACCACCAAACTAGAACTAGTTTGACAACCTGAAGTAGGCTGAAACATCTCAATATGAAAAACGTCAAGCACTTATATAAAGAAATTCAACTACAAATGAGAAATAAAGTTATTAACATCTATAAAAAATAAGAAAATAAAGCTCAATAAATCAAATTGCAGAGATTTAAGACCTGATGTGTTGAAATTCTTCTGAAATAAAAGCAGAAGGTTCATTTTTGTGTGGAAAATAATAACTGTATAATAATATGTTACTGTTATTTTGCTTCACTTCGACTTGTTTGCATCCTTTGCACCAGTATAGAACTGCCTACATCTTACTGGGGAGACTGGAGGGGATTCAGGATTCAAGCTGTCATATGTTTTCTCTCGCGGTGCCAAAACGATGTGGGACTCAGTAAAGTGTGAACAGAGCTGCTGTTAATAATCATGATCATAAAGAAAATGTCAGATGTTTGTTTCTAAATGGAATAATTAAGATTATGGCAGATTTATTGAACGCACCTCTGTGGACTAATTTCTTCCAACTGTATCATCATTTGATACAAATAAAAAGAGATATTAAAGTTGTGATTATAGATGAGTCTTCTGGCAATAAAGACTCATATTCTAATGTAATCTTTATCCAATCAATAAAATTAGATTTAAGGCGGTATTGTTGATGTGTGTGAGGTGATATTCCCACTCCACCACCTGAATAAGCGATAAAACGGATCAGTCCAGCATCTGGCTGATGGGATGTGACGTGTTTCTGTCGTAAATCATATTATGTTTATATTGAGGCTCCTCTGTCCGACCACAGAGGAGAACGCTTTGCCGCTTCGTCTTAAATTTGTTCGTCCTCAGATAAGACATGCCAGGTTTTCCCTGGCTGCTCGTGTTCTGGCATCTGCATCTGTGCAGCAAACTTATGCAACGATATTTCAAAATTAGGAGATTTGTGAAGGTAAGTGGGTTTATGCAAGGGCATCGGAGTAAAAAGGGGTCTGAACACGTAACATTTCAGATTAATGCTTGCAAAATACCATTCTGCTGCATAATTATTTCTAATTTTGTGTTGGTCTATCACATAAAATTTGAAAAAAATCTTTCAAGTACATGAATAAATTTGTGTAGTTGTGCATAAGATGAAAAAGAGTGAAATCAACAATCCTTTTGATTGGACACTTTGAAGAAAGTTGAAATATATTAAGTGTTCTTGAACTATGACTAAAATTTTAGATCAGTGCTAGTATTTGGCTGTAAATACTTTGTTTATTTACTTGATAAAACCAAATGGGATAGAAAAATGTTGGGAATCCGAACAGAAAGAGGATAAAAAAAAACAGTTGTTCATGTTTTATATCGTACAATTAAATATTTAGTTTCAGTTCTTTCGGCGCCAACCAGGAGAAAACAGAGAAAATGGACCTTTGAGGGTTCATTTTGAAAGTAGTGTAAATAATGCCAAAATCCCCAGATTAAAACAACGGGCAAAGCGTAGGCGTCCCTTTGAGACCCTGCTGCATTAATCCTGTGATCAATCTCCTGCAGGGTAAGCTCTTTCAAAACAGCTTTTGGATAAACCTTCAAACGCAGCAAAAATAAATAAAAAAAACACCTCTGAGTTGTCCTCATTACATAACTTCTACAGGAGACCAGAGCCTGATGTTCACGTCTGAAATATTTGTCTTCACAGGCAGATTTTTGACTTTTCCTAAAAGTTTCTGTCTTTTGTTGTAAATTGTGCAAAGTTTTTTAGGGTGAAGGCAAACCGCTCACACTATCCCCTCAAATCAAAAAATATTGAGCAAATCTCCAGCAGGCTTTAGTGCAGAAATACGATTTAGGGGCTGAAATCCATTTTACTCACTTCTAACGTCATGGATTATCTGGAATTGTTTCAGATTTCTTATGTTTTGGGGGAGTTTTGCAGAAAGTTGAAGAAATTAAAACTTAGCGATGTATTGATTGGAAAAACATCAAAGTGAAAGTATTAAAATCCAAATGTATAGTTTGAATATTGATCTTAAATCAGTTGATTACCACTGAATCATATGTTTTGACAAATTGGACAGTACATTTTCTCCACCATTTCCTTTCTCTTCTTCTTTTGTCCATGACAGGAATGGTGACATATCCTTAGGAAAACTCAGCAGGTGGCATAAAACCGGAGAAGAAGAAAAAACACGGCGAGTGTGAGAGTTTGGAGACTCACATTGGAGGTGTTTGACATTAACGTCACAAGACATACACACACTTGACAAACAGGGTCATGCAAAGAAGCAACAGAAGGGTAAACTCTGCTGTTCTGCTAAAGATGAAAGATTTCTATTGATAGGAACAAATTCATGAACCGATCACATTTGCAGAGCTGTCAATCTTTTGGAAATGAGCTGCTCCCTGCACACTTTCATCAAATAATTATGACACAATTAACAATTAATGAGAACTTTGATTGAAGTTTAGCAAACAGAAGTGAAAGTGAAAGAGGGGCAACAGGGTAATAAAAGCCCACTAGGTTTTGCAATAGCCCTGAGCCTATGTTTAGAAAGTATAATATAACAGTACTTAAGGTCAGCGTTTGCAACCAGTCAGTTTATGTTATGCAGAAGTTCTGAAAACGGCCGAACTTTAGTGGAACATGGATCGCAACAGAAAGGTCAGGCCTCGTCTAGACGGCTCGCTGCTCCTCCTGCGACTGCTGTGTGGAAGGCAGCGTTGCACCATTCCTGCTGGTATTTGTTTTTTGTAGGTTGTGTGATTTTAGAGGATCACAAAGAGGTGCCTGTTGGTTTCTGGGAAGCACAGACAACATAAACGTAAAATAGCTACAAATTAAGAAGAGGTTAAGCCAGGTAGAACAGGTGGGTTTGGAGAAGTAATTTCTAAAAGTTATAATAGTTTTTTTTTAAGTGTGGAGTGTTATTCTTTTTTTTTTTTTTTTGTAATAGTCAGTAAGTTGATATGAAACTCCACAATGAAAACACCCAAAGCAGAATAATGGTTTTGGGATGATACGTTTTAGAGAAACAATCAATCAAAAAATCTATTAAGTTTATTTGTGTAGCACATTTTAGCAACAAGGCGGTTCAAACTGCTTTACATCATAAAAACACAAAGTAATAGAATAGAAGGATTATATTTGGTCAACATCTGAATGTTAATGTTTCATTTGTAATGTTTCAAAAGCAACTCTAATCAGGTGAGTTTTCAGTCAACATTTAAACACAGTCAGTGTTTTGGTTGTTTTGCAGTTTTCTGGAATTTTAACATTTTAATATAAAATGGCGAGAATTAAAATATATCTCACCATTCTTTCATATAGAATGGTGAGATATATTACTATTTAATATAAAATGGTAAGATTGGAAGGAAAACATGCACGTGAAACCAACATAATAGAAAATATTTTCATTGTTTGTCACTGTCACTAAAGTCTGACTTCATCCTGTCGTGTTTTGGCATTGATGGAGGTGGAGCCTCTTATTCATGTCATTATATGGTAATAACAGACAGCAGCAGGCTGACACAAAGTTGAGGTCAGCAGCTTTTTTTTACTCAGTGTTGCTTCAAAGAATTGGCCTCCAGTTTACTGTGTCAGATCTGTGGCAGCATGTCAAAGTCTGCTGAAGTTCCCTTGGGCTTTTTCCTTTTATAGCAGCTTCGCACTGAGACAGTAAACACTTCAGCAAGAGCAGGGTTTCACATTTAAAACAGTTAAAATAAAATAAATGGGATCCGACTGACTAAGTGCAAACTTTGGTGAATATTTTACCTTAAAAGGGACATGAGAGGCTATTAAACGTCAGACTACAGACGCTTTTCAAGGGAACAGAGGATGACCTTAATATCCAAGCTTCTCCTTTCTGCTTGAGTCTGAGGGACAGAAAAATCAAACGTCTGCACTGTGCAGAGCAGACATCTTTAAGCTTGGGCAAACATCCGGCGCACAAATCCAATATATAAAACTTCTGATCGGTATTAATCTGCTTAGTTTGTTGGAATCTGCTCAACTCGTTCCCACATGAACGTTTCAGCACATTTCTTGGAGTGATCAAAAATACACGTTTGTGGAGAATTTAAGATTCTCCACAAACACCGACAGAAATATGAAATCTTCAAAAAGGATTTATAAAATGAAGAGATTTCTCCAGCCGTGTCAGAGAAAAACTTCAGAGTGGAGAAATCTAGAGACTTAGCAACCAAACACCCAACTCAAGGATTTAAAAGCTCTCTTATGTGAACCAAGTCTGCATGTAGTTCACCAAAGTGGTGACCTAACAGCTCATGACATTTAGATAGACAAACCCTGACTCACTTTTGTCCACATAATCAATCTGTATTCCTAGTACGGTAGAGTGAAAAATGTCAAAATGCTAACAAAAACTAGCATGCACACACACATTCATGTCTAAACAGACTGGCAGGAAGCCTGAATGCATGTGGAGAACAACCAAACTCTGCAGAAAGATCTCAAGCCTGGATTAGAACCCAAGACCTTCTTACTGCAAGAAAACACTGCTGCAGTTCCACCTACAACAAATTTATCTATCATATGTTTAGACTGTGGGAACGAGCAGGATTACCTGGAGAGAATCACCCAACAGCAACAGAAGGCTCCTAGATAAGATCTCAAATAGTGCTAAAAAAATGATAAAAGCTTATAATTAATGAATGCTAATCATCTGTACTGTCTACTTTGACAACAATACAAGGGTTTTAGTCAATTATCAAATGCAAACAAACTGCAAGTTGATTTAAGAGGATACCTCCAAATGGTGTTGTTCAAAGTAATTAGGGTTGAATAATTAGACAAACACTGTAGATTAATTTTTGTTGGATAAGTGCAATTAAATTCCTTTTCTTAAGAGATGAAAATAATTCATTAGTATCTTTACCTCAACCTCCTGTGATTATTTCACCAGAAAAAGGAGGAGATATTCTGTCTTCACTGCTGAATCTGCCATTTCTAGAAACATTGCATCTGTTAAGGAGCATTGCAATAATCCAGGCACAATCAATACTTTGGTTGCCTGAGGAGCTGTGAGACGTTTTAAAGGAAGGTATCGGAAAACGTCTTTGTTAAGAATCCTGATTTTCCTTTGTGGATATTTAATCCAGTTTTTCTTTTGCAGAATTCAAACTGAACCAACAGATTTTTTTTTATTTGATGTTGACAGTTGTTTTGGATTGTTTTCCACTTGAGGACCAGTTTCTGGATAGTTCTTTTACGGTATCTTACTAGAATATAATCTCCCTTCTACAGGCCTCAGACGACTCTTTGAATCTCACTCTGACTTTAGAACATCAAAGTCTGAGGTATAAAGAGAGAAAAACGTCCTTCAAAACGCCGAGTCATGGTTCTTTTCTCATGCACACCTGAAGTGATTTGCCTGTGTCCAACTTTAGTGCTTTTAAGGTGGAATAACTGTGGGATTATCCTAATTTATTCTTATTCTTATTACAGTTTATATAAAATTGTGTTTTTGTGGATTTATATCAATTGAAATAGCTTTTGTGCATAACAGTAAAGTGTATTCAGTCAACGATATTGTAACTTCCTGGGTAATCGTATGTTGCTGTTCTAAAAACACAATAATCAAAGCCCGTAATTTTGTTCCAACATGTCGTCAAAAGGGCCACAAACGAGAAGAGTATTTTAAATTTGGTTGCAAACACTTGCAGGAGTCTGAGAGGGCTTGCAGGTCTTCTCCATATTCTTTAAGACCACCCGTGAGAGGGCAGGTTTAATCTTAGCAGAGTCATTATGCTGCACTGCAGGCTGCTGTACCATTATCGCCTTGTTTCTCCTCGAGCAACAGAGTGCTGTTTACTGCCATTAAATCAAACGCCGTCATGTTGGGTGTTTTCTCCAGACTTCTGTCAAGAAAACAAAATTACATCCAGATATATTTTATTTATTTTTTTGCTCTTGTCTGTTACATCATGTCTATAGTACACACATGGAGTGTTTTATAACTCCTTTGTATTGGGAACAGCCTGCTTGTGCTCAGCTTGAAATACCTCTAACGCCCCCTGCTGGTGGATTTATCGCGAGACTTCAACAGATCAATTGCAAGATGCACTGAAAATGAATGTCACCGGTTTTTTTTGCCAGTGGAAGGGTTTTAAATCATGATTGCAGCTCAGTTTGTTGCTGTAATCCCTTCACCCACATATTTCTATCAATGATCCTATACATCACAAGTGTCAAACTTAAGGCCCGTGGGCCAAATCTGGCCCGCCACAGCGTTTTATGTGGTCCTATAACACTAAGTGATTTTATATGTGATGTTATCAATCAAATCAGTTTAGTTTGTATCTGTTTTTTACTGACAAAGTATAATGATCAGTTCCTCAAGCTTCTTGAGAAATGAATGGAAATTCATGCAAAATCAACAAATCCCTGCATTTTTTGCGTTAATAATTGGGAGTTTATTGCTGATTTTTTTTCTAAAATTGTCAAAAATGTCCTTACTTGTATTAAACAGCTGCCTCAACTTTAATTGATGTCAGATTATAGTCCATGATCTATACAGCGAATAATTAAAATTTGTACTTACCGTAATAAATAAGTTCCAAATTAGTACCACAAAAACATTTATTTTTATTGCAAAAATATCCCAAAAAGTATCACAAAGATGTTCAGCAATATTATTTAATAATAATTATTATTTAAGAATTCATTGACATTGATTTGATTAGTTGCTGGATAACAAGACAGGTTTGAGAGAGTTGCTATTTTTACTTTCACCACTAGATGTCAGCAGAAATTATTCAATGATCCTTTAATGCACTTTGGACAACAAACAAGGCAAAGAATCACATGACAAAAAAGTATTGGATTGAGAGTGTCCAGTTATCATTTGATCAGCTTTAATCAGGAGAACCATACTGTTCCTAAAGATTAATCATCAGCAGGTTTTCATGCACTTATTTGAATAATAAAAAAAAAAAAATCTGATTAAGGTCAAGTTGTGATGCATAAAATTTGTCAATTTTTCATTGTTTGTTAGATACAAAATTTCTAAATCTATCAGAAATCCTTTAGCCAAGGAAAACCTGACTGATGATTGAATCTAATCAAGCAGTGGCTTATTTATTTATTTATTTATTTATTTATTTTTGTTAAACGTATTACATTGTGTTTTGATAAATGTATCTGACTTATTTAGTTTATTTAAAAACACCTTGAATTATCTTCAATGGTGCTAAAAATACATTTGTTTTGCCTTAATGAAACACAAAGTCTCAGAAATTAATTGTTTTATTTCTGAACATTTTACTACATTTTACAGGATTTTGAAGTTGAAGTTAATGAAAAAATTATACTTCATACTACTAAAAGCTATTTGTTCACACTTTAAAATGAAAAAATAAACTGTTCAGAGTAGAAACAGGAAGCATAAGATGCTAGCGGAAATGCTGTCAAAAACTTTTATTTTGAAGGCACAACTTCCGGTAACACTTTGGAATGTTAGCTTGACTTCGTCTTTTCCTTTCTGGAACCTAAACGTTGGGATAATTCAATGGGAAGGTGAAGGCGAAGCATGCCCCTCTGCTGAAAGGTCAATAAGGACTCTTTTTGGGATTTTAGTCTTCTCGAGGATAAAGAATACAGCCGAAAACTATTTCTACACCGAAAGCGGTAAGTTGAGCAAAGTTTCATTGAAGTTTTGTTCAGTTTTCTGGCAGAATTCAAGGTTAACGGGTTGTTTGTTCTGGCGTCGCTGGAGCGCTGGCTTAATTTAATTAACGACTCCAGCTGCAGTTTCTTTGTGTAATCTATAAGCCGTCACCCCGTAGCTCTGCAAATTAATTGTTTAATTTATGTAAAGTATATATAAAAAGTTTTGGGGTCTTTTTAATATATCTTAGTAGAACGTTTGGTCACTTTAATCATTGTATGTGAATTACTGAAAATGTTAAATCTATCTATAGGCTATGAATGTTTTTTGCTTTTACACTGATTGTTTTCACATGCCCTTTAAATAACTGTGAAGTATTGCGTTTAAATTATATCAATTTCGTTAAGACGTTTTGGAATATTTAGTGTTCATAGTTGCAGATTAAAGTATGAACTTTAATGTAATTTATTAAAAAGCATTTTTTTATGAAATGGGGGAAGGGGGAAGGACAGACGAATGGAGTGTTTTATTCTTAGACCTTAAGCAACTTATTAGGAGGAGATGGGCTTTTTATTAAGGTCAGATGATGCAGATTTAAACCTTTCCAGATAATATTTACTCAATATCTGGTTCCAGTAGTAAACAAAGAAACTTTACACCAATTTAATGACAAAACAACTAGAAGTGCAGCATATTTTTAAAAAACTTTTTAATATATATATAATTACTGAAACATTGTCTATGATATTCAGGGTTGTCAACTTCAAAGTTCATTTTTATGCTTTTTGCTAGAAATGCTTTTTACCCCTTACAGCTTGTTTTTGTTACAGCTTAGTGTGTCAGTTCAATAAATGATCTGATTTATATAAAAAGTGGCCAGGAAATAACCTAAATGGAATCTGTTTACATAAAGTAGAATATGAATAAAATCAAAGAAATAATTACGTCTAATTAGTTGTAATTGTGATTTTTAACATTTATATTGTGATGACAATTTCCATTAAATATATTACGCAGCTTAAAGATTGCTGGTTAACTCATTGCTTACTAATCTACTGACCAAACTTTCCTTTTTATTCCAGGTTGGTAAATAGAAAACACAAACATCAGTCAGTTGATATGTTGGCGGATCTATATGCATAGATTTAAAGAAGCAATGAAGTTGTCTAAAATAAAACAATCTACTGAAGTCAACTTGAGGCCTGAAAGACAAAGAATATATTTAAAAGAAAACTTAATATTTAATATTTAGACAGTAATGCTCCTTTTGTGCACCTGGGATGCAGCAGAGTGTCACTAAAGGAGCTTCATGCCTGGGGGGACATTGGGATTTTTATAGCTACAAAATTGCTTGGATGCTGTTTAATTTTTCACACACTAGGCATTTAAAATATGAAGGTAGACAGTTAAATATGTTTTAATCACAACCTAACCAGTTATTGAAATATTAAATGATAAAAATCACTCCTTTTCCTAACTAGCATTATTACGGTTTTACCTCCTGAGAAACTCACTTTCCACCCTCTGAACATTAACACATCTGCCCACTGAATGTGTTCAAAAATTCATGCAAGTTAATATTTTCATTTAAATGTTTTGACTTCAGTTTTTGCCCAAATAGTAACTTTTACATTTCCATTGATTTTTGTACCATTTTTGCATAATGGCAGCTTCTACTTAATAAAGAAAAAACAAAACATAGAATATGAAGTCCTGATTATTCATAAGCTGCAATAATATATGTTTCTTTGCAATAACGCAATGAAATACAGCAGAGGGACATGTTTGTATAGACATTATCTCTGCTGTCTACTGCCAGGTAACTTGTAATTTCATGAAGAATAAAGCCAATTGAAAATATATAGGTGAGGCCTTATGTGATGCCTGAATTAAAATGCATTCTAATATTTAAATTTAACTGGACACCAGTTTGGACCAACACAATGTACATGTGAGTTTTGAACTGCGGTGTAATGTTTTTAACATTGACTCAAACTGTTAACCTTTAGCATTAACTTTGGCACAAGTGTTGGTTATTAAAACTTAAAAATTGACAAAAGGATCTTATTGAACAAGTAAAATATTCTAACAATCTCAACTTGTTTTTGAATAAGTTCCTTTCCTGAGCGTTTTTAGCATTTGATTATTTGATCAAAGATGTATCAATCATTTGTTGCTCTTGTACTCTTGGACTTGACATAACATTTACATAGAATGACTGTATCTTATCTTAAAACAATGTAGAGTTTGTGAGGTCAAACCTCTGTTTTACAAATGTGAGCTAAATAAAAACCTCCCGGTGAGGATCAGCAGGACCATGCGTACCTCTCCTCTCTTGGCTTCCCCAGAACTGAAATCATAACAAAGGATTTTGTGTCCCTCCATCTTTGCAGCCATATTTGTACTCTGAGTTTACTCATCCGAGTCTTCCAAAAAGTTAGACTATTTTCCAACCTTTTCAGTTAGGAGGCTGATGATTGCATAATGACTAAACAAAAGAGTCATTTATTTGACTGTAATAGACAAAATTAGGTTTTTGTTATCAGAATACTGATAGATTTGTAGCTTCCTGTCCTTATCTGTGTTGAAGTCACGCGTCCCAAAATTGCCTGGGCCTTTCTGTCTCTGGAACCTTTTATCGTTTCTGCATTCCTTGCATTTTTGCTGTGGCGTCTTTTGGAAGAAGCAAGCTGTCACTTTCAGATTTATAGGGATGTTTACATGCTTTTAAAATTAAGATATTAGCTTAATGTAAAACATTTGCTTCAAATCATCATGGCAACAGGAATATTTTTTGTCCTTAAGAGTTGTGTAAACTCCTCCCTAAATTGAGCTCAGCTGATGCTTCAGTGTCTAGCTGGTGTGACGAATGTAATGTATGTTGTCTGTTCAGCTGTTAGCTTCAGGATTACAGGAAAATGGAAGTTTCTGAGAAGGAAGACATTTCTCCACAATATACCAGGAAGCGCTTCCTGTCACAAACTGTCAAGGTCTTCCTGAACTTTGGGATACCTCTCTTTTAGTTCTGGTATATTTTTGCATAAATGGTTTATTTCAGCATTATTTTATCTTTAAAGCAACAACTTTGAGATTAAGCCATAAGCCACCGTATCTGTTGGCTTCTTCTTGATAACAAAAGGAAAGATCTGCAGTTTTTCTTGGCTAGATGGGAAGTCTTACTCATTTCCTCCAGCTCTTTATTTTTTTATTTTTTCCACTCTTCCAATGTGATTTGTGCCTCTGTAGTTGGCCACGTGGAAAATCTGCAATAACTTGGGATCAGTGTTGCCGTGCTACCATGTGAGTCTGGGAAAGACAAAGGCTTGTTTGTGTGGCGCGTCAGTGTGGCCACCGCCACTGCTGAGAAATAAAGCAGCAGTTTAAAGTCTGGCTGACGTTTCTGTCAAACAATCTGACCTCACAGCAGCTCAGACTAAAAGTCCAGAACATCTCTCATGGGGGAGGGTAAACAAAAGAGGAGTGTTTGATGGAAGCTTGGCTTTAAAGTGGGGCCAACGTCCAAAAGTTAATTTCATATCTGCGTCATTACTTCTATATATGTATTTTAAAAAACTCTCCAGAGATTAAATAATTGTTGGCGTCTTGGGGTGTTCGCCCAGGACGCCAAACAGGCCAGGACCGCCTCTGGACAAGAGTAACGACAAAATGTGTACTTTATCAGCAAAATTCACACCATATATGTAGTCTAAACATTACAATAATTTTCCCACGTACAATCTGGATTTTATTGCGCGCTCCAGATTTAGTTAATTTTTCCAGAAATCTTTGATCAGTTGCTTCTAAACGAAAACAACTGGTTGGATGAACTCTTGATTTCTGTTCCTGATTTTCTTTTTTCCCACACCTGTCGAGACTTGTTCAGTCAAATTAAGTAAAAATCCCTACGTCTACAGATTTCTTTGGAATATTGTATGGAAGAACCCTGTAAGAACCGTTTCTAGCAAAACATTTAGGCCCAAAAAATGCAAGTTGTTTCTGCCAATTTAAGACAGTAAGTCTGACGGTTTAGCCAAACTCAAAAGCTGTGTTTCAAACTGAATGCTAAGCAGCAGTGAGGTGATTTGGACTTGCGTATAAATCTAAAAGAAAATGGAGACATTTCTGAGGATATGGAAAAACTTGACTATATCACAATCCTTTTTATTAGCACATCATTAGCATTTCCTGATCTTAACGCTAATGATGTTTAAGGTTTCCCCCAGAAAACTTGCTAAGCCTGGTGGTTGGGTGCTAGGGCGGTCAATCATAGAGCAGCCTGTCGTGTTTTGAGTTAAAAAACGTTTAAAGTCGACAGGAAATTTTAAATATCACTTGATGATTATGGGTTATTGAAAGATTTGAAGATTAACACCTGAACACCAACTATAAAGTCTTAAAAATGCAAACATTTTAAAGAGACTTAAAAAATAAGCAATGCTAAGCCTAGTGGGGGCACAAATAAAGCCTGGTGGCCCGCCAGGCTTATAATACACTGTGGGAAACACTGATGTTGTATTGTGTACCTCTAAGATAGAGGTTATTACTCATTACCCCAATCTTTACCTATAAAACAAAGTAAACTACATGTACACCAAATAAGGAGAGCATGAGTCTTAACCAACCAATGTTTTGGATGGAGACTAAATGTAAAGTCGATTTTGTAAATCCTGCCTCCATTTAGAGTCGGCCTGAACCAGACTATGATTGACATGATTCTATGATCTCATTTTCTGATTTAGATGTAGGTTAAACTTATAAATGCCGGCTCAAAGCTTTAGGTTATGTCTATAGGGGGTGTGTGTGTGGATTTAGTCACTGCATCTGTTTTAAACATCTTTGATAGAGGAGTGTAAGCATTGTCTGGAACAAGCTGGTTGGCAGAAAGCCATGAGGAAAGAAAAACACAGCATGATTTCACCATCAATGCAACTGGAAACACACACATTGTCATAGAGTCTTTAAAATGTTGAATTCATTCTTATGTTAATGAATAATGCAATGCCATTGGATCTAGATGCATTATTTTTCCTAGAAATTATAGTGCTTCCCCTACAGTGAGCCAGTTTGGTTAAGAGGTGCACATCTGCAGCACAGCTGGAAGTAGGCTGCAGATGGAAGGAGGCTTGTGAGATCAACTTTTCAGCATATGGGCAAGTAATCCTATCCTCGTATTTATTTTTTAGGACTTCTACTCCTTCCTCTCAGTCCAGCTGCTTGATGTTAAAACCAAAACTCTGCAAAAGAGACAGAGAGACTGGAGAGTTTAACGTAGGAGGAAAGTGATAAGATGAGTAATGTTTGGTTGTTTTTGGCTGCAGATCAAGTCAATGTTTTGTATTTTCATTTATGTTTAATCTTTAAGAACATTTTTAAAGTTATCCAAAAGTTTGGAACCTTCCTAATCCATATAAAATGTATGTGGTTGCAGGTTTACTCCATTTTTTTAAAAACTTGATTTTATCTGATTCTAGTTAATCTGATCCTGGATCTCTGTGACGGTCTGGTTTAAACAAGTTTGTTCCTTCATTCAGTTACTCTGAGATGTTTATGCTGTTCTCATCTTTGGGTTCCTTTGAGGCGGGTTTAACAGGAGCAGGATGCTGTGTGTGTGTGTGTTAGTCAAAACAAGCTGAACAACAATAGAGGGCTGATGTCACTGATAAATAAAAATGTTTCAGGCTCTGCTTGCAGAAAAAATACCTGCTGAAGGAGCAGTTCTGGTCTGAAAGCTAGCTTCATCTGTGCTGATAATCTATTTACACATTTCCAGTGGTTTTTTTTTTTGTTTTTTTGTTGTTGGATCATTGGAAATGTTTTGAAATGTGGAAGGTCAAAAATGTCAGCAGGGATTTTGGTACCAGGCGTTAAAGGAGACTAACCTGCTCAGGAATGTGAGTGGTGTGTAGCGCTCAGCCTCCACTCACTGTGGGTGTCTGGACTCTGTCATCAATCACAGTCCCCCCTTACAGACCCTTGTTTGGATAACCTGAGTGGTGGGATCTCATCTTGGTTTCGGGTCAGAAAATCACTAATTTATTGACTGAAAATATTTAGGAACGATATTCTGTTTAATTTTGCTACAAATGTAACCATTTGATTAGGGAGATAAATGTACAGAAGTAATTGCTGAAAAACTCTTGTCATAATTATTGATTAGTTTTAGGGCTGCCAATATTTGGAAAACATGTAGATGGTGTCTGATGGTTGCTATGGAGACTGATTGATCCCAACAGGCCACCAGTTTCTGTATATTTCCTCTTTCTGTGGTGGCCGGATAAACTTTGGTTCTGTTCCAGCCTTGTATGTCACAGTCCCAGTCGTACCAAAGTTTGTAATTATTGATCTGGATGTGTATTGTCTTAATTGAATGGAATGTTTTCTTGTTTATCCCATTTTGAAGAATGGCCAAAAGAAATCTGCTTCTGTCATGTGATGCTTATAACCCTGAGGGAAATGAAGCCTAATAAACTTTAATAAATTCTAAATATAAACCAGAAATTCTGACAGATTTTCACCTAAAATCTTATTTTCTGTCAGTAAAAATTACATCACATGTCATGTTTTAATTGATTTAGCAAAAGTTGTGTAAACAAACTTCTTCTTTGTGTCAGGCTGCTGTTATAAGGGAGCCAAAAGATGCTATTATCTTATTTAAAACTTTTCTTTTGCCAAGATAAGCTATTGGTTCCTTCCTTCTGTTCAGGAGTCTTTGTGTCACACTTTATTTACACCCCAAGGGAACACAAAGTCAGGGAAATTTGATTAAAAGTTCCTAGACACTAATCGACAGACGTTAGAAATTAGAACAGCTCTTAAATTATTTTATGGGAACTGTAATCGTCACCACTGTGATGTGAATGTGGGGGATTTCTTCGCCCTCGCATGGGGTCCCAGTTGTGGTCGAGGGGCTAAACGTGGGAACTTTATGTGCTATCCTCCGCTACACAGACGGCTGCTTATTGGATTTCAGTTTTCCAGGATATTTCCCTGAAATTACTTCCATGTGGGCTATTAAGAGTGTATCTGTAGGATGCTAGAGGGGATTTCTCATGGAACTGATGAAAGCATTTTCTTGTTCTGAAGACGACCCCGACTTTGCCTCTGAGCCGATTTCATTTCATCTTTGCTGATCTGTTCACCATGTTGAATCAGCGCAACGGGATATTTTATTTTCAGCATTCATGTATTATTACACTGTAGGTTTCTCTCAACAGCTAAAGAAATAAAGCTTCTGCCTTGAGAATGAATGATTCCCATTAAACTACGGAAATACTTGAGCAAGATGTCCGTCTGTAGGACTCCTTAACCTGAACTCCTCAGGGCGTCGTTAAAGTTAAATAGAAAAGCAAGTTATTTTCTGTTATTGCTCAGTAATTCGTTTGCGGTGGATGCTGCAAATCTGAATGGCATTTTGAAAGAGATTCCTGCCTTTTGTGCTTCAAGGAAGCCTTAAAAGTTCACATATTGAGGTCATTGGTTTAATTACACTCCTAATGCTCATTTGGTACCCTGAGGGTTCTGACCCGGTGACCCCAGCGCGGGAGGAAATGAAGCAGAGCCGCTGCTCCAACCCCCTTCCTCCCTCCTGTTGCGTCCTGGCGCTTTGCGTACTTCACACCGTCTCCATTTCTGCAAATCACATTTTGCTGGGAGTGATGAGTGGCTCACTTTAGCTACAGAGAGACATGTGATACGTGTTGAGCAGTCATGGGGATGCTGTCCAGCTTTGTTATGGAGGTTTGAGATGCCGATCATGCCAACGCTGCAAGAGTGGAGACCCCTGGGAGAATAGTACTTTTATTCCTGATAACGGCACCGGAAACGCAGCCTGCTGGGTAATAAGTATTGGAGTGGAGATCACTTTGTTTTTGTCTCTGAGGCTGAAAGGCCTGCAGGGTTAATTTGATGCAGTTTTGGAGAAGAATGAG
The DNA here is from genome assembly GCF_904066995.2 of Poecilia reticulata. Lineage (NCBI taxonomy): Eukaryota > Metazoa > Chordata > Actinopteri > Cyprinodontiformes > Poeciliidae > Poecilia > Poecilia reticulata. The sequence goes on along the minus strand of NC_088852.1, from coordinate 4,988,736 downwards.
ACCCTGTACTAGGCTGACGTACAATTCCTGATAATCCAATTCCTCTTTTTATTTAATGTAAATTAATAAAAAGAATACATCTAATCATTGCAAGTCAACATAACGGACTTGTTTCTCATAATCAGCTCAGCAAAATTGTTAGATTTTCTCATGGATTTGCTTCATGCTGCAGTTAAGATTACAGTTTTGAGGATTTCATGTGAGTAATTTGCTCATTATTCTCCCCCCCGCTCGACGGAAGTGGCTCGTCTTTCCTGTTTTTCCTCACGTAGCGGCTCAAAACATCCTTCTGAGCGACTCCCAGGCTGGATTCTCGCAGTGTAGCTGAGGCCTGACATGGTATAGCGGAGCGCTCGCATTATTACACGCTGATTACTGATATACAAAACTGCAGATTTGTGGTTGTTGTTTAGCAGAGATCTGTAGAAACTGTAATTGCTGCTGTGGTTTTTGGTTTTAATTAAGAACAGCTGGGTAAGTGCCTCTCAGGGTCATTTTTCAAGTGTTTTTCTGGATGATTATGGCTGATGGTTAATGAGAACTCAAAATTCAGTTTCACAGAAAATAAATCCCATCATCCTCTTTACTTTACTTGTCGCTGGTGCAGGAGTGGCATAATATGGCAAAACGTGACAGTTTTAGTCCAATGCTGAACACATTTTTTCCTTCCACTTAATTTTTCATAAACATTCCTGACACTCTAAACTGTCAGCGTTTTCATCAGTGAGCTTTTAAAAGCTCAACTCCCTTGAGGAGGATTGCAGTGACTATCTTCTATGATTGTGCATGGCTGCAGCATAAAAAAAGCATTTCTACATTGGGCTAATGTAATATTTAAATGTTTGGATAAATTGAACTATGGGTTTTCATTACTTGAAAGCTTTATAAATAAAAAAATAAACCTCCATACTCCTTGAAATGTACCACTGTGAAGTTTTAATATATAAAACATTTGCTGAAGTAATTGAACTTTTTCATATTTTGATTTATTGTAGTCCACCTGTTATTGTTTGGCCCTACTTGGCTGCTACTTACTTTTATGAATTGGATACATTTATTTCTGCAACAGGAAGGAATGTTTTAGCTTTTTGCAAAGCAAATCTGACTTGACGCTGCAGGGCAGCCAGACCCGCCCTACTGTTTCCAGAACACAGAAGATGAACTCTCACAATACTTTTCCTTTTATTCTTAGATTTATCATCAGGTTAAATCTGCTAATAAAGCTGAAATAGCATTTGTGCGGTTGCTGGTTTGGAGCTGAGCTTAAATCTTCCCCTCTTCCTCTTTCAGATCCGTTGAGCAGAAGATGATGTCAGACGCCAGTGAGATGTTGGCAGCGGCCCTGGAGCAGATGGATGGGATCATCGCAGGTAACCCCTCTAAACACGAGCTTTTATTTAAATGGGCAGAACGTGCTATGGGGTCTGCTCCCATCTGGAAGACGTTAAGCTGCAGGCTGCGAAGGCCACTCTCTAGTTAACTGTAACTCCTTGTCCTCCTACTTCTCCTACTTTTGCTTTAACAATGAGTTTGTGAAAAAGGAGGAGTTCTGAATTTGTCCCAAACTGCCTCTGGATCCCCGCATCTCTGCATGAGAGAAATTACAGGAAGTTTCCGTCGTCCCTGCATTGGTGGAAGCTGATGACTATTCAAGCTCTGAGTTTGGAATATGAACTTTTGGCTCTTGCTCGGTATACTTCCACTGCTGCAGATGAGCGGACCAGCCTACAAATTTACAGTCCCCACTTTTCCGCTGATGTGTGTAATTATAGCGCTGACCTTTCCAATGGGAGCGCGGCGGCTGATCACATGACACCCACCAGTCTCTCGCGTTTCCGCAGAAACCGCGGCCATCATCGAGCCTCACCTCCTCGCTGCTGTGATTGTCTGAATATTTTAGTATTCATTTGTTTATTCGGCTCCCTCGTTGTTAATCTGGGAGATCTTGATTACAGCTGACATTTAAGACGGATGACAGATGGCATGGAGCCGGCAGAGGTGCATGATGGGAACATTGTGTGTTCTGGTAAAGTCATAAGGCTGACGCTTATGAAGCAGACAGAATTAGAAACAATGCAGACATGGAGAAGATTTATTTGCTTTGTACTGTTTGATGGATTGAAGTAAGAATATAATGAACTATAATCATGGAGCTCAAGCTGTAATTTGAGTTGCTCAATTAGGAAAAGGATGATCTCAAAATAAAACACCAGTAGGCCTGTCCCAATAAGCAATAAATCAATTAATCAAATGATAAATTTATGCTCAATAATTTAAATGTTCTTTCTTTTCTTTCTTTGTTTTTTTAATAATTAAAATCGATCACCGATATCGATCACATAATTATCATTATTTTATCATAAACACTACCGGTTACATTATGTGGAAAAAGGAACCATGAATTTACCTTAATTTAGACAAAAACTTGTTTTTAATAACTTTTTCCAAGAAGAAAACTAAACAAAACAGGCATTGTGCAAATTGTACTGCTACAGTAATACTATCTTTAACTGACTGATAACATATGAAGGCTCTGAAGAGGCTAAATAATGCAAAGAGTCAAAATAAAACCTCTCAACATTGTCAAAGAAATTCAAGTATAAAACTTAACATTCAAAGGCAAATACAGGATCCATTACAATAAACAATCCTGAGTTACTGAATGAAAACTTCCTGATAGCATGGCGGCTAGCTGATTACTGCTAGTTCTGATTGGCTGTTTCTGACTGAGCAGAGTAATTATGCAGAGCAGGGAGGAGATCGATTATTTTCTCAGAGATTATTTGTCTCATGTTAGGACAGCGAAAGTTTTAATACGTATGTAAAATGTATTTTTTTAGGTTAGATGCTGCAGCTTTAAGCAGAGGTTCGGTGTGAGAGTCACTACCATGTGGAGCAGAAGCGGCGCTCCGTCTGTGAAATATTACTACCTGTAGCGCGTAGCAGCGGTTCAACAGCGAGAGCAGAACCAGCGTCTTACATCGCAGCTCGAAGACTTAAATACTTTTGTGGGTTATTTGTTTAACTTTCTGACCGTCATGCTAATCCGGGTGAGTGTTTGTAGCTGTGCGCCGCTTTACCTGCTATCTGATCCTCCATATGTCTTTTTTTACTGCAGTGAGCCTCCATGTAGCCAAACTCCTCAAGTATGTCATTATTTTGATGCCATATTAGATTCGTTGTGTTGATGAATTTTGACGTGCTTCAATTTTCCGCCGCAACACGCAAACGTCTTCAATCACTCAGTGCGTTATAGTTCCACATCGCTTAGGATTTGTTGCTGCGCGTTTGCGCAGTGAAGGAAAGAGGAGACCAGCTGCACAGGCAGGCTGCGAAATGAGATGCAGGTGATCGGTTTGTGTGATCGGCAACAAGAGACCGTGATCGGCGATCACTGATCATACACTTTTTCACAGAAATCGGCCGATTATGATCGGTGACTGATTGATCGGCACACCTCTAATTGCTATACTTGCCTAAATTAGTAAATTACTTGTTTATTATCATTTGACATTATAAATGTTTTTTTTTCTTGATGCACATTTCTAGGAATTTCCTCTACTGGTAAAATGAGGATAAAATAATCATAAATGTAAATGGATTACATTCTGATTGATGGTTGAAATGTCACAAAGTGAAAAGAAATTTAAGATAAACTGATTCATTTGAATTGGCTTTAACTCCAAAATAGTAATGTTTTCAAATAACATCACTTTCCTGGTCAGTTAGTTCCAAATTAATCTCTTTTTATGTAAATTGAAAATGCACTGAGTCGGGAGCTATGTTGTTTTAGTAAAGTTTGCATTTGCCATCATTTAAATCCAGTTTTAGTCAGAGAGGTCTGTAAAAGAAACCATTCAGATTAATAGGGACACAACAAAGCTAGTTTACTTCATCGTGTGACTTGGGTTTAATGCACATGAGGCTGTTCTCCACTTTGTTACCGTATAAAACCACCACATTTTGGAAACAGAAGTAAAAACCCGGTTGCTTTAAAAAGATTTATTTCTTTGTCATCTGCTCTCTCCTCCCACAGATTAACACTGGAAGTGTTCAGTCATAAATCTTTCTGAAAAGTTAGAGCGCAGCTTCAATGCGTCTGGGAAAACATTTGATTCTCATTTAGGTTTTCACCCCGATTTCAATTACTTCTAGTTCCGTCTTCGCTTTTACTTTTTCTTTTCCTTTTCTGACTCATCAGAAATAAATTTAACTGCCTCGTAACTCCTCTGTCCGCTCCTGAAGGCTCCAAGGCCATTGATTACTCCAACGGGCTGTTTGACTGCCAGTCGCCCACGTCTCCCTTCCTGGGTGGCTTCCGCGTGCTTCACCTGCTGGAGGACCTCAGAGCGGCGCTGGAGCTGATGGACAACGAGGAGCGGGACAACCTGCGCTGTCAGATCCCAGACTCCACCGCGGAGGGGCTGGCAGAGTGGCTGCACGGACGGACAGTAAGAGGGAGGAGAGGAGTTTTATGACCTGGAGGCTTCCTAAGCTGTAATTGATGTCTGTGTTTAAACCACTGGAGCCACTTCATTCCCACTGCTTTAATGACGCAGTGAAAGATGGAGGGATTTCAGCCGCTGTCGTCGCAGAGACCCGACTGGTTCTGATAAAACACGGAGGAGGAAAGATGAATAATGTCTTGTAGATGTATGAATTTAAAGTAAATTTTCAGACCCAGATGAGTATGAAAAAGGAAAGTGTAGAAAACTTTGCATCAGCAGCCAAAGCTCAATGTATGGGTTAAAATGATTTGTCTCTTTAAAAATGTAGTCAAGCAAGAAAGAATTATGGAGCAGAACATGTATAAATATTTATTTTTCTGCAAGAGGAGGAAGCTTGACATCATGACTTGACAAGGACATTACTGTTTAAGCTCTGAGCTGTGTAAGCTGCTAGAGGTGTGCATCAATATCTCCATTATCTTCATTACTCACTAATTTGTGGCACCAAACATGCAGAGCAGGTGAAGCTGAGGCGTCTTCTCAGGTTTCTCTGATTATCAGTGAAATAAGAAGTCTGCCAGTTGTTTCCACCTAGTGGTTCAGTGTCCTTTCCTACTAATTTAAGCTTTATTTCAAGGTTCCATATCTAAATCTTGATCTACTTTCATATTTCCACTCTGAAAATGGTCTGAAATACGATGGAGAACTTTGTAATAACTTGAATTTTGGCCTGAAAACCAAGTAGGAACTTTGATTGTTAATCAAATGTATACAACAGTTGAAGAATTTGGTTCTTATTGAATTTAGATTTGAGCCAAAACCCAGGAATCTTAATAATTTGCAAGACATGATTTTTCCTGAAAAGATGAAGATGAGACCTCAGATTCATCATTGACTCGCCGTGGTGTACCAAAACATTTGGGGAATTCCCACAATTTAATTTACTGTCATCTTGAATTGCATATTTAACTAAATTCCTACATTTATGACGTCAGTTGATTATTATTTTGGTCCAGATAGCGTATATAGTGGCCTGAAACATGCAATTAAAGAATCCTAAGAGGTTTTTTATTGGCCCAAATCTTAGCAAGTCATCCTATTTGCTGAAGGCTGAGATAAAGGCAGAATAAAATAAAGATGGCTCTTTCATCTCATGTGACTCCAGTGTTGAGATTCTGTTTTTGTTTTCTTTTTTGCAAACTGAGATTTTGATTGCTGCATTTCAGGCCTTTTGTTGTTGCACACAATGATAAAAATTAACAAATTGATGCTCTTTCTAAAATAATTATGCCCTCGATATTTTTTTTTTCACCCATCTTTTGTTGATTCCTTTGAAATATGAATTTTGGCTTCCTTTGTGACAAACGGCAGAAATGACGGCCTGTTGCGTTTCTTTCAGACCAACGTCCACGGCTCTGAGGCCGTCTACCAAGACCGCCTTTCACGGCTGGAGAGTGACAAAGAGTGCCTTATTCTGCAGGTTTGTGAAGAAGAAAAATGTCCATTCATTGCTGCAAAACACGACAATTGCTCACAAATATCCAATTTGGTTTGATTGTATAAACTTGCTGTGTATTTAGCTGAGCCAAGGAGGGCATTGTTTCAGTTTTCTGGTGGGAAAGGGGCAAATTTAAGCATGAAATACTTAAAAAAGACCAATAATTGAACTATTATAGTGGCTATAATACATATAATTTCAAGCTGCTATGCATGAAATAATGGAAATGCACTACGACAACAATTATATCCTTCATTTATTACCTCATCTTTAATTTTTCTGCAAATATGGAAAAAAAACGAGCCTGAGTTTTCATTCATACCAGATAAGGGTTAGAAAGTCAGGTGTTTTTTTAAAAAATTTTTTTATTTATCTCTTTAAAGTAGAGTTTTCATTAGCCTAATCATTGGTTGTGGTTCTCCAATTTTCCAGTGTCACATAAACTTGTAATTGTTTTATTCTATGTTTTCGCTGCAAAAACACCAAATCTTATCAAGTATTTTAGTACTTAATATTGATGAAAAAGTACCAGTTTCATTGGCAGTTAAATTTATTATGACAAGACAATTTCCCCAAGTTATAAGTGAAATGATCTGCCAGTGGAACTAGAACTTTCTCATCAATATTTGCTTAAAATAAGCTCCTAAATCTGCCTGAAAAGGTACTTGTAAGTTAGTTTTTCTCACTGCAAGTGTATTAAGATATTTGCACAAAAAATGAGACTAAAAATAAGTTTTTTAAATGGTTCATTAGATTGCAAAGCTCTGTTTTAGGGTTCTTAATATTGGGATCAAGTCGGGTTAAGCTCCATAATTTTAACATTTTAAACATCCTAATTGAAGTTGTCGTTACTGCAGGTCAGTGTGTTGACAGACCAGGTGGAGGTGCAGGGAGAAAAGATCCGGGACTTGGATAAAAGTCTGGAGCTTCATCGGGAGAAGCTGAACGCTGCAGAAGAGCTGCTTCAGCAGGTGAGGCCGCCGCCGTCATTAAAGGTAGACGACTGGAAATGAAAGCCGTTACTGTTTTAGAAAAGGCTGTGCTGCTTTACTGACCATCAGGAGCTGCTAAACCGGACGGCGTTGGAGACCCAGAAGCTGGAGCTGATGACGGAGGTGTCGAGTCTGAAGCTGAAGCTGGCCACTTTGGAGAGAGATCACAGGGGCAACGAAGTAAGACGCCCCCCATCCGCTCTTTGAAAATGTACTTTCAGTGGCTGTGAAGTGGAGCAGATATCTTTTGAAGCTGCACCTGCACCATGAGTCCTGGCGGCCGTCCAGTCCGTTCAGTCATTGTTTTTAGAGTCACAAAGGTCCGTCTCGCTCGGCTTCAGGACTCGGATCTGTCATGTGGTGTTGGTTGAACTGTTTTAGGGGGTCACAAAGGAGGCCCAAACTCCCTTCTTACTCCAGCAGCTGTTTCCTGACACAACCCCCCCCACCCCCATCCACCCACTCAGATTTCAGCTTTCCAGAGTAGAAGTTTCCATCGTGTCGTTTTACTGCCTGGAATAGGATGTGTGTGTTTTTTTTAAGACTCTCAAAGCACAAAGGACACATAGACCGTTATTCATCTACGAATGTTTATTTTTCTTTCTAGCACCACTTTCAATCAAACTCCTACAATCATCATGTGGAATTCCACATCCTTGCAGACACACATTGCATAGATACCGTCACCATAAAAAGGCTGATTTTTTTCAACATCAGCAACACAAACAAGAAAAAAGTGATCAAAAATCAGACTCAATTCAAAAGCTCTTAAACTTCAGTTGGTGAAACTTGTAAAAACAGTTTTACAGACAGAAACTACTGATCAGGCTCAAACCCTGGATGTGTGACGGACCTGAACATTCAGAGACGCATAAAGACGGTTTCAAAGTCAGGATTTGCAAAGTTGTCTTTAATAACTGGAACATAGATTAATTCTAGTAAGTGTTTCTTCACTTACTGCGTTATTTTGCCACTCAAGTTTTTTTTTTTTATTATGTAAAACATTTTAAACTGCTGTATTGCTGAAATGTGCAAAACAAATAAACTTTAACTGCTGTGCTAAAATTGATTCTAGTTGGAAATGAAACAGAAATTTGTCTTTACTGCCAGGAAAAAGTTTGAATCTTGGTTTGAGAACTTCAGACTCATGTCTCTCCTCTGCACCTCTTTTTTATGTTTGTTTTATTGCTTAATACTAAAATCAAGTCTCTGCATGTGTTTTTGTGTCTGTTTATTAATAATTTCATCTTTCTGTTCCCTCTGTAGGGTTTGTACCAGGAAGTGACAGACCTGAGGTTCAGGCTGACGGACATGGAGAATGAAAGACTGCAATGTGAGAAGAAACTAAAAGGAGCCAAAGTGAGTGTTTGTTTTTAACAACCATAACTTACTCCCATCTAATCATCTCTGCTTATTATTTCGTTCTCGAGCTCTTAGCTTTGCTCCTGATTTTCATCTTTCGTTTTGTTAATGTCTTTCTGCAACCTGCTTACCTTTTAAGCATCCAAAGTGGAACTCAAAGCGCTTCACTGGAGATGAGGTGAAGGTTTAGTCTCCAGCCTGTTTCTTCTTCTAAAAGCTGCTCCTTCTCACCTGCTGAACACTGCTTTCCTGACTTTCATCACACTGCTGTAAGTGCCTCAGTGAGTGCTGCTTGAGTTTTCTGCACATTAATATTTTGGATAGGAGTTTTTCTGTAGCATCTTCAATCTTCTGCATGTTTTACCAGCTTGATGCATTGAATTGCATACGTTTGCACTGAATGCTGTCAGTAGCACAAATTAAAATACTAACTTATCCACTTTTCAAACGTGTGATTCTGATTTGGTTAATTGAAGGGCTGATTTCTGGACAGTTTTTAAGGTAAATGTATACAAGCTGAACATGTTGCTGTCCTTCCTCGGCCTCTCAGCCAGAGACCATGAAAAATGGAACAAACTTCCTGGTTCATGTCTTGTCAGATGTGACTCTTCTTCATGTTCCTGTTGCTGCAGTTTGAATCATTTTGACCATGATTGTTCAGGAGGAGCTGCAGGATCTGCAGAGGCATCTGGAGGAGCGAGACCTTGAGCTGAGGAGGCTGAAGGGAGAGACCCACAACAAAATCGCAGGGGTAGAAAGAGGTATGAAATGTTTTCACAACAATCTGAATTCCTTGTTTCGTTTCTCATTTCTTGCCCTCTAACACTTGGAAAAAATAATCCTTCTTACAGCCACAGAGTGTCATCTGTTTTCTGTATTAATTACAGTTAAACTAATTTCATGTCTTGTTGTGAATTTGTTTTTTATCTCACTCCAAACACATCGTTACGTTTCTCCTTCAACCCTCAGCTGACTTTATCTCATCCCTGCAGTTTTAAAGATGAAATCAAGCAAATTTGGTCTGTAGGTTTTTGTTGGGATTTCTCTGTGACTACTGCTTTGGAAAATATACCTCAAGATCATTTGAACACCAGAAAGAAAGATTTCTTTTAATTCCTTGGAGTTGAACATCTTTGTCTACATGTTGAACCGACAAAAAGTCCTGAAGGAATTCTCTAGTCAGCTCATCCAGGATTTGGCGACTGTGATTTTTCTTTTTTGCAGTCAAAATCACTGATTTTGTGGGACTACTTTAGAAATATTTGCAAGGAATTTTACATTTTACATTAAAGTACATGGAGCAACTAAGAAATATTTGTCGATGTTTCCCAGTCCCTCTATTTATTTATGAATCCATCCATTGATTTAGATAAAAAAATTTTAAATACTTTATTGATCCCAAAGGGAAATTAAATGTTGTCACTAATATTAGTTCAAATTCCTCAACAAGTTATTGTAATGAATCTTGCAGCATTTTGTGTTGGTGACTTTAAAGAAGCCTCTGACTGAAGACACTGGTTTCTGAAGAGGAATGTCAGGGTTGTAAATGTATATTTTATTTTTATGAAAAATCCTTTCATTTATCCATCTGCTCATATATTTCATAATTAAATGGTGAACTTTGGGATTCAGACTTTAAAAATTGGATCAAAAGAGCTGGTTAGTGTGGAAACTCAAGACTGGAAATATTTGACTGACTGGTCCAGGCTTTTAGCACCAACCAGCTGAAATAAGAACCTGAGTCCCTGTTGACTTCATTATTTCTTGTTTTTATTGGCTCCTTTCAGAGCCACACAGAGTTGGAGCTAAACTTCCTGAGCAAAACTTTAGTTTTTTAATCTGTCCAGATACAGAGATGGTGAAAATGAAGAGGGTGTTGGAGCTGCTGACGTCGGAGAACGATGAGAAGGTACAGAGCAGCATGTCGGCAGCTGCTCCAGCCTCCCAGATGCGTCATGACTTGAGCTTTTGTGTCTGTCTGCAGGAGAGAAGGATTAAAGAGCTGGAGGAATCACTGACGAAGTGCAGGAGAGTGCAGGAGCTGGTCAGAGGTGAGAGGATATTACTCAAAGTGCAAACAAACCCACCATGATGTTAGACCCAATCAGTCAAACTATATCTGACTGCAGAGCGTTTTTATTAGAGCCTTAAAGGATGACTAAGCTCTGAAAGGAGATTATAGCTGTCTTTGTGGTTCAGTGCATGACTGTACGAACTGCTCTCTCACAGAGAAGCTGAAAGAAGACGACTACGCTGATATAACAGATGATCCCTCGCTTTCTCTGTCCATGGAGGTGGATCAGGTCACCCTGGAGCTGGAGGGGGAGGCAGGAAGGAGCTGCGATGAGGTAAACGCAAACTCTGTCCAAACAGCTGACACAGGATGAACCCCAGACTGGAGACTTCCTTTAGAAAAGCTCCAACCTCGGCCTCCCACTCTGAAATGGTCTCCCCGAAGAGTTCAGAGCTTCTGTTTTGAATTAATCATTTGTTCCTGTTTTTTCAGTCCATACCATGCATAGCAGTGCTCTCTGAAATGAATGAACTGGACAGAGAAAGACAGCTGCAAGCAGCGCAAAGGTAAAACTAATTTAAGACATAAATTGGCTGAACTTTACTGCTCACTTCCTTATTATTACTAATCTGGCCTGTTTTCTTGTTCTTGTCCATTTTTGAGTCACTGTGCTGTGGGACACGTTAAGTTTCACTTCAACATAATGTGCAAACAGAACCTAGCCTTACATTTCATCAAACGGACAGCAGGGGGCGACGACTCTTGAAAGTCTGAAAATGTCTTTGTTGACAAGTTGACAATCTTTTAATGCTTAGAAATGTTTTAGACAATATTTATTATAAGACAGTAGTTTCTGTTTTCCTTATGTACTAACTTGACAAGAATTAAGATCAGTCTTGAATTTGATTAACAAGCATTTTGTTTTTAAATTGGTACAAATGCCATCTTTTTTTAAAAACATTTTTTTGCTAAACCTCAGTTTTATTTTGTGTTGGTCTTCCACATAAAATCCCAATACATTAAAGTTTTTAGTTGTTAGACAAGTAAATGTGGAAAATTGCAAGAGGAGTGAAAACTTTAGCATTTATCTCTTCCTTTCTCAACCTTGTGGTTTTGCTCTACTGAAACACTATAAAGTCATTAGGTTAAGTTTGTACCAGCACCAAAAACCATGTGATTTTACGTAAACTGATTGTTTATATGAGCCCAGTAGCAGAACCTGCTGTTGATCGTTCGTCCTAATGAAATGTTTGCATCCTCACTCTGGTGATTTCTGTAATTTTCAGTTTAAAAAATTCAGCAAATGAAACCTCAATACCACCATCTTTAGATTTTCTCCTCTGCACATAAACATTAAATAACATGTGAGCAAAACTAATTGAGGATAAAAGCAGTTTGTGTTTGTCTTCTTCATTGTAGCTCAGTATGTGGAAAGGAGAACTTGATCCATGATGCTTTTTCCTTCTGTTCCCAGTGGATGTTTGAACGCATTTTTCTTTTTTCAGCTCCTTAGATGATTCACATGGTGACGGTTCAGCTGTAACTGGCAGCACTGAGCAGGTAGAACCACCTGAACAGCACATAGTGCTATATTTCTATAATTTATTTAAAGATGAATATTTTATTGAGCCTCGATACTCCAGCTGTCCTGCAAGTACCTCTGCTGCCATCTAGTGGTTGATTTTATTTCTTTTAGGTTGAGAACAAATCAGGAACTGCTAAGGGGAACATAAGTGACGGGAATTTTGGCAGCAAGAAAATTCGTGCTTCATTTGGTCGTGGCTTTTTTAAGCTGCGTGGCGGCAAACAGACGGCCAGCGTCCCCAACCTGGGTGAGCAGAACTTTTTTTTTAATCACTTTTACATGCTTCTAAACTGATACTGGACCTGGAGTACCACTGAATGCACCTAGTGGCAAATCAGTAGAAAACATCCCTAGTATTTTTGCAAAAGTCTGAACAAAATGCATGCATTTAAATATTTTGTGAAGTTAAATGAATCAAACTCTGATCTTGCTTTATCTTTGACAGCTGAGACTGAACGTAAAGGCACAGATCACCTCGACCTCGCTGGTGTTCCTCCACAGAAACCCCGCGACGCAGCTCCTCTTCCGTCGTCTCCAGAAGCCAAGAAGAAGTCGAGCGGGTTCAGGAAATTCTTTGGCAGGTAAAGCACGGTGTACAGTGTGATCTTTGACTTGGGCTCAGATGAGTTTGTGCGTTTAAACATGCGTCTCTTGCAGGCTAAAGAGAAGCCACTCCACCTCCTTTAACCTGGATGATGGGGCTGAGACGGAGTTCAGGAGAGGCGGAGTCAGAGCCACAGCAGGGCCTCGGCTCGGCTGGTCACGCGACTCAAAACACAAGTAAGTTGAGATTTGCAATAATTACTTGTATCAAATGTTTAAATACAACAGTAAATTAATAACTCATGAAAATAACTTTCTTGATGAGGTCAAATTCGGTCTAAAACAAAAAAATTCTGTACTTTTATTGATGTTATTTGGTTAGTTTATACCAAACTAATGCTACGTTAACACTGCAGGCTTTAATTGATTCCAATTTTTTTTGTGAAATCAGATTGTCCAAATATATGCAACTTGTATGTGAACTGCAAACAGGCTGAAAGTGTGCCACATGTGCAGTAGAGGGCGCAGTAACACCAAATGCAGCGAGCGCCATGAAGAAGTGTCAGTGATTGCAGAAGTAAACATGGATACTAATAGCGGAGCATATCTTATGATTTTAAAGTTATCCGACCGGAGCCAGCACATTAACTCTTTAATTTAAGATCTGTTTTTTCACTTTGCCCATTTGCACCATTTTGTGTGAATGATTGTTTTGATTTAATTTGCTGATAACGGAGTTGTGTGTCCATGTTCAGGGCTGTTGACGTTCCTTTCTCTCGGTGGAGGAAGGAGGATGTTTGTGCCTGGCTACAGGAGCAGGGCCTGGGCTTGTACGCAGCTCAGGGTCAGAACTGGGTCAAATCGGGACAAATGTTACTGCAGGCATCACAACATGATCTGGAGAAGGTGGGAGTTAGTTTCCTGTTCACAAGTTACGACATCACTTGTTTTAATAAGGTTTAGAGTCACACTGTTGTAAGATTCATGTTTTTATTGAGATGAAACAGGATGTGATTCAATTCAAGTAGATTTACTTTGAAACTCTTCCTGTTTTCCCTGTTAGGAGTTGGGAATGAAGCTGCCTCTCCACAGGAAGAAGCTGCAGCTCGCCCTGCAGGCTCTTGGCTCGGAGGGCGATGACCTTCAGGGCAAACTGGACCACAACTGGGTCACCAGTGAGTGACGGTGCTTCAGAGCAGACCTGCTGTCTCCAGCAGCTTGTTTAGTTTCTGCACTGATGGTTTGTTTTCTTTTCCAGGATGGCTGGACGACATCGGCCTCCCGCAATACAAGAGCAACTTCGATGAGGCCCGAGTTGATGGACGCATGTTGCACTACATGACAGTGGTGAGCTGGGAGCTTTTAACAAGTTTGGATAATAGAAGAATGTTTCTCTAGTACTCAAACTCCATTCTCCGCTTTAAAACACCTGAATCAAGTAGTTTGTAGGTCTTATGCTGTTTCTTCATCTGTTGTAGGAAGACCTGCTGTCTCTAAAGGTTGGGAGTGTCCTTCATCACCTCAGCATCAAGAGAGCCATCCAGGTTCTGCGTCTGAACTCCTACGAACCCAACTGTCTGAGGCGCCGTCCTTCTGATGAGGTAATACGAAGCCTGACATTTCTGCTCTGATTCACAGCTGATGCTTTCTAATATTTCGTTTTGTTTGTGCAGAGCAACATCACGCCGGCTGAGATCTCTCGGTGGACCAACCACAGAGTGATGGAGTGGCTGCGCTCTGTGGATCTGGCAGAATATGCGCCCAACCTTAGAGGGAGCGGAGTTCATGGAGGACTGATGGTAAAAACCTGATGAGCGTTTTTAGTCGGGAACCTCCAGAATCGAATTGACTAACTGCCTCGTGTATCTTGAAGGTGTTGGAGCCTCGATTCAACGTGGAAGCGCTCGCCCTCCTGCTCAACATTCCTCCCAGTAAAACCCTGCTGAGGCGCCACCTGGCCACACACTTCCACCTGCTGGTCGGCTCGGAGGCGCAGAGCCTCAAACAGGAATGTCTGGAAAACCCAGATTACAGCGTCCTCACAGCAACCGCTAAGGTTAAGGTAGTTAATCACTCTCCAAATCTGCTTCTGTGATTTAATCTTTTTGGAAAATTACACTTACAGAACTTCTGTTTGTTTCAGCCAAGACGTTCATCTTTTGGTGGTTTTGGCTCCCTGAGGAGGAAACGTCACGACGACGGAGAGGATTACATCTGTCCTATGAATGTGGAGATGCCGAAGAGCAGCAGCTTCCACAGAAACGTCCACATCTATGAAGAAACTCTGGACCACTTGGAGCAGGTAGAGAGCCGTTTCCACTGCATGTCATTCTAGATTAGGTTTACTAAGTGAAATCTGAGCTGTGTCTCCTTTTCCACACAGATGGAGGATTCTGAAGGAACCGTCAGAGAGATTGGAGCGTTTTCAGAGGGAATCAACAACCTGACTGTACGAGGCCCAGCTGATCTTCTAGTGCAGGGGTGTCCAAAGCCGGTCCTTGGGGGCCGGCATCCTGCATGTTTCAGTTCTCTCCCTAGTGGTTCTAACAACCTCCTCAGACAGTGGGTGTCTGCTTAGGCCTTCAAATGAGCCATCATTTGATGCAAGTGTGTAAAACCAGGGAGATAATTAAAACATGCAGGATGCCAGCCCTAGAGGACTGACTTTGGACACCCTTGTTCCAGTACAAGGTTTTTATATTTACTGAAAATGTGAAATGTTACTTCCTGTTTGTGTTTCAGAGCATGCTGAAGGAGGACGAGCTGTTCCAGGTGATCTCATTTTGTCCCTCTGAGGATAAAACAGAAGCTCTCAACTCCTCCTGAGAAGCAGGTTACATCTCACCAAAGTATTTAGTCTCCATACTGTATTTATTGAGGTTTCTCACCATATGCATGAACTGAAAATAGTTACTTTGTTTGCAGTAGGAGGTTGATTTGTTGCAATAAATAATGTAGGGTCAGCAGCTTCCTGTGGAGTAGTTCTGAGCAGTCAATATCTTATCTGCAATATAAAGTGGAATTTGGAGAATCAGGAAAAACATTCACCTTAGAAATAATCATTGTAATTTCAGAGTGAATTATGACTGCTCATAGCTACTCCAAAGAAAAATTAAATATTTGTGCCACTGTAAGCTACATTGAAGTTAAAGGGATAGTACTGACTTTTTTTTAAGTGAGCTTCTGTTAAGCTCTAACCAGTTGGATGCCTTGAAGTACTTTTAAGACTGTACTTAAAAGTGTTAAAATGGCTGAAAGGCACCTGCTTAAAGTTTAACATACTTTCATTTTTAAAATCCTGTACTGTCCCTTTAAGCCAAAAACTGTGAAGCAGGAAGTCATTAAGTGAGCGACTTGTAACCAAAGAATCTTTTTAAGAAACCAAATCTTTGAATTTGAATTGTTTTGGTAATAAAAGTGAAGAAATAAATGTTTAAATTCTCGTTTCTGTCCAAAAACAGCCCCAGACATTTCTGAAGTAGCAACAGCTTTTTATGCTCCATGTTAAATACAAGCAACCAGATTTACAATTTGGGTAACATTTAGCAAAAAACTGACATGTTCAACTTGGTGGCATTCAAGAGTGATGACCTTAAACACAAAGACTTCTGCAGGTTTTTAAGGCACTGGATGAACAGCCATAAAGCCACAGCACCAAACTAAAAATCCCATCTCAACATGATTCCCAACTTCCTGGCTTATCCAACTCTTCCCCTGTAGTTTGGTCCTAAGCTGCGATTGCTTTGCATCAATAATATCGCTGTATATTTATACTGTGCAAAATCCCTCTGCTTTAGTGCCTTCAGGGCAGAGACAATAACAAAGCCCTTAAACATCCAAACCTCTTTTTTCCTCCAAACGGACGGACGGACGTCTAGAAGGTGAACCTGCGGTTGTGGGAGTGGCCCACTTTGTCCAAGTTGGGGTTGCAGGCGAACTGGATCATGGGTGGAGGTCCACACATCAGGATGAGCGTGTCATCACCAGGAGGGGGCAGACGCTCCCTCACCATGTCTTCATTGATGAAGCCCTGGCTGTACTCCCAGTCTGAGCACAGAAAAGTTGGAATGTAAGACAGCTGTTTTGGTAGTGACATCTGCTGGTGAAAACATGGAACTGCAACAATGTCAAGTCAACATTTGAAGCTGAATATTAACAAAGTGAGGATTCACACTACAAATGCAGGGAACTGACAGTGCAGCTGTAAATAAATATACCTCTGACTTAATCTTTAACGTCATTTGTCCACTAGAGGGTGCCACTTTTCCCACGTGAACCTCAACTCTTATTTTTTAAACTGGTCAAAATCTGGTAAGTTTACAAACCATGAAGTAAAAAAGCTTAACACACCGTTCATGCAAGATTTGCACTTAGCAACAACTAATTTTAACAAACTATACATTTCTTCATTGATTTCCACTAGCTTAATTTATGCAAAATGGTCCGAGCAGATTGATGTGCAACACTGTACATTAATTATGTAATCCTGCATTAAGTTTGTTTAAACTGAAAATTTAACTAGATTTTGGAGTTTCTCAAGGCTATGTATTTAGTCATTTGCTTGTGACTTGCTCAACTAAAAGTGAATCACATCATGATGCGTTTACACACTAGCTAAAAATAGAGTTTGCATCTCACTTTAACATGATTAAATCTTAGCACTTAAATGGTTGGTTGACATTTGAAGTGCAGGTAAAAACTCTTCCAGGACTTACTTTCAGGCGCTCTGTCCACTGTGTACCACAGCTTGAATCGGTCTGGATGGTTGGCTTGAATCTCGTCCAGTTCGTCTCTCAGCAGGATGTCCTTCTCACTCTGCGGACACATGAGTTGGGTTGTTATACAGCTTCAGACGTGCAGAACATTATTGATCATTGTGGACCTCACCTGGTTGGCGAACAGCAGATGACACACTGTTTGGTCCTGAGGATCCTTCATGATGGCAGTGATGAGCTGCAGCATGGGGGTGATTCCTGCAGAAAGAGCAAGAAAGCGTCTGGTGTTATAAATAACTACACAGTTTTTCAGTTAAAATAAACATTTGTGACTAAATAATGGAGCCGTTTGTTTGAAAGAGTCAGCTGATCAGATTAATCAGAACTCGTGAGAATCACACATGAAAGTTCCTCATGACAAAATCTCAACTCAGCAGCATCAAATCAGCTCCACAAGCAAATGATTGTTGAAAATCTGTTGGGCATTAAATTAACTGAATAAAAAGCCTCTGAAAGACAGTCGCACATTAAGAACCATGATCAACTGCATGTAAATTACTTTTGTTTTGAACCTCAGATTTGTTGCATGTGAAAGTTTAAAGGTAATTATGCATCATAAATTAAGTGCAAATTTTTTTTCCAGTTTAACAGTGGAAAATAATCAAAGTTTGTTTAAAAAGTACATTTTAGCATTGTTATATGAAGTCAAGAGATTATTTCTATACTTGGAGGAAAATAGGCTCTCAAATCTGGCCTGTATTGTCCAGTTAGATCCCAGTTTTTATTATTTTATTATGAAAGTTAAAAAGCAAAAGTTTTGCTCTTTAGCCTAGTTATGAAATAATGTGTCATGTTTTGTATTTCAAGTTTTCAGGTCATAGTTCTCCAGGAATCTCCTTTTTTACAGTCGAGTTATGTTTGTGGCTTTTCAAAGATTTAACTGAAACTGGAACAAACCAGACATGTCGATCTAAACTTCCCATTTGCTGGGATTTTCACATAATCAATAATCTCAGGTGGTTACAGAGATATAACATCACAGAATTAGCTGACTGGTTTGATACGACAGAAAGGAAACAGTAGCTGAAATTAGCAGTAGTTGCAGCATGATACCATCTCTGAAGCAGATGTGAGTTTTTCTAGCTCACCTGTTCCTCCAGCGATCATGCCCACTTGTTTGGCCGTCTTGGTCACAGCTGGAGACTTCTTATCCGCCTGAATGGCAAAAGCACCTGCAGAAACGGCAGCAGGCTCAGTTCTCAGACACCAAAGACGAGCAGCTGTTAGCAATCAGGCTAATTCAGCATGCAAAGGCTTTTTTTCTTAATAAACATGGTGTCTACGAGTTTAATTTTCAAGATTTGTACAACAGCTTTCAAACATTCTGTACATTTTAGACCATCTGACTAGTTTATTATAAAAAAAAAAATAAACCCAAACTCTTTTTTATTTTTTATATAGGTGAAAATTAAGCTCTCACCTTTGCCTTTGTAGGTGAGAAGACCGCTGGGTCCTCTGAAGTCAATTGTGTCGCCGAGCTTGAGGCTCTCCAAATACTGACTCATCTTCCCACCTTCTGGGAATTTAGGATGAACATTTTTGAAATAAATCTGTTAAAGAAAAGCAGATAAAAGACATTTAAATCCATAAAATGCATCAGATAGGCAGAGAAGCGACTTGCTTCTGGACCTCACCTTCACCACCAGGTCCACAAAGCCTTTGTCATCATCGCTGGAGACGGGAGTGTACGGGCGGACGACGAGCTGCCCGTTTATTTTCGCCGACAGATAGATGTGCTGCCCTGAAGACAAGAGCAGAGATGGATTTCGGTTTTATTTAGCTTTTGCAACTCTGAGAAAAGCCACTAAAACGTGAAAAAGTTAGAAACCTTTGAACTTTTACAATCTTATATGAATAAAATTTATGCAACAGAGGGAAAATGATAAATGGTTTTTAAGTTTTACAATTGAGAATCTGTAAAATGTGTATTAAGTTCCACTTCATTTCCTCTAAAAGATGCCTTATCAGAGAAAAGTCCACCTGGGTGTTTTTCTCAGCATAAATACAGCTTTTCTGTTTGCTGGAGAACATTATAAATATCAACGAAGGAGATTCCAAAACTCTGACCTTTAGCACTTTACTCTGGTGAGACTCCATCCAACAGAGTGTTGCACTGGAATCTAACCCAAACAGCCCTTATCTAGTATTAATACTAGATAAATGCCCACTAGCGTGAGTAAATTTGTTATTAATTGGAATATATTATGAAAATAAATTCCAATTAATGGTGTTTAAACACCACAAAATAGTCCCTATTGTCAGGGTTGATAGTTTTACTTTTTGTCCAGTTTGGTCAATGAAAACGTCAATAAATACCACGTGCAGTTTAGTGGTGCAATCACATTTCTTTATGTGATTGCATTTCTATTTGTAAGCACATTACCAGCAGTATTTGTGTTAGTATAATTGCTGAGACACACAGTCACAATCATGAAAAAATAAACAGCTCTTATTGTTATTTTTATCGTCACAATAGCATGGAAAAATATAGTGCTACAAATTTAAATCCATATCGACCACCCCTACTGCACACATCAGCATCACACACACAATATTGACAATATATTTTGCAACTATTTGGCACAACTGCAATATTATGATGATATGGTTATCTATAATAGCAGAGCCAAGAGGCCTACAGCAACTCTTGTTGCAGATCAATGACCCCACCCATTGAAATCTACTAGTTTTGCACAAAATCGTGCCTTTGTGGTGGAAATAAAGTAATAAGAAGCGAATAATGTGTGTGATTTTCTTTCCACAATTACTACTTTCTAATAGTCTAATACATAGTCTTTTAGCCTAAATTGTGTGTTTTAGCTCATACTGACCAATTGGCAGCCCGAGGACGTGTTCAGGAGAAGGTAGGGCAAAGCGTAACTTCCTGGTGTCATGACTCACAATCTAAAACATACAAAACTCAATCAACTCAAACACCTCAGCTGTCACGTGAACGCACCAGCAGAGTTTGCAGACATTAGCAGACTTTGCTAAACAGCCTCTTTCTTACCTGTTTGTCGATTAACCTGAACGCATATTTGATGCTGGGGTCCTCCAAGGTGATGGCAGGTCTCTTCTTGGAGAACAGCAGCCTGAAGATGAGGTTGATGATGCTGTCAAAGCCGCCTCGGATCAGCTGTGAGATGAAGGTCAGACAGCAGACCACCGGCTAGCATTAGCTACAGGCTGTGCAGGAGCCCTGCGGGGCGTTGTCACTGCTAAAAGTCATCTTAGTTTAATCTCCCCCTCAACAGGAGAAATGAGTCACGCAAATTCCTGCGGGGAGGCCGACTGGACTTCATGTGGGGAAAATTGCGTGTTGGCTAATGCTAGCTCTGAGAAGTTAGCTAAAGTTAAACGAGTTAAATAATGTTGCAAAAGAGAACAAAACTCACCCCGATGATGTAAGACAACATGTTCAGTCCGTTCAGACAACTAGACGCTTGCTTGTTTGTTGAGAGCGCAGCTCGGGAGGAGTGTACTGCCGCAACTGTCTGAACTGTAACGGAAGTTTAGGTGGTTACTGTGTTTGAACGTGAAACCACATCCGGGTACAGCTTTTCAAAATTAAAGCATTTTTTATATAAACGTCACTTCGCTAAGCTAAACTCAAAGTGTACATCAGTAATTTAAACTAGAATTAAAAGAATATTAATTTAAATAATTTAGCTAAACAGTGAAAACAACTTCAAGGTATATAATAAAGATTCACTTCAGAGTGGTATATTTAAAACCTTTTCTGTTAGCATCTGATTCTGAAACCCCAAAATTCAGTTTCTTACAAAACTGAAATACTTAATAAATCAAGGAGATATTTTGATAGCCTAATTGTAAGCCAATTCAATATATATTAGTTTTTATTTTCAAATACATCATATGTAAACATGGGTGAATGAACAAAGTAAGGCTAATTATTAAAAATAACTTTTTTGAATATATTCAAGTTTATTGATTTTTATACATAATTCCAAAGTTTTGTTTATAAGTAGATGAATATTAAAACGCTTCTTTAGTTATTCTGAAAGTCAAAATAGCTTCAACTGGACAGAAAGGCATCTTATTCTGACAACATTCGCTTAATCAATGGTTAGTTGCAGAAAGCTTAACAGTGTTCATGAAGCTTGTAACAGACATGGATTTCAAAATAAAACCAAGAAAAAAAAAAACATCCAATCATATATAAACATAAAGACGTTTGGTTATGTCTTGCTGCTTTTTTCCAGACTTTAAGTAAAAACTAAGCATATTTCACATTTAATTTTTAGCAACATAAAAACTGCACGCTGTGGAGATGCACTCTCCACAGTGTGCAGAGAGTGCATGAACAGAAATTTATATTTCTGTTCATGTAGAACACGGTTCTCCTCATTTTAGCTGACATGCTTCACAATCGCTGCTAGATAAGTGACACATATCAACCATTTCCTTCTGCAGCTGTGACGCATCATTTATCTTACTTTATGCGTCAAACCACCACCTGGTAGAACAAATGTCACATTTTGGTCTAGTACTAAAACATTGTGCAGACAAACTGCTTCACTTGTCATTTTAAACTTTGCAGTCAGAACAAACTGCAGCAAGCATGACATATGCGAGTTCTAATGGTTTCTGTTTTTCTTATCTTTCATTTGATGAAGATTAGCACAGTATTCTGTGCAAATTATGCAAAACATGAATAAAAACCCACAGGCAAATTTACAAATGTGACTTTCTGTAAGCTACTTCATAGCAAAAGTCGGTCTACATTTGAGTTAATTGAAAAGTTAGCTCTGCAAACACTTTTTTTATTTGATCACATCATACCAAATCAGTACATTTTATTTCGGTTTTATGAAAACCAACTTTATGTAGTCCTAATGCACCGTTTTTAAAATGTTTCATATAAATTCTTTTTAAAGTGTGCTGTGATTCTACTTGAACATCAATGCTTCAGACTTGTCAACTCTTATTAAAGTTAGGCCTGGACTTTAACTAGGCCTTTCTGAAACAATATTTTCTTTGTATGTTCAGTCATAATCCTGGAAGAAAGTGAACCTCTGACCAGACTCAAGTAATAAATATTTTAGTTTATGCACCATGACAAGATGTTTGTCCTTCCTCTATTCCTTTCATCCCCATGGCTCGGTGCCGTTCCTCCTCTAGTTGACTGCTTAGTAAGAACGCCTAATCACAGAACTGGATTGTACCAGTTCTGTAGCAGGATTAGCAACTTGTGGTCACAAAGTCAGACCAGATCAACTGGTACACAGATTCAGTTTTTGTTGTCCTTCTGCAAAAGCCTCAATAAATTTGTGTTTGATCTTCTCATGCAGACTCCATATCAGTTTTCTTATTTAGCCGCTTCCATCTTTCCCTCAACTTCTTTCACCAGCTTCTTCGTTTCTCCTGAAGAAAAGAATCCTCACCGGCCAGAGTTTGGTGAATATAATGCTGTTTTACTAGGGGAATTTCACCTGAGCTGTGGATCTCTGCAAGTCCTCCAGAGTTAATGCTTTTTTTAACAGAGTTGAGGTGGATGGCCATTTAGGTTTTGCTTTATTTTCCCATTTTCACTGTTTAGAGGTGAGAGACCTCATTTGGCCACTAGATGACTCCTGAAGCCTTCTGGTGGCACCAGATTTTATTTGGGATAATCAGAGCAAAGAGGCAACATTTTTCAGGTTTTTGTTTGTGAAGAGATGTCATCCTTTTTTTCATGGAGGTGGTTGGATTTGTTTGTTCCCAGCAGATGGCAGTGTTGGTCTTTTTAACACACTGCCTGGGATTTGCTGGATTCTTGCTTGTTCTTGTGGGGTCACTGGGGGGTCAGTGGCTATCTTCAGCGGCCATTGGAAAAAGAAACTGGGAAAGAACTGATTCATACACAGAGAGGACAAGCAAATTCCATGCAAGATTCGAACCCTGGACCTTCCTGCTGCAAGGCGATACTTCATACACCATACATAAAACATCAAGAAAAAGGATTTTTGCTTTCCAGTTGAGTAGCACTGCAATAAAAACACGACATGAGACGTATCAACAGGAAATAAAACATTTTTATTGATCATTTGTGTATATGAAGTTATATAACAACAGTCAGAAAACTCCACAGAGTGAATCACTACACAAAGTGAAACGAAACTGTAAAACACCTCATCAGAAAATGAAGGTATACACAGCAAATATAACCGTCAGCGGCCCGCTCTGGCTGCGAGCGATATGGCAGGAAAAAACACCCCAAACAGTTCTACGAGATTACAGAGAAAACTTCCACACACAAAATACTCAAGCAGGCAGTTGATATACACAAAGGCAACTAGGATCTTTCTACAGCATCAGATTCTAATACTTTACACAGCTTTGCTTCTGAAAGGTCAGTGTGGCTTCGTCACTGGAGAGAATCTTGTCACACAGAGAGCTTGATCAGCTTTTTCCAGGGGAGATTTTTTTTTATTGTGTTGATTATACTTGCACGCTTTGGTAGGAAACCGTATTACGGGGGCGGGGGGCAGGGCGTGGCGCTGCAGTGCAGGTAATAATGGCTTTTTGTTTAGTGAGTTTTTTTTCCCCACCTCATGATCTGATGGGTTCTGCAACGCTGCCCTTCGTTACTGAATTCCCTGATGCGTCTCTGTTTGATCGGATATTTTCTTCAGCATGGCCTGGATTCGCCGAGGCCTCGGACTTTAATCCTTTTACAGATTTTATTTTTAAATCTGAAGCTGTTGTTGGTATAATGGATCTAACGTGTGAAAAATGTCAAATAAAAAAATTCTCTGAAGTCCAAGAGAGGAGATGTGTTGACGGCCAAAAGTGAGACAATTCAATATTAATTTGTTCATTGTTTTGTGATAATTGAAATAAAATTAGAAGCACAAGTAAAGAAATAAAAGTACTTTTTTATATGCAATTTATTCAATTTGAAAATAAAAAAAATGTTTGGAAAAACAAATCAAAATTCACATTTAATTGTTTTGTGATGAAACATTTAATGATTTTCTTTAATCTTATGAATTACATGAAATTTTAATTAAATTATTTCATAATGGACCCAGAAAATATCAAATAATTAAAAACTAAATACATAATTTCAAGAGAAAATAATTGGAAATTTATTTATGATTTCAACATTTACAAATTTAATTATGTATTTTAACAAACTGACACAAATGTTTTTTTAAAAAAAATAATTTTATCATAAAATATACACAATATATTTATGTATCTGTTGCAGTTTCCAACTTGGTCAAGAATAGCTACACATTAATGTGTGTGATAATTAAAATAAAATAGAAAATACATCCTTTAAAATTATTCAAATGTTTCAATAAGTAAATTAATACACAACATTTAATCATTGTTAAGATTTAACTTAATAAATCTTAAGTTAAAGATCTATTTTAATTTTTCATAGCTCTGGACTTGCTGCACATGACTAATTTTCTTCAAATTGGTGGGCGGGGCTAATGCAGCTATACGCGATGTGATTGGATAAGAGTTGTAGTGCAGTTTAAGCCTTCATTTCAGAGCTGATTAGAGCACAGAATATAAAGTAATACTCAGTGATTTCATTGTGTATTTACTCATGCATTTAAATTAAAAAAAATAATTTCTTGAATCTATTCATAACAAATGTAAATTATTTTGGTTCTATTGAATTGTGACACTTTTAGCCCTCATCATAGTTGAAGCTGTGTGGAAGTTTATAGACGGGGAGAGCTTTCACCTCACACAGGTTATGAATGTAGAGTTTAAAAATCATTTAAGTTACTATGTTTACTTTTTTGTTACAACAAAAAGTGCAAAGTACATCTAATAATCTCACGATTAAAGAAATCTACACCAACACAGTTTGTACTGTACATTCAGAGTTTCTTCTCAAATATAAAAAAGGGATTTTGACTCAATAAGGCAGAAAATGAATAATGATGAGATTTAAAATGTTGAATGATACTAGTTGCTAAACATATTTATCTCCCGTTTTACCTACTTCTGACATGATGTGGATATATACATGGCCTTTTTAGGGATATTTATCGTTTGGTTTTGAACTGAGACTCCCTGAAGCGTCTGATGCTGGAATTGTGTGCAAGAGGAGAAAAACGAACCTGCGAAGAAAAAAAAAAAGAAAAGAAAAGAGGGAGGAAAACCCTAAAAGGAGGTGAACTGGCTGGATCTACGGTCCGTACCGCCTCGCCGGGAAGGACAAACGCCATCCTCGCTGATTTTTACACTATGGGATGAACATACAAGTATTGCACAGTGCTCAACAAAATGCTGTGTGAAAGCGACCCGCTCGGATAAAAACACGCGGCGTGAGGCGCGCTCACTCTGTCTCTCTGGTTGCGTGTAGAAGGGGAGGGGGGATGGCGTTAAACGCTACGACATCACTACAGAACGAACTTGCTACCTACTGATAAATCTACATCTCTAAGCACACACGGCAGTCACAGTGATACACAAAGCAGTCCTCAGAGACTCCTATGGAATGACAAGTAGCTTTTTCATAATAGTGCTATCAACTACACAATAACATTGAAAACATTTAGAAAGTCCTCCTGAAATATAAGCGTCGAGTATATGCAAGAGGTTCCTCCGAGATAAGAGACTTCATGGTTTTCATGGATTATTCTGCTCCTAATTGGACCCGTAAGTAAAGGACACGATGGACACAGCAGACCATTAACTTTTACGGTTGTTTCCCTGCTCTCCAGGTTAGCGACAAAAGTAATCTGAAGCTGTTGGCCTAATGGTGCGGAGCCCAACACAGGCAAGGAGGTGGAATAAAAAAATGGAGGCGGGGGAAATACGTTTTGTTGATTCAGGAAACTGTACGCAGTTTGAAATCCGTTCTTAGTTTATAAAAGTTATGCATGGACTGCAATGTGCGCTCTAGGTTAGGAAACCTACGCAACTCATTTCCTCTGTGCATAATTATTGTACCTTTCTTTAGTTTATAAAAAATATACACAGATTGCCAGCTGCTCCTTCAGTTTAGAAAACTGTACAGAGGAATTTGCAGTCAGTTTCTTCACAGTTTAGAAAACCAGATACACTTAATGTAATCAGATTTCAAACCTACTCAGGAACTACAATTTTAAATTCAAACATTCACTTTGGAAAACTAAACACATACAACAATCTACTCATTAAAACTGGGAAACCATATGCGTGGATTACAGTCGGTTTCATCAGTATGAGAAACTCCATAAACAACTGCTGTCTGTTCCTGCAGTTTTGAAAAAGGTACGATTGCAATCAGTCGTGTTTAGTTGAGGAAACCTAACCATGCAATGCAAATCTTCTCAGTTTAGGAAGCACAGATTGGAATCTATTCCAGCAGTTTGAAAACCCAACAGTAAGGATTCATTCCATTCCTTCAGATTAGACGGGAATGCATCTTGTCAGTTTGGGAAAATGTATGCATGGATTAGAATCTGCAGGTTTGAAAACCATTCGTACCGGTTGTGGTCTGTTCTCCCAGTTTAGGGAATTTTCTGTATAAATTGCAACCTGTTACTGTAGTTATAAAAACTGTATGCACATAATCTGTTGTCTCAGCTTAGGAAACTGTATGCACAAACTGGATTCTTATCCTTCATATTAAGGAATTAAGGAATCATTTCTTCAAATTGTATCCTTGGAAGATGGATTAAAGCCCATTTTCTGTATTTTGAGCACTCTTGGGGTGGTTTACACTCCAGTTTGAGAGCAGTTTAGGAGAAAAGTATGACTTCTTGTTTTAGAACAAGCAAAACAGCATCATTTTTGAGCACTGGAGTTGAAATGTTCACTTGAAACTGAAAAAAACATAATCCGAAATTATATTCTGAGCATAAAAATGTCTCCTAAAAACAAACCAATGCTACTAATGTACGGTTTACTAAATTAATGGGCCAATTTCCCCACACCTCGATTTTTAATTCCTTGCCTGCTTAATAAATAAAACAAAAAAAAAACACAATTTGTCCTTGTGAGGATCTCTGGCTCCCCCTGCAGGTGTCCCAACACAAAGCAAACATGTTCTGTAGAACGAGTTTCAAAGACGTCCAGTGCAAAAACAGCAGCCACATAAAAGTTAAAATTGGCAGTAAAACATGGCTAGCTCTATTGTCGCTGTGAGAAGGCAACGCAAAGCAAAGACTGCGATTTAGGGCACCACTGCAGCCAGAGACATTGTTCCCAAAAAACCGAAGCTACGACCACTAGCAAGTGGGAGTGTGCATGAAGAGAGGCTCTCAAGTCAAGCCGCCTCCCTGAATGGCAGTGTTTAGAAGCTCAACATTCAGTTGAGGAAAAGTTTTATTTTTTGTCTTTTTTTTTTAGGCCACTCCACTGTTAGAAGGCAAGGGAATCGTAACAGAAGAGCTCCCCCTGGTGTTTGCCGGCCTTAAGTAAAAGATCGTAAAAATAAAAAGTATCATGCACTTTACTAAAAATAGTCAACACGCTGATTTGCGCTAAAAAATAGTCCTCTTAAGTCCAGATCTGCATTTTTTTTCTTTTTTAACCTTAAAACGCGACACTTCCAACTACGACAAGGCTGTTTAAACAAAATATTGTCAAACAAGATTAAGGGCACAATGGCTACAGCTTGGTGCTTTTTTTTCTACCCCCCTGAAACATCAGGTCTGTTTCTCAACAAATTTTGACAAAAACCAAAAATATCTGGCCAAATATGAAAAGAAGACAGACTCAACTGTGATCTGTTCAACCCAAACAAATACTGCAGGTCCTGGTAGAGAACAAAGTACGTCATTAGGAGTCATGTGCTTGTAAAAGGTCCAGCATAATTTCCCCAACAGAACCATAGCAGTTAATGGCCTTGTATTGGTTTATCATCATCTGTTTCTCGATGCTTGATGCTGAACTTAAAGCCAGATGCCGTCCTTTACGATCTGAACATTTCCCTCACTCGCAGGTTGGAGTTAATTGTCTTTTTAATCTGGAATGCAATAAAGTAATAAGGTAGAATTTTTAAATCCTGGGATATATAATATTAGCTGTCCTCTATATCTGCATTTACATAATTTAAAATAGAACATCTTATTAAAAACATCGAGATATACACAGATTAGGAAACGGGTAACAACATACAAACACAGAAACTAGAAATCATTTTTGTCTGCATACTTATATATACAACTGTGGTACAATAAACTCTTTCAGTCATGCGCTATCTATACAGATCATATTGCTTAAAAGAAGGGGGCTTTTGGTCGTGGTGGTGAAGGGCTCAGAGAAGGAAACCAATCAAATCAGAGAAACGGAGAACCTAACAGAAAAAGAAAAGCGGGACGTTTGATTGATTTACTCTGCAATCAGAAGGTAAAGGGAGGCTTGGATGGATGGACCCATATATCACTGAGGTATTTACACAAACTGGCTAAAGAGTACAACAAGGCAAGGAGCTGAAAGTGGCCCTGCCTATTTCTTGGTGGCGAGCTGCGCGTCCACCTCCTCCTCAGGCTTCAGCACGTGCCACTGGGCGATTGGTCTCCGCGGGTTGGCCAGCATGTCGGACCAGTGGCGCAACTCTGTGCCCGTGCTGTTCAGGCCCACGAACACCTTGCCAATGGCGTCGTTCTTGCCGATCTTGTCATAGTCCAGAACAGTTATAACAACTTGGACTTTCTGCAGTGGGAGGAAGAGACGGGAGGTGGGGAAGACAGCAGACGCACAGTTTGTTTTAGAAACGCTCAAGTTTCTGTTGCAGCTGGTTTAGGAATCCCTAACCGCACATTTTTGTTGCAGGACGACCAATACTGATGCTTTCAGTGTTTTCCAGCTACTGCATCATTTTATAGAACAATCAAGTAACTATGCTACCTCCTGTTGTTATAGAAATGCTCTATGTATCAAATATGACAAAAGGAATTAGATTTTCTAATTTAATGCCTTGAAATTGGGCATCTGTCTCTTTAAGAAAGTCAAACTCTTTCTGAATCTCTGCCTTTAGGAACTCAACACAACGTCACTATTAACTCTAACAAAGTTTTTACCAGTGTTGCACTGGGAAGTAGCTGGTATAATGAGCTCAGCACATGCACAGTTCCACCAGGTGTTTGCTAATTGCTGCTGGCTAGTCTGAAGGAGTCATGAGGGAGGGGTTTTCTCACACTCATAAAACATGCATGAAAGAATCAAGAAAACACTTCAATTATGTTTTTGATGACGTAAAGATAAAAAAATGTAATTTTACATAATGTCCATTTAAAAATAAATTAAAAACACAAACGTCATTGAAATGTCTTTCTGCACACAATCCCTGCTGCTGTTTTCCCACTTTTGCACGCATAGAGTCTATAATGTTTACTACAAGTGCTTCTCTTTATTCCACAGAAACCATAAAGTTTCCTCTGAGAGAAGCAGAGGGGTTTTATTGACTGCTGCTTGATTGTTTGATTCCTCGGACTCCAGCCCTCAGCTTCAGTGAGTGTTTATTCAAAGTGAAGCTGCAAAGAAGAGTGACCTGAGCATCAATCCACAGCTCAGAATATGAATTAGCGCACGAAGCGGCCTGATTAAGTTTCGATCCACCGGCACACTGAGATGGAGCCGCCGTCGCCACCGCCGCCACCCGCGTGCGATCCAAGCCACTGCTTTAAAAGAGCGTGGCTAATACAGCATGTAATGAAACACTGAATAAGGCTCCCTCAAGGCCAGTGGGGGTTAGCTCGGCTTTATAGCTGCAGTTCACCTCCAGTTTGCTTATTGAAATAAGGCTTCCTTTGGTTCTGAACCACCTTGATTCATTAATATGAAAATTCCTCAGACTGAATCGTGGTTTCATCTGGAGAGTCAAAATCTTCTGCTTTGACTCTTTATATCAAACAGAGATGAACAAGTTACTCTAATTAGAAAGCTTCTTATATGTTTGCTCTATGATTTGTAAATCTGTACATTTTAAATATGTTAGGCTTAATAAAAAAACTGTTGTATTTACTCAGGTTAATCATAGGAAACATTTAGGTGTAACAAATAAAACAAAACAGAAACATTTCTCAGAGTTAAAACAGAAATAAAATGAATTCAACACTTTTTATTAAGTGTAACTTGTTGGAAAAGAAAACAAGTTGAAGTAAAAAGAGAGAGATCGACAATTTAAACTGTGTTCCTCAAAGACATCGATGATATGTGGGTGTGAGAACGAAATTAAAGTCAGCAGATTTCATAGCGTTCAGGAGGCATCGGCGATGGAGACGATATTTAAACAGCTCATTAATTTAACATTTACAGCCAGCTCAGAGTGTTTGACTGATTTGTCCAAGACAAATTAGGTCTTTAAAGTGTGCTTAGTGCCGTCCCAAAAGTGTTCAATACATTCAACCAATGACACGCTTCTGATTCAATCGATTGAATCCACTGTGGTGATAAACAGGTAGTCGGCACACAGGTATGAGTATTTATCCTAACAGATCTGATTGTGGGGTATCAAACTCATGATTGGTGAGCTGTGACAGGTTTAATTAATTTCACTCAATTACCAAGATAATCTGGTTTGTTTTTTCATACTTTCCGAGTCATCGGATTCACCTATTTTAAATAAAAGACTCAATTTTTCCCTTCCTCCTGTAACACTTGGTTAAAACCAGCTTGATGCTGATAGGTTTGATGATCGTTACGCTGTAAGAAATTCTACAAACAGATAAATGAGATAAATGCCGCACACAATAACGGAGTGCAGAGAATCACAGCCACTCAGCAACTGGCTCGTCTAATTGGAGAACTGAGGCCGATTGAAACTGAATTGCCTTTGATTAAAACTGTTATGATGAAAAAGATTAGTTGCTAAATGAACTCCTATTTATTAGAGCTAATATACAAAAAATATTATTTTTCCCCCTGTAACTTGTTGGCAACTCACCAATTATAAGACAGGCTTTTTAAGACAGAAGAAACGTACCTGGATTTGTTCAAACGGGACTTCAAAGCTAAAGGACTCGTTGTAATAAGGGTTAAGGGTGTTCTTCTTGATTGTAGTTTTCTTCTTCTTCAGCCTCTTTCCATTTTGCATGAGGTGGATCTTCGCGTATGGATCTAGGAAAGCGGAGCAAAGAAATTTGATATTTAAAATGAAACCTTCAGTGTGCAACTGAAACAGTATGTTTACATACACAGGATAAAAAGACACTTTTTGTCCTCATTGTTGGACGTTAAATCAAACCAAACTTTTCTTGTTCACAGGGATACACCAGTGGATGTATTTTAGAGCAACACCTAAATATTTACAGGTTTTTTAAAAATAACACATGTTCATAAACCCCTGACTTTGAATATAGTGTTTTATAGGTGAACCAGTTCGATAACTGCTACTTTTCTAACTTCCTGTACCAACCAGCTGTGCTGCAGGGCTAATATTGCACAGTTAGAATGGCTTCCAAAAGCCGTTAAATATATAAGCCAAGAGGAGCAAAAATCCTTAGAAAATATATGCTGCATTAGATCAACAGCTCTGCTTGAGGTTACAAATGATGGCCATCAGCCTCTTGTGTTTGCATCAGTCAGTTAACCTTCTCCTCTCAAGAGCCTCATTGTCATCGGTCCGAACGCCACCTGAAGTGGCGCCCAATTGGTCTGCTTTGTCCGTCCTCTCCCACTCTCTAGCAATCACGCTGAGTGTCCTCCTGGAAACCGCAGGCCACCTATTGCTTTCATTTATCCATCCAATTTGTTTATGTTCTCCAAACTGTAACCAAAATTATCCTTAAGAGGTGAGCTCAGCAAATGAGATTGGATTCCTAAAGACGGGAACAATCATCTTTTCAAATTATGAAATAAAGGCTTTTTATTTTATATTTTGGCTTTAATCGAGCCATTAGGAGGGACAAGGTGAGGCAGTTAATTTGCACATTCATAGGGAGCCTAATGAGACTAAACTATGGGCAGGAGAAGAATGTAACAAGGTCCACTGCAATTTCCACAGACACACAAAGGGATAAAAAGATGAAAAAGGATTCAGTATTGGGCATAATATGCACCGCTCCTGTCAATTTATATTCCTCTCCACCTCATACACAGCACTGCTGCTAGCCTCTTTTATAAAAACGAGGAAAATGAAGGAATATTTATTCGTCTGAGAGAAAATAAATTACCCCAAAAGTTGTTTGTTAAACCAGCAAATGTAATCTCAGAATGTCAAGATTATCCTAATTATGGATCAAGTTTCTTTATTCGCTTCAAATCTGGTCCCTGTAATCACTAATATACCCCCTTAAGGTCTCAATTATTTTTTACTTTTAACACTTCAAATACTGTAAGCAAGTTAGCATTACTATCAGTCTAATGGTGTTTGAATTAGAAGGATTTATAGATTTACAGTGTAATTAAGTTTTAAACTCCTGTGATCATTTCTGCATTTGCTAAAGCAACTGCTGGTTTAATCTCAGATTATAATATTAAACTTAAAACACTGCAAACTTTTCTAATTAACTCATACGTTTAATTCTGCATAATTCTAACATTTCTTCTTTTTTATTGGCCTAAGAGTTTGGAAAAAAAATACTACACATTTTCTTCTCAACATTCAGGAAAGGGAAAATATAGCTGATCAAATTTAAAGTTCTTCTAATTGTAAGGAAGAAACAGGGACAAAAATAAGCAAAATGCGTCAGAAAAGCTGGATATTTATTGCTAAAATCACTTTAAAAAGACTAAAAGAAACTCAGACTACTTTGAAAAACAGGTTTGTAAAAAGCATGAGGAAGGAACAAATACCCACAATAATATTAGTGATCAAATGAGATCTAGAGCCAACAATATCCTCCACCAAGGCTCAGAGCATCAGAATGGATAAGCACCAAAACTGAATCAGATCTCACAATTAGTCGATGACACACCACTGTCTGGGATAATCTGGATTTATCTCTGGATTCAATATGCACAAAGTCTTTATAAAGTTTGGGAGAGGCCCCGTTTGGATGGCAGAGAAAATATTCTTAGAAGAGAACGCAAGATTTCCAGTAGCAGCAACAACTGAATGAGCTTAGCTCCTTTAATCTTTCATCCAATTTAGAGGGATAAGGGCCTGACTGCAGAGTGGCGGACTGGAGCAAGGCATCTGACACGAAAATAGAGAGAAAACGGCGTAAACAGAATTGGGGATGGAGAAAAGCAGCAGAATAAATAGATGACAGAGAGTGAAAAGGTAACAGGCCTCTAATGGAGTGGGTGTCCATTATTACTCTCCTGCTGAGAGGAGCTGAAGCGCCGAGAAGATGAAAACAGTGAAGGAGGGCTGAGTGCATGGGAGTGGAAGTGACTGTTGTCACAGGAAACGAATGCATCCAAAAGTATTCACATGTACGACGTATCCAACACAAACACGTACTATAGTGAACGGCAACATGGAGCCTGGACTGTGGATTTAACAGATTAAACGCTGAACTGTGTTAAAAGGTTTATAAAACGACAACAAGTTGAAATAAATATTTTACTTACAAAATTATATTTTGTTATTTTCAGAAACTAGGATAAAGTATGCAAATACCAAACAGTGTAGGCTAATCCTATTAAAATAAAACAAGGCCTCACATCACCAACAGTTTTTAACAAACAGTATCTTTGGCCTAATTGTTCCAAGAGACAAAAACAAACATTATAAAGCAATAAAAGCACAATTTAGGTTGCTAGGACAGTTTGTTCACTGTTTTAAAAGGAAAAACAGCGTTGATTTAGATATTTAAGGATTACAGAATTTAAAGGAGAATTTATTTCTTTGCTCCCTCTGATAACATTAACATGATGGTTTTATTCAAATAGTTTTGTTTTTGTTGTCATCTATTTTTACACCTGGTTTTTTCCTCAGTGGCATAAAAGAAAGTGAAGAATGTTTTTCTACTGCTGTTTTTTTATTTTTAAAGTCTGATTCACGCTGCTTTTAAATCCAGAAATAAAGCAAAGCTACAATAGTCAGTTCTACTGTTTCTTTATGCCCAAAAATACAAAGCAGCAGCTGAATGGGATTACACATGATAACCCTTTTCTGATGCTGAAAAGGGAAACGCATGTGATGCTGCATCAGGGCCATCCAGATGCTCTTATCTTTGCAGCCAGCAGATGATGGTTTGGCATTATTGGGTTTCGGGAGGCTTGTTGTACCTCATATCCGGCCCATTTTTCCGTCTCATCCCAGACGGATGTAATCGCTCCCATTTTACGGTTGAATGGGAGCTCTTGTGATGCAAGAGTGCTTCCTCACATATGCGTACAGCGGGGACTTGTCTTCTCTGCCCAGAGGGTTACTCATCTGCGCCCTGGATCTGGGCCCAGGTCTTTTTTTGGGAGGGGAGTGCACTATCAGTGATCCATACATCTTCCTCTGAAAGCTAGACACAGGATTGTGGATAAGCTCTGACCCAAATCCATGGCAGAGTAGAGTCAAGTTCCTAATTTTTTGAATTTCAAGCTGGGAAGTGCTTAAAGTGGTGACTCCTTTTCTCTCTCATCGGAGTGGAGATGCCTAAAATCGATTCTGCAGTACAGGTTTTGTACACAGATATTTCCTCGAGTGTGGACACTGTGGGCGCCTGCAGAGTTGTGCCAAATGAACACCAATACTGCTCAGTTAAATATAGCTCGCCTGTCATCTTAGCTTTCCTCCCATCATTTAGGATTTGCCATGGTGGGTGCACCCAGGGGTGGCTGTCGGTTCAGTTTTACACACTCAGCTCAGTGGTGAATCATATATCTCCAACAAACACACAAGCATTTACAGGAAAAACTCTTCTCTGTGCTCCACATCCACACTAACAAGATCCTTACTATCTAGTAGAGGCCTCTAGTATCATAGTGTAGTCTTGTTTACATGACTGGAACATGCCTCACCCACAGTGGAAGCTTTTAAGCTGTTTAGCTCATCTGTCTTAATCACCGTCTTCATACTAAATTCTTCAAAACATATTTGATCTACTTGATCCACTACTTTCTTTCCACACTTTGAACCATGCGGCTTGCAGCCCGGTGCGGCTTTCAGTGGATTTTCCTTCAGCCACCAGGGGGCGCTTCAGCAGAAAGTAAATCATTGGAAGTCAAAATTGGAAATAAAAGAAGTGCTAACTTTCATTTATGTAAAAAAAAAAAAAGCAGCACGTGCTAGCAACAGGGATGACTGAGAAATTTCTTCAAACTCAAACCCCCTCATCATGGAAACAACATGAAGAAGTTCATCTGATGTCGCTTTTAAGTTGAGGGCTATAGATCTGGTAGGACAGATCGATAGTCGCTGCACGTAAAGCTCGGCGTGAACGAATCCATGGTTGGAGATGCAGGGCTGCGTCCTTAATAGATTTATTTCCTTGTGGAAAACCGAGAGAGGTGGAGATATCAGCGGCATGTATATGCAAGTTTCCAGTTTTTTTAAAAACAAAACTTTGTAGATGCGGTTTATAGGTGCGCTCTATAGTCTGGAAAATGCGGTATTAATATTTATTAGCATATGCAAGAGGAGGAAACACAAACATAACTCTTCACACCAGCATTCTCCAGCTCATTCTGGGAGATCCTGCAGTTTCTTTTTCATTTAGGTAGCCTGGGAAACCTTTGGCATCCAGGAGGCGTCTTGATCAATAAACAGCTTTTCCAATACATTTGAATGTTCATCAGCAGTGAAATGCATAATTTGCCGTAAGGGGTCCAACTATTTTGGCAATAAGGAATCATAGTCAAATTATATAGCCCAAAAGCTTCAATGGTAAAACATTGCTTTAATTGAAATAAGCATAGTTCATCTGTGCCAAAGCCAAGCAGTCAGACAAATTACTCTGATCTATTAATGGCAGCTTTAAAAGTTAGAAGCTCGAGTTCAACCTGACAATTAAGCTTTCGGTAAACATTCGAAGCTTAAATAATTCTCAAAAAAAAGACACCAATTTAAAAGTGTTCTCTAATCACTTCTAAATTGCTTTTACATCAACCTAATGATCCCTTAAGCTCACTGGCTTACACAGAAACTTGGAGGAAGCTTCCCTGTGGGACCAGTCAGAAGCATAAGACAAATAAACCTTCCAGCAGAAAGACGCGATGCGGAGATATCGCCTCGGGTCAGGGCAGTGCAGCTTCATTACCGTCCAAACAGCACCACTTTCTGCAGGCCATTACTTGGTTTTATGCTGCCTCTCCGAGACACCTCGACAAGTACAAAACGAGGCGAACAAAACACTTTCTTAGTCTTGATATCGTCATACTGAGTTAGTCTCACGAAGTTAGCCTTTCACTAAACCTCTGAATCATTTCAGACGTCGATAATACCAGTATTACAGTGCATTAGCTTGAAAAATGTAGATGCTCCATTTTGCACTGCAATTAGATAAACTGCACAAAACAGAATGACGCATCCGTGGGAGACGGAAAGAGTTTTAGAGGTTATGAGAGTGAATAAGTCGTTTTTCTTGGCTGTTGGACAAAAAAATGCCCCCTGGAGTTAAACAATTCAGTGAAATCTGATTGCCTACAAGTCAAGATAATAGCTTTGTGTTGTCGCTATAAACTGTGCAGCCTGCAAAGTGAAGAAAGGAGCGAGTTGTCTGTGATGAGGGCGGGATTATTTTAAGACGACAGCTAAAGAACATGTTGCTCTGAACATCACGGCGCTTAAGAAGCACAAACAGGAAAAAGTCACCCAGAACTTTTCAAAACAAAATTTTGCATCCTTCTTTTTAAGTAACCCAGTGTGCGGGTCGGCTCACAGTCTGCTTCATGAGGAGCAAATCAAAAGAATAATGTCTGATTATACATTGGTTAATGATAATTCCCACATCTTCCACTGTGAGCCATAATTAGGCATGGTAAACAGGATGACAAAAGGGGAGAAGGCTGATCCCAGGCCATCAATTACATGTCCTCCTTCTTAAGCTCTGGCTGTGCATCGAAGTTAATTATTATGGTTGACGACCTGCCCGTTATTTCATCCCTCTAGTACACACTGTTTTGTTTTTTTAAACGGAGAAAAAGCACTAGAAGCAGCAAAAACGTTAAGAATTAAAGTGAAATTTGGCCGTAAGAAACAAGCTGTGCAGAGGCAAAGCTGAACCGGTTCTCAAGCTGTTTGGTCAAAAAATGGCAGCATTTTTCCTTTGCTGGCTTATTGATGTGGTGAAAGTTCAAAATGTCCACAATCTCAGGACGCAAAAACGACAGTGGTGAGAGCTAATGCTGCTATCATAAAATGGCAGCAGGGAATGGTTTCCCCCACCCATTGTGCCCAAATGGCTGCTCACGTTGGTTTCAAAGATGAAAGGGAGCTCTGAGCTTTTAATGCGCACTGTGTTACTGTCCTGCACGTTGTTTAGGCACATAGTGAGCCTGGCCTGTCAAGCACAAGGCAAGTGGACCCAGGTGTGTGGTAATTGTGCCGGAAAGAGTCGAGGCAGGAAGGAAATGCACAATGGGGAATTTGAATTGAACCCCAGGAAAAAAATCCAAGGAGCAGCAGCCAGATTACGGTGTGATTTTGTGCTTTTAGAGTACATGCATGGAGGGATTTTTAAATGTATCTGACCAAAAAGATGCTCGAATCAAACATTAGAAATAGACCTAATTTGATAGAGAACATGCCGATTCCTAAAAGTGAATTCAAATGATTAATGTAGGAGTAGGTGTCACTGCACATTAAACCGCGCAATCCATCCATAAGGAGGAGAAATATCCAAAAACGTTATTTTATTTTAAAAATTCAACACAAATTTCAAACATTTTATGCAACCTCTAAAGTAGTCCCTACATAAAAAATGCACTAGCATACAGGGGCAACCAGGTGATTTATTATTCTACTTCAATGCAGTTAAGTGTCGCAAAACCAGTGAAATTCACAAATAATTTTTTCTAAGTCTCAAATCTCCAACGTATGAAACAGTCCACGACATCTATGAACATCCTCACTTTTTTTAGAACCAGGAAAAGGTTTTTAGAGCTTAAAAGCTTTAAGGTCAGCCAGAAAATGACTATATAGAAGCTCTTATCCATCACCTTATTCTAGTGATGAGTCATGTAAAAACTGAAATATGTTTCACTTAATTTTCGAAATGTAAATAAACAACCATTACAAGCTAGATTTGCATCCCTTGGACATTGTCGTAAACCAGAGGACAAATTTATTTATGTGAAATTCAAGCAGAGTTTGTGTGAAGACAGAGATGGAGAAACAATAGTGTTGTGGGAAAGGCAAAGAGATGCTGCTGTGCCCATATAATTACAGACAAAGGCCCTGTCACTGAAATAGTCACTGGGTTCATATTAACACCATTTAAGCTCCTCACCTGACAAGCCGCCCACGTCCATTTTTTTCAGGTTTTTGGCCTCCAGGATGACCACGGTCAGCTTGCCCGCAGTGGGAACGTATCGGAGAGAGAAGCAGATATCACCCAGCTTCTCTTGCTGTTGAAGAGCACAGATAGTGATACACTTGATACCTTTTATGTCAGAATCCCATGCTTTTCCAATTGAGTCCATTCTGTATTTATGTCGGGCGTTACAACAGCTATCAGGTTTTGAATATGGAGCCTGACAAAAACCAAAGAATGGATGGCATATTTTGATATAAAACCATTAAACAGGATTCCAAACTTTTACAGAATGATGACAAAAACAGAGCAACTAAATCAAAATGTTCTATCTCACTGGGTTGTCGATAGGAGAGATTACAAAGAAACAATTCAGATAAGCAAACACAAAGCTGTCACTTTCCTTTGCGATACAGCAGACATGTTTATGCCTGTTTATTTCAGCTCCTCACCAGCAGAAGAAATTAGATTGGATGTTCAGAAGCATCACTGCATCTGTATCAAAGATTAATGTACCGAACACTGACAGAGTTATTAAACAATGTTCGACTCAAATCAGCCCAAATGAAGGCGTAAAAGTCTGCAGACATTTTCTATCGTTGCTTTAAAAGCATCGAGGGGGATTTTTGCAGAAATTGTTTTAGATCAGATTGATTTTTCTTTCATCTGTGGAAACTGTTAGAGAAATCTACAGCACAAATAACGTGCTAAACATATGAACACAGAAAACAATTATTTTTTAAATATTTTATATATTTAAAATT
This sequence comes from Poecilia reticulata, assembly GCF_904066995.2. Taxonomy (NCBI): domain Eukaryota; kingdom Metazoa; phylum Chordata; class Actinopteri; order Cyprinodontiformes; family Poeciliidae; genus Poecilia; species Poecilia reticulata. The sequence continues at coordinate 4,949,498 of NC_088852.1, read as the reverse complement.
GTCCAGTTGTGTCAATCACCATGTGTGAAAAGCTGTTAAAAGACAATATGTCAACGGTCAAGTAAAAATATGTAAAACAAAGATATTTGGTTTGCTAAACTTAAGTCTGTTTGAGATTAAACTGCATCTCAAGTGTCATCTGCTTTATCCTGCTTCTAAAATCAGCTTTTTTGCACTTACATCTTTGGGGGAAAAGTGCTGCAATCACTTCATGTCTTCTCACAAATCAGCATCATAACACTTCCTCGTTATGGTGGGCTTAAAGAGTTAGTTATACTCTGGATTTCTCTTTCATCGAACTTAGAAATGCAGCACACACCTGTTTAATGTGTAGCAATTTTAAGAAAAGGTTTTCAAAATCAACAAGCTTGTCCTGAATATTGACCTTTCAGAAGGTTTTCATCAGGATTTAATCAGGACCAGATTGCTAAAATGTCCAAAGTCCTCAACTTGTATTTTGTTCTACCCAGCAACCTTAGATTGCATCTTTAAAATTATAAATAATATCACTTTCATTCAACACAAGGCACCAGAGGCTGCAAAACAAAAAAAAAAACATGGGAATAGTGAAGATCCAGGCTCTTTATTCTTTCTTTTAAACAACAAAAAAGTTCAACTGATGATTTGATATTTGAAAAATGTTTCTTTCAAATGCATGGACATTAAAAACCATGAATATTAAGCATAGAAAGTATTGCTTAATGTGTAGGAAACCCAAAATTACTTGGCTTAGCTGGAAAATCGATGGAAGTGTTGATATAAGCAGCAGTGCAGTCCCACCACAACACGGCCAAGTGATGCCCTTCAACTAAATAACTCCTCCATCCACTCCATGGTGTGATAATTAACCTTCAATTCAACCCACTGTAATGCTAAAAATAAGGTTGCCAACATGTGCTATATGCCATGACATTTACCATGAAAATTGAATTTCCTGAGCTGGAGACTGGAAACTCACACTTCTATTAATTGAGCGGGAAGTGTGGACATATGATTAAGTGACATTTCGAGGAGAAATGGATTTCATCAGCGTGTTTGAGAAACAAGCAGCAGCAAAGTAATGACTGCGAGATCACTTACACAATAAAAACACTCCTATTATGGAAACAAGAGCTACAACATGTCAAATTTGAGCCTTGCATGATACAACATAAGCGAGATAATAGCATAGATGTCTGCATAATATTTTTGGCATGGATGTGAAGCCGTACCTCCTCCTTCTCAGCACTCTGTAGATCTCTCCACTCCTCCGTTACACGGCTGAAGTCCACCTTGTTCATGGGCACCTTGATGTCGCCAATGGCGTCGTGCTTGGAAAAGCGGTCAAAGTCGTACACCGTCATTACCAGCGTCTTGCCGCCAAGCTCTACGTAGGGCACCTAGAGAGAAAACAGGGCCTTTAAAACAAGCAGTTCAACCAAACTAACCTTTAAAGCAGATTGTGCCCCATTTTGAAGATTTAATGGATACAGAAAAAGGCTAAAAACGGCTCCCTTCGCAATGGATGACGGTCACCGTGACGTCTCAGGAACCTCGATGCAAAATCAAATGTCAAATCAAACCTCAAAAATCCTGTTTCAGTGTAAAAGCAATCACTACGTCTCCCTTTGTTATCCTTTTTCACCATTTTTCTGGCCATCCATTTGCAGGTTTCTGCGCGTCCACAGTCAGTTTCAGCCTCGTTTTGGAGGAGGAAACACCATCAGTAGGTTTCAGAACATGGAGGTCCAAACGCCATCAATAGTTTCACCACAGCAGTATGAGAAGATGTGGCTGAGATTGCGTTTCTGTGTAAATGCTGCAGAATACTCTGTGTGTCCTCCATTCTAAACAAGAAACTTGTGCTGTGATTTGCATGTATTTCAGAATAATAAGGCATTATGCATGCAAAGCCCAATCTTCCACCGTCTTGATGAAATAAATTCAAAATAAATTCAGGTATATCTGGCATTTGAAAGGTGGTTTGGTCCATATGTGCAATTTCCTCTTAGGACTCTGTAGAGACCATCCACATTTTTAAATTTATGGACTTAAATAAATCTGTCAATGTTGAGCTGATTTCTAGGATAACTTGAGAAATAAACTGAAAAATGTTGTCAAATTGTAAGAAAGTTGGGTAACACTTTATTTGAAGGGGTGAGCATAAGACTGACATGACCCTTTCATAAACATGACATAACACCTGTCATGAACATAAAGAAGTCTTGAATGTTTATGACTGTTGTCATGAAGTGTCATTCGGTAAATAATGACATTTTTAATGCAAAGTTGCTCTAAAAGTTGCATTGAAAGTCCATTAAAAGTGCAAACTTTGCATGACTTTGCATGATAATTTAATGCAAAGTTGGCACTTTTAATGGACTTTCAATGCAACTTTGCATTAAAAGTCATTATTTATTTATGCACACCCCTTCAAATAAAGTGTTACCGAAAGTTGTAATGGAAAACAAGGACATTCATAATACATTCATATCTAAATATGGTTTTGTAAAGTTGGATTCATTCATGATTTCTATTCCTGTTCTACATTAAAAAAAACACAAACAATGCATCAAAATCTCAATTTTCTGTCATTGTATGGTCGGGGCGATTTCAGCTGCCAGGATTATTTTGAGACACGTGGAAGTGGTAAATCTCCAGCGTCTCAAAATAATCACAGCAGCTGTGATGGTTCAGACGTTACTACCTCCTAGGATCGTTTTTGGACTTGTGGAAAGCCTGACAGATGCTGACGTTCCTCCTTTCATATGGGCAGCTTGATTTTTTTTCATGTTTCAGTTTTCTTATGCAAGTCACATCTTTGCCAGGAGCAAGGATGGTTGTCCTTCATTTTAAGAGCTTTCTTGCCATCTGCTTTGATTTTATTCACATTAGTGTAGAACTGTTTGAAATTCATTAATTTTATTGCAATATTAAGTTTAAAAGGACTCGACATGCAGGTCTGGGCTCGGGTAGACAAACAAGAATCTTTCTTACATATATTGTTATCAAGGCTGTCTATATTATTAATAATCCAGGCTTTCTGAGGGTCTTTTAAACATTTCCTTAGCCCATCTACTCTAGTTGATAATGACAGAGCCTAAATAGTGGACAAAAGCAATCTTAAAAAGGATTGTTTCGCAGATTTAATCAAAGAAAGAATCGTCTTTGAATCAATGTAAAATAAAATCCGGTCTAAGCAGGAAATCTAAAATCAGAATCAGATAATGTATCTATGGAGACGACTACATTATACCCAGTGGTGGAGAAAGTACTCAAAACATTTACTTAAGTAAAAGTACAAATACACAGTCAAAAATGTACTTAAGTAAAAGTCAAAGTACCACATTAACATTTTACTTAAGTAAAAGTAAAAAAGTCCTGGCTTTTAAAAATACTTAAGTATTAAAAGTAAAAGTACTCGCTGAATGCATTACCTAATCGCTAATATCATTAAGTGTGCCGATCGTATTTAATTTTAATACATCAGAAATGTGCCATTTTAATTAACCCTACCACAGATTAAACATGTTCTTATTGTGTTTACTCTCTGTAACAGTTTAGACTTAGATATGTGATTCTATGAATCATAATTTCAGGGATGGAAACATTTTGTCTCCTGTCCTGACATAGCATGAACTTCATTAGTCACATTTATTTAGAAAGAAATCTAACTGAAAGGGGATGTAAAGAAGGTGCGGGCGGGGTGGAGGACATGCAACCACGGAGCCATGTAGCAGAGTTGTAGTCAAGACAACCGAACCCAAGACCAGCGCCCTGCGCTAAATGACACAATAACATTAAGTTTACCTATCAAAATTGGTTTTCAGATTGATCTGAAAGATCCACATTCCCATAAAAACACCTAGATATTAAATACTTAAGAGCTGAAATGAATTTAACCAGTATCAATTAAAACACTTCATTCTGTTTTGCTTTTATCGCTGTGCTACAATCCGCAGAGATCTCCTGCTATTCCTAGAAAAATAACGCCCTGGGCGGTTGCCCATATTGCATATGTCAGAAACCACAACTGAAACATCGCAATTAACGGTAAATAACGTTCAACTATGAACACTGTCCAACGGCGCAACAAGTAACTAAGCAGAAGGAGCATCGTGACTGTTCTCACCCTCCCTCCCACTGCGATGTTTGCCACCATGACAGGAGACGAAATCAATCAATGAGCAATGAGCATGCTCTGTGTTCATACGTTCAACTTTTACTTATTCAGCGATTATATATATTGTATAGCTACCGCAGTGTACACAAGAACAAAGAACGGCTCTCAGTGAGGCTTCAGTCCTTAGGACTTAGTAAAGATCCGTCCAGAAGAATCGGATTGTTCCTGAATGTCATATCACTATATTGCAGACTTTGGTCACAGCGTTGTCCCATATATGCGACACCTCAGTCAACACCTCCACACAATAATTCAGCGCATGAGTGACAACTTTTTTTCATCAGATGCAACATGTGTCTCTGTACAGCTAGCTTAGCTTGCATCACGTCCACAGATCTTACCTTTCTTTAAGCTTTCCTTCCAAGTGACGCTAAAAGTTGGACGAAGTCCCACCATCTGTGAAAGCGAAGCGCTGCTGATTTCACATGTCGCCATATCAATTTATGCAGCGCTATTATATTATAGACAAACATCTCCTCCCGCTCAGAGGAAACCACTGCGCATGTCTGGAGCTCCGCGTGCGAGTAAAGGTGGAGGCGATGGGTGACAACAGACACTAATTCACGTTATTGCTTGGATTTTACGGCGCCACCTTAAGACCCTGAACTTCACATTTTAACGGAAGACAAGAGCAACGCGACTTGGATGTAACGAGTAACGCGACAGTTTTGTAGAAATGTAGTGAAGTAGAAAGTACAGATACTTACTGTAAAATGTAGTGGAGTAAAAGTAGAAAGTCCCCATTATTAAATCTACTTAAGTAAAGTACAGATACACGAAAACTGTACTTAAGTACAGTAACGAAGTCCTTGTACTTCGTTACTTCCCACCACTGATTATACCTAAATGTGGTCTAAAGGTGACTGATTTAGGTCAATTAAGAAACAAGCCAGACTTTCAAGGTCTTTGCTTAGGCTAAAAATTAAACATTTAAAAAATTTTCTGGATTGAATAAAGACAAGGACCTGGCTAAATTAAAAAAAGCTATAATAAGGATGCCCAATTAGATTCTGTGTTTGAATGGAAAGGACCCAAAAGTCAAACTTAAATAGGCTCCATCCAATTTGTCTCATGTCTCCAGCCTTGAGTTTAGGAGCCATTTTATGCCCGAATAATTTCATAAATTGTTAGAACTGGACTTTTTCTTCTTTGTGTTTCCCAACGGAAGATTCTTAATGAGATTTAGGTGCTTTTGGATTCAACTTAGTCTGGATATTAAACCAGATAAAAATAAAAACTTGCTCATGGAAAGTTACACGAATATCTCATTGAATTATTCTCAACGTACTTCAAACACCGCAGCTCTCCTCTGTCAAACAAATGACAAAACTTTCCCCACTGCTAAGCAGCAGCCATGCATCCATTACGGCTGTGTGGAGGCCCGGGTGTAGTGGTGCATCTGCCTGTGTTAATCCCAATCATACTGAGCCTGAGTGTTAGTGTGTGTGAGAGATATTCTGTCAGGAGCTTGTTAATGCACCAGCTGGTTGCTGTCTGCACACCTTCCCAGATTTCAAGGCTGCATGCAAATCAGATTGTCAACAGAAGTGAAAGATTTCCAGCTACAAAACTGTGCAAATGTGTTGGAGCACTCAGCCAAAGCTCAAACCACTAATGCAAGACCAACCTTGAAGGTGAACTGTTCATTAAAGACTGGGTTTAGGGTCTTCCTGTGGACCTTGGTCTCAAATTTCTTCTTCTTGTCAGGCAGGAGGTAGACCTTCACATAAGGGTCAGATGTGCCTCCCATGTCCATGGCAGGCAGCTCTGCAGCCTGGATGATCCCCACTATGAGCTGAAACAGGAAGAGAGTCCACAGATTATAACTCTGCCTGTCGACTGACACATAAATCATATATTAGATAAAGAAATACCACCAAAGTATGGCTCTGGGCCTAAAGGAAACTTTCAGCAAATGTCAGCTTCAATCACTAGATAGTAATGGCATCCTAAAGATAATATGGTGTCATTTTAACGGGGAGACGGCTCCAATATTAGAAGGTTACAAAAGCAGAACATGACGGCTCCTGAAGAGTCCGTAAAGGTCACGGCGTGTCACACCAGGAATGAGACGCACGTTTTCCCCCTCTTACGGTTGACAATTGATAACCACAGCAGGGGTCCTGGGTGGCTGATTGACCTGTCAGAGGCTCGACTCAAAGGCCTCTCAGGAGGTCCTGCTAGTCAGTCAATCAACTTCCTATCAGGCAGACATCAAGCCGCAATCTGGAGGCTGACCAAGGCGCTCAGCCATGGAGCTCCACAGCTGACAGGAGCTGCATCAGCTCCACTGGTGATGATGTAGCAAATAAACATGTGGAAAACAAAAACAACCACCAAGACATGCACAGAAAAAGTTCATGGACTATTTATGGCTTTGCATGATTTTTTTTTGTTTTTGGAAATAATATATCTACTAAAACTTGTTCAGTTGTGCAGATACATTTAAGTTATGTAGAACAAAAACATGTATTTAAGGAAACGTTTTATGTTTTAAATTTAGCCAATTGATGACCTTCGATTTATAGTAACTGTTTTGGAGTTTACAACTTTCTTTTTTTATTAGATTTAAGAAAAAACAAGTTGAAGTTTTGCAGTTTATTCCAGATTAGTGGAGGATAAAATTTTTATTTTATTACTTCAACAGGATCTTCTCAGTGATATTTATATGCATACATAAAATTATGAATAAATAAACTTTTTCCAAAACCAGCAGTTTGGAAATATTTTCAGATGAGAAAGTCAGCAGACAACAGAGCACCAGCCACCACTCTTAAGGTATCTACTGACTTTACAGTATATATATTTATAATTCATAATATAACAATTTTATACTAGAAGGAGCTACCTGAGCTAACTTATGTTTTCATGATTAATTACAAATACTCTAAGTTTTTCATTTCCTGTTGACCAGGTTTAGACACATATTTCCATCGTTGATGGGTAAATATATTTGAGCTCTTACAAGTTTTCTGACTGAACACATCAGAAACCTCCTTCAGGAAATATTTGCATATCTTGTAAGACAAAAAGGAGCCAATCTAGCTGTCATTTACTTTAACCTTCACAGAAGTACGCTGAGCACCGGAGACAGGAAGTGGCACTTAGACTTTATGTGTAACAATTGCTCAATGCATGCTGTCCTCCTGATTTTCATCCATCCGTCCATCAGCACCGTCAGTAGGAGACACTTCATGTCACACCTTCTTCATTGTGGAAGGGATTGATGCCTGAGGAAAGATTGGAGCAGGATGTGCCTGGAAAGGCTGATTTCCAGTTTGCTGCTTCTGCTAATTGGCTTTGCCAATTGGTTTCATCATTTAAAACAGTAAAAATCTGGATTTAGCATGTGGCTGACACCAGACCTCAGAGTCAGAACTGGAACAACAGTGGCTCTGTTTGCACATCTGTGGGGATTTTCCTGATTAGCTAAGGACTAACTGGTATAACCTTTGTTTGTGAGTTGAGCTGCAGTCCGACGAGCAGCCTGCTGACCAGAATGAGCACACACACACCGGGATTTTCTCTCCCTAATGCATCCATAAACACTTCCACAGAATATAATGTCACCACAAAGGCTTTTAGAGTTAGTATGGAAGTTAGCTGACTGTCTGATAAATAAACGAATACGATTGTTTTTTAAAATTAATCTCTTATAAATATTGAGTTCTGACTGGACACGATGCTGTATGCCTGTGCCTGACCTGCGCTAAGAACAATGAATATGGTAATGATGCTGAAAGTGGCTCTTTGTGGTTCATTTGCTGTCTTTGCCTCATGTAGTCTCCTCGCTGCTCCCTGAACGATTTGGATCTTTTACAAAACCTTTTTTCCTCTCATTAGTGTATAAATCCAGCATCGGGCAGCAGCTATTTGCAGTGCTTAACAGAGAGAAACAATGCTTTGCCGTGTGGACCTGACATTAATCTCCAAGTGCTTCTGCACCCTGATCCCCCTGACTTAGTATTTGCACACATGGAAACTGGTGTTTACAGCTTCTCCTCGGAAGGACTTGACATTTCATGAGACAAGAGTCCCATTAAACATGCTGACATCAATTAGTGGGGAGATCTTAAAGTGAGGGTCTTAAAGGTGAAGCAAAGACAAAATAGTATGCCTGCAAGGCATGTCTATGAAGCATAGTTGTGACATTTTGATCATTGATGTATTTATTTTTATTTTAAAAAGCACTTTTCATGAGTAAAAACAGTTTTTAGAAGGATTTATAACTCACTCTTACTTGACACCTCCAAGGCTACTTTTTCAGGAATATTTTAACTACTTGGGCTTATAGCAAATTATTACGGCAACATTTTACAGCATAGTTGTTTAGGTTTGATATTTATATCTTATTCTTGAAGGAATCAAGGTCTAAATGTCTTCCTGAGTTTTTCGCTTGGCCTGTTTCTTAACTTCAAAGATGTCCAGTGAGCTCAGCTTCTTTGGGGTCAGTGTCACAAATGTGAAAACTGTCATCCATTCATTACACTTTAGAGCCATGGTGGAGCTCATTACCTTTGTAATCAAGAACATCATAGAGAGCTGTCACCGCCTCCCTGTACAAGACAGATCAGCACTGTGAAATGTAATATCGTCCATAAAATATCCCTTTTATGAAAGGCTGTCTCCGACAAAAGAAATAAGGGTATGGATGACTGATCAGCTACGATGTGTGCACTGTGTAATTTCATTAGTAGCATCACTGTCAGGAATAATTCACAGGTTAAGCTGTAAAACATATTGATATTGACCAGGGAGAGGGTGTTGTTTGCATTATAGAGTGCAAGTAAAGGACTGTGTCATGTATAGTTTAAAAATATACATACATTGTTTATTGGAGGGGCTGATTTTAGAGATTTGAACTCTATTGTTCTCATACAAGGTGTCCAAATGCATTTAGTGCTTTGATTAAATGCAGTACTGTAATGTAATATGCAATATTAGTGCCATTGTAGAAAAAAGTCAGATATTTCAAGACTAATTTCTTATTTTTACAAGAAAAAACTTGAAGATTCTTTGATGTCAAAAGTCAAATTATCCCAAAAAAGATAATTTTTCACGGAAAAAAATATTCTTTTACATCTTAAAGTCATCAATTTGCACAAAAAAAGTATTTGAAATTCGATAAGATTATAAAGTCTGACGTTTGCAACAAAAAAACTACTAGAAGTCCTTTTTGAGACGCACATCTGATTGAGCAAAATCTCTGAGAAAATCATACAACTCAAAAAAGTCAACAATAAAAACTTGTAATAAGAATTAAACTCCTCCTGCTGTCTTGACATCCACAGCTATTCTTTAAAATGTTCTGCCAGCCACTGCATCTGATCTGATTCAAACAGAAAATTCATCCTTCTCATCAAGTTTTTAACCCAAATGGAGAAGGTGATGCAGCAAAAATACCTCCATCCTTCCATTCATCATCAAAGTGACTGAAATATCTGTTTCAACAACACATGGGCGTGCCTTTCTATTTTTTAAAACTATTTCTGCACAGTGGCGCAGTTGGTAGAGCTGTTGCCTTGCAGCAAGAAGGTTCTGGGTTCAATTCCCAGCCTGGGGTCTTTCTGCATGGAGTTTGCATGTTCTCCCTGTGCATGCGTGGGTTTTCTCCGGGTACTCTGGTTTCCTCCCACAGTCCAAAAACATGACTGTTAGGTTAATTGGCCTCTCCAAATTGCCCCTAGGTATGAGTGTGTGTGTGCATGGTTGTGTGTCCTTTGTGTCTCTGTGCTGCCCTACGACAGACTGGCGACCTGTCCAGGGTGACCCCGCCTCTCGCCCGAAACGTTAGCTGGAGATAGGAACCAGCAACCCTCCCAACCCCATTAAGGGACAAGGGTGCAAGAAAAAGGATGGATGGATGGATATTGTGTAATTGTTTCACCTGGAAAAACAAGCTGAAATTTGTCGTCCTAGGCTCAAAACGTATATAACAATCAGGTTTGAGTTCATGTAAAGAGGCACGCTTGGTGCACAGACGCCGGAAGCTCCACTGCCTAATCACAGGCTGTCAGATCTGTTTATAACAGGGAGTACGGTAGCCCAGCGAGGGACGGCGTGTTCATGCACCGCTTCCATTATCTGTCGCACAACATCTGGTGAAAGGAAGTTGATTTAATCCCTTATTCTGCTTTTTCAAAACTCGCTCACTGGAAAAACTGTAAAGACGACGGATATCTGCAGGGGCCACGTTTGATTAGGCAGAAATAAAATAGAAAAACAGATAAACCGCAAACTTAATCCCGGCGGGGTAATGCGTCGCTCTGTTAGAAGTTGGAAATATAGAAAGTTAACCATTAACTCCAAACAAAGGTTTGCAGTGAAAGTATTTCAAAAAGAGCAAAACTGTTCTGCTGAGTTTGGTTCTTTACAGATCTTAAAGCAGGATTTCAAAGCGGATCCTCGCAGTTTGCCAAAAACGAAGGGTACAATCCAATTGTTCTTATGTAAAACAAAAAAAGAGGAACTACTGACAAAAAACTGTCACATTATGAAAAGATTAGACTATTTAGAGACAGCAATAGCCATTTAGAGCTAAAGTTTTAATTTAGATAAACCATCTCAAGTAGCTATTTAATTTGATTTGTTAAATACAAACAGCGTGTATTTTGTGCCTAATATATCCATATCACATTAAATTTCCTTCATAGTAGGAGTTGAATCATTTTTCAATTGCATTAAAAAGACCTGTTGAGAACAGAGGTTTTCTCAAGCTTTTATTGTGCAGAATGTTCTTTTTGTTGCTTTATTTACAGAGTAAACCTGGGAATAAAACAAACTCATTTAAGTTAACTATTTAGTGAGTGTATTATGTTAATTTTTATAATATTAGTTGTTATATTAACCCTCACCCCTTAGTAGATAAGACACTCATAGCTTTCAAAATGTAGTTTTAGAACAGTGTTACTTTAAAGAGAGTGATGGCTGCAGCTCCTTTTCTTTCTAGGCCTTTTCTTTTTTTTTTGCAAACAGAAATATTTTATACATTTTAATTTGCTACTTTTCAGTGCAAAGCAACAAGTAATGGAGGAGCAATGCTGCATTACTCTCCGCTCCAAAAAACAGGTGAAAACTATTGCTGGACATCCACTGTGTGTGTTTCTTTATTAATGGTGTAACAGAAACTTTTAAAAGTTTTTATAACTTTTTAAAACCTTGGCATACAGAAATGCGGTCAAACAGTTAAAAGTTAGACGTGACAATACTTACGAGAAGAGGGTCTTCTGCAAAATCTACACACACTGAGTGATTTGGAGAACGGATCCTTACCGTATTCTCTGTGAAATTGTAATCCAGGGAGTATTGTAATTTGCCAAGTTTCTCGTCCTCCTTTGGCTCGGCCTCTTTCTGCGTTTCAGTCAGCCCTGTCTCCGCATCCTCCTCATCCTTCAAGGCCTGAAGGAGACACCCACCAAGAGTCAGTGCCGCCTGTTTGTAGCGGGGCGCTAGCACCCAGCCAGCCGTTCCCCCGCCCAGGTCCTGCCTGCGAAAACCTACTCCTGCAAAAGCCCCCACTTGTTTCAAACTGTAAAAGGGGAAAACGAGGAGGGGATAAGGGGGAGCAAGCACTAAAACATGGCAGTTATCATCAGGACATGCTCTGTGATGCACTAAAGCCCCAGGCCTGGTCCCTTTTGGTGCTTTTATGTCAGTCTCTGAGTGTTTGAGTCTGGGGGGAGGAAAGATCAAATGATGGCGCCAGAAATGAGAGCAATGAGAGGATAGAGAGATACTTGGGGAGGACAGAAAAACGGAGAGAGAGATGCTTTCAGAAAATATAGCATTAGGACAATTTCCTTTGATGGGAGATTAAGTCTTTGGCAAGAAAAAACTAAACTGGGAAATGTGAGAAGTGGCAGTGGATGAGAGGTGAAAGTGGCCTTTCTCTAGCCTGGCGCTGAGGTGAGGGTGGCAGGTGGTGGCACTGGTGGGGGGAGGAGAGGTAGGGTGGTAGGAGAGCGGGAGTTCCCCATAAGAAAAAAAAAAACATGCGATTAAAGAGGCAAAGACTAGTTCTCAGTCATTCAGAGTCAAGAGTTGCCTTTCCGAGGTGCCTCTCGTCGTTTGGCATGCAGAGCATTCTCTGTCATACAAACAGTGCTCTTTAGTGATTCCTCATTCCCATGTCTGGTTACAACCTCAGACATACAGTCACATTGTCATCATAGCCCTAAAACTGAACCCCCTTCTACGCCGAGGTAGCTAGAAGCATCATGCCAGCGGTGGGTGGAAGGTGTTGGTAAAAAAGGGGGTTGTAATGTACTGTACATTGGGGCCTGCTTCTATTCGTTAAATTAATCATGTGAAAGCAGGAGGCTGAACAACACAGACTGGATCAGGAAGCTGCTGCTGGGTTTGGTCTCTGCCTTTAGCAGAAAAATTGTCCTATCAGAGCAATTTGATGTTACAGGCAAAGAAAGAAAAATGCAGCAGGTAAAATGATTGAGGGAAAAATTATCTCTAGGATCAGTTTTATCTGAGCTGATAGGAAAAAACAAATGCTAAGCTACGTCTGAACCAGCTTCAAAACGAGCACTGCAAAATACGCGCACAACCAAATGTGAGAAACAAAGTAGTACATAATTATGCAGAGGAAGTAAAAAGGATTATAGTTTTCTGAAGCAAAAACCTACAAAGTATACAATGTTTTTCTCATTCTTCTTTCCTGAATAGCTAGCATCCACTTTCATTTCTTGGCTAAGATTCTCAATTGGATTTTGGGCTGGACTTTGACTGCGCCAATCTAAAACATAAGTATATGCTTTGATCTACATCTCATTGTAGCTCTGTCTGTGTATTTAGGGTCATTGTGCTGCTGGACGTCAAACGGCTGTCGTTGCATTTCCATTACAAATGTGTGCAAAGTTTTGTTGATATACTGCTAATGTAGAAAAAACTTAATTTTGTAACTGCAGTATGCAAGAACTTTTCACATTTGGCGCGTTTCCAACAAGCAAATTTATTTTTGTAATTCCAATTTGCGCAGTTTTAAGGTCAATGGACACTCAGCTTGTGAGATATTTTCTAACCAAATGACTTCTTTATGATTTCATCCATGACCTGTGCCCTGTGCTAGTTGTTCTTCGTGTCGTTTATTCAATATTAATCTTTAATAAAGCTCAGAGACCTTTACAGAAAAGCTGGATTCATGCCAAGTTAAATACAAGTGGACTCTATTCACTAAATCTAAACGCAATTTGGGTTTAATTTTGGCATATCAAGATGGGTGAACACCAATGCACATCATGCTTTTCACATTTTAATGGTAAAAAAAATGTGAATTTCTTTCCTTCCACCTGACAATTATGCACTGCTCTGTGTATGTCTATCACAACCAGTTTCCTAAAGCTCTGTACTTGTAGCCTCTCGATCATTTTACTTTGCTCTCATTTGAAATATAAAAGATTCAAAACACTTGAGACCTTGGCAGCTTGGCACAAAAAATAAAAGTCTGTGTGGGTCAACCTCATCAATGCGCACCCAGTGTCTCTTTCATACATATATATGTGCATATGCAGGTTGTAGGCACATATATACAGTAGATATACATGTACAGTATGCATAGTTACATATACTTGGTTCTATGGGAGCAGTTGTTGTTGTCAAGAGGCTATAAAAAAAACCAAAACATCAGAGCAGCAGGCTTAAGAAGATCCAACAGCAATTGGGAACCTACCGCCAGTGACCATCCCGAACAGTCATCAGACACAACACAGATAAGGAGGACATAGAAGGAAGAAACACAAATTAAAACAACCACACACAGGAGTTAACACACTAGAGTCTGGGCACACCAGGAGAAATGACTGCTTGCCTCTAAAGAAGCAGATTCAAAGAGCTCAGAGATGCGGTCTTTAAAAAAAAAAAAAAAGAGTTTACATCTCTTTATTGTAAATAAGTTTAAATATAAATTCTTGGTTGTGGAAAGGCAGAGTGGATATCAGGAAAACAGTCGATGAGCTATGAAATAACAGCTTCCACGCTTTTTACTCAACCATTGCATCGGGACACTTCCTCACAATCTGCAGTATTTCTTTCTTTAGATTGGAGATTTCTGCACATCTACCACCAGTTTCAACCTTACTGAACAACAAGTGAGCAGGTCCACATATGACAAAAAAAGAAGCAATCACTGCAGGAGATGACAGAGATTTAAATCAAGTCATCAAAGTAACCAAAACTTTAATGTTTTATCTGTATTCAGGGAATTGTTAAGTTAATTTGGGTGGAATAATTAAGAAGTGAATTCACACAAAATAAAGCATTTGATTATTAAATTCACTATTTCTAGTGCAACTTTGTCATCATGTGCAAAAGAAAACAAGCACAAAATAATGCCAAACAGAAGCAAAAACAACATATTTCAAGAGAAATACCTTCAACTTCTTGCATGTGGTCACATGAACAAGCTTTAGCATAATCTTAGCCTCAAAAGATTCAGAGTTAATAATTTATAAGAGATTAAAGTGGATTAAAGTCTGTACCTCGGTTTTGGTCCCGTCCATGACGTCCTTCATGTTGATGGCATTTTTGCCCTTGTCTTTGCCCTTCTTTTTGTTTTTCTTTTTGAAAATCCACTTTTTGCAGACGCAAAAGCAGCAAGCTAACGCCAGAATGATGGCCACGAAAGCAATCGAGACGATGGCCCATGACGGCACTGAGGAAAAACAGACAAAAAAAATGAGCTTGGGTTAGACGTTGCACATGAAGGGACGTTTTTGAAAAGTGGTGATTACACACACAAAGAGGTGAGATAAAAGCAGGAAATTGTGTGGAGCTTCACTTTAGCTCTCGCCTGGGCCCATCAAGAAGTGGCAGACTCCAAGCGATGGGGAGAAAACCTGACCGAACACCTTCAGCCAATTTAGTGGAAGTAACAGATGTTGGCATTTTCCACTTGCCATTTAAACAAAAGACTCCGAGTCAAGCTGACACTTTCATGGCAATCAGCGTCAGCACAGAGTGCACAGGGAGTCAAGGTGGTGGGGATTTTGTGGGTGTGTCTGATGGGCATTAATTCAGGTGTGACCATGACAATCCAATGATGGACTCAACCTGGACGGGTTGAAATGGGGTTTTCTTTCTCTCTGACACCTGCTACATCCTCTGCTATATACTGAGTTCTTGTCTGTGGAGTGTTGAAAACTTTTGAACTAGATTTCAGTTTCTTATCCCCTTTTTGCTTTTTTGTCACACCTAAATGTTAATTTAATTAATTAAAATCACAGAGAGACAACCACACTAAACACAAAAAGCAGTTTAGTTTCTATATGAAGCAAATAAAGTTATCCAAAGCACCTCACTCTTGTGTGAAAAAGTAAAAAAGTGATTATGAATTGACATTTTTTGCACAGATGAGTTATTGTAGGCCTAATTACTGCTACACCTGCAGAATCAAGGAAACTATTAGACTATTGGTGAAGGGAGGTTTGTAGAGCTTTAGGATTTCAGAAATATGGGGAAAACATGGAACAAGAGCTCACAAAAATTACTCCAAGAATGCACTGAAGAGAACCAGGAAGTTGCAAAAGATCTCAGTAATTGAAGTTGGGACGTAAATCAGATGGAAATCAACAAATTATTCTCAGAAAAATATAAAACCCATCCAACATGGCTGATTTAAAACAATTCTGCAAAGAAGAGTGGATCAAATTTCCTCCATAAATAAGTTATCAGAGCCTTGATGTCACTTGTTGCTGCTAATGAGTGTCTCAAGTAAGTATTAAGTTTAGGAAGCAAATAATTATTCAAAAGAGAAAAGACAATTATTGTCTTTTTTTTCTTAATCTTCACAAACCAATATAAATCACAATAAAGTGAATCTGAGAAAACATTTTCATTTGCTAGTTTTATGTTAGAAAAAATACAATCCAATGCATGAACAGCGAAAAAAACTTCTAAAGGTTAAAATCTGGTCTGAAACCTTCCTTAGCATTCCTGGATTTCACCAAAAATATGAAATCGAAACAAAAAATACACCACTGGCTGGCATATTTAAATACCTTTATAAAAAGAACATTTAAAATTAACATCACCTACTCATTTATATTCATGTCTTTTCATTACTAACTTGAACTATTATTTTTTAATTAAATTTTTTTAATGTTAAATCTTTAAAAACAACACATTCAATGTTGCCTGAATGCTTTTCTGCTCTGAAAAAGGTTAATTCGCTGTTTGTTCCCTCTAGCATATGCTGTTATCCTCTTTCCTGGCCTTGACTGGAAAAACTGGGACAAGCAGCAGTCAGCCTCCTGTCACATAGGAACTGTCAGAGCCGCAGCTCAACCAACACAATGACAGCCAGCTGCAAACACAGTGACACCTATCTGTGCTGCAGTCAGCCATCAGCCTGAGCTTCCTGCTTCCTGTTGACCCATAGGAACACCATGTCTCCATCACAATAACGTGAGGGCTGGAGGAAAATCGGGAGGCTGAAAATAGTAGGAGACCTCACGAGATGACTTCTTCCAGCAGTCAAGGTCATCCAACAAACATCAAAACGCCTAGAAAAACGAAGGTATTCACACCCCAATATAGTGCACACCTCATTACAAGCTGCACCTACAATTTAAAAAACAAACAAACTGGAAACGTACATATATAAGTCGCACCGGGCAATAAGCGGCTGACATCTCCGCCACGCCGAACCATGGATTCGCTCACGCCGAGCTTACGTGCAGCGGCCATCGATCTGTACTGCCAGATCTTCCAGTGATTCACTTCCTGCTAAAGCGCCCTCTGGTGGTTGAAGAAAAATCCACAGAAAAGCCTCACCGGGCTGCAAGCTGCATGGTTCAAAGCGTGGAAAAAAAGTAGCAGCTTATAGAACTAAAAACACGGTAACTACTTTTTTTAAGTAGGGTTTTGTCCTGTAACCGGTGGGTTGTCGGTTCAATCTCCTGCTCCATTTGCTTTAGTCGCTGAGAGTAAAATGGAGTGAAATATAAATCCACATTCATTAAAAGTCGAGTGAAACACAGTTTATTATTTAAAAACCCAATAATATACCTGGAAGTTTATGTTTAGATCGTGGCAAAAAGTGGAAACACTTAAAAGGTAAATACTTTTATAATATGCTGTATGAGAAGTAAAAAACAATATGAAGCAAATATCTACTAAAAAACTTAAACTGGCTGGTATTTTTTAAGGAATACAGTCATTGTGATAAATAAAACAGAACAAGCTGATATATTTCCTTTGAGAGAAATAAATCAACACTAACAAAACCCATATGAAACTCAACACAATTCATATCTCAGAAAATAATCCAAACATCCCCATAAACTCAACATGCCAATTGAAAACACGAACCCGGTTAAGCTCCAGTCCTCTGAAGACTATCTTGTAAAAACCCCAGAAGTTTCCATCAGAACAGAAAGAAAATCTTTTAAATTACAGCAGTTCACTCTGCGGCTGTGCTGACTAGCCGTCAGTTGTGGTTCTTTTGCTGAGGCAAAAAGAAAGAAGACAAATCGATTCCCTGTTGACAAAATCAATAAGCACTCTCCTCCAAGGAAAAACAGTGAGTGATGCTCTGAAATAACTTTAGGATCTACAGCTCCGGCCTTGCCTCGGAGCGCCACGGTAATGGAGGTGACACTGGATAGGCCTCGTTCGCAATCAGCCTCCTAAAACTTTATTTGGATCAAACTGCAGCTCAGGCTCCTTTCATAATGTCCGATTTATGCCCTTGATACAGGAATTTATATTGGGGATATTTCTCTTCTTATTACAACAAACAATAGATTTTATATGCATGAATATATGTTTTCATCTCTACTTGTAGCGTCAATGTTTAATAAGATTCAAGATCCATATCTTATCTTGAAGTCAATGCAAACAAGGTTTTTAAGCGAAGTGTCACAGATGTGACAGGTCTTGAGTTGCTCTGAAAAAGCAATCAGCTTTCTTTGGAAACTAGAATAGTGATTTTTATCCCCCCTCCCTCCAAATGAAAGCATTCATTAACAGGAATCTCATAAATACTTATGTCACTCTGCTGGAATCTTTCATCAACGCTCAAAGAGCCTGATGGAATGCCATTTAAACTGAAACCCATGCAAAAACTCCCCGACTTTATCTCATTCATCCAGCCCACGTCTTCCAGTGAAAGGCACTTCTGTGTTCCTTAATTAAAGGAACCTGAGTCCCAGAAAGCAATAAAAGCATTCCCTAATTAACTACATTGTCTGAGTGTCTTTTCTCAGGAGAGAAATGGAGCGAGAACGTAAAAAAGGGGGTGAGCGGGAACTCTAACTCCCAACACTTATCTCTTGTTCCACCGACGTGGCATGGAAAATAGTTTCTCTGATGAGCTGGACATGCATGGTGGAGTCCAAGTCTGCTGTCCCTTGGGGCTCAAGACACTTTTTGGGTTATAAAATAGTGAAAGAAGAAAACTCCAACTATCTACAGATGTCTTCATATAAGTCAATGTGAAAAATTCCTTTGTAGTTTCTTTGCATTTTGTTTTCGTTCATTGAACATTTCCAAATAAATGAGTTGCTTTGTGTGATTTACTGTGGGGGGTTTGTTTTGATATATTACTTACAACCCAACTATTTTGACATCACTTAAAGGAAAAATGTATGAAAACTGCATATAGAACAAGTTTTCCATCACCTATTTTCAAGTCCAGACAATCTTGTGCCCAAATAAAGCACGTAAAAATTATATTGCAGAAATTACGCACTGATCAGGGTCACTTTTAACAAAGTCTAAAAGTATAAAGAAATTAGAAGAAATCAGCTTCATACTTTCATTACATTCTTAGTGCAAAAGAAATGCTATAAATTATTTTCTGCTCTTAAAAATTACAATGCAATGAAGTACATTTAAGTAATGCCATTAAACAGTTTTTAAATGTGTGCATGAAGTTTATTTGAGGAGGACACTGTTAGCTTCGGTTGTTACCGTGACAACAGAACTGGGTTTGGCTGTTGCTGGCTAGTTATCAGAGGCGAAACACCATTACCTTCAAATGTCAGCTTTCACTCAGGGACAGTTTTGGTCTCTTAAGGTGGTGTGGGCGGTTCTATAGAGACTTTATTCAGACTGTGAAAAAGAAATAGTGACTCATGTATAGTATTGAGCTGTTTTCTGAGGAAACATGGATGAAAACATCCACTTACTACGTGTATATTGTCTCACGTAGTAAGTTTTCTTGATTACTTGAATTATTTCAGTGTGAAAGAGTACATTTCACACATGCTCTGTGTAAAACTTTGTGAATATTTTGCGTTATTTCATGTGTTTTGTAATCTTTACAAGCTGTATTGGATCTGTCTGCTCTGTCTCAATGTAACCACATTCTTATTCATCCTCTGACTTGTAATCCTGAGCACTTTACATCAGAAGGAGAGGTTCATGCTGGACACATTAACAAGTGTCTGGGTATGTTTGTGTGTTTATTAATGTGCTATATTGCATCTGGGTTATATCCACTTTGCAGAGCGCACTAATTCAGTGTGACAGGACTTTGTTGGTCAATTAACCTTCACATTATATCTTGTTATGCCTATGAGATCAACACTCTGCTCATGGCTTTACCCCACTGTGGTTTGGCTAAGCTGACAATATTGCAGCAGCAGAATCAGCAATGAGGGCTGAAAGCAGATGGTAATGAGATTTTACTCTGTAAATCTTATGTTTACACCAAACACTGAGCTTCAGTGAAGTACCATGAACTAGTTTTAATTCCCGTTTGGATGAAAAAAGTTACTTTTCTGGTTGCAACATGACCGTCCTCATGAAAATCGAGGTGTACAGTCAGAGTGCAGAGGTCACTGTGTGGACCGTGTTAGGCTACTCCTGCTTCCACCAATCCATGAGGGTTTCACCGCTTTACATTTGTTCCTAAGATGACGTAGACGATGAGGCCCGCCACCAGCAGGCCGGAAGACCCAACGGGTCCTGCTGATCCGCCGCCACAATCCTCTTTAATAAACCCTGCTGTCTGTCGACTGGGAGTAGCCACAGTGTTAAATCAGTCCAGACACTTTCAAACACAAACATAACTTTGTGCTGGGATTTTTTTTTTAGCTCTGCAGGATAATATTTTTCTCCTCTAACAGATTTATTGTTTTATATTTTCAACTGGGGAAAGATTTTCTCTTTATGTAGCATTTATTCTCCCAGTACTCTCTGTTATTTTGGAGAAATGGTTTGTATGTTTGTAGTTATAACTCAAACAGTTTGCGTTTATTGATTAATTCTCATCTGCAATGGATTTTCTGAAATAAGAAGTTTAGCAATCTGGTTTTCTTAGCAGCAGCAGCTGCTGTGTTTCAGTGAGCAGTAACGGCATGTTTTAGTGTGATTACAGCTGGACTTCAGCTCTGGCTGTCAAAGTGTTTATACTTATGGAGAAGCAGAAAAATCTCAGCATTAAATAATTGATAACAGAGCAAGTTGTTGCAGGATACTAAATTTTAACAGCTGAAACAAGTAAAGTCTTCAGCTAATTTTCAATTTTGTTTATTTTACCATGTTTATGAAAAGGATTTATGCTTGTTGCTTATTTTACAAATCATTTTAGTGATTTAGTGTAGTTTCTTTGCTTTTTTTTTGTTTACAGAAACATTGCAAATTCAGATGCATAACTGTCATCAATTTGTCTATTTTTTAATCTGTTCTGTTTTTCAGGTAGAGCAATATACATCATACAACTTCAGTGAAGTTGCTGCACAAATTTGAATTCATAATTTTTAAAAAAGAAAATCAAAAATTAATGACCAGCTCCAATAGAGAATATATTTGTAACCGCTGCCAGAAGTAGGAGCGTCTCACCAACTGTCAAATGGAAAAAAAGTAATTTTGTCATGATTTATATAGGTTTAGTTTTTGCTGTGCAGGAGGCAATGGCTGACAAAAATCCCCGGCTCAGAAGCATGATGACTGACAGAAATTGAGCAGCGAGTTAGGCCTCTGTGACAGCTTCATGCCACCACACATTCAAAGCCTGTGGAGCTTAAATTGGGTTATAAGCCTGAAAGAAGATCTTCTGCAGCTGCGGTGGAAAGGCGGTGCTGAGCATGCAGCTTCACCTCTCGCATTTTCTTGTTAAATTTGCTGCATGACTTTCCCCCAAACCCCATCGATATTCCACAAGGTAAACAAGCCTTTTGGGCATTCATCATCCGCTTGGCAGCACTGCAGAGCAAAGTCCCCTGCTTTTGATAGAGGGGATGAGGTGATAGAAAACAGTAATAGGTATGACCCAGCAGTGACAACCTGCATGATGGTCAGTAGGGTTTTTTTTTGGATGATTTTAGAAAACTTTTTCTGCCAGAGGTGTGGTAAAGATAAAAAATGATAGAAAATAAAATAAATTGAAAACTCAACCTGCCACCAAGAGGGACGTGAAAAATATGGATTTGTGGGGACTGTCTTTAGACTTTTATTGTTAAGCCAGAGGGGAGATCAAACTCGTCAGGTCTTGGTTGTAAATCCTCTGAAATCAAATATCCTCAAAGATATTCAAACATGTTTCTATTTTAAATGAATGCACACAGCTGAAGCTCTTCAGCTGCAGCCAGGAGAGTTTTTTTGAATATAAATAATGGATTTTATTTAAGCTAAATCACTTCCTAGCGTGTATAAAGATTACTGTGTATGAAACTCTGCAATGGTGACATTTGTGGCGTTGGGGAAAAGAAGGAAGTGATTTTGTGGGATGATATTACTTACACACAAACCTGTTGTTAGATACAATTATAATTTAGGATATTGATGGAAACAAAACCTTCAGACCTCCGTGGAGAAATTTGTTCTGATAGGCAAAGAACGTCACACACTCAAACAGATGAGGATGTGTTTTGTCAGGAGATTTGAACATGAAAGTGCAGATGTTTATATTTAAGAAAGATGTAAAAATAAATGTATTCATTTGAACACAATCATGAGTTGGAGATACATTTTTGAGAACTTTGAACTGAATAATCCTGTTTTGCTTTGACGCAATGAACTAGAAGACTTGATTTAAAGGAGCTCTACTCAGAGCTGTATTTATGTTTTTAACTGTGTTTTGGCTGCTAATTTGCCCCCTGATGGTGCAGAGTTGTTAGAACGGCGATAAGGGCAAAAAGTCTGCAACGCTCAGCATCCAAGAGCAGCAAAGGGCAGGAAGTCTGAGCAGGTAGACGGACACCAGGCCCCCCCACAGAGCAGCCATATGCGCAGCACAGAGGTAGTTCGGCACAGAAGCATCAGCCCTCCGGCCACAGAGACACTGAGATGCGCTGCATCAAAATCTTGACCCAAACGTACCGGCACCTCGACCCAAAGCAAGTCAGGCACTCGAGCAAACCTGCTAATCGCTAGTGAGTTTGCAACAGTGATTTTTAAAAACATTTATCTTTCCAGAATTACTGAATTAATAAAAAAGGTTGGATTTATTTTTTTTAGAACTGTAAGATTTTCTATTCTGCTTTTGCACCAAAACAAACATGAACAATAAAAATTACTTTTTACCTTTTTATCAAGTATAAACTGAGATATTCAGTGAAGAAAACTTTTTTTCCCCCTATTGTTTCCTAAGAAACAGCTGAACAGAAGATGAGAAGTTCATGATTTTTCAGCGTTCGATTGTTTGACGTTTTCGTCAAAGGTCAAGTCAGACCTTGACTGCTTATTGAGCTCTGCCAACAAAAAGTAACACGCATCTACGGCTGAATCATCCCTGACTCATGGGGTATACAATCAGGATCACATTGAAAGGTTTCAGAAAAACAGCTTTAAAATCACCAGGAGTCAAATTACACACGTTTTGCATCTGTGAAACCATTTGAAAGCAGAGTCAGTGACTCAGACCCTTTTCAGAAACTTCTGTGGAGAATGAAGAGAGATTTTTACAAGATTCTCAATGATTTGCTGTTTGAATGACAGAGCCTGGAGAAAATCTGTCTTGGAGAGTCATAGGTACGACTGAACGTCAGTAAAGATACTGCTTAAAAACATCTGCTTTATTCATCAACAGTTTTAAGAAAAGAAAGCAAAGAGTTTGCATATCAGCAAGTTAGCTGCTTAAATGATAAGCTCTAATGTGGAAAAATACAAGGGATATCCCCACTATCATTTATTAACCCTTTCATGCATGAATTATGATCCTTTGTGTCAGGATTTTTTTAAATTTTTTTTTCTTAAACCATAAAAAAGGTAGGGAAAAAATTCTGTAAATTATTTTAAAATGTTATAACTTTTAGGTGATCAATTGTAATTTTCTCCAAATACAAAGTTATTTGAAAAATACATCAGCAGTATTGCTCTTTAGGGGATTTATCTGAGGTCACAATATTTTTTTTACCTGCAAGAGTCGTCTACAGTAGAAGGAGGGACAGGGTCGGTCTCCATGCTTTTTTGTCTGTCGGCCATATTGGAGTTAACAAAAATAATTTCTTGCATTTGCAGCTGATGGCCAGTAGTTGATAGTATATTTTATGATGCATTAGTTTCCACTTCAGTGGTCTGCGTGCATTTATAACATAAAAATTCAGAAGGAGCTCAAGAAAATGGCTTTTAGAAAGCTGTTCACTGTAGTGACCACTATACATGAAAGGGTTAAAAAACTACGATCACATGATGGAAGTTCAACAAAGGAACAACACTGAAGCAGGTCAGTGTGAGGTTTAGGAAGGACTGTGATAGCCTGATAAAGTCAGACAGAAAACTCAGTTCTGGTAGTTTTTGCTGCCAAAAGTGATTTTACTTTTCAGGAATCTTTTTGACGTGGTGGTAAAGACCCAACAAAGAACATGCATGAGTTAATAAAGGTAAAAAAAAACTCACATGGGATTTTGTTCAGCTCGTTCATGAACTTGTTCTTCAGCTTGGAGAAGGCTTCATCCTTCTCCCCTGTACCCGGTCCGGCCATGCTGGTGGTGTTAGAGCCAGCTGTTGAGGAGGAGGCAGTGGTGAGCGAAGGGGCCGCAGCCGCCAGCGCTTCCCTTCGACTCTCATTCATGGTGGCGATGCTGGGCAGCCGGGCAGTAGCTGCAGAAGGAAAATAAATACAGTTCGGGTGGATGAGATTGGATTCTTTGAGTTCCTCAGTCTCTGTGACAGATGCATGTCGGAGGCAGGGAGCCTGCCTCGTCAGATGACGGAGCTGACGCAGAATGTGTGAGCAGCTGTAGGCTCAGCATTAGTAAACATCAGCTGGAGTTCACAGAAAACTGGCCAGCTCTCTAAAATCAGAATAAAGCTCTTCACTCAATGTTAAAATTCAATCTTAAGATCACAAAGTAGCCATAAAATAATGATGAAGTGCAACTCTTCATCTGGTTTAATTATGATCCTGCGCTCCCAGTAGTGACATTTGTTATGTCGCAGCACACAACACAAAGCTCTTCACACACACCAGGTGTGTTTACTTTACTGTAAGGTCTGGTTGCAGAGGAAGCAGAGTGACTCATATGTTGTCCACTGCTCTTTGTGCAGAGGCACTCATGCGGTGCCACATGTGGTCTGCTGCTTAACGTTCATTGTTTACCAGATAAATCATCTCCAAGCATGTCATCACAACGGGATGCCCCGTCTGTATGGGGTTTCTACGTCGTCTCAGTTCTGCTCCAAGGCAACAGAGCATGACTTTGATACTACAGTTTGACCAAAAAATCACATTACTTCCACTACAAACTTGATTTCAATAGCTACATAACACTAATATCAGAAATATCCATCCATCCATCCATCTTCTTTACACCCTTGTCCCTTAAGGGGGTCGGGAGGGTTGCTGGTGCCCATCTCCAGCTAACGTTCCGGGCAAGAGGCGGGATCACCCTGGACAGGTCGCCAGTCTGTTGCAGGGCAACACAGAGACACACAGGACACACAACCATGCACACACACACTCACACACAAGCACTCACACCTAGGGACAATTTGGAAACCGGAGTACCCAGAGAAAACCCACGCATGCACAGGGAGAACATGCAAACTCCATGCAGAAAGACTGGGGCCGGGAATCGAACCCAGAACCTTCTTGCTGCAAGGCAACAGCTCTACCAACTGAGCCACTGTGCAGCCCTCTAATATCAGAAGTATTTAACCAAAATTCAGCACTTAATGCTGCTTTAACTGACTACACTGAGCACTCGTTAGCAAATCAAGCAACCAAACAATCAAGGCTTCATGGGCTACATCAGGTTGGTTGTAATTGCAAGTTAAAATATGGCAATTTTTTAAGAGAAATGGGTGAGAAAACTTTGGCAACATTCAACCTTACAACATGACAGCAATCTCAAAAAACATATTTTTTATCCAACAATAAGTCTTGGAAGATTCTAGACTGGCCATCGAAGTCACACTACCCGACCTGAAAACGCCACTGCCATGAGGAAGGGGCTACAATTTTCCATTATGTTGCATAAAGCTTATTCAGGCTATTACATATGTTTGCAGCAGGTCATAGCAACAAAAAGATGCTCTACTGAGTGCAAAAGGGATGTTATAAATGTTGAAACTAGTCAACATTACAAATATATTTCATGTTTATTTCACTTGTAGCTTTAGGTAATAACATTTTATAATAATTCCCAGTGTTTTTTAACTAAATATGTGGAAGTCAGCGGTTCACCATTTTTCTGTTGTAAACATGTCTTCATTCAGACCCAACATATGTCTACTTTAAAAAAAATAAAATGAGTAGAGAAAATTAAAAATGGCTTAAAATTTGTGCATCTTACAACGGATGCATTTACTTCCCAGATAAAATGTTTTAATGTGTTTAAGTGAAATTCAATAATTACACAAAGCAGCTACATGCTGCAGCAGATAGGAACTATTTGTGTGCCGTTGGTGCACAGGTTGTAATTTGCTCTGTCACCATAGCAATTCAAGAGGATAATGGCGTGCTAAAGAAAACCAGTACACAGTGAAGATTGATGGCCTAATTTTCCTTCCTTCCCACAGTTGGTGCTCACTGAACTCATATTTCCCCATTTATTTCATTGTTAACACACCCAGGCATAACACTAGATGTGACTCTAAGATCCACTGAAAGTAACTTGAAAGTCTAAATGTAACCTCGAAAATTGACGCATTATATTTATTTTTGTGCTTCAGAGTGGAGAACAAGATGCCAGCATAATACTCCCCAACAGAAACCATGATATAAAGAAACGGGTCAGAGTTGATGTGGAAAGTTTCTTTCATTTAATAAATTGAGGTTTTAAAACGTCAGTGAAGCAGATTGGATACCAAAGAGATGACAACATGGATTTATTTCCTACACTTTCTAACCCCACTGGCAGCACTTTAAGCTAATTTATTCTGAATATCAAGGGATGTTCAAACTAATTTGAGTTAATTTGAACTAAGCCGAGTCACTGGTTATGCAGAAAAGCAATGACATTTTAAAATAAATCCTTAATATTTGAGGATTAATTTACTTTAAATTTTGTCATATAAAGATCAGTGTTATTGCTCATGTGATTCAGGTAGAACTTCTGTTATGTTATTAGAAATAATTGTAATTTTGCTTACTAGTGTCTCAGCTAATTAGCTAAATGTCATTGCCAGCAGATGTTATATCTGAAAAATGACATTATTCTGCAAAGATATGGACTTGCCTGCAAGAGTAATTTTTGCCAAAAAGCAGGTAAATTGTTTTTTAAAAATTATTTTAAATAAATAAATAAAATGATTGGTTTGAAAAAAGCTAATGTTCCTGCATAAACCATGCCTTTAATGAAAGACAGATGTCAAACTGACCCAGTATTGATCCAAATAAATGTTAAGCTTGGAAGATTGTCAGGACATTCTGACTGAAAAGGAAAACATTTTTGACAACAAATCGACTTTTTTGGACTGGATTGTAACCAACATAAATGTATAGAAGAAATTAACTCTGCATTTCCTTGACCAGTGACAAATTGTGAACTAATAATTTTCAAGCACAAATGCACAGTCTGTGAATTAAAATAGGGAAATTACATCAAAATAATGTATTTTCACGTATTTTCACTAATGATCAACTGCATTGACTCTAAATATCGTTTGCTATAACTTATATCAGTTGAGGGATCATTTTAGGTATTTAAATAAAGAGTAAGACTAAGTACTGAAGGTCTTATCTTCCTACCTGCAGTTGGTTAAAATATTTCATTGATTTCTTTCTTTCTTTTTCATTCATGGTTAAAGAAGAAAGTCCTTGGAACAGAACTGTTTTCTAAGGGTTTTTAGTTGCACTTCTGCAGAAATGCCACTTAAAATATACACAATTTAAGTTTCTACACATCTGTTTGCTGCAGAGATAAACATATTTCAGCAGGCATGAAAAACAAAGAATTGTTTTTCTCTTAATTTTAGTCACATAATTTGTTTACATCAGCCTTTTATTATCCATGAAAACACAACATTTATTGAGCGAAACAGGTTTGCTTTCGTTCTAGTTTCACGACCACTGCTGCTCTTTCACAACTCAGAGAAACTTTCATGTCCCGACAGTCTCCAGCTGTGATATTATCACTAAACTAACACTTCTTTCACAGCATCTTTCACCATCATCAACAGAGACGTTTTAAGACAAGGGTGTTGAGAAAATGTAAAAAAGAAGCAACGAATAAAACAGCCTGTGATCAAACAACAAGATGATGCATCAGAAGTGATTTAGGTTTGAAAAAGGAGCTTTAAGAAACCTTTTCTTCTTCTCTCATGGTTGCATGAACACCTACGCATGTACCTGTTAGCTCAGCCGCCCTTTGAATGCTGCAAGGTTAGTGTGGGGGCCGATTCATTCTGCAGTGACAGAGATACTTCAACATGGGGCGAGGACTTTAAGGGAGCACAATGATGCTCTGCAGAGTGCATGTGGGAGGCTTCTTGTGTGGAAAAAAGAATTGATCATCCCCTCTGCGCGAGTGTAAACATGAAGCACTATTTTAAGTTATTTTCTGAATTAATTCTGCACAACATAAAAAAATAAATAAGAGTATTTATGTAAATTAGTCTATTCCAGTGAATTAGATATACAAAATGAAGCAAGCATCTACATTAAAGGACATTACATTACTTTAACTGAATGCTAAACTGTGCATGGAGGACCACCCATTGAGTCTGTTGTGCTTCTCGCTGCAGACCTCAGATTACTGACAAAAATTGAAACAATAATTCAGCTCACATTTGTGCCTTAATGACTACTTGGCCAGTCAAGCATAAGATGACAACTTCCATGTTATCTTCATTGTCTGCAGTGGCAGAACGCAGGCAGTCCACTTGAAACCCAGTGTCATTTACTGCTGGAGTGGATTGAGGCTTATTTATCTTCATGGAAGACCAGAGTGTTGACCTTTTTCCCTCTCGTAGGGCTGCCTTCGCAGGATAATCACGCTGTATGTGTAATGCGACTCAATATTTACCCTGTCACTATCACGTCCCCGCCACTTAAAATAATGCTTTCACTCTAGTTTTAAAGGTTTCATTTCATTTTGGTGTTTTTTTAAACCTGAGTCACTCACACAATGTGATTCAAGCCCAAATGAAACAAATCTGAAATGTGTGGACTGTATTTATTTTGTTGTAAAATCCCTAGCTGAATCTGTTCTGCGAAATTTTCAGTGCTACATTAGACAACATTAATCAACAAATAGCACCGTGAAGAGCAAAAACTAAGCGGAGAAGATAAAGGTGGGGTTAGGTAAAAACATTTTTTGTCACCTTCGCACATTTTAAGAGTACAAATCTGAAAATAGCAAGAATGTGGCATAACCGTATATCACCTAAACTGACATACTAGCATTAATCTGACAAGCAGAAGAAAAACTAATGACAAAAAAAAGCAGCCACAGGATCCATGGTGACTCTGGATGAGCTGCAGAGATGCACAGCTCAAGTATTTCAATTTAGTTTATTTATTTAGCAATAATTCACAACAAGTCCACAGAGAAATTAATAAGAAGTCCCGTTTAGTTTGTCATAAACGAGGAACCCAACGTACATGTGGAAAAAGGTGGTTCAAAGCGAGTTTTTTGACATACAAGCAAAACGCTTTGCAATGGACAACTAATCGCACGTTAACCTGAACACATCATTCTAAAGACGGTGGTGGCAGTATCATGCTGTGGGTCAAACCTGATTAGAAAATAAATGGAGATAAATACAGGGCAATCCTGGAAGAAAAACTGTTCAAAGGCTGGGGCAGAGGCTCGTCTTCCAGAAGCATAAATACAACCAGAGTTACAATAGATTGGTACATTCAGGTGCTAGAGAGGGCCTAGTCAAAGTCCAGATAAAAATCCAATGGAGAATTTGACAGTAGACCAGCAATGTTCACAGATCTTCATCCAATCTGAGTAAGGCTTTAGCTTGTTCCTTTTCCAAAGAAGAAAATCACTAACAAAAAGGAAATTTCAGTAAATATTACAAGCTGACAATATAATTTCTGCACTAATTAGAAAACTATGAATACTTTGCCATCTACTTCACAATTATTTTTGCTGCTTTGCCAAAGTTTGTGGTTAAAATAAGAATAAAAAAACATATTACAAGACAAGAGCATCAGCTGATCTAACCCAGTCGACGATTGCCGTCATTCTGGTTTTGCTTCACTGCAGGATGCGACACGCTGCTGCTTCCAGCTTCCTTTTTTCTGCACCAGCCATCTTTTTGGAGGCGTGCCGCTCAGGTGTAAAACCCCAACCCAATTAAAGGGCCGCCAGATGGCCCAGCAGGTCCCCTATCACAGAGGAAAAGCTGGCACACAGCTCCCTCCCATCACCTCTCTCTTCCCTTCACAAACTGGGTCAGCTTGCTCGCTCTCCTCCTCTCCCTCTATCATTCGTTCCATCTCCTTCATCATCCTTTCATGTTTTTTTCCCCCTACCAGCTCCCTGGTTTCCCGCACCAACAGATTCCCATCTCACCAGTGTGGATCAGAACATCATCATTTTGATAATGGAGCACATAATGGAATAAATCAAGAGCAAATGATGTGATTAAAATAATTTTTTTAGCTCACGTTTTGAGCCACGTAGAGTTTTCTGCTTTCCGACGGGTTCAGCTCCCAGTGGGGTTTTACACCTCATGATTTTGGAGAAGAATAGAGCAGGTCTTAATTTTGTTCAACACAATATGATCACAAGTGTGTGTGGTTTGCAAACAAAGGCTCTGCTTTGTTTAATTTCAGTGGTATTCATCTAATTAAAGCCATTTGAAACAACCTCGTGAAAAATTATCCGCTAAATTTCACTCGGTTATTTAGTACCAACATAATACAGTCCAACCTGGTTCAGTGGAGATATGGAGCCAAAACAAGTTAGTTTTTTTCTAATTGAGAGGATACAGCGTGTATTTCAAGTGAACACTTTCAGCTGAAGCTGAAAATAGGGATACATAAACAGATTTTAAAGCAATTTCAGACATTAATGTCCTCCAGCCTTTAAGGGTTGCACAGTTTGAACCACAAAAACATAAAATCTGCTCATTGAATTAGCTTTAGAAGTTTATTGTGTTGCCTTCTGAAGCTTAAGAGGATAAAAAACAAAAACAACTTCCACCAGTCACTATATGACACCATTAAAGATATTTAGTACTGCAAAATTATCTGTCACTTATTAACATTAGATAACCTTTAGATAGCCATTGAATATCCATTCCTGCCACCATTTGTGGACCCATTTTGAATGTGTTAGATCTTTTTAACAGGACTCACAATGCATTTAGAAGAAAAGCCTGCAGTATTACAGACTCTCCACTATTTTTAGCAGTGGAAATGAACTTCTTTTTCCACATTATCAACCTTAGTTTCATGTCAGACCTGCAGAATTTGTTTTTTAAAAAGCTCAATCTTAGCCAAATTGGATTAAAGCACATTGTTCCAGAAAATGTCTTCATTTTTATTTTAGGTTTGTGATGGTAGGAAAGAAGAAGCATGACCCTTGCATTCATTCTAAACAAACTTATTCACTTGTTAACCTTGAAATGGGTTTTTGTGTTTCATCAGAAAGTCAGGGACGACTAGACACACTATGTAACCTAAAAAGGTGTAAAAGATACTAATTAGTGATATTTATTTCACAGAAATGTCAGAGTTCCATCAAGTTTGCTAAATTCAATAATTTAACTCAAAATATATTCCCATCAGCTCAAATTAAAGCGTGGATTTCTCTAATAATTTCAGTGTGAGAATCTTCCTGCAACAAAAGATACATTTATTGAGACTTTTTACAAATATTTACTGAGAGTTTATCCTTCAGATAACATTTATGTAGTGTTACTTAGTAGGGGTTGCACCAATTAGTCGACTAGTCGAATCTTTTCTCTGCAATGACTTTTTTCTGGGCCAGTCGACTAGTCGCAATCAGATGACAAAACAGATTTTTCCAAGGAAATGAAAGAAGGTGGAATAGGTGAGTTTGTCAGAAAGCTCAAATTGTATAAAAATGTAAATAATTTAACAAAGAGAAACTGTAAATTACAGCGTAGGCTACCGCAATAGGGGTGTTGTGCGGCGGCGCGGTGGTTAGCGCGGCGCCCCGCAGAGACTTTAGCCCGCGGTAGTCAGGAGTCCGACTCCCGTCCTCCATTCGCTGGGCCCATCATGCCTCTCTCCGCTCTCTGCCCCCTTACAGTCAGATTGCTGTCAAATAAACTAGTGCCAAAAAATCCTTTAAAAAAAACTACCGGAGTAATGTGCGACAGCGCGTCATGATGTCATGTCTTTTTTATCCCTCAACTACACCCAACTGATCAGCGTCACCCTCCGTATTGAAGTTTTTAACCTGGCAGCTTTACGCTCTTATAAGAATATGATTTGACTACATCTGGAAACTAAGTCCAAGCTTCATCCTGAGGGTCTGATAGAGGCGATGTCTGCCGCCGTCTGCATGTCGGTTTAGAGAGCTGCTGAGTCAGCAGAGCTTCCTGCTGCGCATCGGGCGGAGGAGCAGCAGCTGGTTTCGTTGAATTCAACTGTAACCAAACGGGATCCGTTCATAATACATTTGGTTTGTGATGTTCCAAAAGCACCATGGTGGTCAGTGTGATAATTTGACTCCTATACCAGTAGCTATCCAGAGATCATCAGTATCAGCCGGTGTTTGGAATAAAAAAGTCAGACCCGACTTTGTGCAACGAACTTTTCTCCGCTGCTCACGAAGAATTATCTGTTAATTGCTCTTTTAATTCTGCATAATAGACTTAGTAAAAGCGGGAGAAGGGGAGAGGGTGTCAATATTTACCATGAAAATAGCTGATAAAGCCTCCCAAGTAGTTATGAAGGGTTTTTGCGCTTACGTCACTGTGACGTCACCGCGACTAGTCGACTAGTCGCCAATTATCATGATGTAGTCGACCTTAAAAAATATGTAGTCGTTCAACCCCTATTACTTAGTAATATTTATGATAAACTAAAGAGTGCTTTTATGAAATGAACTCCACCAGTGAAGCATCTCACTCAGTTACAATGGTTGTAAACAAAATGAGCGCCTTTAATTTGAATCTCGAGTCGTTAACTGAATTTTCTTTCAGAACAATTAAAATCTAATGAAGTCGTATTATGTGCCTTCCTGAGCGTAAGTGAGGCCGTGTTGATTATTTAACAGTCAACAGTTGCTTGGAGGTTTTAAACCAGACTTGATTACACTTCAAAAGTGTGGGAGCTCCCATGGTTTTTGCATAATCCTCTGACAGACACTCAGACGGCGCTTTGCAGATTCGGATAAACTAATAATCATTCCAAGGACACTTGCTTGGATCCAAAGGGAGTACTAACAGAGTAATGACAATGAATGACAAATTAAAAATATTAAGCAAATTAGACCTCATGTTGCATGCATAATACAATGATGCATCAAACAGACATCAACAGAATGCTTAACTGGGTTATTAATGTGATTTTTTCATCTATTTATTTGTTCTGTTATTTTGTAATTGGCTAGTTTTAAAGGTTATATGTAATCTCCTAAAATACTGATCGGATGGACAGTAGGGCAAAATGACTTTTTGAACAATGGAGCAAAATATCAGACATATTTCTGGACAATACTTGGGTAAATTTCCACCTTTAGGACATGATTGTATCAGCTCAGCTTTCCTCCAAGTGGCACAACAATAACTACACTTTTTAATTGGGCATTTCAAAAATAAATATGACTTTTTAATCAATTTACTGCATTAAAATTTTAAAAATAAACAGAGAAAAACAGCTCTGTGGCCTGGACAAACTCGTTCCTTTATTTCTCTACGTAAAGAAAAACAGTTGAGATGTCAGAGCTGCTTCGCTTCAACAAGGAAACATCAATTTTATGGCTACGACACATGCCAATATCAAAGCAATTCGTCTGATAAACCACCATGGACTTCAAGGAGAAAAACTCACAACACCTCTGCACTCCAGTTTGAAAGCACTAATCCCAGCAGTCCTTCGTAACTTGAGGAAAATGACAAAGTGACACATTAATTACATCCCGTCAGTTAAGGGTCCACCGAAATCTGCCTGCCGCTCATTTGTTTAAAGACCTCAAGACAGAGTCCTCTCACATGCATGCACACAAGGGGAGTCCTTTCTGTATATAATGTGTGACATAAATGATTGTTAGGTTAGCTGCTTGCAGCGAGCAGAGATAAGAGGAGGCTGAGAAGCCCCTAGGCCACTTCTCCTTGTCCAGTGAAGCCTCTTAACTCACCTGAAGCCAATCTCAGGGGGTAATAGAACTGCAAAAAGTTATTAACCCTGCTTTCCAGCAAGACCAGAACAGCTCTATTAAGTCAAGGCACAAAGATTCCCCCATTTTCAATTACTGTTTCCAAAGCGCTGAGGAAAGTTAGAAAAATCCAGCTTGTAGTCTGTCAGAGAGAACGACTCCAGATCTGAACAGCTCTTATCAGCTGCTCTTGTTCCTCGCACTGCGGAGGTCTGATACTCCACCTGAGCTGTTGCAGGACGTGTTCAGTGACAAACATCACAAGGAGGAACACATTGGCGTAAACAGGGCTGTCAGTATAAAAGCTACTAGAGAGGCTCAACACGTGAAACAGAAGCAGATCCACAATTTAGACGATGACCTGGAGAAATTGCAAGGATTGAAATCCAAGCTTTGACTTTTGTGAAGATATTTTTTCACCACTGCTGAGGAAATTTAAGCTTCTGTCATGAACTGGAAGTATTTTATCAGTAGGAAGTGATTTGGTATTGATCTCATACCAGCTTGTTTGGTTTCCTCTGGCTTACTGTGTCTCAGATCGCTGATTTACTTGATCAAACATCCATTTGTTGCTCTTATCAGACTGACAGAATGATCTTCAAATCCCACCTCCTGCCTTTGGTGCCTCTCACCTTTGGTTTGTGCTTTGAGGGGGGTTAAAACACAGAGGTGGGTGAGGGCCAGGGCTAATACAGCAGCGCCTGGGGAGTTATGTCTGCTGGA
This sequence comes from Poecilia reticulata, assembly GCF_904066995.2. Classification (NCBI taxonomy): domain Eukaryota; kingdom Metazoa; phylum Chordata; class Actinopteri; order Cyprinodontiformes; family Poeciliidae; genus Poecilia; species Poecilia reticulata. Next base: position 4,914,968 of record NC_088852.1, on the reverse strand, counting down.
ATCAGAATGATGTAGGAGGCAAGGCCAGGGGCCGCGGTGCAAACACTGGTAGGTGAGTCATACAGATGAAAGGAGGCTGTTTGTGCAGCCAGTATGTACATTCAGGGTCACCCTGCAGGGAAAAACTGCCTGGCAACCACTGAGAGCATGACAGAGTGGGGGAGACAGCAATTTAGCAACAAGGCTTTTATGTTAAAAAGGTAAACTGAACCCGGAAGACTCCAGAAGGTAAGCAGTACATGAAATCCACTGGCTTTAAAAAATAAGAGCGTGAATAAAGACATGCATTCTTAATCCTCTTTTTCTTTTATCGTTTTATCTTGGAAAAAATAATACTTTTTTAGTTGCATAATCTTGTAATTAAAACTCAAAATGTCCCAACTTAAAATTTGAGCACTTTTTGTAAAAAGTTTGAATACAAAAAAACGAGAAAGACAAGAAAACACATAATTCTGTAGCCAGAAAAAAGCAGCTGCTCGCCTATTCTTACCCAAATCTCCAATCACTAATTAAAAAGGTTAAAACAACTGGAACTGTGACAAACAAGGCTGGATGAGAACCAAAAATTTACATGCCACTGTGCACAGCAAGGATGATAGTAAAACCTGTTTCCAGAGTGAGCTGCTGCAAAACGCAACATCTTGCAGTCACCAGGTCTTCATTACAACCGTTAGACGTGGTGAACATGTCAAACACTTGGGAAGCAAGCCAGAAAAATACACTCCAGTTGGTTCTGGAATGAAATGAAGATGTGGAAATTAGAAGAGATATGTGATACTGTGAGGAACTCTTTCAAATATAAACATGAGGTCTATTAGGAAAACTTTAAATGGTTACCAGGTCTTCCGACAAGATTAGCATCCAAAACTTGCAGCTAAATCAAACAGAAAAAGCAGGAGGAATGAACAATCTCTGTCTCTTTATGCTCTAAGCTTTCTGAGCCAACTGCTGTCCTACTGGCAAGCAGGATGGTGAAAAGCAATAACCACAGGGGTGCCAATAATAGCAGAGGGTGCTGTATTAATGCAAGATTATAAAAGTAATGTGATTAATGGATGACTCTCCTGTCAGTTCAACCTACTGTGAAGCTCTATTAGTCTGTCTCTGAGAAATTGATCCATTGAGTTGATGTAGTTTGCTGTCAGTCAGCCAACCACAACCATGCATCTCTTTACAGCTGTAAAAATTTAGAAGAATGTGCTCATAAATGTATATTTTTTGTAGAAAATAACTGTAGCGTTATCATTAACCATCGGCTATTCCTACAGGAATAAAATGAAAACTTCAGGAGTTTGTGCAGCTGTTGGATGTTGATTTAAGATTTCTAATATAGGAAAATACTATTTTTCCCTGTTCTATTTTCTATGCAGGTGCATCCCAATACATTAGATATTACAAAAGAAAATAATTTTCAGTAACAATTCCAAAAGCATAATAAATAAAACATCTGCATACATAGTGGTATGTTTAAAGCTATAAGTAGACAGCAGAAAACACAATGAACTGACAACATGGCTCTCCAAACCGTCACAAAACTTTTTTATTAAAATAAAATCATTCAACTCAGTTTTAAACATTATTCCTTTTAGACTCTAGGAGTTTTATTTCTGACTGAAAATGCTCAATATACTTTCATCTGAGCAGCAGTTCAGTATTTTTTCCTCCTTTTTCTTCCGAGCTCAGATAAAATGTTCAAGACACCTTTGGTTTAAATGAAGCTCAACACAAAGAACAAGACGGTTGTAACATGACCTGGTGAAATCTGTTTTCCTTCCACTTAACTTTCCATTTATATTCTAACATGCAGCATTCTGAACAACCAGGTTCCTAAACCTTTGCTTTTTTCTGACTTTTCATTGTTGTGGATGATATCAGTGAATTTCTGCTGACCAATCAGTAGTATTCCTGATGTCACATGTTTTCTTTTCAAAATCTTTACCTAATAGTCAAATTTTTTTTGAAGTAAACTGAATTTTTGTTTAATAAATGTTACTGAAAAAACTAGCTCTTAAACATGACAGTTGAGAAGACTGTTAAAAAGTATTTGACCTTGGTGAAAGGATGCATAATGAGAAACTGCATTTAACTTTGACTTTATTTAGCCCTGCCCCCTCCAGCTTTGTTTCTTCCCCCGCCCACTCCTTCACACCTCCCTCTGCTGCACCCTGCTCTCCGCAGGGTTCAGTCACAGATATCCCAACTGACATGGTCTAATCAGAGCATAACATCTCCACAGAGAAGCAGCAGATTCCACATTTTAAAATATTCATTAGGATGAATTAGAACTGACTTGTCTTCCCCGATTGTTTGGTAGCAGATAATGTTTTTCCATCTCTTTATTTGTCTCGGCTGCCTTTCATCGTCTTAAGAAAAGAAAAACATTCCCGGAGCTCTTAATGTTCTCTTCAGGCAGACGGTGTTTCAAGTGCTCTCTCCAGGCTCTTGGCAGCTGACCTTTTAGTTGTGTTTAGAGTGTGTGGCTTGCTGATGTGGATTAGCTCAAACAAGAAAATGGCTAAACACTCAGTGACTAAGAGATGAGCAGGAGCTAGATCACCCAAGACATTTTTAAAAAAGAGAAAGTTTTAAGTAGGGGGGATGAGGTACTTCAGTGGTGGTATTTTGTGTGACAGCAAACCCTTTTTTGCTCAGCAACAACAAATTCTAACATGAGATGACATTTTTTGGAGGGAATACGAGCCCTGCCTTATCAGATTTGCTCTTCAATGAAGATGAGAGCGGGCAACTTTTCGACTTTGAAAGTTTATGCCGACAGGCTAAATTACAGAGTTTGAAAACCTCCCGCATGCTTGGTGACTGGGGTGAAATCTGGGTCACTAAACATCAGCCGACGTCCAAATGATGGAATAACTCGGCTCGTTTTGGGACATCTTCACCACATGCACCCACATCTTGAATCTAATTGACACTTCCAACAGATCGGTGGTCTGATTTCGCATTTCAGTCGCTGGATTCCACACGCGGCTCGAAATACGCACACCCACACGAAGCTGACAGGTTTCTAATCTGATGAAGGTGCCACAGAGTGGATGTGAAAGTGTGATTAGAGGCGACAAATACTTCACCAGAAATAATGGTCCAACTGTCATCAATCTGCCGTTGCAAACAGATGTGAATGAATTATGGCAGAGCACTGGAGGAAAAATGAAACTGATAAAGGATGATTGTCATGTTAACTCTTTGTAGCCACCTTAGCATCTTAATTTGACACCAAATTAATAAAGTGACCAGTTCTGTTAAAAGTATGCACCACCATATACATTTCCTCTGATTTGTTTATTTATATTTGACAAGATCTATGTAACCCATCCTGTTTTTATTTATTTTATTGAGTCAGATGGGATCTTCGCAGTGTGCTTTGGATCATTGTCCAACTGCATAACCTAAAGCTTATCCATCGCAAACTGATGGACAGAAACTCATCTTTTTCTCATCATTAGAAAACTACTTATAGCATTTACACTTATTATCTTTGTTAGCTATAAAAGTGTGTTTAATGAGTTGAAACATGTCAGCATGACAAAAAAGCAAACAGAAGAAATATGTAAAGGAACAAACACTGTGGTTAGCCAATCCCACAAAGCTAACTACTAGCTAGCCTTCTTGTAGCTTGCCACTCAAACCAAGTAGGTATCACTTCAGTTTCAGAAATATTGTAGGAGAATCTTTTCGCTAACTAGGTCAAACATATTTTCTTACATTATGACCACCTGCAAAATAGGTTGTTCATTCCTGATTTGCTATGTTAGCTGCAATGCTAGTTATAAACTTGCCGGAAGATGTGATGCGTTTCTTAGCACCAAGATGGCAGCTGTTAAATTTCTCACTAATTTAGGGTTTTATCTTAACTCCATATCTTAAGGTCTTATAAAATTACCACATAGTCATTTTATCATTTCAAATAGAAGACCATATTAGGTGTCCTTCATAATCCACTAAATTGTAATTCAAAGGTGTAGAAAAGAACTAAGAAAATATTGAAGAAAATGTCATTTTACATAATCTATTCAATTGAACGTATCCTCAAGTGTCAGACTGATTCATTAACACCACAGCCTCCCAAAGCAGGCTGTCTCGAGGTGAGAGAACTTATTGACAGTGCTGATAGCCGATGCAGATAACACTGTGCCCATACAGTGTTCAGACCTCTTTAGGCTTATCGTTTGTCATCAGGCATGGCTGACAATGCATTCGCATGAGTTTTGATTTTCTCATTTAGGAGGCTCACTCATTTGCAACTCGTCGTTATCAGCCTGACCGCAGGTGGAGCAAAGCTCCAGAGATACGGAGCATCGGGTAGAAAAAAACATAACACTAAAGTACTTGTTGCAGATACAATTCTCTGCACTGCTTTGATATACAATCTTCATAACTGGGAGGTAAATAAAACACATGGGTTATTAGGTTTTGCCAATAGACTCTTACATGTGGCAGACAGTTTACTGTGACAGTGAATGCCATTAAAGAGATTTGTGTTCAGTATGGACAGTAGGATGAGATGGAGCAATAACAGGAGAGGTAAAAATTGAACTGAAAATTGCTCTGGAATGACGCAGGATAAAATCACAACAATTCCTGCACAGATGAAACCCAGAGATGGGGTTTGCAGGGTAAACAGTGGATGAAGATGGGGAATAATGGCTTTGTATGAGGATTCCTGTCTCATCACCAGACAGGAGATTCTGGTTCGCTCCAATGATCAATAAATAAAAAAGCAAATTATTAAACTGGACGTCTATAATAGAAAATCGTCCCTTAAGATTTAAGCTTGGATTTCTAGTAGTTTGTGAATATGTGGCTTCAAACACATCACTAAGCAGCAAACCAAATTACCATTAATCAATTAAGTGATTAATGACTCTATTTAGCACCAGCTGTGACTTTTTCCTGTTCTCTTCTCTTCCTCCCATCTTCTTCAATCCGCAGACACAAGCTTCACATTATTTGCACACAAAATTAAAATGCACAAAGATTAATCACTGCACAACAGCCAGCTACTAACCTCTAACCCTTTGCAGCTCCACGACAACAGGCTCACTGGTTTGGACAATTAGAGACACCATCATAATCACGATGAGCCCAGTACAACCATTAAGGTCTCGAACATAAACAGCTGTTGTAATGGTACCTCCAGGCAACAGCAGCCACCTCCCCTCCACCTCTAGAAGCCCTCCTGTGATAATAATTGTGGCTTGTTGAAGCCAAGCCAGCGGTGCAGCTTCCATGTTGCCATGTCCAAGTTATGCATCACTGGAGCTTGGGTACTGTGTGGACCTGTGATTAAAATAAATGAGGTCTGTAGGGTGTGTCTGAAAGCAAGCATGTCCCTATTACTAATAACTTAGTTGCTGCAGTTTCTGTGATGTCAACTAAACTCTGGCACATTTCTGTAGTGGGATTTGTCAAAAGGGACAAGATGTATAAAACGGTTTGGTTGTGCAAAGGTAGACTATTTAGAAAGAAGGTCCTTGGATGATTCAATGCCTAATAATCAGAAAAGATCCGGTTTTTCTTTCTGGAAATTAGTGAAGTCAGAGACAAGATACAAAACAGTGAAGTTTGTAGCTTTTTAGGTAGCAGATTAAAAGTTTTTTTTATTTTTTTTATTAACACTCATTGTCATCTTCTTTTTCCTAACTTTACTGATTACTTATGAGTTTTTGTTAAAACTAACTTAATCAAAGAAAATTATACCTTTGAAAAAGGAAATGCTGCTCTGAAAATTTCAGATTGTTCCCCTGTTTTACAATCAACGCACAATTTTCAGTAAAGTTAATCTTTCATTATTTCTCATATAAAGCTCTGTGTATATCTTTGGCCCAAAGTCAAGCTTGTTGCCATGTTTCGTTTTGTTTTGCCAGCTGGGTTTCACAACAATTTAAGTTATTTTGGCCTCCTAAAAAGCTTAGTGACAGCATTTGTCTGAGTAAACTTCAATCTGTGTACTTTTCAGAGAACTGCATCTGACACACCAATCTGTCAGAGTAGATCACTCCAATTCCACACACCAAAAACATCCAGTTTCACCACAAAGTGTTAATTCCACGTGGGCTGATGAAATCTCCACCTGAATAAACCTCTACTTCATGAGTCAGAGTCTACCAACTTCACCAGATTCTCATCCACAGCTGCGTCTTCTCAGGAGAGCAAACATGGAGAGTCCACATGGACTCTTCCTGCTCAGACGCGGAACAAAAGCTTTCACAGATGACTGGCTGAAGCAGAGAGATGACAAACAGACATTGAAAACACTCAAGTCTTTTGTCTATGTTGTTATTTCTTCTACCCGACAATCAGCATGGGACTTATGAATCCTAGGATTACCGTATACATTTCTATTTCAGTAGTGTTTGGTGTATTTACTGCATACAGAGTCTAATATCCAAGCTGTGGAGATATAGCTGATATGACAAAGTGAACAAAAGCAAAACATGAGTTAATATGGATAAAGGTGTGCCTGAAGTGTGCAAAGTTTGCCATGAACTCATCGGGGTGTTGTGCTTATAGCTCATCAAATAACAATTTTCTATCTTCAGCAGGTATTTTCCCTGTAATTATATGCCAGGCTGGCACCAGGAGGAGGCCAGGAGGTCATCACCCTCCAGACTGATCACTGAGAAGATGACCAAGGCTGAAAGAAACAAGCTCATTTTTGTATTTGTGTTATGTCTTCATTATTCATAATTTGGACAAAGCAGCATCTAAAAATGAAAGTAATAGAGCAACTGCTGTGTTTTGGAGATGAACAAATGTTCCTGGATGACAGTCAGTTGCTGGACATACCCAGCTCCTCTGGGTACCAGATCAGTCAGCCAACAAAGCAAACACCTGCGGTCTTTTTGCCCAGAAACCACGTCCGATATGAAAAGTCTAGGAGTTACATTTGAGTCCTTATGAGGCTTTGGAACATAAGTCAGATCTATATCTAATTTCTATTTCTTTCATTAGTGAGACATTTTGAAAACATGAGACATGGGATACCGAGCAGATGTAGAGAACATCGTCATTATCAACTCTGGAGGAACTACAAAGATCCACAGCTCGGGTGTAAGAATCTGACGAAACAAGAGACAAACATGAACTCAACATATATTGCATTTGGAAGAATGCAAGATTATGGTTATGCTGAAAGGAAGACATAAGAAGTATTGTTGTTTTCAAATTCCACACAGAAGGAAAAGCAAGGAGGTGATCTGATCAGAAGGGACCAAAACCTAATTTTTAAAAGATAAGGAAAATTAAATGAGTCCCACAACACAATTGTGCACCATTTAGCATTGGTCTATTCCAAAAAATAAAAATAAAATAGATTCAAACTTGTGGTTGTAACATGACAAAAACATCCTGCAATGCTTCCAAGTAATCAAATAAAGTGTATTATGCTATGTGACATGTCCGTGTAATAACAGCTCATCAAATGGGATAGTTGGCTGGGGAAGCAAGCGCCCCCCTGAGGCCAATAAACAGAGCTGCGCCCCCCGTCAGGAGAAGAAAGAGATCCTTTTTGCCTCTCGTCTTTCTCGGGTTCAGGTCAGATCACACAGTCTGACACCGGACTTGTACCGAGGCTCAAGTCAGGACCAAGAACTGGCTGGGGCAGTGATACATGCCTCTGAGAGCAATTAGGGAGCCAATTATGTTCTTTTTATGGAGCGTAGTATGTCAGCGGCTCGCCTGTTCCTATTGTGGAATCTTTTCTGACATCCATCCCCAGTAACAACCCTGATGCCTTTCATTTCTCCTGACAGAGCAGCAAAACAAACACAAGTAAGAAGTCTTAACAGCGCTGAAGGAGACGTCGCTGTAGAAGCGAGAAAGCATGAGGAGTAAATAAATTAAATGAAAGGCAGAACAAACTGTAGTTAGCTGATGCACCAAATTAGCTCATTTTGGCTTGATTTCTTGAATATTCCTACTGAGATTACTGCTAATTTAAATCAGCTTTTAAAATTAACTTTGCGTGGATCCAATTTGGTAATTTGGATAATGAAAGGTAGCGATCTGGAGAATGGGTTGGTGTGTTAATTCTTGTTTTTTGTAAACAGCAGGAGATTTGGGAGGTGGAGCTGGACTGGTGGGACATCTTAGCAGAGGGCCAGTTTGGCACGAGCAGAATGCCAGTCGGTCCCCACTGGGCTCCGATGAACAGTTGTGTCTCTCAGAAGCGGCCCAATCCGATCAGACAGAGAAGAGGCCGACTGACTGGCACCGTGCAGAGCCAAACTCTGGCGTCCGGTTGAGGTCAACGCACACAACAGCCTGCTGTCCAAATCCTCATGGCTGCTCCCTATCTACGGCACTCAGGAGGCTGCGGCGAGAAGCTGACCCCTGACACTTTTTAAGGGAATTTTAATAAATGTAACTATTATTTTTATGTTGTTGTTTTTTTATTTAATGTGGAAAGGATGAAGACAATTTTTCTCTGAGTTCTGGATTTGCCAGGTTCTCACAGATGCACTTAAAAAGAAAAAAAAAGTTTCTATAATCCATTTTTGTCATTTTCAAGCTCCCTGATCAATGATAATTCACTCCTCCTAACTGATTTTTAATAGATGAGCCAGATAAGTGAATAATTACGTTTCTAGTACATTTAGAACCCTTCTCAATCGCTACATTTTTGATCCAAAGTCAACAGTAGAAACTGGAGACCCCAACTATTTAAGACATGTTCCTACCTGACATTTTTGGTTCTTTTAATCGGATTTTACCATCCTGTCTTTGTGACCACTGGTTTACGTCGATTAATGTCAGACGCCGCCTGACTTAGCTACAGTTGCTTTGCTGCACTCGCCGATGGCGTCTCTTGCCATGTGGCTTTTGCGTATGTCATATCTCATACAGCAGATGTGCCTCTGCTGCCTTCTGCTACATCCAGCCCCTTTGGGCTTTATTGTGCTTTATGCTGACTCCCTCATATCTGATTCAAATCAAACAGGAGCAGCGTCAGAGCAGCGATCTGTTTCTTAATGTGTAACTATATGCTGAAATCTAACTCAATGTATGCCTTACAGACTGAAACATGATAGCCTAGAGCTTCAACTGCCTCTGGCATTATGCAGGAGCTGTAATATTAATCCGATGCCTCAAATTATTCCTATAGGCACATAAGCACAAAACCGTGACAGACTTGGTTTTATGGAGCCATGACAGCAATAACAAGACCAGTAAAACTGTTAATAACTAGGCTGCGTGTGCCAGAGGGTTGTGAAATCACTGACTCGAAACAACTGTTCTAAAAAAAAGATCTATTATGCTAAGTAAAAAATTTCCTGTAGTTCAAGGAAAAGGATTTAGGGAAAAATAGATGACATCAACATGGCCTGAAGGCCAAAATATAGTCAGTTTGGTTGGATTAGTTTAGCTACACATGTGATTGGGCCTCGAGTACTCCACCAGGGGGACCCATATACTGTAAGTGTGTGCCAGGTCTTTCTTCAGTAAAGCCACTGTCACCTTGGAGCACAAGGTCCGGCACCCTGGGAGCCCGCAGAACGAACAATGCATATAAACGCAGCAGTAACGTCCTTAATGTGGGCTCTGTTTCTGTCCCTGCTGTGCCTCCCGTACGGCTTACAGCTCCACCACCTCTTCCATTTTACAAGGGGTGAGGGGTGGAGGGGATGGGGGCAATCTAGCCAAAGAGGAAGAGACCAGAGAATGTGAATAAAGGGACTAGTTTGCTCCAGGCAGAGCTGAAATTGCTCTATTACACTGCTCCATTTGAGATCAGTGTGGAAGGGGGTGGCTTTTTCATTTTTTTCCTGCTTTTCTTCCATCTCCTTCATCTCTAGTCCACTATTAGAAGCGCTGTGATCTTCAGGTATTAAGTAAAAGTGGAGGGAAACTTTGAAGCAAGATGAGTTCCCCCTGTTGCAACAAACTCTACAAGAGCTCATAAAATTTTCACATTCAACCATGTAGAACGTAATCAACTTTGCTCGAGCAAATTGAGTACGTGGGACTGCTGCTGGTATTACGCCCAGCTCTAACAAAGATAAAGAGATGTATCACCTCCCATACCAAATTTATTTCATTACTGCTTGATAAGTGTTGCAGCCACAGAATTATCTGCAATCGATTTTTATTTGTTTTTGCACTCGCTACATCCAGAGAATCGTTCTGTCAAAACACAAAATCAGACGTAATCGCTGACCTTCATCCAACCGAGCTAAACAGCACCAAAGTGCACAGATTTGTTTCAGCCATTTATCTACCTGTGAGAAAAAGGTAGTAAAACGACAAAGTGAACGCAGAATGAGGCATCATCTATGACCTGATGGGGGGGAAAGTAAGCCCACTGCACATGCTATCTCTGTTAATGCTGAGGACCATACAATCAGGCAGCATTGTAGCTGGAGTGGGACCCTCTCCTGCATGATCATTAGGCAAATAGAGACGCAAAGATGGAGAGCAGGCAGAGCCATTTGCCATGATTTTTATTCATGTCTCAGACTTTGGGGAAAGTGGCATGCTGTGTCATCTTTGCTGTAATCTGCATGTTAAAGAAATCTTCCTCCTCAAATTGTAACGGCACATCGCAACAACAATCCACCTGGTAACATACAGCACTTTATACTGCATTGAAAAGGAAACTGATCGATGCAAAGCAGAACATTTCTTGTAAGTAGAAGGGAAATTATGATGTTCAAAATCTCTAAAGTGTGGTGTGCATCTGTATTCCGTGCCTTGGAATCAATGCTGTGTAAATGTCTAATAACAGGCTGAAATGTTTGTCCATTTTCAGCTCCAACTCTGTCAGATTGGAGAAAAACTGTCTGTGAATTTATATTTTTAAGTCCAGCCATAGATCTAATCTATTCCAATAAAGGCTTAGCGTTGTTGTGCTTCTAGAAGGTGAACCCTCAGCATTCTTTCCCAACAATGACATCTTTTCACCTCCATCCATTTTCCCATCAATTGTAATCAGCTTCAGATTCCCTTCTGAAGAAAGACCAACTGAACAATTAATAATTGTGATTGTTTTTCCTGATTGTACTTAGTTGAAGCTCGTCTGTCTCTGCTGAATAAAAAGCATTCCCACAGTCTCAAACTAATGCTATGCTGTGCTTATTTTCTGTCTCAAAAAATGTTCTGCATACAAACACACAAACCAGCACACATACAAGTTTAATGTCTCACAAACACAGGCTACTGCCTACTTTTATGCTGGATGTAGTGTTGATTTAATAAAGTCAATCAAGCAATTAACATACTTCATTCTTCTTGTAGATGGGAATGTAAACAACCATCTTCTCTATATGGAATGCCTAAAATGCTGAGATGCAAACTTGCATCCTGCAAGTAGTTTTTTTCCCCCCAACAATGTCTTTCTTCTTGCTCCATTTCCACAGTGGTAATATTTATAAATACAGTTAATATTTATGAAGCCAAGAGATTCTGCAGTTCCTCCAAAGTTACCTTTGACAGCTTTGCTAATACTTGGAGAAATCGCTGATCAGTTTTTTCAGTTTGAATGGTTTTGCTAACATTGTGGTCATACCATTCAGAACTGCTCTCTTTTAGGAGCTCAAAGCTTGGGATACTGTTTTATAACTAATTTCATTACTTGTCTGGTGTATTTCTTGATTTTTGTGATGTTCAACAAACATCTCAGGTCTTCACAGAACAGCTGGATTTAGAAAGATAAGACACAAATGTACCTCGTTTATCAACTGTGCAACATCTGAAGGCAAATGGGTTTTATGTAGGGGCTGGATATAAATGAAGGGAACACTTTTCACAATCATAATATAAGCATATAAATGTAATAAGGTTTGTGTTTGTATCGTGACAAAATGTTAAAAAGTTGTACCGTATGTAACGCTGTTTGTGTTGCAGATGAGAATCCAAGAAATGCGCAGAAAGCCAACATTTTTACTCCGTTTCAAATCGACAAAAGCCAGTAACCTTGGAGGGAAATGAGGAGCCAAACAACATCGAGGTCAACCTCCAACCTACAAAACAAGAAGTCTGCTGAAATCATAGGAGCCATTCTCTATAATGACTGCTCCAAGGTAAACAGAATTAATCAAGATTACAGGACGGGATGGCTTGAAGGTGGCTGCTGCTGGGAGAGGGAAGTGCTGAGACTCAGCACCACTCGTCAGCTCAGATAAATAGGTGATTTATTGAAGCCATTAATAGTGAGGGGCAGCCCACACATCTCATTACACAACTTAGATTGTTTATGGTTGGAAAGGAAGTTATGAATCAGGACATTTAATCATACGCTGAAATGAAAGGTCACATTGATGTAAAAGTTTTCAAGATCCTTTTGGGAAGAAAATAAGAAAAAAAAAGAGCCAGATTACATAATCTTTAAGCATTAGGCCTCAAAATACCAGCCTCCATGTTTGATCATGTTTATTGTCTTCAGCCATCTGCAGCTGATAGCCCTTGACTGAACAAGCTGTTCATTTTTCCATGTGGGAATGTGGAGAAATATCCCTACTTGTTCAGGGGAGACATTTTTCCACAGCACAAGCAGTTCAGAGAGTGAGAAATGTATGCAAAAACTGGAAACTGGAAACTTTTCAAAATCAGACATAGCAGTTGTTTTAGAAAGAGTTTGCTGCTGAGGCTCAGGGAGCTTCAGGAAAATAAGTTTTCTATGCCATTTTACAGGCAACGGTTAAATTTTCCTTGGCTAATTGCTTCAAATACTCACTTTTTGTAGCCATCAAGAAGCTTCAGTCATTGTTCGAACAGGATATTTATGTCAGAATTGCTTGAGCTCATTTAAATCGACATAAATAGTTCAAATTGTTGGAAGATTCCAGAAGTTTTATGTTGGATCTTTTCCATTCCTTTCCAATTATTCTCTGTTGTTCTATTCTGTACTTTTTTATGCAGGCTTAGGAAAACTCCTTACAGTTTTCAATCATGATTATCAAAAACAAATCAACAGGCCTTGTCAGGTTAGCAGATGTTTAAAATATTTAGATTAATCTTTGCATGTATTTGAGTCTTTAAGATAAAGTTGAATTAAAATTTTTAGAAGCAGCTCAGTTAAATGTAACTATAAAACCACTCCAGCTCTTTCAAATTCCTTCAGTTTCTACTTTGTCACACTGAAATGTTTCAGATAAAATCAATTTTAATATTAAATATACTTGAAGACTTTGTTACTTATGGAAAAAAAAGAGTGATTTTCCCTGAAACTTTAATAACTGGCCATGTCTTTGCAGCAGCATGATTTGGATCTGGTAGTTTAAGGCCTGGGTGTGTTTAAGTGAAATGAAACAAAAGAAAATGTGGTTAATCGCAGTTAAGAATACTTTCACATACAGATAGTTTGGTTTTGATGTGATCTGAAAAATGATTTTTATATTTATTTGCCTGATACTCATTTTATTTTACAAAATGAAACGTTTTAGATTTGGAGAAAAGCAAATGTAAACATTTAAATGGGTAAAAATCTTTCTCACTGAAACTAAAGCTGAAACTGCAGCTTTCTAAAAAGACGCCACTCATTACTGCTTTAAAAAGTATCAGAAAAAACTGAATTTCTGACCTTGGGTAGACAAACTTGCTCTTATGGTTTTATCTTGTGGAAAAAATCTACAGAAGCAACGTGGAAATATTGATTTTCAAAAGGAGAACAGCCGGGAGGAAAGCAGAATCACAACATTTGACAGTGTTTGCTCTCCGTTTAGCTCCAGCTGAATGCATTTCTGTGGCATTTAAAGAAAAATAGGAGTTGTTAGTGGGAAATGACAACCATTTGGTTCTAGTTCAAGAGACAAAACAGCTGTGTAGTCTGTTTGTGAGCTGTAAAAAGAACTGATGTGGGGGAAATATTTCAAAGAATTTCCTGCAGCCCAGCAAAAACAACCTAAAATGACTGATTTCTGGGAAAAAGACTGGGAAAAGTTTAATTTTATATTATTATTATATCCATCCATTTTCTTTACACCCTTGTCCCTTAGTAGGGTCGGGAGAGGTGCTGGTGCCTATGTCCAGCTAATGTTCCGGGCAAGAGGCAGGTTACACCCTGGACAGTCCCAGTCTGTCGCAGGCACACAGAGACACAGGAAAACAACATGCACACACACACACCTAGGGTAATTTGGAGAGGCCAATTAACCTGACAGTTATGTTTTTGGACTGTGGGAGGAAACCGGAGTACCCGGAGAAAACCCACGCATGCACTGGGAGAACATGCAAACTCCATGCAGAAAGACCGGGGCTGGGAATCGAACCCAGAACCTTCTTGCTGCAAGGCAACAGCTCTACCAACTGCGCCACTGTGTTTTATTATATAAAAAACTTAAATGAAAGCTAATAAAAAATCCTGATACTTCTTATTCAATGATAGATTTTGCTCTCAAATGGATAATTTTTCATGCATCTCAGGGTGCTGCTGTGTTTGTGTGTGTCCTCCTCTGACCTTCAGCTGTGGGCCAACGGTCCACGCTGATCAGGCGAAGGGGAAACCAACTGCCAGCCCTGTTTCGTCCGCTGTCAAATGTTGACAACCTGCATAAACATCGAGTGAGGAGCGCAGCTCACCTGAGGGGCAAAGAGCCAGGATGAATGATTCGACGAGTCACTCAGGCGGGAACAAGTTCAGTTAGGCTAAACCTGTGGTATCAACAAGCTGTGCTGAAGATGCTTGCATGCACAGGGTTTCCATTTTACTCCTTCTTCACAGAATCTGCACTCCTGCGTCCCAGAATGGGTGCCAAGATGGAAAAAACTTAAAGGCGGTTCTTGGAAAAAGTGAAACATTTTCTCTGCACTGTAATTTTACTTTCATATTTTCTTAGCCACTTTCGAGCGTTCAGTATTCAATGTTGGCTTCCCAACTCAAAAATTGCAGTTATCACCACAAGTGCTTCACTTTTAAGTCAGAAGTGTTGAAAAGAAATGTGCCAAGAAAATCGAGTTCAGACTGAAGTAATTAAACAGAGGCGCGCTGAACGCTGCTGCCAAGTTGTTCATCTGAAATTTCAGAAATAAGTGGCAGGTTCTCTAAACCATTTTAGTTTTCTTTAAAATTCAACAAAGAGTTGATGTAGCTATTACAAGTAATCAGAATTTTTGTCCTCCAAAAAAATGTAAAAAAGAAGAGCTTAAAATTTCTTGTTTGGGTCCAAATAAAATGACCAGCATCTGTAAGAAATACAGATCATTTGCCTAAAAATTTAAACCATTGTCTTGCTGGTACACCAATTAGGATGCACTCTAATCAAAAACAACCAGACAAGCAGAGTGGAGTGGAAAATGAACACTGAGCAAATTACCTCTATGGTATCACATCGCAGTGGCAGCATGATGCCAGTTCCCAATTAGCAGAGATTGGGAACTGGCATAAAGGCCATTTCTAAAAAAATAAAAATAAAACAAAACCAGTAATGGCTGCAAAGAGTTTGATGGTGGCAGCATCATGCTGTGGGAATGCTTCTCTTCAGCTCAGAGGGATAAGCTAATTATAGTTGATGGGAAGCTTCATACAGCCTAATCATACAGTGAAATTTTTTAGAATGGCCCAGTCAAAGTTCGAACCGACATTCAAATGAGAGAAAATATGAAAACAGATCCATCTAATCTGACTGATCTTCAGCTATTTTGTAAAGGATGAGAATGAGATGTATTTCAATCTCTAAATGTAAAAATCTGGCAAAGAAATGCTGTTAGAATCTTTAGAAAATATTTTTAAAATCCCTTTGTAATTTTCTAATATGGGGTAAATTGTTTAGGTTTATAGAAACTAATAAAAATCTTTTTTTTTTGGTAACAGGTGATCTGTGTGGGAATATTGAATTTATGCAAATCCAGTGAAACCACTTTGAGGACAGGGAGCCCATTCTGGATGACTGACACAAATATGATAGGTTTATTAGCCCATCAGTCATGCTTTTAATATCTGCCATCATGGTTTAGCCTTGATGGTTTGTGATTGGACACTTACACACAGTGGCCTTGTTTATCTCCCACTCATCTCTAAAGAAAAAAAAAGAAAGAAATGATACGAGAACAGCTCTGGTTCGTCTTTTGTTTGACTTGCTTGGACTCACCTGGTTTCTAACTGTTGCACAAACAGCTGTGAGCATGAATTATTCAGCAAAGAAAGTTCCTCACAGTGATGTGTAGATAATGTACACAACTGAGGAAAATGCATCCTGCCTCTGCTATCTTATCCTGCAATTATGCATGAGGACGCTAATTTCCCACTAGGGAGAACATTGCGTGCCTGGCCTATCTTTCTGGCCCTCAGTGCTATGACAACATATGGAGGGGAAAGAGTGCATGCAAACACATTAAAAACTACACACAAAGTGACGGGCAAGACAAGCACCTATGTTTGTCAGTAAACCAAAAACTTCATTGTGGTAAAACAATTGTGTTCTGCTGAAGGGAGTCTTTTAGAAATGTCTGGACAGTATTGGATTATACAGAGAAAGAGCCTGCTGTCTACTTTAACGCTGGCTCTGGATGAGCCTCTTGATGCGAGCTGAAAGCCCAAACAAGCTCTAAAAACTCGTTTGGTCTGTAAAACGGTCTTTTGATGGTTTCCCAGAGAAACGGCGCACGGCTCACGGAGCTGCTCTGTACGTTCTCAAAAGCATTTCGCCATGCCTCACATGATCCTATTTTGAATGGTCCGCCTTGGTAATAAGGTCATTTGTCTTGTGCAAAGGAGAGAGGATCTATAGTTGTCATACGCTGAGCTGGAGATAAATGTGAAAGGCGAAGACTGTGCCAGTGAAAAGAATTAATGGAGTCAGCTCCTTTGCTCTCAGATATAAAGCAAGACAGAAAAAAATGACAAAACAAAACCCAGAGACTGGAAATGGAGGATGCAATTAAACCTGGGTGGATGTCTCTTACACAGTCGCTTCTTCGTACTCTGAAGGATGCCCCATTTTCATTATCTGCAATATATTTACTGTCATGACACCGTCTGTTATTCCTCCACAAATGTGTTCAGGTGCTTTCACATTTAATATCCAAGGTTAAAAACAACTCAAGTAAGCACCGCTACCCTGAGGCACAACATGGAGGTACAGCGGAGCTGGATGTGAACACAATATGCAGAACAAGTCACGTATTTCTGTCAAATTTCAAATCATATTTAAAACGAATGTAATGTGCAAAAAAAACTGATGCAGCCCAAGGATTTAGGCAGGAATTTCATTTGGTGCCCAGTTTCCAGCAATACCCATTAATGTTTTATGTTTTATTCATAAGAACATTAACGAAGAAAATTAATTATTTTTTATCCATTTACTTATTATAAGCTACAGTTTGTGCAAAAATGAACCCAGAGTATTAATTACAACAATGGCATGCTGTTGGGAATTAAAAATTTCCACTTATTCCTAATTAGTAAATACTGATACTTAACAACTATCCTCAGTGTGGAAGTTTTCAGAGAAAAATACTCAAAATTAACCATTTTTAGCACCAGCTGTATGTTTCAAGAAGCTAAAAGAGGCACAAAAGATTCAATGTGTTATTTCAAACTAAGCTACTTTCCACTGGATTGCGTTGGTTTTTCATTCAGGCTGTTGCTTTTAAACAAACACGCTGTTTAGCAAAATTATGCTACCGCCTCATTTTGACATTAGCAGAGAATTAGCAGTGATTAGCAACAACTTACAGCGTCACTGTGGAATATCGTCTCTGTTGTCCTAATAATTATGAATCTATTATGATTAAGCAACAGTCTTCAGTCAGAGGTCTCTTCAGATTCACTGCAAGACTGACTGCTACCAGACATTCTTTCTGTCCACATAATCACCATGCACAACAACTCTTTGAAAGTATTTTTGAACTTGAATTGAAAGCAAAAAGGAGCTGAATCCAGGGATAAATAACTGTCAAAAATCTCTTTAAATGTTTTTAATTTGTTCAATGCAGTCTTCATTTTCTCCCTTCTGTTCCTCTTAAATCAAAATGCACATCTGAAATCTTTCTTTTCATTCAAAACCATAGCCTCACTGTGGTTATGAATAGACGTGTTGAGGTATGACCCGTCAGACCTTCACAGAATTGTTTACCAGAACCGTCAAGATTCCTCATCACTGTTTTTCTTGTTGCTATTTGCCAAGATCGAGCGGGAACGAGTGTTTTAACAGCTACGGCGGGAATCCGATTATTATACAGGGATCACGGTCGTCATGGAAACCGGAGACGGTGCACGGTGTTAAGCCGTCTCTTACACATTTCAGAACATTGGGAATTAGTGAGAAAATTTAGCCACCCTTAAAATAGAGATGTGACAGGATCCATCCGTAAGACGGGGCTTCTTGTTCTTAAGCAAAGAGAAGCACATTTAGTTTTAATAGACTATCTGAGCAGCAGGAACACAACCTGTGCTCTGTTTTATCTCACTTTTCAATAGTTTGCATGTTGAAATACTTGCAGAATTTCTCCTCGTATACAATAAGCCTGCCCGTAATCTCTGTTTCCATGTTGAACTGAACTTATAGGCGCATGTTTAGAATGACAGGCCATAACAGATGTTCCAGCCCACAAACACTGCAGGGACAGATTTCTAAACAGATTTGTGTTAGGATACCTTTTCTTAGCTTGTCACATATTTAAGCCACATGTTAGGTTAATAAATAAAAACAGGAAAAAGAAACTGCTTCCAACTGAGCAGATTTTGCTCAAATTAGAGGAAAAAATTAACAGCTGCAAACACGGGATGGCTTATATTAGTCATACAGCCACGGACAGGTTTTTTTTTAATGGGCCATTTCTATTAAAGCGTCTCAAGGGAGAACATGTCATGAACAGAGATTGTGTGGAGGGGCAAGGTTAAGCATTAAAAAAAAATCTTTTCTTGTATGATGCGAGTCCTTTTTAGAGAGAAAATGTCTGTAAAATGCTCAAAAATGATAATTTAAAGCAAAGTATCCGTTTTAAACCAACATCTTGCTGTGTTATTTTGTAATATGTATTCTGTATTACTTATTATTTAATGAGACTCAATACATATTGCATTTTTTCTTTCCACATTATTAAAAATGAACTTTTTTATGGGTTATTGTTTTTCACACGTGTTAACAGCAATAAAATGTGTTTTATTGCAATTTAAAATCTCACTCTGAACTTTTTTTAATACAATCTTCATTTTTATAATAGGAGAGATTTATTATAATTATTGGAATAACAAATTATTAGTTTAATCAGTTTGAATTTCTTCCCAGTACATTTCTGTCAAGTTAATTAGATTGGTAAGCAACTTTTTTAATATGTCTATGGCTGGTTTTTATGAGATCAGATGTTTGGGAGGCATGCCAGAGAAACGCTTTTTCTGTCCTACCATCACAAACATAAATGGAAGATGTTTGCCAAATGTTCCTGAGATCTTAAGTGAAACGAAATATTTTGGTCAGATGAGAATGAACCTTTTAATACCAGAACAATTTTATATAAACACCCATAAAAGTATCCCGTATATCCAATAAGCCAGGTCAAGTTTTGGTCCAATTCTTTTGGTTGCTGTTCTTGTTTTATGTTAAACCCAAGTCAACCACAGAAGACCTGACTTTTGACTTTGGTTTTGCTGTAGCCATAGCAAAAAACAAAAAGTTTTGAAATATTGGTATTACGACGCAAATGGTCAGAGAGATAACACCAAATTTAAAAAGCTGCTTGCTAGCAGAATGTATAACAGCAAATGAACCAGCAAAAGCTGCATGAAAAACTGATTTTTTTTAAAGAACAAGAACCTATTCTGTAAGAATTAAGAGGAAAAGTTGAGGCCAGGTGCCTCTAATCAAATCCACTTGATTAATTAGTCATCATAAAGTCTGAAGCTCTTAAAAGCCTACGTTTTTTTTGTCAGATTGCTGTTCTAAAGCCTGTAAGGGTGCTTGAAGGAATTACCAAAAAGCAGAGACATCAGCAGTGATTTAGAAAATCAGCTGCTGTCCATCAATCTGAGGAGGCTTAAAAGGCCAAAGTTACTCAGTCTGCAATTCTTTCATCAAATGCGTCTGAAGAAGTACGGCACCACAATTTAAATATGCCAAGGCAATATATCAAAGGAACATATTGTACTATCAAGCACGGTGGTGGAGGGGTGATTATTTGGGCTTCTTCTGCAGACAGGAGGAATAATAGGATATTAAGTATGGAAATGTTCCTTTTTCTATCATCATCAAATCAAATTCTGTACCTTTCCACGCTGTTAGTGGAAAGGTGTTTGATGTCTTGAAATGACTGTGAGGGACAAGAAGGCGAACCAGAGTGCAGGTGGGTGTGGAGTCATCCAGAAAGACTGAACAAACGCTGTGAAAGCAGGATAAAAGAAACCAAAGAGCCTTTCTTGGCCAGAATAGGAGCAGATGGGCCATCTGGTGCCTCTGCAAAAGAAAAAACCTTCATCCTCTTTCCACCTCCTCTAAAGAGTCAAAACTTTCAATTTCAACCTCCCTGCTGAACTTTGTCTTCATCCTGTCGTGTGTCACTCCAATTACGTCTCCTTATTTCTGTCCTTGCTTTCCGCATTTCCATGACAAAACAGCAAAATAATCATTCGCTGTGACTTGAGACTTAATTAGAGGCTGTCACAGCTCTAATTTACTCTGGTTTATAAATGTGGACGGCCATGCTGTTCATTACCCTCTCAAGACATTCCTGGCTCATAAATTAAAATTAACAGTCTAGGCCTGAAATGATCTAGTTTGGATTTCCACAACATTTTAATTATCATTTTAGTAAAAAAAAAAAAAAAAAACATCCATTACTGCCTCGTTATCAATCAGGCATGAGCAGAAAGGAGAAAATGCATGATGCGTTTAATGATTTTAGAGGGAGTGTGCCTTTCTGGGTCATTGATTCAAAGAAAAAAAAGCGAGCCATGTGGTGTGAGGAAGAAGAAGAAAAAAAAACATTGGGTCAGCGCTCAACCTTGGACCTAACTCGGCTTTACAGCTCAGCCTTTGGTTTGCAAACGGCTCCCAGTTCACTCCAGTAAACACAACAACCCACAACACAACAAAAGGACACGACTCGGAGTGCTGTCACCGCTCATCGTGCCGACACAAAGAAGGATGCCGCTCAGATGCTGTAATGAGCAGAGCGACATGATGGGATGTTTTCCGAGTCTGAGATGCACGTTCAGGCCTGCCTGAAAGGGATCAGCGCTGAAATCAATAAACGGATACGGAGTGAGCACTAAAGGCACAAAGGAGACGGGCAGTTTATACGGCAAATGACCTGACAAGGACGGTCCTTGACCAGCTGATGTGACCAGCCTCTTGGCCTTTATACGGAGCAAGAGCGGATAAAGATCAAGGTAGGAGGATGAGATAAATCTATGAGAATCAAAGAGCTGCTCTGATCAGGAACTTTAAAGTAATCCTGAGTCATTTGCTTACTTTCAGAACATTTCCAGGAGGAAAACAGAAATATGGGGATGTAAACAGCCCCACACACCCAACGTCGGCAAAGCCAGATTCACTCCTTAGTGCCAGTCAAGCTTACTAGAGCGTGATGCAGGCCGGAGTGATTGATGGGCCAAAAGGGAGAAGCTGGGTGGGGTAAGAGACGGGTGCAGTGGAGAGCCTGAGGTTAGACGCTGTCACAGATCTGACTGGTGTGTTCGGAAAAAAAAAGAAGGAAAAGAAGTGCCCCGAAGGTGCAATTCAGCTCCCTGAAAAAGCTCTTAAACCTCAAGCTCCAGCAACAAACTCCAGCTTCGTTTCCAGTGAAAATCAGACAAAGTACAGCAAGAATAATAATGTGACTGACTTGAGATTTTGTGTCCAATTACAGAGGTGTTGTGAACACAGATCTCTGGTTGTTTCTCTGTGATAATTTTTTCCTCATCTCAAATTTTTACTGACTGTTTGCAAGACAAATTTGCAGAATGTGATTAATTAGATGTCATCTGGTTGAGAAAGCTTGAAGACATTTTTATCAAGTGAGCTGGATTCAATGCTGCATGTCACACAGAACATTTTTAGATTATAATTCATCACATAAAAATAATGAATAAGATCATTTTAACAGTGACGATATTCAATTGAGATTTTAAAGTTTTGAGAAGACAACTTTGCTGGAAGACCCGTCATCAGGGTCGATGGGACCATAAGCCAAAACTATGATACATTAATCTGGTTGGTTTCTGAAAATGAGAAACATTGTTGGAGTCTTCTGTCGTCAGCTTTGTGTTCCCTCTCAGTTTTTGTGTCTATGTTTCAGGAATTTTTTTGTCATTTAGATTTCCGTATTCTGTACATCCTCCGGTGTTTTCCATGTGGAGTTTTGTTTCATTTTCTGTTGTTTATAACCTGTCAGATCAGAATATTTTAATTACAGGACTGACTTGTTCTCTGTTTGGTCTCCTCTTCTAATTTCCAACCACTGAAATATAACTTACAGCTTCTAAATGTTGGGATTTGAAGCAACAAAATGAAACGTTTCTGTAAAGTGTAAACTTCCAGTCTGCAGCTGTGAGCGTAACAAACCTGCTAATGTTTTTCCGGTTTTCAAAAGGAGTGAAACAGGTCAGTTCTGGCTGAATTCCCGCCCTGGAGACATTTTAGTGCAGAGAACGAACTGTGACCATGCAGCTCATTCTCCTCGTGAATTCCGCTCTCTCTCCAAGTGTGCATCCTGGGTAATTTTTTTCTCTGGGGGATTTATCATATCAGGACCCAGAGAGGTTATTTATGCTGACAGTTATGGCTCAGAGAGAGACTGGCGAGGGTTTGAGTGGAGGGAGCTGCTCGATTTATTATTAATTTTAAAGATTATGGTCCTAATTACATAGTTTGTGTTGAAACTTGGCTGGATTAGTCTGCAAAAACTCTGTCAATTAGCTTCATGTGATGTTTACTTTGCACTGGAGATAAGCAGACTGGAAGTAAGAAGCTGTTTATCACAATGTGTCACCATTTTTCACACACAGGTGGTCTCAGGTAATTGATTTAAATGCAGAAGGGCAAATCTGGTTCACATGGTTTCAGATTTTCTCGTCCCCTTCCAAAAGTCAGTCACGACTTTTGGCAGGAGGTGAAGATGGAAGGGATGAATAATGCATGAGCTCGACGTGTTGCAGTTAACGACAAGGGTCGGGAGTGTTTCTGTGAACGCAGGCACTTTCACCTTCTTTAGCTGATCTAAGAGCAGGTGAGGAGAAGTCGGATGCAGCTACATGAGCAAAAAAAGTGAGAAATATTCTGCACTTGTTCCATATTTCGCTTTCATCTTCTCACTTCATCCCAACACACAGACACGCTTTAAATCAGAGAGGTGGGGAGCGGGAGGGTTGGCATGAGGAAAAGCAAAAGCACTGATTGCATTTTACCTGGCTAGTGTGCAGATTTTCACCAAAAAAATTTAGATTTATTCTTCCTCATTTCCTTGTCTATGACCCACTTATGCGTCTGCGGTAAAAACCCGAGAACCTTGAACTCCATCTGCATAAAAATCCAAACTTTGCACACAAATACAATGTGTACTCATGTAATTCTGTAGTTGTGTGTGTGTGTGTGTGTGTGTGTGTGTGTGTGTGCTTTGAGCCACATCTGTAATGGGATCTGTTTCTCCTACAGTGAGCCTCCTCGATGGGGCAGCTGGGGGAAAAAAACATCTACAATCAGTGATCACCCTCCATTTAACACAGCCTGCTCCGCTTCAAGGGTGCGTCAGTGCATTAAAGGGCCGAGGTGGGAGAACATGTCTGATTTGTAGATAACCCTGTGACTTTCTTCTTTCTGTGATTTGGCCTCCTAACAGAGCACATCTTCTCAGCGCCAAAAAACAGACCGTGTCGTAAGGTCGCAGATAGAATATGAGACCAGTAACCCCAGACAACAATGCTACTGAAACAAAGACGACATCCGTTTGTTGCTTAAATGTTGAGGAGGACTTGGGAGAAAACTTCTCTGTTTGCAGGATGAACAGGACAAATTTCAGCTTTTGTTTTTTAGACTGAAAGTAAAAACAACATGATCGAAAACCTGAATATGACAAAATACATGAAACATAGATCTCATTTACTAGCTACATCCACAACACTCTTCAGGGTTTTTTCAGATTTTACTAAAATAAATGATACAGAGCTAAAATCCAAACAAACTCGATATCCCCCGAGATCTCTTGAGAGATTCTCCAAACCAAATCCTAAGAAAAAAAATATATACAGTGGGGCAAAAAAGTATTTAGTCAGCCACCAATTGTGCAAGTTCTCCCACTTAAAAAGATGAGAGAGGCCTGCAATTTTCATCATAGATATATACCTCAACTATGAGACAAAAGGAGAAAAAAAATCCAGAAAATCACATTTTCTGATTTTTAAAGAATTTATTTGCAAAATATGGTGGAAAATAAGTATTTGGTCAGCTACAAACAAGCAAGATTTCAGGCTCTCACACCGTGTAACTTCTTCTGTAAGAGGCTCCTCTGTCCTCCACTTGTTACCTGTATTAATGGCACCTATTTGAACTCGTTATCAGTATAAAACACACCTGTCATCAACCTCAAACAGTCACACTCTAAACTCCACCATGGCCAAAACTAGAGAGCTGTCAAAGGACACCCGAAACATAATTACAAACCTGCACCTAGCTGGGAATACTGAATCTGCAATAGGTAAACAGCTGGTGTAAAGAAATCAACTGTGGGATCAATTATTAGAAATGGAACACTTACAAGACCACTGATAATCTCCCTCGATCTGGGGCTCCACGCAAGATCACACCCGTGGGTCAAAATGATCACAAGAACGGTGAGCAAAAATCCAGAACCACACGGGGAACCTAGTGAATGACCTGCAAGAGCTGGACCAAAGCAACAAAGGCTACCATCAGTAACACACTACGCCGCCAGGGACTCAAGCCTGCAGTGCCAGACGTGTCCCCTGCTTAAGCCAGTACATGTCAAGGCCCGTCTCAAGTTTGCTAGAGAGCATTTGGATGATCCAGAGATGACTGGGAGAATACATATGGTCAGATGAAACCAAGTAGAACTTTTTGGTCAAAACTCTACTCGTCGTGTTCGGAGGAATAATGCTGAGTTGCATCCAAAGAACACCATGCCTACTGTGAAGCATGGGGTGGAAACATCATGCTTAGGGCTGTTTTTCTGCAAAGGGACCAGGACGACTGATCCGTGTAAAGGAAAGAATGAATGGGGCCATGTATCGTCACATTTTGAGTGAAAACCTCCTTCCATCAACAAGGGCATTGAAGGTGAAACGTGGCTGGTCTTCAGCAGGACGATGATCCCAAACACACCACCCGAGTAACGAAGGAGTGCTTCGTAAGAAGCATTCAAGGTCCTGGAGTGGCCTAGCCAGTCTCCAGATGTCAACCCCATAGAAAATCTGTGGAGGGAGTTGAAAGTCCGTGTGTCCAGCAACAGCCCCAGAACATCAGAGCTCTAGAGAAGATCTGCAGAGGAATGGCCAAAATACCACCAACAGTGTGTGAGAACCTTGTGAAGACTTACAGAAAACGTTTGATCTCTGTCATTGCCAACAAAGGGTATATAGCAAGTATTGAGATGAACTTTGTTATTGACCAAATACTTATTTTCACCATATTTGCAATAAATTCTTTAAAAATAAAAAATGTGATTTTCTGGATTTTTTTTTCTCCTTTTGTCTCTCATAGTTGAGGTACATCTATGATGAAAATTACAGGCCTCTCTCATCTTTTTAAGTGGGAGAACTTGCACAATTGGTGACTGACTAAATACTTTTTTGCCCCACTGTATATAGCAAAATCTTTTATGTGACTGAGGTCAAACTGTTAAACTATTAAAACTGCTTATCTTAGTAGATCAAACACCAAATATATCTTACCATCCTCAGTGGAAACCATCAGCACAACATAATATCTACAGGCATCCTTATTGAGAAATGAATGCTGTTCCTTGATTGGCTGGTTTGCAAACTCTAGCCAATAGCATGTCAGGAAGCAACTTGTCAAACTATTTCCGATTCCAAAGTTGCATTTTATTTTGAGTGTTTCAGAAATGCTCCATGGACAAATATGCAAACAGGCATATTTTCTCCAAATAATTATGGGTCAAGTTCCACAAAAAAGCTATTTAACAGGTCAATCTGCGAACCACAAGTAGGTGGTGGTCGACCGACCAACCCAGGGAAGAAACACAGTCTCTGTCTACTTTTCAAAACCTCACCTCCATTAGTTATCTGTAAAAATAAATCTTAATGACACAGCTTCGTTGCCTCCTAAGAGTATAATGCAGCCAATACCTCCACCTCGCTCTTTATCTATTTTAGTCTACTCTTTTTTAATGTTTTTATGTTGCTGGTAGCCTCCACGGCCTGGAATCAAACCAGGGACAATGGCATTGAGGACCAACTCTGTATCCGGTGCGCCTGCTCTCCTACAGAGCCATGCGGCACCCCAACATTTGTTCTAATGTCAGCTACCTTCGAAAGTTTACAAGCCTGACTGGTCTGTCAAACTTCATTTGTTTTTGTTTTTACATTCAGGTGTAGAGTTGTTGTTGTGCTTTGGATTATTCTCCTGCTGCACAGCTCAAGGGCACTTGATCTTAAGACCGCAAACTAATCGCTGGACAGTCTCCTCCAGAATTTTCTGGTACAGAGCATCAAGGCTGGATCCATCAATGATGACAAGTCATCCAGAGGCTGGAGAAGCAAAGCAACCCCAGACCACCACACTACATTTATTTTTCTGGAATGTTAGTTTTACGTCAGATGTAACAGAATGTATAACTTCAAAAATACTCAGATTTTGTCTTGCAGATCCATGACTAACATCAGTGATCTTCTTTGTACCATCAATGTTGTAGAAAAAAGACCAACAATTTTGATTTTTGTCCTAAAGTTATATTTGCATTATTTCTAATTGATTAGGCACAAATGAATACCGTTGAGTGAAATATATTTATATTCCAACAAGCTTTTTATGTCGCCAGAGAAATGGTCCAGTAGTTTCCCCCCATTGGATCCTGCTGTACTGCACCTGGCTGCAGGGAGCTTTCATTTCTAATTAAACAACATACCAAATGAGGATAAAGATAATAAACGTAGTTAAAGTAGATGTCTTCCTGCACTGCTTTTTTTCCTCTTTTCATTACCCATTATTCCACATTCTGTCAAACACAAAACAAGCCTTTGCTTGGTGCTATATCTGCTGAAAAGCTCCGAGTTGTTGCTATGCAACTATTAAATACATCTGAGGTGAGCTTCTCTCGAGTTTCCTTCTACCTTTCAGTAACCTGTGCACTCAGTGCTGCAGAAACTGCACTTTTGCTGATGCTGTCAGCTTTGCCCTCTTCCCTTTCTGTAAACAGGGGTCTCTAGTGAATACTCTGCATACCGTGGAGTCAGAGATATGTGATAAAACGTACCTCTCAGATCACATTTGTAGCAGACAGCGTGTAGATTTAAGCAGTGGAGCGACAGAGACAGCCCCAGCAGACCAAGTTGGGGAAAACATCCAGTTTCTTCTTCAAAAACAAAACTCATACAACTATATTTCATGTGTTCAGCTCCTGCCATCTCTTCTTTCACCGTTCTCTTGCAGTCAACGTGTCCAGTCTGGTCTGTTTGACACATGAAAATTACCTGCAGCCCAGCAGCTGTCTAACCTACCACACATGGGTTCTCAACATTAGATCCACATCCTATAGAAACAAGAACGGAACAAGATCGGCATCATTTATGCCACAGATGGGAAAAAAATAAATCATCCCAGGTAGAAAGATACAGACAGACAGATCTGACGGCAGCAATGAGCCATGAAACACACCGCACACGTTAGCAGACAGTGTTATTAACACACTGGTGGAAAACACTTAACTCACCCCTATTCGATTATGCAAATGGATACATATACAAATGGCCCTGGTTGGATATTAGCCCTCTCAATTACAGTACATGGAGAACGGCTGGTTCGCTGTCCAGTGTTGGAAACAAAAGCTCAGGGGCCAGACTGGTTTCACTTTCCTTCTGCGCAGATGTGTGCAGAGTCCTGTGGATGTGGGCAAATTGAAATGATCAAGTTTAAGAGCCCCTTTCAGTGCCTTAATTCAGTTGATAATCAGTGACGGTAATCTTTAACCAAATAGCATCTAATTAAATGTATCATTCAACTAATAAAGATTCTCCAACACTAGAGCTAATGGTTCAACAAAAACAGCAAACAAATTCAGTAATTCAGTAATTTAGCAACTTGCACTATATTCCAAAATATTTTCTTAAAAATGAATCTGAAATAGATAACATTTTTATCCAATGTCGCATTTATGATGAAAACACATTAATTTTGCAAATATCCACAACTTTTTAACTTCTCCACATTCTGTTAACATATTTTATTGAGATTTATGACAAAGTTTCACTTATCATTATCCTCTTTTTTAGGATTTGACTGATGTGTGTTGAGAACTCAGACGCAACAAGTGTAAACATTTTGAGATAAAAAAATAAAAAAAACCTGCCACAAATACTCAACCATCTGCTTTTAATTATGATTGATTACCTAAAAGAGAATATTTTAGTTCTTAGCAACCCAAAATTTATTTTAATTTATGTCTTTATCATTAACTATAAGAAGCATTATTAAAAATGCACTATGTAAACTGCCATATTATAACTGAAATGCCATATTTTGCATAAATACATGCTAATATTCTGCACCTGAGTGGTGTTTTCCCTGACAACATAATTAAATGGTATAGTCAAACACACACTCATCCAAAACACTGCTAAGAGCACATTGTGGTTTTGATTCAAGGAAAATGCAGCCAAATATCTCGCAGGAGGCAATTAGTTGATTTTGCAGCATAAAGAATAGTGACGATGAAACAAACGCATCTAAAAACATAAAATTTTTTAATTATTTTTGTGTACAATGTTGTCACTAACTTTATGCAGGTAGTTTGGCATTCAATGATTAAAAACATAAAATTTCATCAAAATAACAAGTGAGAAAGCACAAAAATGTCTAATTTAAGGTGATTTAATTTTTCTGCAATGGTATGTGTTAAAAAGAAATTAAGCTCAGAGCAACTACAATGTAATGCTCCAATGAATTACAGGAAATGCTCTAAGGATTCAGCTGCACCACAGCGGTAATCCAGCCAACCTGAGCAAAAGCACCTCGTTTATTTTCTGAGGTTATAATCTGCACTTTAGAAACAAACGGCTCCCTACGTAGCCAAATGACAAACCTGCCACCTCTGCACATTACATAATCCAATCACAACATCACTTTAAAAAAAAAACAAAATTTTGAATCACATTCATGTCATTTCATGTGCTGTTCTCTATAAAAGGAGGTGCTGATTCCCAGCGTCGTCTCTCCTGCTCTGCTGTGCAGCAGCGCTGTCCGGGGTTCTGAACCAGCGCTCCAGAAGCTCTTCTCACTGATATGAGACAATCATTTTGTCGGCTGCCTGGCTGGGTGGAGCGGCCCGGACCTGGGCTCAGTCTGAAAGCGCCTACCAAGCTGGAGTCTCAACAGGCGGGAAGCTCCACGCCCTGTTTGCTCTCTGAGCTGCCACACGTGTCACAGCGCCTTGCACTGATGGAGAGGAGTTCAGTGGGAGGAGGGCTGCACGTTGTGAAACCTCCTCACCCTTACTTTGTTGTGCTTTCTCGTGTTTTAATG
Source organism: Poecilia reticulata (assembly GCF_904066995.2). Taxonomy (NCBI): domain Eukaryota; kingdom Metazoa; phylum Chordata; class Actinopteri; order Cyprinodontiformes; family Poeciliidae; genus Poecilia; species Poecilia reticulata. Next base: position 4,885,368 of record NC_088852.1, on the reverse strand, counting down.
AAAAGGCTGATCCCACCTCATCCCGTCTTTCCCTGGAGTAGAAAGGACAGCCAATCATAGTGGATGAGGCAGTGAGTCACGGAGAGAGTGGTCTGGATCCAGTGGACCGAGAGAAGCCGTATGCCGCTCTGGGCAGAGATGCTTTCACCTCCAGGGAAGCTTTAAGGTCCTGAACCGATTTTGGAGGTCCACACATAGGTCCGCTCGACAAAAAAGCAGCATCTCTGCATCTCACTGCTGCTTACTTTTAAACTTCTCATGAGAAAATATATGATTTGTAAATGATGCCATCTTTTATTTAGTGTCTAAACACCCACTGTTGCTCTGCAAGGTTAGGTGAAGGTCAGCATGTTGCTGCACGCTGCTGTAGTACAGTGTACCATTCATGGCTTAACAGCTGTTCAATAAAAACACTCTGTTCTTTAACTATTAATGCTGCTGGATACACACCACACAGACTTAGGAGACATGGAGAGATTCTAATGTGTGCAACTGTATTTAAAGATGAAAGGAAAGAGTAAGAACTTAAATTTCACAATGACTGCTGAAAATGCAATCAGGTATTTCTAAAGAGCCACAAAGCACTGAAGTAAGGATTAGAAGATGTAAGAAAAGTGGACTTGACACCAAACTAGTTTGAAGTCTGAAAACTTCACAGTGGATTTTACCTCGCTCGTGTTTCTAAGTGAGCTGGGAAGCTTTGTTCAGCTCCAGACACTTTGATAAAACATCTACTGCACCTCAGCATGTATGGATGGAGGAAGGCAGAGAGACTGACTCGTTCATTTCAGGCGAATCAGAGATAATGAGGCCAAAGAGAGAGGGGGAAGCGAAAAGGGATGACAGAGGGGGGAAATGACAAACAGCGGGGAAGGCAGCGCAGTGATTCGATTACACTGTTAACTTCTCATTACATGACAAAGAAAGCAAACACAGGCAAACGGGAAGTAGCAACACCAGATCCAAACTGGATACAAGTGGTAAATATGTCACATCTGTTGTCTTCTCTGGAGCCCAGTTATCGTCTCCACTGAGGAGCTGAGCCCAACCCTCATCCTAACCAGCATGGGGAGCCGAATTCAGCCAGGTCCCACTCAGAATGGTAACCAAAACTAATTATTAATGAAATAACTACAAAATAAAAACAATGTGTGCAGAAATGTGGACATGTAAAGGTGAGACAAGTTAACCTTTGATTTTATCACTTTTCAGGAATAAATGGGAAACCCTTTGACATCTGTCACTTATGATGAGAGCCTCCTTTTCCCCTCAAAATCCAACCTGACTTCTCTGGACACAGTTACAGTACAGCGTCCTGTGAGCCATGTTTACGGACGCGCTCACACATATAAAAAAAATCTCCATTTCAAGCGGCCAGCCATGGCATGCATTCATTTCAAAGCAGCAACACAAACAAAAGCTCTGCCTTCATGTAAATGTCTGCCTGAATGATTTTTGGTTTGATCTCCTACCTGGCAGCTCGCTGTGTTTCTTTGGGTTCTCTTCAAAATCCCAGGAAGGGCTTCAGACAAGTTCTGCTTGATGTTGCACTTTGAGAAGAAGGAAAAAGGGGAAAAACAAACATCAGTGGCTTGAAAAGAAATGTCCTTTTTATTCACACGACGGCTCAAGAAGCACTCACGATCACACACTTGAACACCCAGTCAGCAGCTCCAGCAAGCGAGCGAGCGGCTTGCTGTTCCTTCCCTCTCTTACTGTCCGTGACACTCGCCTCCTCTCTTCCCGCCCACCTACTCCAGCCCCCTCCCCCTTCCTCCGCTCCGACTCCTTTCTCTTCCCTACTGCTCCCTCTCTTTGCTCCTCTGCTGTCAGACAAAATGCACACAGCCCCTCGATCTCTCAGCTCACTATTTTCTGACATTTTTCCCCCACCCACTCACACCTTCTGCTCCATGAAAACAAATATCAGTCGGTGGTACTATTAGATGTGCATTTCCACACATCATTTACAAACTTGTTCTTGGTTTATGGACCGTTTCTGTGGATATTATCTGAGAGAATGAAACAAAGCCCCTGTGCAAGCTCAGTAACACTAGATGGGGGGATTAATGAATACTCTTAATGAGGCATTCACCGTGTATATGATTACTGTTTGAGGTTGCTCGCTCCCGCTTATTCTTCTTGATTTCTCCCCCCTCCGTACCTCGTTCTATTTATTTCTGTCTCTCCCAGGGAGTCGCTGGTGTGTCTGATGCTGCTCACGTCCCATTCTACAGACAGCTAGTCAAGGGCATTCCCAGAGTAAGTGTATGCTAATGCTCTGCCTCGAGGAGCCGCCTATCATCCTCCAGACACTCAGCCTGACCGGATGTGGCACTCGGATCTCCCAAAGAGGGGACGGCAAATGACGAAGAAGGACCAGCAGTGAAAACCTGACAAACCGTCATTCTTTCACTTCAGCTGACAAAGCTAGATCAATGACACCAGCAGGGTTCAAGCATAATTCTTATATGATTTTCCAAACTAGACAGGTAAATATGATAAAAATAAAAAGAGTAAACTTAGTGATGACATTTGATATTCACGGGTAAACTGAAGTAGATATTTCTTTCAGCCTTGATGAAAAGGAACCACATTTTTCTGTACACCTCAGACTTTCAGAGAGTTTGTTTCAGAGCAGGGGAGCATAAAAAATAAATGCTGGTTCAACCTTTTTAAGTTCAGGTCCTGACTGATTGGCTCTCTGACGACCTAAGAGGTCAAGATGGAAACCTAATGAGAAACTCTGAAAAGTATTTGAACCCAGATCTATAGCATGAATTTAGAATTGGTAATTTTACAAACTGGGAGCCAGTTTAGTGACTTTAGCACCAGTGTGATATGGGTCAGTTTCTTTAGGTTTAACAGCAGCATTTTGGATGAGCTGCAGCCCAGATTTGAAAATGAAACCTGTCAATAATAAAAGAAAATAATAAGTTAATGTGGTAGCATGGATTATGTTGGTGATAAAATGTATGTTGCTAGGTATTTGCACTCATCTGGTGTTTTGGACTAATTATCTCTATCATTGCATTTATCAATCCAAAAATTGTGACTTATTTCTTATCAATCATTGCTAATCATTAAGGCTGATATAAGAATAAAAATAAAATGTCCAGGTTGGTATTGCATACTGAACCACATTCTCATTTTGACTACGGAAACACACACACAGAGACAAAGGCCAACAGAGTCGGAACAGAGACAAAGCAAACAGCGCGTCTCTGTTAATGATTGCCAGCCAGCATCTGCCTGGACTCCACACAGCTTGCACTTCTTTAAATAAGCCTCGCCTCCCTGCTGCTGTGTACGTTATAGGTGCTGTGCTCTGTAGATGTTTGGGGCAGCTCCATTACTCAGTTGAGTGATGCGCCCACTGCAAATTTGTGGCTCAGTAGTCTTATAGCTAGACCCTAATGAGAGCAGGAAGGAGTGCAACCATGTAAAGAAAATATCCGAGTCTGTTCAACTCATATCCCAGCACTTTGCTACTGTAACTAGGGGTCAATATAGTGAGTCGTATATTTGGTCCTCCTGTCCAAGAGTAACTTTTGGTTTAGGAATCTGAGGGCTTGAGTTCAAGTATGATGCTTTAGCAATTCAGTAACACAGAATTGAGCTTTAAAATTAATGTAAAAGATAGTCAGTGATATGTTAAAATAGGAGTGATGGAAGCTCCTTTAATAAGGTTTAATCAAAAACTATCAACAAAATAAGCAACATTTTCAGTTTGGCTGCTAAATAAAGGAATTGTCTTTTTTTTTTTACAACCTTCTTGAAGCATTGCTCCACAAAATATTCAGAATTAGAGGAGGCTTCACAATGATTTCTTAGAAACAGGAAATGTTTTCAATGCTGAATTTATTTTAATCCCTTCAAGTATGGCTTTATGTTTTATAGTTTTATTTTGGTACAAGTAACTAAACCAGTGCAATGTGGCCTTTGTGAAACGATTTTCTACCCCTCAAAAGTACAGCATCAGGGGCCACGTCTCTTTTTGTTATGAAAACTGAAAACTTTCTAAGAGTGTTTTTGCCATGTGATGGGAGACACTTTCAAAAGACATGGACAGGAAATGTGAACCCAACAAAGGTTGGAAACACGTCAATGGTCGACTTCTTTTGAAGAAGAAAGGAAGATGAAAATGGATAGATTAACAGAGTAGGACGGGACTGAGCAGGTTGAAATGGCATTTAGAAGGAAAAAACAGCAGCAGAATAAAAGGAGGTAGGTGAACGAAAGGACAATTTCCCAAATGTCAGGAGCATTGCAGAGGTCACCTTTGGACACAGCAAATTACTGGTCTTATTCAACCTATAATAGAAAACATTCAAGAGTCAGCAGTAATCTTTTCAAAGTAGTTTCACAAGCTGAGTTGTTAACCGATCACTAATTTTCAAAAACTGTAAATGCTAAATGGCTGAAAAATGAAATATAATTATATTTCAAATGTTCCTTAATATTTCAAAAGAAAGGAAGTACAGTTTAATGTGCCTGATTATGTGTAAAGTTTTCTTGCTATATAATTTTACTGGAAGCAACATCTTCTCACACTGGTAAACTTCTCACATTAAAAGTGACAAATGTTTAAACATAATAAAACATTTGTCAAATGTCCATTTCCAGACTTGATCAATAGCAAGTATTACTTGTACGGCTGCTTCTCCACTCGATTAGTTTAGGTGACAAATTCACCTTAAATCACATGGTGTACCCATCAGAAGAGGAAGCCAAAAAGAACAGCCAAATCAGAGATCAGCATGTCTTGACAAGATGACCTGTGATGCATTAAATGAGGTCTAATGATACAAAACGAAGGGTGGATTCAATCTGCTCAATTGCCAACACAGACTCTTAAAAACTGCCATTGTAGATGTGATTGTGGCACCCTTAGTCATAAGAAGCAACACTATTCTCACTTGATTCACGGCACAGTGATGCTGCTTTGACCCACCCAGAGTATCCAGACCTAATTCTCTTGAAAACAGAGAAATGCACATTCAAATGGAGAAAAGACGACGTGATTACAGCTACTGCTCTCATTTCATCTCTTTTTTATCGTCTTTTTCTGATTCTCCCCTCCACCCTTCTCAACCGCAGGCAGGAAGCTGCCACGGATCATTTACAGCTTTATCTGTAGACAAGTGGCTGTTCAAATATGGAGCTATTCAGAGAACTCTTCTCAATGCATGCAGGTGCAGCTTTTCACCACCAGCCGACTTCTCTCACTCGCATGCATGTGGTTCATACTGTACACAAACTCCCCACCCACACACACACACACACACACACACACACAGCATGTGTGCAGAACACCTGCTGGGGTCAGCGGTACTTTCCAATGACACGGACGTCTCACAGATGTTTGGCTAAAGTCCAAAATTCATCCTGCAGTGGTGAATAGGAAGCCCAGGGGAGGGTTGCTTTCCACCCATTTTATCTTTTTTAGCAGCTGACTTTTTAGAGACTTAAAATATTTATACCATTAACCTTTGTCAGACGATTTCACCTGCAAACACTGTAAATGCTACCATTTGTCTTTCTAAGAACCTCCAGCAACCACTGTTCTTCATATATTTAAAGATTTTTCTCTGGTTTTATGACTTTCAAAGATTTTCTGGGTGAAACGAGCAAATATATAATCAAAATGATCTTTTATGGTACCAAGAGGAGCACATACACTCACGTACACCCTTTTGTTTCAACCTTAAGTTGTAATAGATTCAACAAGATGTCCAAAACAATTCTCAGAGATTTTGGTTCATATTGACATGCCAGCATTATACAGTTGCAGTAGATTTCTCTGCTCTACATCCATTAAGCAAATCTTTCACTTAACATATCAAATCAACTGTTTTGGATTTAAATATGATGACTGTAATGTCGATTGGAGTGCAGTAAGTAAACTTTTCATGCTTTCATGTTTGAGATTATATCAGATGGGTGCACCTTTCTATTCACAAAAGCTTCTTGGCTAAAGAAAAAAAAGAGCTAAGACTGATACAAAAAGAAGGAATACATTCAGCAGAAATGGATCAAACTAACTGCAAAATGCTGTCTACTATTTGATGTTTTTTCATCGCTTAGAAGGTTGTTTTATCTTCATTTTGAGTCATTTTTGAGTCTATTGCTTTGCTTAAGCACCATTGTTCTACTGCACATTTTATACTTAATGAAAAACAATCTGAATTTTTTTTTTAATTATCTACTGCATTTTAGTCATATTAATTGTTGATTAAAACAACTTTGAAAAGTGATTATGTGACAATTCTGGAGCACAAAAATCAGTAACTTCACATTTAACCTGAATAAATTCAATAACTAGTTTTTGGAATCTTTTAAAACCATCCTGGTGTCATAACACAGTGTGGGAACTTCAAAAACAAAATTTAAATGAATGAGGCAGCTTCAGTACTTTCAGATCTACTCGAATAAATCCAGGTGTTTTTGGTGGAAGGTCCAATTAACATGCTCAGAGAGTCTTAATCTCCTCTCTTCTTATCCTCCTTTTCTAACTCCAGTCACCAGGAGCTGCTGCTCACAGGTCACATCCGAGTCAAGTCTGCAGTGATAATTATGACCTCCTTATGGAGAGAAGAGAAGCACCTCTGACCTTAGATCCCCATTGATTCACACACAAAAGACAGAGAGAGCAGAGTGAGAGGAATTTACCAGAACTGATCACTGTCGGGATTTGGACAACAAATATACGAGGCAGGGTGGAAACAAAAGCACACACACGCCTGATGGATTTGGAGATTTGTGTGCAGATAGAAACTGTGTGTCTTCTGGATGGATCCTGTTTGGGACAGAGTTGAAGAGTCAGCGTTGCATGTTAGAGTGCCTCGGGCTGAGTGTGTGAAAGGAGACTCAGAGGGGAGATTAGTGTGGATTTAGTGAGTAGTAATTACCATTGCCCATTGAGGGTTTGTTAATTGAATTACCTTAGCAACCCTTTTACTGTCCAGCCGTAAAGAACATCCAAGGTCAGATAGATGGAAATGTCAGAATATGCTAAATTTGTTTTGCACCATCATCTGAAAACAAGATAGAAGTTCTGCTTGTCTCTTGACTGACCCCAACACTTTTTATAACTTTGCAAACCATATTCATCATATTATCTGTTTGGTGGGGTATCATTTTATGTGTTGTATTACAGTTTAAACATTGAGTAAACTTTGAAACAAGCCTTTGTCTTTGCATGTGGAAAAGAGTCACAATATTTCCTCTTAAAGATGGACGTAGTTGTGAGCTGTACAGTTATGGTCATGTTTTTAATCCCCTGCAGCAAACCTAATAGTAAAAACTAATGTCCAAACCCTCAACTAAGGGTGTTTTCACATCTGATAGTCTGACAGACTCGGTTGGATTGGGGACCAAAATTGCAACATTTGTTACATTTTCAGCTGGTGTGGTTCATATGCACACTGCACTGCATCAGTGGTTCTCAAACTTTCTAGTTTCTTATTAAAAAAATAAGAATATAAGAGAGCCATGACTAAGGATCGTCTCTGAGAAACATAAAAGGTGGCAACAAAATCAGAATCAATGTTGTATTTTTATCTAGTCCTACTTTGTTTTTTCCACTTTTACTCTATTTTTAAAAACACACATGCTTCTATTTCACATTTTTTGGCATTTAAGATTTATTTACGTATAAAAAAGATCTCGAGAACACACTCTTACATGTTTGGTCCTCACCCAACTTTTGAAGGTGGACCATCTCATTCATTCACCTACATTTTATCAAACAATTGCTGATAAAGTATCTCAGTTTACCTTAAAATAAATAAACCTCTAATGGCATTTTGCTAAGCTGTTATTCCAGCAAAGCTCTTCAAAAGGGACATTCAGGATTGTGTCATTCTTTGACAACCTCATACAGAACTAGGCATTGGTCTCTATGAGACGGAGTGCAAACACAACCTGTATTACATTTACTCTATCACAGTAATTACAGAAAATTACTGAAATATTTTTTTTAAACTAAAACAGTAAAGAGACTGATAGTCAGCCTGAAGTTGACACTCTTAGTTTCCATTATTCCTTTGTCTTCCTTGGACGCAATGGAAAGGGTAGCAGTCTTCTTTCAGCCAGCTGACCAGCAGTAAATAAAACAATTTATACCTTAGTATAGCTTGATATCAATAACTGAGAGCTACTGAGTAAAGTCGTATCCATTCATACAAGCATGATGGAGAAAACGCGTTAAAATAATGCTTGATTACTAACTTTCTTTGATCTTATAACCCTATGACCTCCATATTATTCAGCATCCACTCAAACAATAAGACTTGTTAATGCTTTTTTGAGTTTTCTCTATACGACCAACCAAAGACCTTTAATTTAATACGCATGCTATAGTTGAGAGAGCAGGTTAAGAGAGAAATGAGGTGAAGTTAAAGAGAATTTGGAGTGAGAAAAGAGCGACAGGAACAGAGGGGGTTGCTTGGGAGTAGCAGCATCTCCCACACAGGATTGAAAGTCACAATCCACCGCTGAGCAGCTCTCATGTTTCTGCCTAAATTGACATATATAGAACATAGCCAATAACAAATCCCATGCAGAAATGCAATCATGTGCTCACTAAACACAATACAAACTCTGCAGCCACTATTTTAACACACAAATTATTTCTTTATGGCTTTGGTGGATCCAAAAGCAACAGCAAGATAAAATCCCAAACCCGCTATCCGGTATAAGCTGCACGAGCATGTGTGCATCACCCTGACGTTTCAATGTTGCCTCAAACATGTGGAAATAACATATAGACATGAAGCAAAAACAAGACGTTGACTCCCCCAAAGGAAATAGCAGAATGTCTGAAAGGTAATAATCTGCTTTTCCCAAACACACTACAAGATTTCAATTTTTATCAGACCCATTCACACAATGTCACAGGTTGCTGCTTGAACCTTTATGATGAATCTCTGCTTGTTCTCATCAAAACACCTGCCATTGTTTTAGTAAACCTTATGAGAGTTGACCATAACCAATTATCCAGTCACCCTGCCAAGAAAAGCAACTAAATCAAAGTGAATGAATTTATTCGCTCAGGGAAAGGCTTCTGGTAAAAACAAAGAATAATCCCTCTGTGGATCAGGACTGTGCAGATGCAATTCTGTTTTTCTCGCAGTAAATCACATTATAATACTAAGATTTATTTTAAAATGCCATACCTGCCTTGGTTTAAGCTACAAACAGTGAAAGAATGATTTGATTGTGAAACAGTGTGAATAGGAGACACCAGATCTGATTCATGAAACAAATTCATGAAATTTCCTAGAACATAAACAAGGTACAAGAGATTAAATGTTATATTCCACTTCTATTTCCAGTTTCTGCTGCCAATTCAAACAAAACTTTCCCCGGACCCTCTTCAGGTTACTATGATATTCAAAAAAGTGTCTAAAAAAGTGAAATACAGACAGTTGTGTATTTTTTAATGTGTCCATTGTAGGCATAGGTTTTGTGCATAACTGCAATATCAGATTAAAACAATCATTTGTGATCGTTTTTGTCTTGAATTTATTAAAACAATTGATAAAAAAAAATAGACAAGACTTTTGAAGACGTTTTCCTTTGCGTTGCCCGAAATGTTTTGTTGTTAATTCGATTAATTACTGGAAAAAAAATTGAATCACACTGAATGCATATGTCAAACTAGTTAATATTACAGCTAGTTGATGCATAGAAAAGCTACATTTTAAACTATGGAGTCCTCCAAGGCTCACTGTTTAGATCCCACACTTTGTGACACCCAGCCCCACATTTTCATGTCTACTGATGACCCAACACCTGTTCTTTGTTTTTCAAATTGAATTTTAGATATTAAGTAATGGGTGAAAAATAGTATTTCTTATTTTAATTCTTAGAAAACACTAATTTAGGTTATTGGCAGATAGAGAACAGGCAGCGAACACTTCAGTAACAGATAAAACACATATTTCTAAAACAAATACTTTTTTAAGTCAAGAAAGTGTACAGGGTCTGCAGCCAGAAAATTTTAGCAAATCCATCCTTTATATGTAAAAAAAATGTATCAGTATAATATTCATTAAAGTTCATTAACCTAACACGGATGATTAGATGTGAATACATGATTTGCTCAATAACCTTGAATACATTACTGATTGCAGTCTGAAATACTAGAAATGCCTTTTTACTCTGAAATATGCAGGTTATACCTTCCAGCCTTTTCCAGCATGTTTGTGTGCTAATGGACACAGTCTGCTTATTTCCACACTTTGCTATGCGGTACATAACAATTGCTCATTAAGCAGAATTGACTGTCTTTCAAGCACCTGTGTTTGGGGAGGCTGACAGCCATATGTTTCTTGGGACTGCAAAGGTTGAATGATGCCCTTATTGTACAGCTGGAGCTAAAAAGAATCCCCAATACCCAAGGGGATTACTTTTGTTTTTCTTTTGCTTAGTGTTGATTTTCTATTTTTTTTCTTCTTCACTCCCATATGCTACAGAGAGGATGGGAGGGGGCAAAGGAAAAAGTGAAGGCACTGGCAGTTTTCCAGGAACTAGTCGATCATCGAGCACATATCACATAACCGTGCCGTTCGCTGCTGCCCACTAAAACATGCACAGGACATGAACAGCTGGCGGCAGAAACCCTCCGCCGCACCTGATCGCGTGATACCATCATGTTGGCAGAATTAGGCCGCTTCACAAAGCAATAATTACAACAAGAGATCTTAATCTCAGCCGCGTGAATGAAAGTGAAAGAAAAGTGAGAGGGGAAATCTCTCTGCGAGGAAAATTTTGCAGCTGTGTGATGTCCCAGCTATTCAAGGAAAGCACATCCCCCACAGGTGACCTTGATGCTGCCCTTGGCAACTATAACTGTTCTGGCTGCATGTGACAGTCTGAAAGGTTGGAATTAAGATAACAAAACATGTCAGATAGAGATTTTATAATTGCAAATTGCCGTCCAACAACAACTGAATCACATATAATTAAAATAACAAATGGTTTTGACATAGATGACATGAATTAATGGAGCTCAACGCTCTGTACACCTACACAACAAGCACAGAGGCAGTGTACGTTATGGAATAGCAGCACTAACTTCATCTTCCCTAATAGACACAGGTGAGCTGCATTGTACTCAGCCAAGGAAATTGGAGCCTTGCTCAGAGGTGTAGAGACGGAAATGGAAATCCACTCCCCTCTATCCATCTGAGCTGCACACTTCCACGTTTTCCTCCCTTTTGCCCATCTTTTGTATCTCCGTGGACGGCACTCTGCCACTTTGGATATGTCACGGGCAATAAGGATGAAAAATTGGACTGCTCTCTGGCTCACGCAGTCAGTGTGCCGGCCTCAGCCTCCACCTTCACATGCCTGGAGGAGGCCAACCTCCACGCTGCACAAAACAAAATGGGATTTAACAAGGCCAGAATCACTCACAATACCCCAGTAAATAGGCACTGAACCCTTCCTGAACCACAACTGGTGGCTGAATACAGATTTGACTACAGGAGGGTGGAGTCAATGGATTTACTTTAAAAGCACTATGTGTCAAGCTGAGGTTGGAGTACATAATTAGATATTAATGAAGGAGTATGTTAAAATCTTTACATACTAAATTTAGTATAAAAAAGGTAAATTACAAGGGAAAATTTTATATTTTATGAATCAGGGTATTTTTCAGAGCATATAAGTCTTCACTCCAAAGGCTGTATAATTTTAAATGAACCTGGTAGAGCTACATATAGTGTTCCTCTTTAGATATAATGGTTCATACAATCACAGGCGGATCTATTCTGCAGTCAAAAGATGATCCCATTCCCCTTAGAGAAAACTTGGATCAGTTTTCCAGGCACATATTGTATGAACCAGCAATCTGTTTATAGATCTGCATACATTTTCCAGACACTGCATCTAAAAATTGTGTTTCTATAAGTTCAAGAAGAAGGGCACCTTCAAAAGTCAAAGCAGAATTTTGCATTTTCATTCATATATTTGGGTTTAAAGTGTTTTTGTTTGAGTTTTGTAACTGTTCTTTTCAAATGTTTTACATCTTAATTTGGCAAGCAACAAATATTTATGTTTCTATTAACTAACATTTAAAATCACAAATAATATTTTAAGACAGATTATTTACCCTGCAAAATATCTTCAAGTCTTTAAAAGAAAACAAAATATCCGTTATAATTTTTTTCACCATCTCGGCACCAGAACAAAGCATTAAATAGACCTAAACGACGACATATTAACTACCGCCGAGATACCGTCGTTGTACATCAAAAGGAGGAAGAAACACTAATAGGTACGCTCATTTTTGTTATCAGCTCTAGAGCAGCTTTGCTTCACAGCAAACTCAGGCTATTTTTTGTGTCGGTGGCAGGTATTCGTTGTACGTAGGGTTCGTCCAGGCTGCTAAATCTGCACAGACTTTCACAGCCTTTCCAGCTGTCCTCACTTGTAAATCACATCTCGAGTTTGCAGCCTGTGGTGACAGCGAGTGCCATCACAATCATGTGCACAAATCAATGATGCATCGTGGTTCGACAATGCGCTGCGAAAATACGCATGTTTAAACAAATAACATGATCAGAACTCAATGTGCAAGTCATGGTGATATTAGCCGCTTGAAGCCGAGCATTTGCCTTTGTTGGTCTTGGCAGCCATCTGCGCAAGTTCCTTTGTGAAGCTTCAAAGAACACGGCACTGGTTTCCTGCTGTGTTTTCACATTTTCTCCTCCAATACTTCTGCTCATCAGCGTTCACCACAAAATACTGTGATTCATAGTAACAATTTTCCCTCATTCCTCTTTTTGTGTGGAGATTTTTCTCTCTCTCTTTGTCCAACAATCATTTTCCATGCGGGTGTCTGCATAGGATAATAGTTTCCATCTTCATCATTCACACTTAAAGTAGGCATTTCTGGAGACATTTACAACCCAGGAAGCGTCTTTCATTTTATGCAAAAATAAATCTAGTCCAAAGCCCAACATAAAAACAGTTCACATGAAGTTCTCCATCCATCACCAGGAACACTTCTCTTTACCCCTTGATAAACATACAGGGATGATGCTCAGCAAATTATGCAGGCGCTCATTTAGGAAACAGACGACAAGGAAGGACACAATCTTTTGATCTGAGTGTAAACTGAGAATCAGTCAAGAGGTGGAAGGAGACACGGAACAGGAGATATTACCACAGTAATCTATACAGTGAGAGGCAGAGGAAGAGAGCGAATTTACCTTGAAGAGTTTAACCTGCCAATCAAAAAAAAAACATTTTTTTCTCTCGTTTTTGAAAGGAGATGAGGCAAAAAGCAGAGCTTCAATGATGAAGTCCCACAAAAGCTTGCACACATGTACCTCATTTCATATGCAACCTGGATGACTGTGTGTTTTTTATGTAACACACTATGTTGCCAGAAATCTTCAATTAGCCATTGAATTTTCACCATTACAGATTAGTTAAAAAAACCCAAGCAGGGGTCTCTCTGGAGTTCAAACAAGATGCCACCTGTAGGAGACTTGAAACGTCTCCACTATAAAATATTCCAGTCAACTGTTGGTGGCATGATGACAGCAAATCAGCCATGATGTGGTCGGCCACATGAAGCCATAGAGCAAGGTCAGTGGATGTTACGGAGAATAAGTGCACAGAATTCACCACTTTACTTTTCTGCAGATATCCGAGTCCAAACATTATGTGGCCTTCAAATTAACTCAAGAACAGTCTGTAGAGAGTTTCATGGAATGAACTGAGAGCTGCTGCAAGCAAACCTTACATCATCATATCAGATGCATTGGTGTAAAACACAATGCTGCTGGACTCTGATAATCCAGTGTCTGGGTTTGATTGACACCAAGACGATACTGAGACTTGTGCATAAGGTTATACGTTAGTTGAAGCCTTGGTATCTTACTTAGTGATACGGAGGGAGAATGACAAACTAGAGGAACAACAATAAGGTAGATGTTCAAAAATGTTTTAGACCATGTCCCTCTTTAGGTGAATTTCTTGTTTTTCTTTTTTCTGTTTTCATGAAAACTATTTTTTTTATTTTGTCTTATCAAAATAAATAAAATAGGATGTGGAGCTTCATAAAACCATTAAACTATTTCTTTGTTTTGTTAAAAATGTGAACTATGTCTCTTCTTTTATCTTTGTATTTTTGTAAAGAATAAATCAATATTTGCTATGTTTTAAAAACTATGAACATAAATACAGTTAATTTAGTGAAACAACACTGTTCTACAAAAAAAACCTGCTTCAGTTCTTTGGCAGAAACACTGGGTCTCTGTGTATTTCTAGCTTTCATTAAAACAGCAAGTGTCCACCCTTTTGTCTCACTTATCCGTCTGTTTTTTCAGTGTGTTTACAACATTTATACTGCGTCAAACAGCGAAACACCATTACCGTTATAATGGTGGTGTAAAGAGGTAGGTTCTCTACCCCTTTCTTTTCTGAAGAAAAGCATTTTTTGCTCCAAAACGATTCAAATAAACATCTCCAGACAGCTTACTTACTTAGGTTATCTTGGTCTGGCTTCAGGAGTCAAAACCTCAGCTCACAAGGAATATCTATATGTATGTGCATGAAGAAATGCTGCAAGGTTATAATGACACAAATGGTATGCTTTGCATTGTGCTTAATTTGCATAAACATGTACCAGAAAGCAGCTACAAAGTACTAAATGTAGCTTCACATTTGGCCATCAAAGTTTCCCCCAATATAGATTGGATCTTTTGTTGAGTTTGTTTGGGAAAATGCAGGTGGCTTAATGTATTTACAGCTGATACTTACAGAAAATCAGTTCATAGTTGGTTATAATTCACTTGAGAGCTTTTTCTTTCTTTAGTTGAACATGATGAGGTGTCAGTGCTGTCTTGCATGTCTCTTTTCATCATGCAAATCCTCATCGTAGCATTCTTTAGTCACAGGTGTGCTTAGCGACCTAGATATGAAGCGCCCAATTATGGCAATCTATAAATAGATAAGTCAGAGCTCTTTGCTCTCATCCTTTACTCACTGCCTGACTGATCAAGATAGTAGAAATTTTGAATCGGCAGAAGAGTAATGATGCATTCAAAGATTATTGCTGCTGCGTATTTGCAAGTAAAAAGAAATAAAGCCCTCAGCTAATGTTATATCTGCTATAGCTCTACATAAGGCAGATCTCTGTGTGCACAGGTCTCCACAATGATCACCATCTGCCTCCCACTCGTCCAACAGTGAAGATATTTTAAGCTTCCCATTTCACTGTAAATGTGCAATATGTTTCTCTGCATCACTACTTCAATTCCTCTGCTGTTTTTGCTCAAATGGTAACAAAAATGGTGTAAGATACTGTTGACTGGCCACTCAGCTTTTAAAAAAACCTGACTGGATTTATTCAGGATGGTGAAATAAGATGTCTGACACTTGTATGATCTTGAAACACTTCATGCCGTTCCATTTCTACCCAATTCCATCTAGTTGCCATATTCTGTCTTTCACCCTTTGCTGTCACCCCGAAGCATTGTTCTGTTGTACATAATAAGGTTTTACTCCTGACTGCACTCAGTTGTTGAAAATATTGACTGACGGTGAACTTTAAATCCTATAAAGCACAAAAACTGCCATGGAAGAATGGAGCAAATAAGAAAACTAAAAAGCATGCAGCACTTGGAAAAAGCTGAAACTTGAAACTGAGGATTGTTTCATATTTTTTGTCAGTTCTGTTTTGTGACAACAACTCAATAGTTTTCATATTCCTTCCTACTTTTTACCGTCTACAACAGTCTATTGTTCATCACAGTAAAAGGTTTAAATCAAGTTCTGAGGGGGTAAAATATAGACTTCAGCAGCTGTGGTGCTGGTGGATATGGTACCGTGTTTTGACACAAATGAAAATCTCACCCCCTGCATTTCATGGCTGCTCACTGTGAGAGTAATTATGAATCACAGAGATGACTGCGAATGGTAATCTCCCCTCATGAGGAGGCAGTCATTTACAAATTACAACAGTGAGGGGGTAGTTTCTACAGAATGCTAAAGTAATTAGTACACATATATTTTTCTCTAAGTATCGCCAAGCAAGAGGAAATCTACCAACTCATGTTCACCATACACCATGCACAATGTTGTAAGATCAAATGTTGACAGTTTCTAAAACAATATGTAGACACTAGTTGTTCCTGGAGAACTTTCTCTACAAGTTTAATATTTAGAAAGCAATGTCAGGTTTTAATGCATCAGAAATGTTTAGGTTTTAGTGTAAGAGACTCTTAAGATCTTAACAGATGTCCTGGAATCACGGTTTGATGTTTAAATGTTGCTCTTGGTTATTTTATGTCTTCCTGGATCAGTCATCAGGCTAACTACTTCTATGTACAATCACTGATTCATGTACTCTCAATTAATGCACATAAGTGTTTAAGAGTTTTATAGTCCCAAAACACTAGATTTTGTTTTTTCAAAACTTATCAGTGTAAAAATGTCTCATCTGTTCTTGGACTTCTTTTAATCAGAATATGTGGTGGTACTGTCCGACATTTTGTAACATAGCCTACCTCCACTTTTCAGAGGTGTTAAATTTAAGTTATTTCTTGATTCTGCAGGTTTAGCAGTAACAGGTGATGGTGGGAGAAAATAAGCTTAGCTTTCACACAACATTAGGTAATCAAAAACTTATTATGTAATTTGCAGCCAGGTTGGTTTGGACAGCTTTTCTAACTCAATAAACAAAATGATCATTTATTTAATAATAAATTAACTTATGCATCAGACAATTTTAAGATCATACTTGATTAAATGGGACCCTTAATACCTTCATGTTCAATGAGACGATAAACTGCAACATTCAAAATGACAGAAAATAATAATAAGCTTGTTATATCTACTTTAAAGACATGAGAGCAGGGATCACAGTATCTGGCTCATCGGCCTTTATCCCTGTGGTAGTATGCTGTCCACCAAGTAAACAAGATTACCTTGATGAACAGAGGCAGGCTTGTTTACTCCCTCTGTCAAGGTTTAGGGATGACTCAGCTCGAGGCCCGCAGAATCTTTAGAGATGCAAATATCACTAGCAGTGACTAAAGCAGAACAAAACAAATTGAAATATATACACTCTATATTTAAATGAGAGCTTCTTGAAGTATTTTGGGGAAATCATGTTATATACCTGAATTTGAATACTATCACAATCTAATTTCCTCTCTTTAAACTGTGTTACGATAGAACTTTGCTTTCTGCTTGAAGTTCATCTAAATAATTGAGATTTATATTGAAAAAACTAGAAACTAATTTCAGATTGCATTCTGTTTGGTTCAATTAAGATACATTTGAACATGTTTCATTTTGCTCTCACAGCACCTGTGTAAAAGGTTTTTGATGGTAAAAATTGCATGCATTGTTTTTTATTTTGAGTTTGCTCAAGGCAACAAAATAATGTTTTTTGTTATCATTATTGATGGGGAGTAAAGGTGACAGTGAAAATGTTTTAAAAATATTAATCCAAATGAGAAAAACTTTGTGGAAAGAAAAAAAAACACATTAATATAAGTTGTCATTTTGGTTACATTACTACAAAACTGGACTACTAACACTGGTGTATTAGGTCTGATCTCAAGCATATGATGAACCTTTATCCATTAGTGGGTGTGTGTGTGTAACCCTGAGTGACACAGTGGATTAGCAGCATCTGTTTAATGCTTTTAGGATATCAGTGAAGCAAGGATGAAACTACATCATCATCAGTTCAATCAGTTCATATTATTTTGTTCCATTGTAGCATCTCAATATGCACAGTTCATAGGACAGAATGGATTTTGTGATAAGAGGCGATGTGTGCTTGGTCTTCTGTGTAATTTCCAGAGTAAAAGAAAAGGTGATGCAGCTGTGTGCTCGGTTGGCAGACTTCCATTTGAGAGTGGCCTGTATCTCGACTAAGGATGACTGATTCCCAGCTCATCCTCCATCACTGCCACAATGTTATATCCATCTACTGGAGGCAAAACTCTTAGCGCCAGCTTAGCTGATGCTATTGTTATTTATATGCATGTCTGAGGATCTTTTAACAGTCTGAGCAGAAATCACAAAACAGATGTAGGGGAAATCAATAGAGATCAGAGTTTGAGTTGATTTGTTGTCACCTTACTGAAAAAGCCGGCATTAAACATGATTGGAAGGATTATAAGAGGGTTGTGCCAGTAAGTCATGTTAGGCTGCTCAGGCTTATCACAGGGAAATGTAAATGTGGGTTTGTATGCGCATGTGGAGGAACTTTATGGTCCAGATAAGCCAGTAAAAGCTAAACTTTCCAAATGGGTGTTGGGTATTCATCATGGTGAAAGCACCACCCTCATAAATGTATCCAATTCCTAAAAGAAACTTCTAGTTTTTGTGCTTTTCAAGACAAATAAGGAAAACGGAGAACCCATGCTAGCTGCAGTTGAAACAAGAAAACTTTCCAAACAGAAATAAGCCCAGCATTTACATCCTATCTCCCATTTCCATGCGTCAGCAATCGAAAAGTATTATCGCATTGCACAGGCTTGTGGTTCATGTAATCAACCTCAGTAAGCTTATATGACACAATAAAAGCTATAATAAAATGTCCTTTCTTGCAACAGGGAAAATGATCCCAGACAACAATCTATTTCCATAAGACTTTTTTCTTTAGAAAGAAAAAGGTCACAAGTTAACTGCTTTTTTTTAACAACTGTACAATTCAAAGGTTATTTTAAAAACATATAAGATAGTCCACATTCGATTATAAAATACTCCAGAATTATTAGTTCCCTTTTTGAAAGTTTAGAAAAAGCCTTGAAACAAGTGTATCCTTGACTGCAGCAATCTAATCTGCTGCTTCAGAAAATTGTAGAAAAACAACACCTTTAAGTTGAGTATGTTATTCAGAAGCTGAAATAACTTAATATTCAAGTATTTTAACACAAATTCTGGAAATGAGAGAAACAGCAGGAAAAACTGTTCAAGTAATGCACATGAATATTCATCGTTAAGTCAAAATATTTCTGCAAGACATTAGCTACTTCCGTAAAGTTGCTGCTACGTGCAGTCAGAACGACGACAAAATAAGACGGCTTAATATTTGGCATACAAAGCTGGACTAAAATCGTCTCAACACCTAAACTAACTCAGAGGAACTCACAAGACTCGGTCTGAACTCTAGGAGGTCGTTTGATAGGAATGTGCAAAATAGCTTTTTGGTAACAGAAGTAAATGTTTGGTAAAGTCTACTCAGACCTGAAGTGGAGTCATTTGGTTAGATGGGACTGATATTAAGATTTTCATCAAACGCTACAGTTGTGTTTATTTTTACTCAAAAAAAGTTAATGATATTCAACTTACTGGGGAAATATATGCACTATGACCTTTACAGGCAAACCTAACATGGTCTTTTCTATATTTTTGAATGCACATGTTCAATGTCTTGTTTGCCTTTTGCACAACCAGCTGTTCTCCAAGGAGAAATCTGACCAAAATAAGTGTTTGATCGACCAGCAAATGTTTCATTGACCAATATATTTCCTGGTTTAATTCTTGAAGGCTTTCAGCAAGACAATGATCCAAAATATGATCAAATCATCACAGGAGTGGTTCAGAAAACAGAGGTAGAGTCAAATCAAAACAACAAATATGAAACTGGATCTAATTTATTGGTTTTTATCTAGTGTCCTTAGATTGTGCTCTTCAATTTGTTTTTAAGAGATGTGAGGCTCCCAAATTTGTAATTTTGAAAATGGAAGAGCTTTTAATTAATTTGAAGGGTGTCGATAATTATCAACGGAATATTTTCCATGCCCTTTTTATTTATTGCTTCCTATCAACTTCAAAACAGGCTCATTTGTATATCTGAAAACATGCTTACTTCTGCTCTGACAATGCACAAATGCAAATAAGTCAGACTTTTCATCTTCAGCCTCAAAATGAAGCTTAATAAATTAAAATAACAAAAGAGAGTGGTCTTAATGCACCTCTCCAGCTCGGTCCTGATGATCAAAGCTGCTTCAGGCCTACGAAAAAGCTTGACTCCAGGACTGAAATCGCCCATCGACTCCAGCTCTTGCTTGACTTTAAGAGGGGAAACGGTTCTTTTAATCACTTTCCTGGTTCAAAGCAGCAACTGAGAGTGGTTGCTTTGAAAGAAGCTTCGGTAACAGATATGTGAATCTCAGCAAGATAACAGTTAAAATGAAACAAAAAATAAAAATAAAAACACTTGTCATTACTAAATTTCTGCCAAAAAGAGTAGAAATAAATTAATTATCATGCCGACCACTGTTGCTGCAATTACAGCTGTGATGTTTTTATGCTTTAAAAGTAAAAACACTCTGCAATTTATATGCACTATTACTCAGATGTTTGCAGGATAAATAATTGTTGCAATCTGAAACCTCTGTTTAACAATTTAGTTTTCAATATTTTATGTTTGTTCTCAAAATGAGACATTTTGCCGTAATTTTTTACACATTTTATGTATCTGAACAGTTTATTTATGGACATTTTGTTTATTTCATGATGACAACACAATTCTTTTAAGCTCAAAAGTAGGATTTAAAGAATTTCTTTTCTTATTTTTCACTAAAATGTACAGAGTGAATTATTTTACAGCTTGTTGGTCTAATGAAGCAGCCTCAGAGCAGAGAACATATTCTTGGAAGTGTGAAAATCTTGACGTAGTTTTCAGAAATAACAGCAATCTTAGGAGGTGTTTTGTTGCTTAGAAACACACCAAGTTTGACGCAGTGCACATGACCAGTTTGCACACTAACTAAACAGAAATTGTAAATGTGCTGAGCTGAGGGTGGAGCAAACAACACTTCACCTCAAATGCTAGGAGAGGAAAGTGTTGGGACGACTTACTGCCACTCTTTGAACACAAACAAATGGGATAAAGTCAGAGGAATAGAGAAGCTATTGATGAGAAAATGCAATCAGAGGGCTTAATTGTACTAAAGAAAACAAACAGATTCTGAAAATAACATTTTAAATTCTAAGCTAACTCATTTTATTGCAAAAATAAATTAAAACTCTTTTCTCTTTTGGTCCCAGGATCAAGCAGACATTGGCCAGTTATTTTATTAGAAGTCAAAAATCAAAACAACTCTGAATATCACTGATCCAACTGAGTTAGTTTAGCTACAGAAGAAATAATTTCACTTTATGTATTAACTTTGGATTTTATACTAAATATTATTTAAATATGCAGAATCAACATTCTTACCAATTTCCAAGTCAAAAGCAATCATTAAGCTTTGTGCAATTCAGAATATTTTAAATAATTAACATCTAAAACTAAGTGCTACAAAGGATTTAAGCTTGTATGAGTCCTGTTTTTTAAATGGTTACATTTTCTCAGTAAAAATTTATTAGTTTGTACCTTTATTCAACTTTTAATTCAGGGTATATCGATTCCTACAAAACAAGGATGTTGTTTTGTGTTCTACAATTTTTTTTTCTTGATTAGCAAATAATTGATTCCTTAAAAACTAATAGGCACAAGGTGCAAATCACAGTATCAGAATCCAGGACCAAAACTGCCAGCAGGACCATTTAGCAAAAAAAAACACAGTAATTAAGCAATTATGCATCTTTAACAAATCAATGCACAATAAGAAGCATTAAAGGACCATGTGCTACCTGAACAGAAGAGAATATCCTTTAAGGACTGTGGGATGAAATTACAGTTTAAATCGCAAATCCATGTTAGATTCTGACAGCCAGTCAATGACAACTTCACCTTCATCTCACTAATCGTTCCGAGTTTTTTCAACCACAACCTATGCTGAGCCTTGTCATGAGCTGAGCAACCATCATCAGCGTGACTGAGTTCACCCCCACGGTTTGTTTAAATATTACTCTGCCAGATTAAGTTTGCTAAATACACAGTTCACCCCAATTAGGTTAGCCTCTGTGCTCCTCATTACAGAGCTGAAGTACAAAAACGGGCATGGACTGCAGTGACGATGAGAAAAGGCCCATCAATCTGTTCAGTTCAATTCATAGCTCCTTTAAGACAGAAAAAAAGAGAAAGGACAAATCTCTGCAGTAATTAAATTTTGGTTGTCATTCTTTGTAAAACAGGAAGATACTAATTTTTTCTAAGCTTTAGGTTTAGCATTAAAAACAAATGCCACTTTTCTTTGGACACATCACTGTGTTTTTCATATGTAGATGGAAAAACACAGTAAACAAGACGTAACTCTCCACAGATGAATCTCAGAGTCTGTTCAAATGTTCAGTCATCTACTTATATAATCTTTATAGAGAGGACCAAAGTGCTTTTTAGCAATTCTACTTGAATTGGACATCATACTTGAACTGTTTCTGTTGTAGTTAAATCTGCCTCTGTAACTTCAAATGAACACTTTTGTTCACATTGCTTTATATTTCTGAAGTGCTGGTATGAAATATTTTTATATCTTCTACTAAACATTAAGATGCACATGTCACTTAGCTCCCCTGATGCCCTTTAAATGTTGATTTATGAAGTGTATGCAGGGTTAACTAGCTTCTGAACGGCTTATTAGTCATTCATAAGGGGAGTTTTATTACTCAGTGATACAAAAACCTCTTAAATATTTCTTATCAAATGTGTTTTTAATTGTAGCATTTTTAAAGTGAGGACCCTGTTAAAAAGTCCTGACTTTTTAGATAGCTTACAACTTGTTATTTGGCTAATATTGTCCTTTATGTGGTGAGTAAATCTACATTTACATAAGTTTGTGTATTAGTTCCTGAGACCAACAGGCACTAACGGGCCAATGTTTTCCTCTTTTCTTGCCATAATTTGTATTGGCTTGATCAGCTAAATAATTTTATTCTTTTGCTCAAATTAAAAGAATAAAAAATAGCATTTTTTAATGGGTTCACCAACTCCTACTGCATGTGTTTCATGAAAAACAAGCACCTATATGTTAGACTCAGCGTGCTCGTTTTGAATCTAGATTGGTCAGTACGACTTGTAGAAGAGAAACTGAAGGCGCAACAAAACCAGCTTTCAATTTAACGCACACTAGGAGTTTATAGCACGTAGCCATGCTGACACTTCTCTGCTCCTGTCTACACTTGAAAAGAAAGTGAAGAAAAAAAATCTGAAGGTGAATACTGGGAAGGATGTGTTTGAGCCAGAACAAATCGACAAAATACACAGACTCATTTTTGCGACACTGAAACATGTTTAGAAAATGGAGGAGGATGATCCAAAATGAAAGATATGACTTATTCAGAACAATGTCTTCTGCTTAAAACACATAATATGTTTATTTTTGGCTCGAAATCCAATTTTGAAAATCCAGGAAATTTCATCTACTCCAAAATGTTCTCTTCTTCCTGAAACATTTACAATAGCTTAACCGTATTAACTTCAAATGTTCCTACTTGTGGTATTTCCAATAATCAGAGTAACACTTGCTGCACTCCAAAGACAGCAGATGTTTAAACTGGATTTCAATTCATCAGCATGAAGCCTTGCATGACCAAAGATATAAAACTTAAGTGGCAAACTTGACAGCCCTTCAAGGAGACCAGAAGAGTTTGACAGCTAAGCTCCTGCCGTATCAATGAGCTGCACGTTCTTCTCTCGTGGGAAGAAGCAAACAGGGTCTGGCTTTTGTATTTGTCATATCTCCTCCAGCCCATGGTGACCGCAATGTGTCTCAGTCACTTTGGCTCACAAAGGACAGACTGGCACTGCAGAGCCAGGGGAATTGGAGCTCTGTGGGAAATGGCGTCCCTGTGGCCATTTTGAGCATAGCAGACCTTCCTCCCTCATGTGTTGTCTTCTCTTAAGCTTATCCAGGAGGGACTTTATGCTCTCACTATGTGAGGATCATGAAATTTCACCCACAGAGAAAAGAACTGCTATCTGATGGCTACTGAACACTATGCGTCAGCTTTAAGCACACACTATGACATGAGTGGATCATAAAGGGCATTCACTTGCAAATGTAGGTTCTTTATGCATTTATTAGTATGGATTTTAGTACTTTATATTTGTAAATAGTATAATAAAAAAATGTAACGCAAATTATATTTTCTAACAGTACCCAAATCATCTTCAGACTTTTTCTGCAGCTTTCCCTGCATTTGTCAGACTGATTACCGTATTTTTCGGACTAAAAGCCGCTACTTTTTCCCCCATGCTTGTAGCCCGGTGCGGCTTTTCTGTGGATTTTTCTTCAACCACCAGGGGGCTCTTTAGCAGAAAGTGAATCACTGGAAGTCAAAATTGGAAATCAAAGAATAAAGTGCTGATTTTCATTTAGAACAAGCACATCCTAGCAGCAGGAACTACGGAGAAATGTTTTCAAACTCATACCCCCTCATCATGGAAGCAACACAAAGAAGTTCATATGATGCAGCTTTTAAGTTGAAGAATGTTGATCTGGTAGTACAGATCATTAGCCGCTGCACGTAAAGCTCGCGTGAACAAATCCATGGTTCGGTGTTGGAGACTCAAGGCTGCGTCCTTAATAGGTTTTACGGTGGAAAACCGAAATCGGCGGAGATACCAGCGGTTTATAGCCCGGTGTGGCTTATATATGTGTTTCCAGTTGTTGTTTTTTTTTAACTTAGCGGGTGCGGCTTATAGTGAAGTGCACTCTGTAGTCTGGAAAGCATCATTCATTCATTTAAAGATAGAATCTCTACTGGAAAGTGCATTACCAAGGTTGTAAGCATTTTGTTGAAGCTTGGACACAACCTCATGCACCTCAAAGCAGAAAAAGCCGAAAGCATTAACACACATGACCGGGTTTGGGTTCTGCCGTCGTCATCGGGGGAAATTACAGACGCCTGGTTGCTCATATGCTGAGGAGCTGGAGAAGTACTTAAAGTACTTTTACACAATTAGTCACATTTTACACAAAAACTACAAACTGATAAGAGGATTCTTTCCAGGAGACTTAACTTCTCAGAAATGTGATCTAGGAAAGGCTACCCAGGAACTCTGACTTCCATCTAGTCTAAAAACTGAGAGGAAACTTTAGTTTTAAGCCAAAAGGTTCCTCTACATTGATCATAGTTATGAGTCTGCATTGTTTTTAGTTCTGTGTCAACAGGTAAGGGTTCAGGGTGTATCCCATCTCTTGTCCCATGACAGATGAAGACAGAAAACAACTATGTTCCCTGCAAAGATAAGCTGAATAGAGAATAGACAATTGGATGATTTTGAGCAACTTTTTGGTGATGTTTAGGATATGAAGGTGGGAGAAATATACTAATAATAATATATAACAAACGGAGTCATGTTGAGTGCTTGAACATTTATGCTGTTACATAGAAATGGATGCCTAAAATACAAAATATTATTTTTTGGTTTTAATTAAAAACGCTGATGTTTAAAAGTATACAAATATTTTCCAGAAAGTAAATTAAAATGTCTCAATTAAGGAGCAGTGTTTTTCGTTACCACATGAAATTGTTAGAGTAACACAAAATTGTCTCTGCCTGATGTCATTGCACTATTATCAAATGACAGGCGCCGATTTGATTTAATGAACAAGGCAGGAAATGAAATAGCAGCTCAGTGAGAATGAAATGGGGAAAGAGCAATTCTGTCTGCTCCTCCTGAAACGGAAACATTGCTGAATACAAAGCTTAATTTTGCACCAACAATGAAAAGGTAGCCACTGAAAGAGAATGAGGCTGAGAGAGGTCCAAAACAGAGCAGAAGATATTAGACAAAAGAATATGGACTGAAAATATTCTTCTTGCATCCAATTGTGTTGAGCTATAATTATGCTTATTTTTACGACAGATTTTTAAAGATTTATCTTTATAAAATTTTACCTAAGCACGACTCCAGCAGTAAGGAGTTTTCTAATTAGCATGACAGAATTTAGTGAGTGTAATAATTCATTAGATGAGATCAAAATGCACGTATTTTGTAAATAGTTAAAGTGTGGAGTCAAACCATTACTGTGAGTCAAACTCCTTCAAAGAAGAAGGAAAATATGCAATGTGGTTTCCCTCCGATTGTAAATATGACTCCCCTTGTCATCACTTTTTACAGTGATCTGGTGATGTAAAACAAAAGTAAACAGAACAATAAAATTATTTTATTCTGACTAAATAAAGGCAAAGTTTGAAGTTTCCATATTTTTTGTGTCATGACCACCTGGCGTGCATCATTCATTCATTTAAAGATAGAATCTCTACTGGAAAGCGCATTACCAAGGTTGTAAGCATTTTGGACACAACCTCATGCACCTCAAAGCAGAAAAAGCCGAAAGCATTAACACACATGACCGGGTTTGGGTTCTGCCGTCGTCATCGGGGGAAATTACAGACGCCTGGTTGCTCATATGCTGAAGAGCTGGAGGAAATCTTGCAACGTCAGGTCTGGCATTTTTTATGCTTTTAAATCTTTTGTGTATTTCACTATTTTGGAACTATTTGGAGGTTTGTTTAGAAATATAAAAATGTCATAAAAGCAGATTATTTCTGCCATAAACCTAAAAATCATAGCTGATAAGCTCTTCTTAGAGCTGTGAATCTTTTTTTAGAAGTGAATGTATTTTGTTCTAGTTGTTTTCCACTCCAGATTTCCGTTTATCGAGTCAAAGCATCAAGCATATATAATTTTTTACATATAAACTACCCATCAAATGGAATCACTTGGTAACTTCCACTATCAGGTAACCAGCTGATAACGCTGGATGGTTCCACAACTTTATTTTCTCGTTTTATGCTGCATTTTCCTAAAAAATATTTAACTGAATCATTTTGGATATAGTGAAAGTTTGTTTTTTATGTGACAAATGCTTTTACATGACCAATAAATGAATTTAAAATATTAACAGCAGTCAGATTAAAAAACTTTTTTCGCCAGTAAACAGCACTGTGGTAAAACTGGATGCATTAACAGCCGTAAAACACAAATCAGAGAGCCGCAAAACCACTACAACCAATTATACAACTTTCCATGGAACATCTTAATGGCTTAGAAAAGTAATGTGCATTTGCAAAATGGGTCAGCTATTTGTTGGAGCCTTGTTTTCAGCATTTTAAGAGGGTTTGATGAAAACTGCATCAGCAGGTTTATGAGGTAATATGAACTTCACAACAAATCCCGGAAATCCCTAACCAACACAACATAAAATTACTAAATAGAGGTGTTAAGAAAAACGAAACAGGCCATGTTTATGAATGCTTCCAGGTCAGTAAAGAACAATTCGAAGAACATTTATATTTTAATAATTTAGTACATGCATCAGTGCAACCGCAGGAACCTTTCAAATGAAATTATCCTTTAATAAAAGGGAAAGTCGTCTAAATCAATCCGGCCTGATTCTAAGAGAAATAAAACAATACACTGCCCCGCTTTCTAACTCTATTTTATATATCACCCACATTTTTGGTTCAGTTTCATCAGAAAAGCCTGGCCCAGATCACTGCCCAACATGGAGAATCAAGAAATCACCTAAACAGAACCTGACTGCCAACATGAAGTAGGATAAACAAGCTCCAAAAGCAACACCCAGCGCCTCCATCTAAAAAAATTCAGAAGCGCAGTGACATCTATAAATCTGAGAAGCTTTACAAAGTCATTTTTAAGACTTCAGGCTTTAAACATGGCCTTGAGAGCCAAGAGAGAAAATATGCAGCGTTAGAAAACCTTCCCTGTAGTTGGCAGATTTCTAAAATTATACAAAGAGTACATCAATGACTCATCGAGGAGGTTACAAAAGAACCGAGAACAATGTCTAGAGCACTGAAGACATCACTTGCCTTTGTTAAGGTCAAAGTTCATGAATCAACAAAAAGAAAGAGAGTGACTGGGCCAACATAGCACACAGGAGACGAAATGCTGCTGACCAAAAAAGCAGAAAAACTAATCTACAATTTGCCAAAAAACCATTTGTATGATTATCAAAACTGCTGGAAAACACTTTGTGAACTGTTGAGAGAAAAGTTGAAAGCTTTGAGTGGTTTATGTGCAAAACAAGCAGCATTAAACAATCATACATGGTGGTGGTAGTGTTATGCTCTGGGACCAGCGCTCCAAAGATATTGCCCGTTGTCGTATGTGCTTGAGGTGTTACGGGTTTTTAAATAGATAACTTTTTTACTCAGTTTTAATAGATTTTGTTCCTGCTTAGTGAATTATTCACCCTGTGAAGACTGATTTTTAATGGATACTAGTTACTCTTTGATAAATTTTGGATGATGATCTGAAAAATTGAAGTGTGACAAAAATTCAAAACCAGAAGGAATTTATTAGAGAATAAAAACACTATCTCTGAATAACCAACCAGCATTAGGGCTTTAACTCAATCATATACCATGAAGGATGATTAATAAGTCTGCTAATGCAAGGAGGCTGAGAGATCTCTGGAAGCGAGATTAGGTATGAGGTGTAAACAGAAGAAAACACAGCCGAGTGGAGGTGGGAAGTGCAACTCCATCAATCACTGCTGACAGCTGAGACAGATTTAAGGATCATCAACAGCATAAAAGAAATTGATGTTTCGCTACTGAATATCACATAAATAATTAGCAATATTGGCACCTTTCAAAAGTCTAAAATATGTCCCTCTTATCAGTTCATCCCAATAAATGAGTAGAAACAAAGACTTGATAAGATTATTATCGTTTCTACTTGTAGTCATTTTGATGCTTTTGAAGATATTTAAACTTAAATATCTGCATTTTTTTAAAACAACTTAGATTATGGACTTTAAATTGAGATAAAGTCGTTAGCAAAGCCCTTTATCTTGGTAACGCCACAATAAGCTTATCTTCACACATATGAGAAAGCCCAAAGCAATTGAGTCCCACACTGACAGCCTCAGCAGGACTTTATCCTGCATGCCAACACACTAAAAGTGGACTGATTGTCACTCTGGACATGTAATACATTTTCAGTACTGTTTTCTGTTTGATTACTTATCAGTTCTGATAATGGCAGCAGCTTTAATAATGAGCAAGCTTTTAATGTGAGGTGAAGGATACTGCAGAATATGCATACATGCAATTCCAAGAAAAACCTTCACATTTATGGATGTGACTTAATGAAAAAGCTTAAAAGAAAACCAAGCGGCATGCACACTTTTGCAATTACTTTCAAAGAACAACAAAACAATGAAAATAAAAGCTTTCATATCACAATATTTCACAAAAACTGGTATTTGAGTCGGTTCAAGGGAAGCTCTCGCTCATGAAAATGTTTGTATTTGTTATTCATAGCCAGACTTGCCGTACCTTTGATCCCACACCTGCGCTTGTTCAGGCCCAAAGCAGCTCTTTGTGAATAATATTTACTGAAATATTTATGCAAAAGTCCAACCTACTAAGCGAGGCATAAACAAAGCCGCAGAGTATTTGTGCATCGTGTTTCAAACAAAGTCAGTGGCTCTCAGCCTCTGGAGTGAATGGCCACTTCAGTCGCTCTGATCACAGCTGACTTCACTCCATTGAATTAACACACAGTTTTCTTGGCTACAGGCTCAGGGGCCATGTTGGAGCCTCACTGGTGAATATTAGATTGCACGCCTCCAGATCTCATTAAAGGAAGCAACAGGACAATGTCTGCATCCCAAATGAGACCAGAGGCCATCAAGCATCCTGACTCCCTGTAGGATCCACCGATTTGATTGATTTTGTGTGCATGCGTCATGGGGAAACAGAGGGTAAGATGTCATATTGTGCAAATAAAATAATTAGACCTTTTCTGTCCTTTTTTATATGCTACAAAATTTAAATAAATGCCATTTGGGGTTGTTTAACAAATGGACTTTAATGAGATTTGATGAAGAGTTACCTTAGAGCATACTCACAGGTTCTTGAGTCTGAGCAGTTTTTTTCAGGCTTCTTTTTTCCAGATGGATGTCCACTGAAAAACAAACACAGGCGTCATTATCACAAACACCCAGAAACCCTGACAGCAGAAAAACCAGGCTCCACTGAGTAACAGAGAAGACGACACACATGTGGCTCAAGAAATGTTTTAAGGCGATGTGTCAAATGAGTCCATGCAGACAGCAGGCTGTACTGAAAATCAAATTACCACTGTCACTGTATGATCCTAACTAAGATGTCCAGCATTAGCTACGCACAATTAGCTTGAGTTTTAAATAAAATCACCTTGTGCCTGGAGCTGTTCTTTTTTTAACAGTAGTTAACCAGTAATAACCACTAATTAAACCCTTCAGTGCCAGTGAAAATGTAGAATATCTACAATTAACAGAAAAGTCAGTAATGAGGTATTTCTTATGCAGCTCTAAAACTCTGAAATACTGAGATTAACATTTCTTTAAAAGGCAGATAAAAACTCATCTTGCATAAGCATACACATGTACTTTCACACAATTTAGCACTTTGTTAGTCTCAGTAAAGTTTCAGATAATCAGAGAAACATCAAGGAGAAATTTTAGGAACTTTTTTTGCAGTCCCTAATTTCAGAGGGTGAAAGATCAGCACAATTTTAGTGGGTTGATAACTAAATTTTAAAAAGTCAGGTGGGGTAAAATTTATATGCCTCATAAAAACACTCAAAGCACAAAAAGAGATGGGCATTTTTCTATTTTATCCCACAAATCAATGACTGCCAGTTATCCTAAAATTCTCACCAGAAAATGAAGATTTAACCCTACAATGTCCAGCGTCATCTTTCCTTTGATAGAAACCCCCAGATGGAGAAGTGAGAGAGACAGAAGACAGCAGTAATGCCGTCCATCGATTGGTAAAAGGCAGAAAAATCTGTACCAGAATGGGCCGGCTATCTTCCAAAAGATGAAGCCGTGAAAGATATAAACAGGCACTAATTAGCAGCTGATATTTACCAGCAGACAGCAGGAGGGCTTTCAAAGCCAACTCTGTGCTTTTACTGAAAAGGTGTTTCATGAATGTGTAACAGTCATGTGGGCCTGAAAAACAAACAACTCTCTGTCTACCTCCAGGGACACGTACTCTTAAAATAGACTTCAAATGCCTGGGGATACCAGTCAGGCTCACTGGCAGTCATTGACACCCAATAAGCCGGGCGACGAAGGCCTCAAGACATGTTTGCTTTCCTGGAAAAGAGTCGAGAAAAAACTCTTAACCACAAGTGACAATAACTAAGGGTCCGACAGATGATTATATCTTAAAACAAGTTTCCTGAAACGTGCAAAAGACGAATAACAGAGGTGACCATTAATATGGAGTCTTGGGTCTAAATGGCCGTTTTGGTATAATTTTGAATTTACCCTTTTATTTTCACCATAAAAACTATTTTCATTTCCTTGTTTGGTATCATTATTTTCAGCACACCCTAAGCTTCATGATTTTACGGTGTTTGTTTAATTTTGACAAAATGCATTATCCCACTGGATGAAAAAACACACAAAAACAAAATCTGAGTAAAAAAAAATCATGATATTTGTACTATTATAACATTCAAAAAAATATTGATTGAATCGTTTTTACAGCCTAAAATGAAACTTTTTGTAAATTTTAAGAACGTGTGTACAAACATAGTCAAAAACTAATTAGTATACTTTTTTTTTTACAGCACATTGCAGGCAATTTCCCAGGCGTTTTTTTTTTTTTTTTCATTATTTCCACGTTGTATGCGTCTGACAAAATGGTCAGTCAGACAAAATGGCCGACAATGCTTTCTGATTGGTTGCTTCAGACATGTGGTACGTTTGAGGACATCGGGAAAATGGAGTTCATGTTGCATTTATTCACTTTTTGATCATAAAACATAACTTATTGCATTACTCTTTTTCGCCGCTAAGCTGCGCCATCACAATCGAATATATTTCTGGTTTTATTTCAAAGTAAATATAAAACAAAATTAATATAAAAACACTACTTTCATAAAGTTAGAAGTCTCTAATGTCCGATAAAATTGAAAAACACTTCTCACGCTGCCTTTTTTTGGTCTTTTTTCTTTGAGTGGCGGAGGA
Source organism: Poecilia reticulata (assembly GCF_904066995.2). Lineage (NCBI taxonomy): Eukaryota > Metazoa > Chordata > Actinopteri > Cyprinodontiformes > Poeciliidae > Poecilia > Poecilia reticulata. The sequence continues at coordinate 4,853,488 of NC_088852.1, read as the reverse complement.
GGAAAAATACATTTTCAGGGTTTGTTTCAGATCTAATTAAATTTATAGCACTTCACTGAACCAATAACAAGGTTTAACTATTTTTCTGAGTTTCCTAAGAAGTTGTTCTACCAATTTAGCTGTTGTTCTGACTGAAGATATAAGTTCAGCCATCTTGCCACCTCGGCTGCAATATCCCCAGCAAACATTCATCCTCTCAACCTTGAAAAGGAGCACAGACATTTTTACCATGGCGCTGTCAGAGCTCGTCTTTAGATTAATGTCAAGAGTGTTGTCAAGAAGCTATTAAGCAGGTCTTGAGTGATATGTAAAATGGTAATGTCGCTACATGCACATATTCTGTGTCAGCTCCAAACGCTGCATGAAGAAGATCCGACATTTCAAGTTTGGTAAGTTACATAAGCAGAGGAGCTGGAGGTTTACCAGTAGTGACATTTTGAGGCCAATGACAGAATCAGCAAACTGATTTTTCATCCACTACCACATTTAAAGCAATTTAAAGTTTCATGAGTAAAATTGGCTTTTTTTGAACAAGATTCAAAAATCTGTAAAATGTATTGATCAAGATGAAGCCAGCTGGAGTTGGCTATGCAATTCAACTCTGTTTACATAGGGCCAGTTCATATCACAAAGCAACTCAAGACACTTTACAGAAAAAAGATAAATTTACTCCAATCATGCATAACTACTTGTCCATTAATTCTTTGTTGTAGCAAAGCATCTTTGCAATAAGAAGCTGCAAAGCCTTTCTATTTGTAAAAAACTCCATGTTTGTAAGAAAAATGAATTAAGGATGCACTGACACTGACGCTTTTTGTAAATCAAGGGAAACAAGACATCAACACAGCAAATCACCAATTCAGTTTCAAATGAAAACAAACTGCCTAACTATGATAAGTAATTATGTTGAAAAAATGCTAAAACTCAGGAAACGCTGCGGACAAAGCCAAGCACAGCAGATGCAGCATCATTGACCCATCACTGGGATATTCCAGGGGTTAGCCAGTTAATGAGCAGAGCACGGTCTTCTGACATTGCACACTGGTTCTGGAGAGCTCTGTCTCATCAGACTAGAGGCAACTCTGCTAAACTTCAATGAAACTTCCTACTTAGCCCCATTATTATGAAACCTCTCAGTCTTAGTCACACACACTAAGGGAGTGTGTGAAGTTGACCCAGTCTTCCTAAAAGTTCTTCCAACATCTGCAAATAACTTCTGGGAGTCTTTAAAATAGTTCCACTGCTTCCACAATTAGAAAAAAGCTACTATTAATATTAGTATTGGCTGAAACTACTAATTTTTAAAGCAAGATTAGACAAAAATCCTAAAATACAAAAGAATCCAAAAGGCATTCGTTTGAGCTGGTGAAAATCTATTACACTGAGACTTTAATACACCAACTCATAGACGTATATGAATTAATGTGAAATGTAATTGATTTAATGATTATAACATTCCAATTTCTTCAATTAAAAGCTTGAAAATGACACAAATGTTCACCTTCCAGCTAGAAAATCGCCATCTGATGCACAGCCAGAGACATAATCAAATGGTTTAGATCAGAGTCTATTCAGATGTTACACTGGCTTAGTTAAAAAAAGAGAATCAGATTTTATGTTCATGGATGCTTTTTATCCAGCTTCAGCCGTTTTACAAAAAATGGGCCAACATTTTGGATTTAACTACAGATCCACGCCACACCATTCAGATGGTCATTTTGTAATAAATTTTAAAAATATTCCATTTCACAATTGTGTAGAAATTTTAAAATGCATCAAAAAGTTTTGTAATTATGAGTTTTAACTGTTGATTATTTTTAAATTTCACTTTTTTCCTAACACCTTTTAAGTGCAATATAAATTTCTATTTCACACGTTTATTGAAAACTGCTCTCTAAAAGGTTACAGCATATTAAAAACAACACTGAAAACTCCTTGGCATTTTATCCAACTCCATTTTATATTTATGTAAAATGGGTGCTGTCAAAGAAAGTTTGTTTGGGTTAAAAAAAAAGTCACAGTAACTTGATTTACAAGTCTGCATCAATGATTTCTGAATACTTCTGGCATTTGTTATTCTACAATCATACTGTAGAGACCCAAGGAACTTAATATTCTCCTGTGTAGCACTGAGGAACAATGCAATACCGCTATACGAAGGGGATTGCAGTCTCATAAGAAACAAACACACATTATTAGTTTCAGGCTCATATTGACAATCAAATTGCCACATCTATTTAATAAGAAGCCAGGGAGGACCAGTGTTTAGGGAACAATAGTGACTTTTTTGTTCGGCAGCAGGGGCACAAAGCCAATATCCTGCATGGAGATATTACTGCTAAGACGTCTTGATCATTTTCCCAGTCTTATATCTACCTTTATGCAGTATGAAGACTGGATGGACCCTCTTTCATACTCGTCCTGCCTTCCAGACGGCCAGCCTCGACTACAGCCAGATTTGAGGCCCACTTGAATTCGGCTCAGAAGAATTTGGCAGGAGTGTGGCAACAAGGCTGTTAGCAAATAGCAGAAAGATGAATAGTCTTTCTGCCTGCCAAACCTTTGCACAGGGGCACTTGTATTTTGTGGGATGTAATGAGACTGTAATGTGACTTTGTCTTGTATACCCCTGTTTCTCAGTTGTTTACACCATTTCATATTTAAGGACAGCATTGCAAGTTTGTACTTGTTAGATTCAGGCTAGAATAATAGGTTTCTTTGTGATGGAAAAAATTAAATGCAATTTAGTTTTACTCCAAATTGTATCATCTGATAGCCAAACTATCACTGTTTATTAAATGTCACATGCTGTTTTTATTTTAATTATGTGAAGCACTTTGAAATGCCTTGCTGCTGAAATGTGCTATACAAATAAAATTTGATTGATATATTGCACAGTAAACTGAGTTCACCTATCTGAATAAGCTAAATGCAGGGATGTTTTTGATTTTAGACTGAAAATGCTGAGAAGCCTGCCCCCTGGAGGCAATTTCTCCTGCTTGATTATCTGATTATTAAATTTTGGAAATTTGAATGATCTCTGCACCAGGTATCAGTATTCAAGCTCTATTTACACATTAACAATAAGATAATGGAGAAATGGCCCAGCAAAATTCTCTCCTGCAAGTCAGTCCTACTCTGCAGAGACTGAAAGAATAATTAAATTCTTTGTTTGCCTTGTTTACTCTGTGCAGAGGATAAAGAATGGGCCTCTGCTGTCAGTTACCATATGATCTGGTGCTCCAGTCTGGCCGGGCCTGTCAGTCAACGTTTCTCTGTTGACATCAAAACATTCGATAATCTTGGTGCTGCAGATGCCGAAGTCAAATGAGAAAAAAAATTAAATATAAAAAGTGAGAGCGAGAGAAAGCCTGTAATGCTCTGCCTGCTAATTATGCTGCCTGAGATGTCTCTTTGTCATCAGATTAAACTGCATGACAGATAGTAATAAACTGCATTTTTGCCTGTTTACTTAGCTGAAAATACAAGAGTCACGATCAAAACTGAAAGTGTGAAAATGAAAATTATTATGTGACAGGAATATATGAAACAGGCGTAACCAAAGCAGTGCATTCACATATTTGGCCTAATTGTTTGTAGAGAGAACAGAAGAAGGTCAGAAAACAGAAGTACCATTGATTTATGAACATGCCTTTACTCTTTAGACAAACAAAAGGCTTTTCCAGATATCTACTCTGTACGTGGGTGGAACAGTCGATTAACAAAACTTTAAAGCTACATGTAGGCAACCTCAAATTACATTCAACTATCTTTGATTGGTCAGAAGGGGCTAGATTTACTTGGAAGCACCTCCTTTTAAAGATGCTTCTCTGCAAAGGAGCAAGCAAATAGCTGTTACCTTGGAGCCACAGCCTGCTTAATCATGACCGCAATACAACCTGGAAGAATGGAAGAAATGCGAGCACACAATATTGACTAAATGAGGTAAACCTATTAAGGTTTCAGTAAATGAATTGAAATGTCTTTTTCTTGCATAAATGAAATGTTTGTGTTGAGCTTGGAGCCCCAAACTACCTCAATAATTGCCCGGGTAAAGCAGAACGACCTTGGAACTGGCACTCGAATCAGACGGTGGAATAACATTCAGATGGTCTCTCTGCATGATGATGACACAGCGTTTGCTAAGCCTGCCCTCTCCTGTGCTTTGCCCTTGAATTTTAATGAGTTTACAGAGTTTGCTCAACTTCGATCCCAGGCTTTTTTTAATCAATGTCTAATAATAAATAATAATAAAAAAAAAACCTCTGTTGCATTTTGCTGAGGCAAGTGGATGTTGAAATGTGGAAAAACTTTATTTCATTCCAGAAAACATAAAAAAAATCTTGTGTGGATTAAGGCTCACAATCCAAAACCTTACTTGTTAAAAAAAAAAGAAAAAGGTTTAAAAACTATAGTTTATTGGAGTGGCAAGATGTCACACCGAAAAATTCAACTAAATGTATTCAGTCAGAAAAAGTGCAACGTCATTGAGCTCCGCAAAGCTCTGGTAACAAGTTATTTGATCCCCTCCCCTCAACATAGACAAGTTTTATTGCTGAGATTATGCTACTGCAATAACTTACACATCTTTACTAAAGGTTTTTGTATACATCTTTAACAACCACTGAGAAATATGTTCATAGAAGATGAGCCAATCTGAAAAGTAAATCTAAATCTCTTAGTTTCCCCTCCTCTCTGATTATGTCTGTTCAAGATTCTATTCTCTCATTGCAACACAATCACACTGAATGATAGCACTCAGATGCTGCACTCTGGATAATGATGCAATCAAATTGCATTATTTGGCTTCAACAGGTGCAAAACGAATGTGGATTATTTGCTGCTGATGCTAATTTGAGTTGTATTTGGCTCATTTGCCACAACAAGTCTCTCTGGAAACCATTTAATCCATCATGGGATTGTTTTCAACAATTTCAAATGTTTAATTTTGGCAATAATCTGGACTTGGCAACACTACATGCCCAGCATATTCACATTTTTTTTTTCAATCTAGCACGGGAGTACCAAACCACCTGACAGGATGTTGTAATGTTACAGATGTGTTTCATTGATCTACACTTTCAACGGAAAGTTCATTTGTTTTAGTGAGTCAATTAAAAAAGTTAATTATCAGAAAAGTGGAATACTACACCAAACTGAAAAAGGGATTCAAAATACAGAAATGCTAGCTTGCTGACCTTTCACTGCCCCATCACCAACACCACCAGAAGGGTAATTCACATGTGTAAAGTTTAGTGGAAGAAAAAACTGGTAGAGAAAGGCTACAAGCAACAGGGGAAACCACTGCATTAAGTGGAATCAATGCTAATCAGTACATATAGATGCATTGTGCACAAAGGCTACAATCCCAGAACCAGAGGTGTCGTGATTGTGTTACCTGAGGAAAATGTTTGTCTCGCTAATGTGTAACCATGGCAACAAGGTCTCATTTTTACAACATGGAGTATTTGATTAAATGGATGCAGAGCAGGACTAAAGAGCAAAGAATGAGAACGAGGAAGTTCAAACCATCTCTTCCATCAATTATAATGAAAAGGGATCAAGTTCCTGACTCCAAATTAATAAACGTTCAATACATTTTAAACCTATTGAGATGCACCTGTACATCAGCACATAATATTAAAACACCTAGGTAAAAGAGAGAGCTAAAACTAAAAAATAAATTCTCCTGCTTCCTCCCCATCAGCCAGGTTACTGAAGACATGACTTCAAGATGGTGGCTAATTAAGAGCACAACTTAATTAAATCTTGGCAGAAGAGAGCCACCTCTATGATGTTAATGTGAAAACAGGCACTGTTGTCGCACACAGATGGCACATGAATAGCAAGTTGGGAAGAAAAGAAAAAGATCTCACTAAGCAGCAGGGTCTTTTTTCTTCTTTTTTTTGCCAGCACTGATTTTACCAGCTCAGTTTTAATGGTTGCCTGGAAACACTCGTTAGCGTGAACCATTGAGTCAAGGAGAGTCGGGATGTGGGAGCCCAAAGTTAGACTTCAGCTCAGAGACAATTATACCAATCGCAGGACATTTGAGGACTAAACATCTGCAATGTTGCATGCAACAATCTGATATTAAATTATGCAATTTTAAAGATTTTCAATATAAAATATCATGCATATCCAGTAAAAACATTTCTGTCAGCACTATTTATGTGTAACGTCTTCCATTTTACAAAAGCCCTCATACAACATTTTGCAAATATTACCATCCATTTAAAATATTTGCTGGCTGTAAAAAAGCTTAAAATCATGCTTTTTACTGTTGCTGTATTGTTTTCTTGCAACTAGCAGCAAACTGAAAGCCTCCTTGTGCCTTTTGATGAATTTCCTCCATTGTGTTGCAGAAAATCAGGGGGTTTTATAAAAAGAGCCATCACTCACTGGATTTAAAATACATCCATCCTTTTACAGCTAGAGTTTGAGTTTTCTTAATACATTTTCTGCCATCAGACTCTGTTATGGCTGCCGGATGTGTCAAGATATGATGTGACAAGTGCAATAGCTAAAACATGCAAGATAAGTTAACAGACGAAAAATGTGCACAGGGAGTGGGAATAATAAGAAAAAAGACTAAAGAGGGTATTACCTTGAACAAGAATTGCTTTATTGGTCATTTAGATAACTGCGACTGTCTCTCTCAGCCATTTCATTACGGACAAACGGAAACAGACAATTGTGAGCTTATAAGCAGCAAAAATTGCTCTCTGTCACACTAAATCCATGCACACTAGACCTTATTTTAATAAACTGCCTTTCCAGAGAGGCTTTGTTATTGTAATTTTTGAGCAAAAGAAAAAGAAAAACTACTTGTTTAAACGTTACCTCTGCCCTTTTCTACTATTAGATCTCAGACGCGTGCTCTACATCACATTCAGATTCAGTTCATTAGTTTCTGATTTAGTGGTGGGTAGGTTCAGTCGTGAAACAGGGGGAATGAGGAGGAAACGGCTAATTTTGTTTTCATCCTACACAGTTTCTGTTTTTGGGAATCTTTCAGGTGAGCCCAAATTAAATTTGGTTTCCATGTCATTTCACGGCCAACAATGATTTCCTGTCTCCTCCTTATATTTAGTACATGCAAGTGGAAACTCAAAAGCTGGTTAAACATTTCTGAAAATGTTCTGTTACATTCCTGAACGAACTATGTAGATTAAACTCCTTATAGCATGGGATTTTCTATTTTACAGATATAAAGGAAAAAAATCCATATTTTCCTAAATTTTAAGTCAGTATACATTTGAATATGACAATAATGAATAATTTTAACAATGTTCAGATGCCTAGTCTTAACTCTTATCTTACTTTTCCACAGATGTCTGTTTTCTGATTAAATGTGACAATTTGGAGCTGAAATCAACTGGAGACAGAATGTGATGTTTATGTTTCATGCAACTTTGATATCGAATGTGATATTTCTTTCAGTAGACGACTTTCAGACACTGTGTCAAGCATGGCGATATCATTGTGGGGCAAAAGTGACAGCATATTGAAGCAGATTGTTTCTTTCACTTTGAAAATGTCTGTATTTTCTGTCTTTGTGTAATCACCTTAAATGCCAACTGTCTTCTTTGCCTGCTTCAAGGCCTCACATAGACATACCAGAAGAAAATTCAGTCATATTAGCCTTAAACTCCACATTTCTCCAAATTTCTGAGGAGTAGAAACAGAGCCTTTGTGGATGCATGGATGGATTCCCCCCCACACAAAAAGTTTAACTTGGAGATTTTAAGTTTAACTTTGTAAAAATGTAACCTTTGTCTCTGAGATTTTGTAATAAATAAAAATAGACTCTAGGAACATTTTCAACTTAGTAACTAGCAAAATTTCATTTGTATCAAACAGGATATTATCATAACATTTACAATAGTACGTCTTTCAGAAGCAGGCAAGTTGTACCAGCATGAACACTGAAGAAGCAACATGTGTTTTAAGCTGATACTAAGAGTGTGGTTCTGTCACTGAGGTCAATGTCTGTGGCCCTGAGAGCCCTACGAGCGTGTTTGTGGCCTGCTGTCAGTACCTAACTGGATAAACAAAAGTCCTCTTTTATATCTGGACACACTAACGCACTGACATGCACACACAAACTGCGTCATCTTGTGGCCACGTAGATTAGACTGTTTTAATCAAGTTTGTTTGATGAGAGCATGGTTTGACTGGGACATGTAGCTGGCAGCAAAGGACGGATTAATTGAATTAGACCTGCTGTAGACAATACAGTAAACCTCTGAAGAGATTTGCTCCCTGCAGCAAGCACTGACCATGTTCCACAGACAAAGAAGGTAAATACGCTTTTCAGATGAGGATTAAAAACATAATTCACCACTGCAGCCAACATATGGCATACAAACTTTTGTTTTTATGGCATAAACAAGAAAAGAAAGAATGAAGAAAAACAGATCCAGCATCCTAAATATGAGATTAGACATCTCTATTAGATGTTGCTGCCATAATAGTTTCCAAAGTAGACAGGATGTTCTGGTCTGCAGAGTTCTACAAGATTACTCAAAAATAGACTTCAGTTACAAAGATTTTGGCACCATGGTTAAAATTTTCCATCATCCAACAGCACATCATTTTAATTAATTTAAGAACTAAAAAGGTAATTTAGTAGAAAGGTCATTTCTCCTAGATATCTCACAGCAACCACAGCTCTACGTGGAGAGGAATTATGACGGCAATTTACAGTGCATACTGATATTGACGAGTTAAAAAGTTATGATGGAGTCAATTTGTTAAAAATAATAAGAAGTAGGCAACCCTAGGTATCCTATAAAGCCCGTGAAAAGAAGCAAGTGCCTGCCTGGCTGCAGTGTGAGTAAGAATATCCAGTTTCAAATAACAGGATCCATAAAATCACGTTCACCTGGAGAGCAGACTGCAAGGTACAAGCATCATCCAGCCGTCACACAGCGATGAATTTGGAGTAGAGCTGCTGCTCTACCGCTCTGCTTACATAGAAATGACTCTACTGAGGTCTGATCAGGATGCCTCTGAGGCATTTTCTTTCTGAGGAGTTCTGGGCATATTCCACTGTGAGGTGACCCTGGGACAAAGGAAATTTATAGATTTCCCTACTGGCCGGGGAATCCTCAGAATGAGCTGGTGAGGAAAAGGATTTCCGTTTCTTCCTGAGCAACTCAATCTCAGACAACATAGGACAAAGAAAGGAAAGGGTTATTTAAAAAATGAACCTCTAGAAACAACATACAGTGGGGATACTTGAGACTCCTTCAAAAATGTTTACAACTGCCTATTTAAGTAGTTAAAGCACCAAATAAACCTTAAAATGCATCAATACACACAGTGGTAACCATGTAAGCACCACAGCAGAAGCCAACATCTACAGTTTTACTTATCTCAGGCTACAGCCAATCAGCTGAATGGTGCTCCTTTTCTGCTTTGTAAGCTCCACCCAACAGTTTGTCAAGTAGCATTGCACCTAGGTATTTCAGCTTCCCATGCTGTTTTTGTCTTTAATATATAATATATGGTTGATGAAAATACTCTAAGAATAGGCAATTTTGAGTTATGTTTTACAGAAAAATCAGAAAATACAGATTTTTGCCACAAGTAGGCAGGGGTTCACAGTAATTTGTTCTTCACGAACTAATGCCTGCAAATGAAAGACAACCCTCCTAAAAATACAGCCAATCTACAAGTCAAGCTAAAAACCAACAGAAGGATTTTTGCAGACTGAACAGGTTGTTCTTTTGACTAAGAGTCTAGCACCAACATGTGGGGATGCTGATTGGCACAGCAGGAACACAGGAATGGTGCTTACATGAGAGCGATTACAAGAAAAATTCAGTCGGGTTTACCGCATTCATTGAAGCGCAACAACAGTTCAAAGTGACAGACTATTTCCACTTCCAATTGAGGAGGCTGTGAAGCCAGCAGGGTGCATCCAGACTCTGCCAGTGGCCCGTCACAATGGAAAACTCAGTATCCCGAATCTCCAGCTGTTTTAGCCTTTTATAACCCTTCTTGTTTCATGAAGGAGTCAAAGCAGCACATCATCTGCCAGTCCAAACTGAACAAAAAGGTCTCGAGTTTCTGACAGTTTTAAGCATTTTTGTAAGTTCTCTTTGAAAAGAACCAAAACGACGATGCTGGGGAGCTGGATGCAGTTACAGGTTAATGAGATACAATACAAGCTGGTGCAGTCTTAGTGAATGCATAATGTATAAACAGGACAAGTATGTGGGGGCCCATCAAATGATCAGGGTCACTCTGAATGAAATACCTGATTTTCAACCATTGGCGCTCATGGAATAGGTTAGTTTTGGGCGGTAGTTGTTTCTGATGGACTGAAGTCTGAAAACATTCGTTTTTGTGACGTAGCCTGCCTTACCTAATCAGTTGTCTTTTTGTTCTGCCAGAAGGGACTCTCCCTCCCTCGCTCATGTCCATTATTCATAATTAACAGAGCAGAGGGCTGCAGACAAGACAGCGAGACTCTGTTCAGTAATGTCAGTCGTCATAGGGGAGGTTCTCCATCTTGATTTCAGAAGAATAAAATTCAGGATAATTCAGGAAAATTATGCATAATATCCCTCCTGGTGTTTTCTTCAAGAAATAAAATGCTAATTTGACCTATGGATTTGTTGAGCAATTTTTAAAATAAACAAATCTTGAGAAATGTTATGGTAAAGCGGTGCCTCTGTCGTGATTGTAATCAGCTGCCTATTCAGTATGGAAAAGTGTTTTTAAACAGCTCTTACAGTCATTACTCAGAGCAGCTCAGAACATTAAATCAATACCATTCCCTCTTTACACCATGTCATAAAATACAAACTGTTTCAATTTTTGACTCCTTTAAGGCATCAAAAAATATCAAATGAAGGGTTGAACAAAGCCAAAGCAGTAAAAAGTCTTTTTTACTGAAACTATGTGATAATGCACCAAATCTAGAAAGTGAAATAAGGGAATCATTTTGGCATGTCCATAGGAAATGCCAAAATGAGGACTGTTATTTCCCAGTGCCACACGACATTCATTATCAACGCCGGGTAAACAAAGAGCTCTTATTGCTGCCGCCGTGCTCAGCTTCAGTCTACAACTTAAGAACTGATCCTACTCCATTTGCATTTCAGGACATCAAAGGAAGCAATTACCTGTGCTATAACAGAGCCCTCTCAGAAAATCATGTATTGATTGCTAATTAGTGCTTAATGAAATTGAAACCAACCAAACATAAGGAAGTATAATTATGTTTTGTGATTACGTTTTCTGCAGATGTACATGCAGAATTTTTATTTCAAGCGTTTAGGTAAGGAGCCCTCACCGGAAGGATAAAGAGGGGATTCAGTTATTGGTTTTCATGGTTTTCTGCTCCAGTTCCACCAGATACATGTTACATAAGGTGGCCCATTGCACCACATCAGCTCGTCCTCACTGGATGGAGCTGCTTTTTTCTGCTGGAGCATGTCTATGGATGTATGTGACAAAGGTGGCATGAATCGAAAAAAAAAGTGAATTCGCAACAGTTTTTATACCACATTGTTTTAAGTATGTCACTGAAGACATGGATATTTCCTCACCTACATCCACTGTCAAATGCTTTGTTTTCATTATTGTAAAACTGTTGTCAAATTTGACACTGGTGTTATGGTTTTTGTGTACTTCCTATGAAGTATCTGCTCCCTTCTTTGCTGTATTTTCAACAGAATGACAGTTTAGTTAAACTCAAGCATGCAGGACGGAAAGTGGGACTTTATCCAACAGAATCTTGCTAAAGGAAGTAAAAGCCCTGAATACAGATAAACAGAGAAATAATAGGGGATAACAGCTGCTCACCAGCTCGCTAACAGGACTGCCTCAGTCCTCCACTGCTTTGCTCCCAGTGGGTTGTGGGTAGGTCTACAGAGGTGCCCTCCACTGTCTGAGCCTGTTGGTTCCCCAATCAATAACTCTACGCCTTGCTGGTGAAATATGGGACCAGCTTGGAGCTGGTAGCTTTCCAAATTAGAAGCGCTTCGGTGAAAAAAATAAAACTTGCTACAGACGGATGACATTTCCCCTAGCATATACAGGGTGTCATCTGAGAGCAATAGCACGATGGTGGGATATACATCTTGTAGTTGCCTTAAAAAATATAAAAAGTCAAAGCTTAACCAAGCTGCTCACTGATGTATTTGTTTACATGAAACTTGTTTTTTTATGTAGGCTTTAAGTATAACTGATGGGATCAAAACATACAATTATGAAAGAAGAAAATCTGTTACTTTTCCAACTCTAAATCACTCATGTTTGGTCAAAGTTTATCTTTGAAAACTTGTGAAAAGGACTCACTCTTAGGACAAAAAATGACAAATTCAACATTGTTCTCCATAAAAACGCTGTGAATCGCTAATGGGATTGCCTCAAAATGTATTTGTCCACCCCCTTACAAGTTTATTCTTTTTTAGCTTTTAAGTGGTATTAAAATGTTTCAGGTCATTAAGCAAATTTTAATACTAGACAAACAACCTGAGCTTATAAAACAAGCTTTTTATAAACCCAGGAAGCATAATTATGCTTCCTGGGTTTATAAAAGCTTAATAAATCATATTTTTATTAAGAAATAAAAATAGGATTTTATTTAAGGGAAAAAAGCTATCTAGTCCTTCCTGACGCAAAGAAACAAGAAACCACTAAAATAGACTATTTGCAAAATGAAGGTCTAAAAGATCTCTCAAAAGCAACAATTATACCTGCACTTTTTGATAACTAGGTTCAACTAGAATATAAGTATGATTGGACCCATCATGAACCCAGTTGTATCCTATGGTATTTCTGCTGCAAATAGCAGAAAATCTTATATTTTTCTCCTTGTTCTACACCGTGCAATGTTAATAAAAGACTGGAAATGAAAAGTGACAGGGAGCATTTTAAGGCTTGGTTCCTTCAGGCATCTGAATTTTAGTGTCCAGTCCTGAAAAGCCTGGCTAAAAAAAGAAAGTGCATCATAGTCAGAATATGAGAACATGTTATACCAATGGAATTGATTTTGATCTGAAACAGATCATGTAACACTGAAAAGATGAAATGAATACGTCTTTCTTTTTCTACTTCTAAGGCTTAAGGAGGAAGATTTACAACACTAAATAATGACAGATGATGTCAATAGAGAAGCAACAACTCAGAAAAATAATCTTCAAAGCCAAAATGATAGCAGTGATACCTGGCAGGTGGTTGAGATGATCAATACTGTGACAAAGCTGGCAGTCAGTCCAACAAGCTTCAATAAAGTTCAAATAAAGTTGAGATCAATACTACAAATAGATGACTAGTCACAGGAAACCAGTGCAGGTGGTAAGATGCTTAAGCTCTAAAAGAAAACTTTACTGAATCACATCAAGTTAGTTTAAGAGCTCGACTGAATGTTTGGTGTTTGAAATTTCTTAAGTCAAACTGGCGGATTAGGTGGCTTTAATAGTGGTACTAGTTAGGAATGGCCATTGCTTCTGCTCAGAAAACAACATTAGGTTTGTTTACTATTGTTTGGAAAAAGTACTAAAGGAATCAAATGATAAGTTGGGAATTAAAGAACCAAGTTGGTCTCCTTATGTAGAAAAAGGTTGTTGTTTACGCCAAGGGTCTGGATAAATGATGGGAAGAAAGAAGATGGAGGATTAGAAAATAGTCCACAGTTAAATTTGTTAATATTTTATGTGAGGTTTGCCTATAGCTGGGGATTTAAAACAAGTAAATTAAAATGGACATTTAATGTCCTTAAAGAATATTAAGTAGAAAAATGTCATTATTAATGAGGATATCTAAAGGCATCTCCAACTCCTTAAGTAATGCATAACACTAAAACTTAAATTTAGGAATTTATGTGGAAATTCAGGTCTGCAGTTCAGAAACGTACAAAGATTCATTAAATTGGGCTGATTTATTGTGCTTACCAATTCAGAATGTTTATAACAAACTTCAGTTACTTAGACATCATTGGGTGTTTTGTTCCAAAAATTAAACATTTAAGCAGAAAATATTGATTGAGGGATAAATGGAAAGACACAATGGGGTAAAACCAAGATCCATCCTGCTTCTGCAGCTGCCAGATGAGCACCAGCCTGATCGCCACCCTAGGGGTCGTTGAACAGCACATAACAGCAGGCGGTGGCACTTTTATTACCTATAAATTATTCCCAAGCAATGTCGGCGATCATCCGTTCATTGACGGGCAGTAAAGTGCTGCTAAGTTTAGGATTCTCTCCAAGCTGCTAGATGAATAAGTAAATGACAGAGAGAGAAGAAAAACTATCTTGCTGATGGGGGCAAGAGGACCTGTCAGACCTCAAGAAGAACCGCTGAAGGTATGTCGCCATCTTGAGTCACTGTTAAGAGCCATTGCTCGCTGTGAGTCATGTTTATATTTGGATTGGGGAGGAAGAGGAGCAACCAGGCGAATAACGCACATCACCTTCCCCAGTGGAAGCATTTGGCTGTGTGTGGGAGAGAGAAAGAGAATATTTGTGTCTGAGCATGCCTGTGATCCACAGTCTGACCTAGAAAAGCAGCAGCACCAATCAGGAGATTCATGGCAGTTGGGCAACACACTCCACGGTATAAATAACTTGAAGTGTGCCAGTTGCATGCATAATTACAAAGCACTGAAGCAGAAGCGTGGAACCTCCATTTCTCCTCACTCTGACTTAAACATCGCTTGGACATTGTAAGCTCCTGTACAGCAGGTGGGGCTACAGCATCTCAGAGATGTTGCAATAGAAACTGAACAACGAATGCATGCAGATTAAGGCCAATATGGAGTCTACCTTAACATTAAAACATATCTTTTATTTTTCAAGTGCTGCAAAAAGCTGTTAATGTAGAGGATGTAGATGCAACTCATCAGCATGTCATCAAAGAGGCATTTAATGCAGATTATCGCACACAAAATGTATTTAAAACAAATCTTGCAATTATATGTATTTATGCAACAATATAAAAAACAGAAAAAACACAGGCACACCATTTCAAAAGAGAACATGCTCTTGTCCGAAAGTGAAACTATTATTTTGTCAAAAAGATACATGTATGCTAGTTTCTCATGAAGGTATTTGTGCCCATTTAAAATCAAAGTAATTAGGGTAATGGAACAGATACCACAACAAAAATAAATAAATAAAAAATCACGCACCTTTTAAAAACATGACTTGAATGTACAAAAAAGTGAATAGACAAACATAAAATGTGTTTTAGTTTGCAGAAGTACAAACATTATCAGCACCAAACTGGGGCAAAATCTGACCAGGCCATTAGAAAATGTAATGACCTACAGAAGCAAAGGATGCTCTGACCTTTTACCGCTTCATTTGGAGCCAAAAGAACGGCAGGGCGGCCAGGAGGAGGAAGAACAGCATGCACCTTAAATTTGTCATTATTCCCCTGCTATTCCAAAAATCCTGCTTATTCTTTAAAGAGTTATATGGATGTTGCATGAGAATGTATAACTATTCCAATGTGTATTGACAACAAAACATGTACAGACACTGAACCATGTATGTGCATTTGCACTCTTATTCCTAAATTAATAAAATTCCTCTATTAAAAATAATTTTAAAAATGTGTGTAGTATTAATTAATACTCACATATTTGCTGTTTTTTGTTTTGATAAATAATTTTGTTTGAGTTTTTTCTTCCACCTTACATAGTGAGCAAAGTTTGAGGGCGGCTGTCCAAGTGGGCTATAACACAAGCAGTGTCAACCACACCAGACTTGTTATAATAAAGTCACGGTATTTTTAATTCAACATAAAATCATGTCGTTACCAAGAAAGACATTTATTTTAGGGTATTTACACATCGTTAACAGGGGTGCAAATTAATATGAACAAAGCGTTTGTTCATAGTTTGGCTGATCACAGCTTAATTCTCCCTCCACATGTGTGTCTGTGATCCAGGGTGTGTAAATAGTATCAATCCATATCCACTTTAGTAGCATATGAGTCCTTTGGTTTCAATTCCTATAAATCTATGAGGAAAGGATGAGCTGTGCTCTCTGACGTTCATCAAGGCTGATAAGCCCAACAGTTTCAGACATTCTGGAAGCACTGATTCCCATTTTAGAAATACTAGGCTATATTAGACATGCTTATTTGGCTCTGCTCTCTGTTTGGAGCATGCATGCTTGTTGTTCAATACAATGTATTAACGCTAAGTGAAGGAAATGGATGTCGGCAGACTGCACTCACAAACAAGCATACACGCGGGGTGGAGTGTAGCTCTGCCATCAAGCTGCATTTCCAAAACCACACCGTTACTCGGTGCTTTGTGGTTTTAGCTTTTTGAACACAAATATAAAGAAAACAATGGCACAACAATTCTGGTCAGCAACAACTGCAGCATCCCCCTCATCTCACCCACTTGTCCTTATGCTTCCAGGGGCCCCATGTGAATTTATATGAAATGCACTGCACAGAGAAGTGAGCCAAGTTTATTCTGCTCATCAAATATAGAAACATTTGTGTCTGCTAGATGAATGACAGCTTTTGAAAGCTGTTGCTATATTATCTCAGAGAGATTTGCCTGACAGAGTGAGGATAATTACCACATTCAGCTCTATAATCAGAGATTTTTTGTGCATGCTTTAGAAAATAAAACAGGCATTTTAAAGAATGACAGTTTACCAAAAAATGTTCTAATGCATATTGTCATTGTTAATTTATTTGAGCAGTTTTTCCATGTTAAAGCAGCTAATGTGGGCAAAGTAAGAGTTTCTATAACAACCTTCTTTAAGATTTATCATAATACAACAGAGAATAACAAAAAAAGAGACTTCACCCTTTCTACTCATAAGTTTTCAGCTCAGTCATTCTGTTTCTAAGGCAGGCTAAACATCATTTTCCCAAAAAGTGAAGACGAGGTCCAGGCTTCGTTAATCAGGGGAGATTCCCGGTGGTCTAGCCCAGCCAGCATGCATGGGTGGGCCCCACTTGGGTTTAATGTGGGCTACATGGGTTAGGAGTGGGCATGGGTTTTATCTGGGCTAACTGTATGGGACCGATATGGTAACCTGAAATGGGACCCACATGGGTTTGCCCATGTGGGCCAAATGTATGGGCCCCATTCAGCAGTAATGTGGGCTAACTGTGAATGGGGCAGAAATGGGAAATACAATGTGGGGCCCATGTAGTTTTAGTATCATGGGCCCCACATGGGAAGCCCATGTGGGCTGACTGCATTGAACCCTAATGAGATAAGTATGGGCTGACCGTACATGGGTTGGACCTGGGCATGGGTATGTAGGCCCCATTCCTTTTTTATGTGGGCTAACTGTGAATGGGGCAGAAATGGGAAACACTTTGGGGGGCCCATGTAGTTTAAAAATCATGGCCCCACATGGAAGCCCACATGGGCTGACTGCATTGACCCACATGAGATAAGTATGGGCTGACCGTACATGGGTTGACCTGGGCTGGGTATGTAGGCCCCATTCCTTTTTTATGTGGGCTAACTGTGAATGGGCAGAAATGGGAAACACTATGAGGGGCCCATGTAGTTTCAGTATCATGGCCCCACATGGGAAGCCCATGTGGGCTAACGCATTAAACCCCACATAAGTAAGCATGGGCTGACCGTACATGGGTTGGACCTGGGCATGGGTATGTAGGCCCCATTCCTTTTTATGTGGGCTAACTGTGAATGGGGCAGAAATGGGAAACACTATGACGGGCCATGTACTTCAGTATCATGGCCCACATGGGAAGCCCATGTGGCTGACTGCATGAACCTAATGAGATATGTATGGGCTGACCGTACATGGGTTGGACCTGGGCATGGGTATGTAGGCCCCATTCCTTTTTTATGTGGGCTAACTGTGAATGGGGCAGAAATGGGAAACACTTTGAGGGGCCCATGTAGTTTAAAAATCATGGGCCCCACATGGGAAGCCCACATGGGCTGACTGCATTGAACCCACATGAGATAAGTATGGGCTGACCGTACATGGGTTGGACCTGGGCCTGGGTATGTAGGCCCCATTCCTTTTTTATGTGGGCTAACTGTGAATGGGGCAGAAATGGGAAACACTATGAGGGGCCCATGTAGTTTCAGTATCATGGGCCCCACATGGAAGCCCACATGGGCTGACTGCATTGAACCCACATGAGATAAGCATGGGATGACCGTACATGGGTTGGACCTGGGCATGGGTATGTAGGCCCCATTCCTTTTTTATGTGGGCTAACTGTGATTGGGGCAGAAATGGGAAACACTTTGAGGGGCCCATGTAGTTTAAAAATCATGGGCCCCACATGGGAAGCCCACATGGGCTGACTGCATTGAACCCACATGAGATAAGTATGGGCTGACCGTACATGGGTTGGACCTGGGCCTGGGTATGTAGGCCCCATTCCTTTTTTATGTGGGCTAACTGTGAATGGGGCAGAAATGGGAAACACTATGAGGGGCCCATGTAGTTTCAGTATCATGGGCCCCACATGGAAGCCCACATGGGCTGACTGCATTGAACCCACATGAGATAAGCATGGGATGACCGTACATGGGTTGGACCTGGGCATGGGTATGTAGGCCCCATTCCTTTTTTATGTGGGCTTACTGTGAATGGGGCAGAAATGGGAAACACTATGAGGGACCCATGTAGTTTAAAAATCATGGGCCCCACATGGGAAGCCCACATGGGCTGACTGCATTGAACCCACATGAGATAAGTATGGGCTGACCGTACATGGGTTGGACCTGGGCATGGGTATGTAGGCCCCATTCCTTTTTTATGTGGGCTAACTGTGAATGGGGCAGAAATGGGAAACACTATGAGGGGCCCATGTAGTTTCAGTATCATGGGCCCCACATGGGAAGCCCATGTGGGCTGACTGCATTGAACCCTCGTGAGATAAGTATGGGCTGACCGTACATGGGTTGCTCCTGGGCATGGGTATGTAGGCCCCATTCCTTTTTTATGTGGGCTTACTGTGAATGGGGCAGAAATGGGAAACACTATGAGGGGCCCATGTAGTTTAAAAATCATGGGCCCCACATGGGAAGCCCACATGGGCTGACTGCATTGAACCCACATGAGATAAGTATGGGCTGACCGTACATGGGTTGGACCTGGGCCTGGGTATGTAGGCCCCATTCCTTTTTTATGTGGGCTAACTGTGAATGGGGCAGAAATGGGAAACACTATGAGGGGCCCATGTAGTTTCAGTATCATGGGCCCCACATGGAAGCCCACATGGGCTGACTGCATTGAACCCACATGAGATAAGCATGGGATGACCGTACATGGGTTGCTCCTGGGCATGGGTATGTAGGCCCCATTCCTTTTTTATGTGGGCTTACTGTGAATGGGGCAGAAATGGGAAACACTATGAGGGACCCATGTAGTTTAAAAATCATGGGCCCCACATGGGAAGCCCACATGGGCTGACTGCATTGAACCCACATGAGATAAGTATGGGCTGACTGTACATGGGTTGGACCTGGGCATGGGTATGTAGGCCCCATTCCTTTTTTATGTGGGCTAACTGTGAATGGGGCAGAAATGGGAAACACTATGAGGGGCCCATGTAGTTTAAAAATCATGGGCCCCACATGGGAAGCCCATGTGGGCTGACTGCATTGAACCCTCGTGAGATAAGTATGGGCTGACCGTACATGGGTTGCTCCTGGGCATGGGTATGTAGGCCCCATTCCTTTTTTATGTGGGCTTACTGTGAATGGGGCAGAAATGGGAAACACTATGAGGGGCCCATGTAGTTTAAAAATCATGGGCCCCACATGGGAAGCCCATGTGGGCTGACTGCATTGAACCCACATGAGATAAGCATGGGCTGACCGTACATGGGTTGGACCTGGGCATGGGTATGTAGGCCCCATTCCTTTTTTATGTGGGCTAACTGTGAATGGGGCAGAAATGGGAAACACTATGAGGGGCCCATGTAGTTTCAGTATCATGGGCCCCACATGGAAGGCCACATGGGCTGACTGCATTGAACCCACATGAGATAAGCATGGGCTGACCGTACATGGGTTGGACCTTGGCATGGGTATGTAGGCCCCATTCCTTTTTTATGTGGGCTAACTGTGAATGGGGCAGAAATGGGAAACACTATGAGGGGCCCATGTAGTTTAAAAATCATGGGTCCCACATGGGAAGCCCACATGAGCTGACTGCATTGAACCCACATGAGATAAGCATGGGCTGACCGTACATGGGTTGGACCTTGGCATGGGTATGTAGGCCCCATTCCTTTTTTATGTGGGCTAACTGTGAATGGGGCAGAAATGGGAAACACTATGAGGGGCCCATGTAGTTTAAAAATCATGGGTCCCACATGGGAAGCCCACATGAGCTGACTGCATTGAACCCACATGAGATAAGCATGGGATGACCGTACATGGGTTGGACCTTGGCATGGGTATGTAGGCCCCATTCCTTTTTTGTGTGGGCTAACTGGGGATGAGACAGAAATGGGCAAGACTATTTGGGGCCCATGTGATTTCAGTATCATGGGTCCAACATGGGAAGCCCATGTGGGCTAACCGCATTGAACCCACATGAGATAAGTATGGGCTGACCGTCCATGGGTTGGACTTTGGCATGGGTATGTAGGCCCTATTCCTTTTTTATGTGGGCTAACTGGGGATGGAACAGAGATGGGCAACATTCTTTGGGGCCCCTTATAGTTTCACTATCACGGGCCCCACATGGGAAGCCCATGTGGGCTGACTGTATTGAATCCACATGAGATAAGTATGGGCTGACCGTACATGGGTTGGACCTGGGCATGGGTATGTAGGCCCCATTCCTTTTTTATGTGGGCTAACTGTGAATGGGGCAGAAATGGGAAACACTATGAGGGGCCCATGTAGTTTCAGTATCATGGGCCCGACATGGGAAGCCCATGTGGGCTGACCGGATTGAACCCACATGAGATAAGCATGGGCTGACCATACATGGGTTGGACCTGGGCATGGGTATGTAGGCCCCATTCCTTTTTTATGTGGGCTAACGGGATGGGACAGAAATTGGCAACATTGTTTGGGGCCTATATAGTTTCAGTATCATGGGCCCAACATGGGCAGCCCATGTGGGCTGACCACATTGAACCCACATAAGGATAGCATGGGCTGACCGTTCATGGGTTTGACCTGGGCATGGGTATGTAGGCCCCATTCCTTTTTTATGTGGGCTAACTGGGGATGGGCTGGAAATGGGCAACACTATGTGGGGCCCGTATAGTTTCAGCATCATGGGCCCAACATGGGAAGCCCATGTGGGCTGACCGCATTGAACCCACATGAGATAACCATGGGCCATTTTTATATGAGTTGGACCTGGACAGGAAAAAGTAGACCCTGGTCCTTTATTATGTGGGGTAATGGGAATAAATTTTTAAAATCATATTAGACATTGTGGTTACCCTGTCACTTACAATCTTTTCACTATATATCAAAAACAAAAGCTGCAAGAGCAAGATTATAAACACTTTGAAAAAAATTACCCGAGATGTCAGATTGATGGCCTTTAGTTAAGGAAATTGTTACTCAGCTGGCCTGTATTGGAGTTGATAAAAGGTACAGCTTTTCTTTCTACAAAATGAAAAGCTCTCCTTGGATGGTGACTTCGTCTTGGAGGTTATAAAGAGGTATTGTATTTGAGCCTAAAACATGCTCACTCCATGATTTCTGTGTCTGGCTCATTTACTAACACCGACATGACACTAGGCTTCCAGAAGACCAAAATATGCTTCAATGCTTTATTTTTTAACCCGTTCTGTATTGTTCAAGCTACACTTTGAACTCCTAACATTTTTCTTTTTATTATTTTACGCTAGAACAGTCCAGATGTCTTATAATGTTTTTGCGACATTATCTGTTTTAAATGTGCATAATCTTCTGCTGCTCACTCAAAATAGATCATGGTTCAGAGTGGACTTTGGTCCTTGCTTCTTTTTTAAATTTAATGTAATTTTATTTTATTTTATTATCAATTGGATGTTCAGACATCCAAAGTGTTTATTGCAGCTTTTTCACAGCAGGACTTAATTCTTATTTGGAGAAATAGTTCAGATCAGACCATCGTGAAAAATATTACTAAAATAAATAAATGTTTAGAAAATAAATAAAAGAAAGCTCATCAATTGAGAAAGACAACATTAAAAATTATGAGCAACTGTTTCTTCATCTGTAAACATTTTCCAAGTTGTCAGCATAAATAAAATAAAAAAAAACGTAAGATTTCTTTTAATGATTATTTTTATATCTTTTTTCAATAATCTTTTTTACCTTTTTGTTCATTTTTCTCTGGCACCGTTGCCAATAAAGGTTGTTGAATTGAAGTACGCACTTTACACATCCACTAAAGAAAATAGTTCCAAACCACATTTGAATAAGGACTGACGACTATATTTATTTATTTTAATTGAGAACGTTCGTGAGAGCTACATCGGTTTTACAATTGTTAAACCATTGTAGCACTCTCAAAATTAATCTTATGTTTCTTGGAAAATGTACAATTGTTAACTGCGGATGGATATGCGGTTTCAAAATCATCAGTCCGTTGGCGTGGAGTCTGCAGGTTTGCTGGCGTTCTACTAAATAATCTGTAAGTACACTTCTGTCTGTTTTGTCTATATAGTATCAAATTTTAGGGAGAGATTTTAAATCGCTAGTTAAAAAATATGTTGCTCGTAATGGTTGACCGGAGTACCCCAAAAGAGACCTAATTAGTTGTTTCTTTTTTTTTTTTTTTTTTTGCTTTTAGGTGATAATTATTTTTGATATTGTTAACACACACGCAATAAGTCATCTGCCATCATTAAGGTAAGAATATTTGGATGCAGAGCGTTTCAAACTGTTCTGGGTCACATCATTTTCAAATACGCTGCGGCGCCATCTTGTTTGCTGCTTCCACCAGTAAATTTGAGCGCCAACGCGGCAGAATAAAATCAGTTCACTAATGAATCTACGTTGCTAGCAGAGGTTGCTTTTACTTTTAAAGTATCTTGACACGATAAAACCACTTAATTATTTATAAAGAGTTACTACTTTGCTTTCATTCTGTGTACATGGGTTGTTAATAATCTTTCTCATCCAGTTAATCCAGCATGCATGGCTGGATCCCATGCACGCTGGCTTGGCTGCATAGGTGCATTTTTAAAAAAAATGAAACTGCATTGAATCGTGTTGTGGGCTAGATGGGTAATGATGAATGGGCATGGGTTTTGTCTGGGCTAACTACATGAGGCCCATGTGTTTAACCTAAAATGGGACCCATATTGTCAGCCCATGTGGGCTAAATGTATAGACTATTCAGCATTATTGTGGGCTAACTGGGAATGGGACAGAAATGGGGCCCATGTGGTTTCAGTATATTTGGCATAAAAGCTTTTTTGTAAATGGAATGAAGGCATTGTAGTAAATATTTTAAAATCAATTGTGATATTATTTTAAAGCGTTTTATTCTGTCATAGTTTGACTGAAAAAAGCAAACTGCATGACAAGCATTAAGTCTGGTGTTTAGGTCTCAACTAGCCATTTGTTTGGTCAATGAAAATGGGAGCGTTAGATTTACCAGTGTTTTAATACTTTTTTAAAATTATTTTCTAAAGAATACTATGGAGAAGCGCGACAAAGGCTTGCAAGGGCAGAAGCAACATCGGATCTTCAAACGGATGATATTCCAGAAAAACGAAGTAGAAGGTAATGTGGAACAGGGACTTCTGTAACACACAACTCTAGATCTTCTGTCTCCCTAGTTGTCATTTGAGCTGCTCTGTTATTTTACCCATTTGGTTCTCTTTGCTTTACTTTTTCCTCCTAATCCTTCAAAATTTATTGTGACTTAAATTGATAACATTTAATATATATAACATATTAATATTTTGTACATGTATAAAAGTAAGCATATAAGCTATATATGTGTGAAACAATAAATCGATTTTAAAATGTTGTCTTGTAATTGTCATTATACTTAAGGTTGCCATGGTTGCAGAAATTGAAGGAGGGTCTATAGATGATGCAGTAAAACGAGCTGTGCGATTCCTCATGTCCCCTGAATTGGCTTTTCAGTTCAACCTTTTTGGCCGACATGGGAAACAAGTTCCAGGACCTGCGCCTCTGATGTTTTGTATGGTAAAGATCAGTTTTTATATTCACTTTTTTTCTTAAACATTTGTTAATTTATTTTGGTTGTCATAGGCCTTTTGTTTATTTTTAGTAATCTTTTTCTTTCTTTTTTAAAGATTAAAAACTGAGACTTCAATTTTTGGTTTTATTCATATAGTATTCTTTCACTGTGTTGTCAAGAACTTTTGATTGCTGACAAAATTTGAAGGTAATATTGTTTGCATTTCAAACAGTATTAACAAAATAACTATACAAAACCATGATAGAACCTTTATGTCAATAGTTGATTTATATAGATTAATATATTTTAAATTTACAATAAGAATATAGTGTGTGTACTAGGGATGCGCCGATCAGGTTTTTTGCTTCCAATTCCGATCACGCATGAGGCCGATCTCTGCCGATCATCTGGATTGGTTGTTATTTTTTCGCTTTAGGTATAAATGATAACATGTTGACTCAAGAGTGCTCTGATTTTGGCAGATGTCTGCAAGCATTTTTGCCCTGTGAAGGGGAAGATGCAAATCTCATAAATGTTACATTGTACTAAAAGTAAAACACTTAATACAATTTCTGCCTTTGCTTGTTATTTAGGAGCACTGAAAAGAAATGGATCCATCCTCGGAATCACATAAAGATACGGAAAAGGCACTCTGGAAGTGGGTTACTGGAGCCCGGGACAGAGGTGGAAATGGAAAAGTTAGAGCGACTAGGGAGGCAGCCAGCTCAGACTCAGGTGGGCAGGTCCTCCAAGATGGACAGTTACAATGATGTGTGAGAGCTTTCAAGTGTGGCATATAGGTTATTAAAAATGTTTGACAAAATCGTAGTGTGAAAGCTATATAGGTGTGTGTATGTTGATATATATATGTGTTTATATCTAAATATATAGATGTATAGATCTATATATATGTATCTATTTACACACACACACACATTATATATATATATATATATATATAGCTAGATGCATAGTTATCTAGATAACTAGATATAGTTATTTAGAAATATAACTAGATATATAGATATATACAGTGCTGCTTGACAACCAAAGAAAAATTATAATAATCATGTGAAATGAACATCCAAAGCTCAAATTGTAATGTGGACCTTCCAAATAAGGAACACAAAGAAAAAAATACCTATTTTCATTATTTATTCAACAAAAGTATTTTATCTGTGAAAAATGGACAACCTGCCAAGTGCAAAAGTACGTGAACTCTTTCAGTTAGTACCTTGTGGCTTGTCCTTTTGCAGCCATTACTTCAACCAAACATCTTCAGTTACTATAGATGACTGTTTCACATCTGCTGTTTGAGGTTTTTGTCCAGTTCTCCTTGCAGAACTCTGTCAGTTGAGAGGTTGGAGGGACATCTGGCACATGCTGCCCGTTTCAGATCTTGCCACAGCATTTCTATAGAATTGAGATCCGGACGTTGACTGGGCTTATCCAGAGTGCAAATCTTCTTTCTCTTAAGCCATTCCTTTTGCTGGATGCTTTGGATCATTGTCTTGTTGCATAATCCATAATCCAGCTTCAACTCCCTGACTGATGGCAGGAGATTCTGGTCAAGAATTTGTTGATGGTTCTGGGAATTGATGGTTCCCTGGATCATATGGAGTCGTCCAGGTCAGGAGGCAGAAAAGCAGGCCCAGATTTTCACACTTCCACTACCGTGCTTAGGGAGGAGGTACTTTTCTGTAAATGCAGAGTTGACTTTTCTCCAAACATGGCACTTTTGATTGAGGCCAAATAATTACATTTTGGACTCATCCATCCAGAGAATGGACTTCCAGAAAGCCTCTGGTTTGTCCAAGTGCTCTCTGGCAAAGTTTAAACGGACAACTTTGTTCTTTCTTGAGAGCAGACGCTTCTTTCTAGAAGCTCTCCCATGAATACCATGTCTATTGATATTTTTGCCTGATTGGAGATGCATGTACATTTATCCCAGATGCTGACAGAGAGGTCTGCAGCTCTCTAGAGGTGATGCCTGGGTTGGCCTTTACCTGCATTATTATTTTTCTGGTGTTTCTTTGTGGAAGTTTTGGTGGCTGTCCACTTCTGGACAGGGTTGCGGTGATGCCTAGTGCCCTCCATTTGTAAATGATTTGTCTTACAGTGGATGGATGAAACTGGAATCTTCTGGTGATGATCCTGTAGCTTTCCCCAGACTGATGGGCTGTCACCACCTTGCTGATATCCTCAGATGTCTCCTTTCCTCTCAGCGTTGTCGATCTGTTCTTTATGCTTTGACACAACCAACCAAATCACTTTGGTCCTCTCCCTTTCAACCAGTGTGGCCCAAAACTTTTCCCAAGGATGTCTCATTTGATGTGTCTGCTTAACGGATTACTTGAGCACTCTGATGTGTTTCACCTGAGTCTTTTACCTAGTTGACTTTACCAGTGCAGCTGTGGTTCATTTACTTTTGCAGATGCTCTGATTCCATTTTTTAGTTAGTTTGCTTTCAACTCACACATTTTCCTCAAAACAGATGAATGGAATTGATGAACATAAACCTGACATTTCATACTGTATTTAAAAAGTGGTAATGAGAAAATAAAATCATGGTAAAAATAAAGAAAAATCTAAACTACTCAACTAGTTCACAAACTTTCAAGCAGCACTGTATATATTTATATCTATAGATATAAATATATCTATAGATATATCTATATACATATAGATATATCTATAGATATAAGTATATCTATAGATATATCTAAATACATATAGGTATATCTATAGATATAAATATATCTAGATATATCTATATACATATAGATATATCTATATAGATATAAATATATATTTACATAACTAGATATCTAGTGATATAGATAACTAGATATAATTATATCTACATATAGATGTATGTTTACACATTTGTTATATTAAACTAGTTTCTGTTATTTTCACATATGCCATATGAATGTCTTTTTTTTGTTTGTTTTTTACCAGTGCATTTCTTGTTGTGGCATTATTTGCTCTGTGTTAATAAAGTTCTTATAATTGAAGAGTTTAAAAAAACTGACAATACTTCAAATTACTAAATAAAAGCCTTGACACAAATAAATATTTCATCTCTTTTCTTATACGCAAGTTTTGTGCTAAAGCATTTTAGTACTTTGGTTTGTTGATTAAGATCTATTAATGTAATTCAGTTCCAGGTTAGGTGAGAAAGACCCAATTGTTCCTACAGGAAAAAGGCATCTGGCTCCCACTGAAAACTCAGTCAGGGCCTGTTAAACCCATATGGGCTACAGCATATGGGCGCTCATGGAAAATGTGGAAATACACATTTGTTACCCATGCTAGCCCAGTTTACATCCATTTGGGGCCCAGGGAAATATTCCTGAAAGCACCGTAGTGGGTCACAGATGGGCCTCACGTGAGTTACCCATCTGGGCCCTACTCAAAACCCAGTCAGCACCCATTTAAATTACGTGAGCAAACCCATGTGGGGCCACCATGGAACCCGCGGACAAACCCACTTGGTACCCATATTCTAGCCCAGTTTATAACCAGTTGGGGCCCAGGTAAAAATTCACAAAAGGACCCTAGTGGACCACAGATGGGCCTCATGTAAGTTACCCATCTGGGCCCCAGTCAGCACCCATTTAAATTACGTGGGCAAACCCATGTGGGGCCACCATGGAACCCGCGGACAAACCCACTTGGTACCCATATTCTAGCCCAGTTTATACCCAGTTGGGGCCCAGGTAAAAATTCATGAAAGGTCCCAAGTGGGCCACAGATGGGCCTCATGTAAGTTACACATCTGGGCCCCACTCAAAACCCAGTCAGCACCCATTTAAATTACGTGGGCAAACCCATGTGGGGCCACCATGGAACCCGCGGACAAACCCAGTTGGGGCCCAGGTAAAAATACACGAAAGGACCCTAGTGGGCCACAGATGGGCCTCACGTGAGTTACCCATCTGGGCCCCACTCAAAACCCAGTCAGCACCCATTTAAATTACGTGGGCAAACCCATGTGGGGCCACCATGGAACCCGCGGACAAACCCACTTGGTACCCATATTCTAGCCCAGTTTAGACCCAGTTGGGGCCCAGGTAAAAATTCACGAAAGGACCATAGTGGGCCACAGATGGGCCTCACATAAGTTACCCATCTGGGCCCCACTCAAAACCCAGTCAGCACCCATTTAAATTACGTGGGCAAACCCATGTGGGGCCACCATGGAACCCGCGGACAAACCCACTTGGTACCCATATTCTAGCCCAGTTTAGACCCAGTTTGGGCCCAGGTAAAAATTCACGAAAGGACCCTAGTGGGTCACAGATGGGCCTCACATGAGTTACCCATCTGGGCCCTACTCAAAACCCAGTCAGCACCCATTTAAATTACGTGGGCAAACCCATGTGGGGCCACCATGGAACCCGCGGACAAACCCACTTGGTACCCATATTCTAGCCCATTTTAGACCCAGTTGGGGCCCAGGTAAAAATTCACGAAAGGACCCTAGTGGGCCACAGATGGGCCTCACGTGAGTTACCCATCTGGGCCCCACTCAAAACCCAATCAGCACCCATTTAAATTACGTGGGCAAACCCATGTGGGGCCACCATGGAACCGCGGACAAACCCACTTGGTACCCATTTCTAGCCCATTTTAGACCCAGTTGGGCCAGGTAAAATTCACGAAAGGACCCTAGTGGGCCACAGATGGGCCTCACGTAAGTTACCCATCTGGGCCCCACTCAAAACCCAGTCAGCACCCATTTAAATTACGTGGGCAAATCCATGTGGGGCCACCATGGAACCCGCGGACAAACCCACTTGGGGCCCATTTTGGCAGCCCTCTTCTTTCCCATATGGGGCCCACATAGGTATGCTGGCTGGGTAGATGGGCTTTTGGGCCCAGTTATTTTCATTTCATTTCAAAAATGGCATATCGAAAGTAATTCAAGCTCTTCTCACTAATCAATAAAAACAACTTATTGCTTCTGATCAGCCCATCAGCTGGAGCTTCAGGGGAGCTGGCCATCTCTTGCGTCAGAGGTTTGCCTCAAAACTTAACATATCCACATTTTTAGGAAAATGGAAAATGAAAAATGTGTCTTGTATGAAAGCATGGGAAAACTGAATTAGCCTTCTTTCAGCCTGCTGAATACCAGTGTGCAGGAACAAGTGGAGCGACGACAGGATAGCACTACACCATATTCAAAACTTCTGGAGAGAAGTCTGTCCAAAATAGCAGTCTTTGGAATCTGATAAAACAGTGTAATGGCTCGGAAACATTTACTTTTAAAACATGGACAACATTTAAAACCTCATCCTAGAATGCTTTTCAAACTAGTAAAAATATCTGACAGTTCAAAAGGGAAACCAGAATGGAGAACTGAGCTTGTGATCCATAAATACTTTTTGCCTTAGCTTTTTACGCCAACACAAGAGTAGTTCTTTTTAAATAAAAGGTTAGAGCTGTGAAAAAAAACAAAATTTTCTCTTTTCTGTATTTTCAGCCACATGAATAGCATCCTTTTCACTAGTTTCCAAAGCGATGCAAAGTTTCCTTTTCAGACTTATAAGCTTCATTTCTTCACTGTTGCTAAGCAACCAGAATATGTTTTTCTCTTGATCTACTTCTTTTAATTTTGGTAATTCATTTTGTAATTATTAACAGCTATTTTAATTTCCCCCTACAACTAAATAATTTAATTAAATTTTAAGCTTGACTAGACATTGCGCAAAGTTCTTTACATGCAAAGAACTTTGTTATACGTAAAAAAAAAAAAATAAAAATTAATAAATTAACATCTGATTATCTGTTGTTGCACAAAAAGTGAAAAACCCCAGGAGCTAAAGGTTTTTGGCTGCTGGAAGTCAACTTTCGATCTCATCCTGCTATCCAATTTGAATTATTTGCCATTATTTCAATTAATTCAAATAATAATTAGTTCTATTTTTTTTTGTGTATCTGCTCCGTCTTTTCAAACTTCTACTACAGCACTTCATCTATCACAGGTTCAACTGAATGGTAATAAAAAGTTACCGTTACATTAAATAATCATTCTTACAATTTCAATAAACTATCTAGTCATATTTTTAAAGTAACCCAAACCTGCCAAACAGCAGTCATAATTTCAAATGGGGCATTTATATAAATAATACATCATTAATCAAGAGTGAAATTTTTATTCCAAAGGGATCTCCTTGCCAAGATTCCTCCTTTATTAAAGTGTGATTATATCTGACTTATTTTCAACATGCTGTAAATAAGTCATATAAACTCCAACCTGCTTTCAATAGTGATCTCATTATCTGTAAGATGCTATTTTTCCTGAGTTTTTCCTCGAAGGTAATTCACATCACTGAAGTCTATAGCTTATCTTCTGTAGTAGCAAACTCAATGTTTCATTCAGAAAATCAATAACTGTTCTTGTTTAATGGTTTTAAAAACTTAATGTGAATGTACACCAGGAATATAGGTCATTTGAAATCTCAAAAAATGATAAAAAGCCACATTTAACTTCACATTAGTGACGGCGTGCCTGCAGAGGTCCATTAAATTCTTAATTGAAGGGAAAAAGGCGAGTCACCCAAAGAATGCTGTTAAAAGTATGTTCAGATGACTGTCTTTGCTGCTCATCTTCCTGCTCCACTCTGCACTCCAGCCAACTATTCTCCGTCCAAATAAACAACACCATGTCAGATTACTGCAGCCCATCAATCTCCGCTCATCCCCCAGAGTCCCGTAAGCAGATAAAAAGCTAATCAAACCCTTCACTGTGTAATTCATCATTGGTTTCTCCTGGATCCTCCATCTTCTGCTCCTTCCCTTGTTCCTGGCAACATGACTATTTCTTTGACAACTGATGCATTACACCACTGACACTTGATATTCATTCCTGGTGCTATAATTTGTCGTTTTATTTTTAAAGTTTGTCTGGATTTAAGTAAGTTGAAGCTTTAAAAAAAAACGCAACCTGCTTAATAGCAACTGATTCTTTAAAAAAAAGGGCAATTATTGAAAGAAGTTTATTAACACTTTTTTGGACTTATAAAAAGATAAAAAATTCACATTTAATACAATCTTTATCTGTCAATAACTGAGAAATGTATCCTTTTTGTACAGCTTCTGCAATTAATAAAAGAGTGTATATATTTCAGGATTTCTAAATGATTTGATGATTTATTTAAACCATTAATACATGGTTTTGTGAATAAAATCACATTTATCATGTATTATCATTTGGGGGAAAAAAAAATTGAAACTAACCAGCTCAAACTTTATCAGGTTTCCTGGATATTAAGCATTAATTATAAGTCCAGATTCATTAGCTGGACTTAAAGTCTTGGAGCCAGACTTTGATTTGCCTGCTTCAGAACATTCATCTTGTTGTCTTCCAACCATTTCTGTTTAGATTTTGCTGTATGCTTAGTGTCACTGGCTTGATGGGGAATAACAGTACTTTTCTACCATGTAGGAGGAGAAATCATTACTATTGATGGAGGTGTAGGGCATGCTGAGGATAAAAAGGACCCAGTTCATTATAGCAGTTGCCATTATTGAAGGTGTCCACTACAACAGTGGTGCAATCCTATTACTGCAACTGAATAAATTACAGATACGCCATGCATTCAAATTGACAGGGCAAAAGGTGGCTGATGCCAGTGAATCACTCTGATTTTGTATTTATGCTTAATGAATGTTTGCAGGCCGCTAACCTCAATGGACGCTCTGTAAAGCAGGAGGTGGGGAAAAAAATCATTTTATGGTGAATTAAAAAGAAGACAGGGCATTTTATGTTTCGGCCACTGCAGAGCGTTTGAGTGATTCAACGGCATTTCATGGTGTGTTGTCTTTGCTCAATTTTCAAATGCACTCCAAAGAGCTCATCGCTGGAGCAGCAAAAGCTCTTGTTACTATGTTAGAACCACCTCGTGGATTTTATGACTTATCTATCGGCCTGTTAGAGAAATGCAATTTATTAAATGGAACAAAGGACGCTCTCTCTTTGGTCCATTAGCTGATTTCTGCTGTAGAATTTAATTAATCTCAAAACAGTAGCGCATCATTTTGTTGAAGGTGTAATTCATTCCATGTGGTTAGAGCAGCTGGAATGAAAAATTTTAAAACTTTTTTTAAAGCAAACGTCATACTAGTTTGGACCAAGAAGCAAAGCAAGTGCTTCTTGAAAGTGTATATCAGAAATAAATTACAAAAACAATTTCCTTAAAATATCTTGACAGCTCATGTAGTTAGAGATGCAGTAGGCGACATTTATATATATATATATAAAAAACTTTTTTATATATTTAATAAAACTATCAAAATGTTCCGAGTTAATTTGTGAAAAACAAAATCAAGCTCTTTGGCTTCTCCATTTCAAGAAATATATCATTTCCACTAACAACCAATCAGAACCAGGAAGAATGTCTTAGCAGTGTCCATCATGCTCGTGTACTCACTGCAAACACCCTGCACATGTGCTAACAGCGGAGTAACAACCTAATTTTATAGCGAATATCTCACGTGTCAATATTTCATGTTCTTGGGATTTATAAGGTCATTGTTAAAATGTTCAGACTGAGTTCACGGTTTCCTAAAAACTCCTTACTGCAGCCTTAAAGCATCATAAATCAAAAAAGTAAGACTTAATGCTGTTTACATTCACTACTGCTATTTATTACTAAACCATTCCATGGTTGGATGTATCTGGATATAGTTGTGAGCTTAAAGCCCAGACACAATTAAAAATTAAAAGTTCAATAATAAAAATAATAAAATAGCACATTTGTAAAAGTATTTATTTTTTCAGATGCCAGCTACATAAAACTGCAGTGTGAGAATCCAGAATGTATATCATTTCTGTTTTACTGGCCTCTGCTCATTCCATTTATATCTGCAGAAAGAGGAAAAAGCAAAGGGAGCATGAAGGGAGGAAGGACTTTCTCTGGAGAGATACACTTCAAACACATGCCCCTGAAATTCTGCCTGTGTCTGTCTCTCTTTGTGTGCAAAAATGGAAATTTTGACATTTCTGTGGCCTTAAAATTCAGCACTGGGCACTAGGACTTTGAATCTGGTTTGTTTGTTTGTTTTCATCTCTTCATAAAAATAAAAACCTCCAGGAACATTTTTAACACAATCTATCATCTAAAAAAATGCCATATGCATGGCCACAGAAAATGTATTATTCCAATTAATCCAATTAATTTAGAATGATGCTAAACAGGTCAGCGCTACTGGAAACTTGCTTTATTTAAGTCTTATAAATTCTTTAAGGATTGACTCGTGCAAAAACAAACAAAACTATCCCACTATCTGTACAAGACATGTCAACACTCATTTATTTTCCTTCACCTGAGGGCTTTAAACAATTCTAACTGCTTAGCATCTCTGTCCAGAGTTTTAGCAGTTTTCTGCCATTTTAATTTTGTACACACCAACATATTTGCATGTTGAGCTCAGGTGAAATGAAGAAAAAGTATGTTTTATATTCGGTTTGGTAATTAATTCAGACATGTTTTGTGTTGAGGCAGCATTTTCCTCACTTTGTATGTACAAATGGTTGTGATGCCTGAAGAGGAACACAGGCTTAAAACATCACAAACAAAACTGTGTGACTTTGGCTTAGTCTGAACATCACACAGACCCTCAAAACATTCATCAGCTGAGAATCGTTCTGTTCCGCCATTTAAAAAAACGTCACGACTTTGATCTCAGAGCAATTTCCCTCTGGTCTCAAACTATCCGGGTCCTTTCATCTGCGCAGCGGCTGAACGAGGAACTCCGTCTGGAAACAGGTGTTTCAGCTCTTTGATGTTACCCTATATTGGTCCAGTAGGTTCGGAAGCACGAAGTAATCGTGACCCCATTCTGGAAGGCCCAGAACTCGCTCATCTCCATCGCTCCCCTCCTTCGAATGAAGCAGCCAGGTGCCAAAAATACTCACAGCTGTGTTGAATAAAACATCTGACACACTGACTCCCTGACTGATGGGGGGATAGAAGGAGCTGCCCATGAGACGGAAACGTCTGGGACTTGCTGTGCCCCCACACTCAGCTCATTACACAAGTTAATGACAAAGTTTAGGTGATTTTGGCTGCACAAACTGCTTCTGGAGCTGTCCTGCTGGATGTGGATTTTAGCTGGTTCTCCACAACAATTTTGGAGATGCAATAATTCCTCAGCGAGTGAGAAAAATACACACACTGTCACCTTAAATGATCATCAAAAAGCTTTTTTCTTTCCAAGTCTCTGAACGCACCATAGGCAGCCTGCTACTTCAGGCTACAAAACAGATAAAAGTCCAGGAATCTATTATGCATTTAAAAGTTAAAACAAAAGATTTATGTGTGTATATATATTTTTCCCTCTTTTTTTGCTATATAAAAATGATCTTTATTTTGTATATGTGCAGTTAATTTGAATCATACATTGGGAATCACTAGTCTGCAGTATGTTACTCACCTGAAGAAATAGTGTTTTAGATTGAAGTTTATTGTTGTTAAGAGAAAAAGTTGTATTTTCCTTTTGTTGGAATGTAATTCATTTTATAGGCAACAGCTTCTTGATTCTAAACTGAGAATAAACAGACGTAAAAAGACGAGTTTCTGCATTTATGGTGTATTTATTTGTAGGAAGACTTTCACCCAGAAAGACAGATATTGATTATATATCTTCACGTGTCTAAAATGTGTTGTTTTGCATCTCCTGATTCATCTCAAAGATTCTCAGAGTGACGCATCCCCATCAGGGGGCTTAGTTTCATGAGCAGGTGTGATACAAGGAAAGACAGAAAAGAAATGGAAACGGTTACATTTTAGGACAGATACGCTGCTGTTAGCGTTACAGTGAGAAGTTCTAACAGATGTCTGAAGAAAATTCATGCAATTAAATATGTTGAAATATTACTTTTATTGGTTTTTTAGTGAGAAATGTGACTATTACTAAAAGTAGGTTTGTTAAAAACAGCATCAGTGAAAAATAATGATTTAGCCACAATATTGTAATAAAGTAATGCCAGCATTAATGAAGAGTTTATCCATATATATATTGTACTTTGAAAATTGACAGAAGCCTGTTATGTTCTGCAATTTGTTTTTATAAAAGTATGATTCATGCTATTTATTTTGTTTTGGGGTTTTTTGGCAGGAATCTGGGTTACTAATATATCCAATTAATTGCACTAAGAGTGTAGTTAATCTTTTTTCAAGAAAACTTAACTATGCAGCCAGTAATACTGTGAAATATTGAGTTTGAAAAGAACATAATGTCATCATGAGATAAAGGAATTTCAAAAAAGTAGCTACAGTGGATAAATTTTAATTATTTAAATGTTAGTTATTCTTTAATTAAAACTAAGCTTAACCTATTAACTTTTTAGTAGATATTTTTAAAAAGTCTCAGCTACCTGAAGAGAAGAATGATTGTTTTATCAAATACAGTCCTTATAAATTGCATATGTTAAACTGCAGCACATATAATAACTTACCGACAGTTCTTATGAGTTTTCAGCTGCATTGTCTCATCTTTGATTTGGTTTATTTTCAAGTAATAAATACATGTTGGCTGGACCTGCAACCAATATGCAAATAATGTGGTTTTGAAGCAGCGCTGTGTTGCATCATCTCAATGTGTCATTTCCAAGAGACAAACCATTTATTTAAAGCTGACATAACCCAAGAAAGATTTAATCTGTGAAATACTCTTTTAGTCTTTCAGAGATGAGTCGAGAGTCAGTTATTTGGATCCAGTCACTGGCACAACACCAAAGCCCCAGCGTATTTAGCGACATATTGATTCAACATTAAAAGACTGGTCCACTGGCTGTATCAGATTACACGAGCCACTGCCCCCTTTAAGCCTCTAAACAACACCAAATCCTCTTTTGAATAACATCACAGGAGAAATGTCAGTCTCAGAAACAAGAGTTGGGGAAATCATTATCACGATCAACTGGATCTTTACTAATTCACAATACCAAGTTGATCCTAATTCTACAGCACAGCAGTCAACAAAAAGGGGTCTGCAGTTATGTTTGTCCTGCGCTCTCAAGCCAAGGATTAAAGGTCGATTGGTGAAGCAGATCGAACAAGAAAGCCATAAATTAGCCTCAGTTGGACAATTTGAAATGCTGTGATTTTGTGCTTCTTTCAAAACTCCATAACATTCATTTAAAGACCATCCATCAAATTCAGTGAACCAGAATCTGCTCAGCACTTTCATGTTTTCCAACCAAATCTCTCCAAGTGTGCACAGTGAAAGCTTCCAGAGAGAGAGGCTGATGGACAGAGCAGCAGGGAATGAGATGACAGAGAGAAGATAGAATGTAGAGGGAGGGTAAACAGAGAGCCATCTAGTGGGTAGTGACCCCAAAAGCTGGATGATGGAGTCACGAGTCACTGACTGTTTACTGTACTCAACATAGGGGGACATCATTTACAGGTGCACCACTGATGCAGGGTCAATCAGCAGCTGGTGATGCAGAAGGGAGAGTATGCTCTCCTGGGAGCACAGCAAAGCGCTTTCTGTAATCAATGAGATACTGAGAGGACAAAAAGGCTGGGATTAAGTCTTTCCAAAATAAGACTCCTAATGTTTTCAATTAATTTTTCCTCACTTGACTAGTCAGGAGTGAACTGCTGATCCAACTACAGTATTGTATTTTTGTTTTTTCAAATTATATTGCAATTTGTGTTAGCAAAATTGAAAACCATGTGCACCAAAGTGGAACTAAAACCAATTAAGAGATGTAAACAGGTCTTCAGAAGTGAGGTGTTTTAGTAGTTATGCCCTTTATGCCACTCAGTTTTATTCACAAAGCTATTCAAGAGTGAACAGTTTGTGCAACATGTGCAACATTTTGAAAAATAAGAGATTTTGATGTTTCTACAGTGCTTTACAAAAAATATTCATACCTCTTGATATATTTTTTAAATGTAGTAATATTTGGAGCACAAACTATAATTCATTATGGATTTTAATGTGTTAGACCCACACAAAGTGGTGCATAAGTGCAATAAAAAGATAGAGTTTTATTGTGGTGTGTATCAGGTGTGTTTATGAATTCAAGCAATATTTTGTAGACTCATATTCACTAGAACTAGACACAAGTCTTGAGTATGCAGAGAATTAATTAATCAAATCTGAAGGATTCACAGATGACATTTGCAGTTTAAAATACACAGAAACACTTTTAAACCTCTCCAAAATCTCAACTAAAATAATAAAATAAACTCCACAGATTCAGTCCTTATTTACAAGTCTTAAAGTTGTTGGCAGAAGGCTTGCATGATGCGCTCTGCAATACACAATTTATGCCTGATGCATATTTGTAAGTGGCTGCCTCTTCATTAACAACATTTAGGAAATGAATGTGAGGAAATCCATCATAATCATAACTAACAATCAGCAAACCCTACAGTGGCTGCAAAGTCATAATCTCTGGGAATTTGCATATGCAATTAGTGTACGCTTCAAGCACAAGGATGTGATTGACAGAATTTGAATGTTTGAGTCCAGATGGAGGAATATTTCACTATTAAATGCTTTGCAACTTTCTGACCACTCTGCTCCTTCAGGGGTTGACCTTTCTATAACAGAGGTGCCCAAAATGCTGAATAAGTTCAACCCTTTTTGTGTCTGCCTCAAAACATCAATCAATTCTCTGACTGTACAGCCGAGGTTTGGAGATTTTACTGTGATAAATGAAAAGCGAAGCTGCCAGTCTGACAGAATCTAATCTCTGAGGATGCATTCCAGTTTTGCCCTCGCTCACATCCTCCTTTTTTGACATCCTTCAAGGTCACCTATCTGACTGTGGAGTCAAAAATCAATGGTGGAACAGGGTTAGCAGTTAAAGGTCTTTAGTGAATACCTCACTATAAATGCTGAACATGATGGGACTGCTAAATTTCATCATAAATTCAGGTCCGAGCCGTTTCCAGGGAAAGGAACATGTCAAGGTAATGAGTTAATTTAGGAGATAAGGAACAGCAAATGTAATCTCCAGAAATTTCACCTGCAGCTAAATCACTCTTTGGGGCTGCAGCTGCAAAGTTGCTGCTTATCATGACAGTTTTAGCTGAAGCTTCTTTACAGAACCGTAAACAAGGATAATCATTCTCTCAAAATATAGTAAAGTTTCCCTGGAGATCCACTGTAAAGACCCCATTAAACCCTCTTGTGTGAATAATAAAGAGAGCCTGTTTCAACTGCCTCAGCTTGAGCAGCAAGGAGCACGAGTCAAACAGCTTAAGAGAGTGCAACCATTTCTGCCTCCATCCACAGAGGCCCGACTAGCCATTAAAACAGCATTATATCAGATTTAAGCAGATGCATAGTTATTATCCTCTAGAGGGCCGGACTGGCCCCATGGTGCTGTAGTAATGAGTGTTTTTTTCGTCTGACTGGGTGGACATGTTTGTCCCAAAAAAAAGGGGGTTTGGTGCTAACAATGAACAAAATGGACCTCTAAGCCTCCACATTTGCATTCGTCTTCACAAGATCTCTTAGAAAGCAGAGATTATTGCGCACAAGGGTGAATAAAAAGCACAAAAAAAACCCCCAGATGGTTGTAAATCCAGACCACTTACTGTTTTATCTTTCAAGCTTTTAAGCAGCAGTATAATTTGATGGTTTTGTTCTTCCTTGATGAGCATTAAACTAGTACAGCTTTCTGTGGCACCAGTACAAAAAAAAAAGAGATGCTACCACAGACTAACCTTTATTTTGATAAAATATAATAGAAGCTTTGTAAGGGACCAGATGTGGTGTCTCATTAAGATCACTCTGCCCATAAACCATGTGAAGAAGCACAAATGATTATTGCTTTATAAACTTATCATATATTAATTTACAACATAGAGACAAACCTATGAAAGATGGCACCTCAAATATATATTTTGCACCCTTTGCAAAACTTCCCAAAAGCATGCAGATGGCTGATGTTTGCAGTAGTTGGTGTACAATTTATTTTTTTGTGTGTGAATCCTGCTACAGATAGTAGCAGGATTATGCTGTGGATCTGTTTTATTGCTAGTGCTCAACATTAAAAAGGCAAATGAACACAAGGAAGACTATGTGAACTTTCTAATTTTGGAATAATTGGGTGTTTTTATAGGTCAATGATTCCAAACACATCAACAGTTTTGTAAATAAATAAAATGGGTTATTATCGAGTTTCTAGAATTTTTTTCTGAAAGCCCTGACCTCAACCCAATCAATAAAAAGAGAGTTAAAATGTCCACCCAGAATAATAGAAGCTATAAAAAGCTTGTGGTCAGATGCATCATGCTAAGGAACATTTATTTAAATGATCGTGGGTGTTTATGAAAAGATTTGGACTTATATTTAAGCTTGGACTAGAGAAAATCCCAAATAAAATTCAAATTTTTTAATTTACTTGAAGCTGTAAAATCATTCTACCCTGGAATAACAACAACAATATAATGTATGGAGCCAGAACAGTATATATAAAGTGACAAATACTGGTTTGTGTTTTATGCATGAATAGTTTTAATAAACTAGTCTGGAGATGTTAAGACTAAATTCTGCAACTAGTGTATTTTAAGGTAAACTCTCTGCAGAAGCTACAGAGACACTGAAATAAATACAGACTCAAACATTTACTGAAGTAGATGTGTAAAGTAGATTGAAAAGAATGTTCTTTCCTGGTTTTTATGGGGCCATTCATGAACTGAGGTGTTACTTTAGCTGTAGAAAGGTAAAGACAACATGCTTGTGTTGTTTTAATTTTCTAGCATCTCAAGAAGAATCTTACAGGGACAACCTGACAAAGAACGATGTTCAACACTTGCGTGTGTCAGCTACAGTAAAGCCCTAATGGGTGAGGAAGAGCATGATGGTAGGGGGTGGGGAGTTGGGGGGGGGGGGGTGTTGGCTGGCATGACAACGTACAGCAGGCAGAGGACGTGGTTGCCATGGTGACAAACAAGGATGTTTGCATCAGAGGAAAATCTCAGCAGTCCGCAGCGGAGGGCACACATTCCACTCCACTGACAGTGACGAAGAACAGTCGGGGCTGAAGATGGTTAAAAATAAGGCGTGTTGGGCAAGATGCATCACTCCTTATTCACTTCTTATTGCTTCCAACAAAAGGTTGAGAGTCACACTATATAGGACTCCAGTCTAATGGCAAACCAGGGACAGCAACATTAATGGCAAACCCTACCTCACTGTGTTGGATTGAAAAATTAAATCATCGCCACTTAGCGATATTAAGTCTGCAACACTGATTATGTGCATTTTTATTTTTGGTGTTTAATCCTGCAGTAAATTTAATGAGCATGCATGACCTTGATTGGTTGCAAAACAATAGAGAAATGCAATGTACTCAAACATGCTGCCGTCTCTGGACAAACATCCGCTCAACTGACAGGAAAAAGGGAACCAAAATGCGCTGCATGTCTCTGACAACTACACTTCATGCGTCTCAAATCTTGCTGAAATTATTCTGACACATTTTTAATCCATCAAGGTCATTTATATCTTGGACCGGGTGGTGCTAGGGCAACGCTGATTTTAATTGCTTTCTTACTCCATCCCATCACGGTCATTTATTTTGCACAAACACTGCTGAGTGTCATGTTGTTTCATGACTAACACATCCTCCAAGGGGGCCCGAAAGCTGCAAGTTAAGTGAAGCGGAGCCAAGAGGCAACTTAGGATGTCGTTGAATCGGAGTCTCCTTGCGGAGCTGACATATTCTGGAGACACTGAATACTGACAGAAAAACAGAAATTACCCTTTGCTGCCTTGGGTGACATTCAGTTTCTGGTGATGATAGATTGGTAAATGTGTAATTTTGCTCGAGGTGTGCATTTGTTCACCCTTTGT
Source organism: Poecilia reticulata (assembly GCF_904066995.2). Classification (NCBI taxonomy): domain Eukaryota; kingdom Metazoa; phylum Chordata; class Actinopteri; order Cyprinodontiformes; family Poeciliidae; genus Poecilia; species Poecilia reticulata. The sequence goes on along the minus strand of NC_088852.1, from coordinate 4,812,551 downwards.
GATATTCAGCACAGATTACTTAATTCCCCTAAAATTGAAGCCATTATCATTCTTATAAACTCATGAATAAAAGCCTGAAGATTGCACAGAAGTTTCTTACATCCCAGGCTCATCTCCTGGTTGACAGGTGCCTTACTGACACAAAAAGAGCAAATCAAATAGAGACAAATTATAATCAGGACCGTTTTCAGTCCACAAAAACAGTTTGTTGGTATTATTTCAAAGAAACATTGAGTGTGTATTGGTTTGATTGCACAGGAGAAAAAGAAAAATAGCATTCTGAGGAGCAAAATCAGACAAAAGACAAAATAGCAAAAAAAAAAAATTTTGTAGCATCTAAAATGTAGAACAAAGGAGCAAAAAAAAACTGGACAGTGCCTTGAAAAAAACAAAAACAGTGTAATGTCTCAGGTGGCATCGCAGAAAAGATATTTTAGGCAGATTTTCTGCAAGTAATTTGGAGAATCGTTCAACAGAAAAATCCACAAATAAGTGAATCTGTGAAGAGCAGATGGTTTACTACATTGGGTTTTAATTTTAAATATACAGACGTAGTACCATTTTTAGAGTAGGCTGTGACAGGAACAAACTAAAATAATCTGTATTGGTAAATATATAACTCAATAAGTGAATTTTCTCAACAGGATTTTGAAAATAAAAGTGTCAATGAAGGTTTGAAAGTGAAGCTATTACCAATTTCAGATAAGCTATATTACCACTCACACCTAATTACTGCTATGACTACAGGCTGATGTTTGTGTCATTTAATAGCTTAAATTTGTGTTTACAATTACAGATAAACTATTCAATATAACAGTGTGTAATGTGTGATTACCCTGGTGCTTAGTAAATGCATCTGTAAAATGCTTGCAGACTTAATATTTGATGGCTGCATTGTGGTAGTTGGTTGGGTTCTTACTGAAATTACACTCCAGAGCTAAGGTGACACAACCTGCTTGATTTATAAATTCACTGAGTAGTTTAAGCAGGTGAATTATGCGATACCCCTTCATATCTCCAGAGCAGACTGTGGATGAGGAAGAGACGGAGAGCATTTTTAAGGAGCCTTATTACATTCATGAGACACTCAAACATGCTCCAGGGCTGATTTTTTTTATACTGCATGCCCTTCAGCAATAATTAATCCACTCTTTCACGGGCAAAGGGGACAGTTCACCCACTACGTACAGGCAAGACTGGAGGCTCTATGGGACCAACATGGAGAAAAGAGGCCAAGTTATTGTCCCTTAGCAGCCTCCATACCCCCAGATGGTATTTATCTCCAATAACTTCCTCAGGGAGCACCGTCGGGCAGCAGTGGGAGAAATACTATGGCTGGAAGATGCATTTTACCAGGGCTGAGTATGAATCAGGATATTAAAAAGTTGTAGGAGGGCAAAAGCAATTTCCTGCTAAAGGGGATTTTGAAATTACAGCTCTCACATTGGCAGTCTTACCATTAAAATTATTTTCTCATTCGTACCTATCACAAAACACCTACCTCCCTGCCACCATCATTACCGTACATATATACCCAAGATAACGTCGTGTCAAGGAAAGTCTGTGACAGACAGTCACAAGGAAACATGGACCATCTTGACAGAAGTCTATTTAATAAAGATTTGTCTTTGCATGGCAGACCTGAGTCATATTGTAAAATATGGCTAAACACAGGGCCCACTTACTGAGAGAAACTAATTAAGCATGTAATTAGTCAGTAATTTTGTAAACTATTTCTGAATCCCCAATTAAGATATAAACCAGTTTTTAAGAGGCCTTTCAGAAAGTCCAGGTGGTGATTTCCTGTCACATAGAGCTGACTGTTTTCCTCCAGATGATGCATAAATTAAAAAGCAATAACATGCAACTGGAAGACTCAGCTTTTGTTGCTGCTAAAACAATGCATTTGTGGGTTCTGTGCAAATGAGAGAACCACAACCTTTGTTCTTTTGTGAGGAGAGGCCCATTCACAGAGGGCTAAATCGAGAGGCTTTACACCATGAGACTGCACACTGTCACATAAGCAGTGTGATGAAGTTAGCTTAGAACCAAAGCTGTCCTCATTGCCAATGACCAAACAATGTAAGAATTTGGTTCTTTAGCAATTGTTGCGGTTAGTGGCATTACTACTAATCCCATTTGTAGGGACAACATAGCTCTTCACTGAGGATTTTCTAGTCTGTATAGCATTTCTTTCTTGTTTTGTTTTTTCAACAAGAACAAAGGTTAGTCAATACAAAATGTAAGAACCAGTGTGTCAGCCTCGTATAACGTAATAAACATATAAAGACGGTTGGTGATTCTGCACCCTGTTTAAATTAGACTTCCTGTTTTAATAAACACTCGTTTCTGCTCTGTCTGAACGATGTGCTTGAGTTTTCCATTCAACACACTGACACCAAACTGTGATGGAAGTCTGTCATTAACTGATTTTGGGTCAAACACTGGGAATAAGGAAAACATTCTAAACGTTTAATGCGTGTTTTCTGTCCAATTGAAACAACTCTCCAACCAAAGCACAGCATTGTCTCCAAGTTTAAGCTAAATTTAACCATTAAGCAAAACTAAAACCAATAAGTAAGTTTAGTAAAAACATAGATTTTAGTCTTGAAGTTCAACTTGCTGTGTCTATATCAGCAGAAAAGAGATTTTCAGACCAAGAAATAAACTTCTGTTAAGTTCCTGAGACCGTGCAGGCTATGCTGAAATCTGCAGCTGCTCTCATGATCAAGCCAAATGCTTCTGGACAAAAATGTCTCATAATCAGACAGGTCAAAGATAAAGGTGTTTGGCAACAAAAAGAAGACCAGTCAAAGTTAAGCATTTAAACCTAAAAACACTGTCAAGCATGGTGGTGACAGCATCACGTTGTGGAATAACTTCCAACAAACTTTATCTTAAACCAACAGCTAAATGAGTCAAATGTTGATAAAGTGGGTATTAAAACAATTATTCCAAACAAACATCAAAAAAACTAGTTTTGGGATGAAAAAAGCCACCACCAGCCTGAAAATGAGAAACTACACTATAAAGTCAGCCATTCCATAAGAGTAGTAAAATATCTAACAATAACTTTGGCAGAACGTTGTTAAATTCTGTATAAAAGTGTGTTTGATCGATATGCTTAGTTTAGTGTAAAATAAGCAAATGTTACTATAATAGTGACTCTGCGGGGATTTGTGAAAATCCACAATTAATGTTGGGATTTTCTTCATCTTGTTTAAGAATGAGGGGCAGATGAAAGTACTTAAAATGAACCTGAATGTCTTTTTTCTGTTTTGCAAGCTAAATTAGACTTATCTGAAAAAACAAATCACGTTGTAATTAATAACATATCGATCACAATACAGTAACAAAAGGACACCTTGATGCTGTGTCATTCATTGATTTTCTACTTCAGCGTTAATGATGATGCTGATCAAAGTGAAATCAATCTGATGTTACATGAATGTACATCCTTACGGAGGAGATGCAGTGCAAATCATGATTCATGAACCAGCGTGACTCGCTCGCTCTCAGTGTTACTGTCCGAGCTCACAGACACCCACTACCAAATGGCCACACAAGGTCACACCATAACACACATTCCATTTATATCCTCCATTTTATATTGCTCTCCAGTAGAGAGAAACACTCCACTCTGTCCTACAATACCGATGCTTCTTCACTCTTCCATCATCTGATAGAGTCATCATAATTGAGGGTCTCCAGATAAATGCAAAGTAAATCTGGCAGATGCCCTTTCATCCTGACGGCCTTTGGCTTCTTGTGAAAAGTTCACCCTCAATAGCTCATCCGATACAAAAGGTTAGCGCTGTTTAAACATCAGGCTTGAGACTTTGGGTTCCGAAATCCTCATTAATAGCTCACTAACATCATCACAGCTCCCCAGGCGACGGCCGAGTGGCCACTTGACTGGAAGTCAACATCTGCTTCTACGAATGGTATACAGCACCTGGATAAGGAATTAGAAGCTTTTCCGATGTGTTCATGTTTTGTCGCACTGGATCTACAAATCTGTATTTAGAACAAATATTTCATATTCAGATGCTATGTTTCAAAACAACACAAAGCAGTACAAAATTAAGAAAAGGATGCCAGGTTATGACCATTTTTTATAACGACAACTCTAAAGATTGGGGTGTGAATTTGTTTTCTGAGTCAATACTTTATAGAATCTCTACATAAAAATTTTGAGGCTCCATCTCCACCAGGATGTCCATCAAAAGTGTTAAATTATAGCCCATTCTCCTTTGCAAAATAGTTCAAGCTCAGCCAGACTGGATAAGGAGGACCAGTGAATCATTTTATTATTCCTTTGCCCCATTTGATTTTTATTCTCTGCACAGATCCACACAGTACAGAACTATGATCATTAACTCAGTTAATCTGGTCCACGACCACCAGATAATTTTTTTCTAATTCTTTTTAAATTGACAATTTTTAACTGGATTGAGAACAAAAAACAATTTACTCAGCATAATGACACAGTTCTAACTTTCTTTCAACTGCAGCGTTCCTGTTGTCAAAGCCAGATTTGTGGACTGCATGGCAAATTGTAAAAGTACAACAAAGTAATACAGTCATACTAAGAAAAATATGATAATAAAGTAATAAAATTACTTGAATAAAGTTATAGTATTAGCAGAACAAATCCTGAGAATGAAGTCATAACATTTTGAGGATAAAGTTGTAATATTATGACAAGTCCATCTTGTAATATGAATGTATTGTCATAATACCATTCTTGTAATTTTATTTTTTATTTTCTTACAACTCTATTTTTCCTGGTGCTCCAACCTTTCTATTTTAGCTTTCTGTTTAGTCTATTAGTTAAATTTACAAATGGTGCGTGACTTGATATAATTTTTTTTGCACAAGTTCATCTTTCATCTTTATGATGTTTGTTCAACATTCTCTAAAAACCAGAGATGTGCCGATCAGGTTTGTTCCTGCCGATACCGATTCCGATCATCCATGAGAGCCGATCACCGATACCGATCACATAATTATTATTTTTTTAATCATAAGCACTACCGGTTACATTATGTGGAAAAGGAACCATGAATTCACCTTAATTTAGACAAAAACTTGTTTTTAATAACTTTTTCCAAGAAAAAACAGGCATTGTGCAAATTGTACTGCTATCAGTAATACCATCTTTAACAGACTGATAACATATGAAGGCTCTGAAGAGGCTAAATAATGCAAAGAGCCAAAATAAAACCTCTCAACATTGCCAAAAAAATTCAAGTATAAAACTTAACATTCAAAGGCAAATACAGGATCCATTACAATAAACAATCCTGAGTTACTGAATGAAAACTTCCTGATAGCATGGCAGCTAGCTGATTACTGCTAGTTCTGATTGGCTGTTTCTGACTGAGCAGAGTAATTATGCAGAGCAGGGAGGAGATCGATTATTTTTTTAGAGATTATCTGTCTCATGTTAGGACAGCGAAAGTTTTAATACGTATGTAAAATGTATTTTTTTAGGTTAGATGCTGCAGCTTTAAGCAGAGGGTCACTACCAGGTGGAGCAGAAGCGGCGCTCCGTCTGTGAAATATTACTACCTGTAGCGCGTAGCAGCGGTTCAACAGCGAGAGCAGAACCAGCGTCTTACATCGCAGCTCGAAGACTTAAATACTTTTGTGGGTTATTTGTTTAGCTTTCTGACCGTCATGTTAATCCGGGTGAGTGTTTGTAGCTGTGCGCTGCTTTACTTGCTATCTGATCCTCCATATGTCTTTTTTACTGCAGTGAGCCTCGATGTAGCCAAACTCCTCAAGTATGTCATTGTTTTTATGCCATATTAGATTTGTTGTGTTGATGCATTTTGACGTGCTTCAATTTTCCGCCGCAACACGCAAACTTCCCCAGTCACTCAGTGCGTTATATTTCCACATCGCTTAGGATTTGTTGCTGCGCGTTTGCGCAGTGAAGGAAAGAGGAGACCAGCTGCACAGGCAGACTGCGAAATGAGATGCAGGTGATCGGTTTGTGTGATCGGCAACAAGAGACCGTGATCGGCGATCACCGACCATACATTTTTTCACGGAAATCGGCCGATTATGATCGGTGGCCGATCGATCGGCACACCTCTACTAAAAACCCATTACAGCTTAAACATACATAATTTAGTAAAACTGAACATTATGAAAAACATCAAAGTGTGCTAAGAAGCAATGCAGCATCTATCTGAACACAGACTGTTCGATTATGTAATAGAACATCTGTAGAAGGTCCAGTGAGTACGTAAACATACGTTCTACCTGGGGAAACAAGCTGTGGGGTCATTTAGATTTAGGTGATGGAAGCACAAAGTGTTGCCTTGCTCACACCGTCTTCGTCACGTGGTAACAGACTGATTCACGGGAGTATCCTGCCTTAACGTAGTCACAGCAGCAGGTAATACTGCATCCCAAGCCCCCTCCCTTAACACCGGCTGATCATGCTTTCAGAGTTATTAGGTAATCTGGGAGAAGAGGGTGATAGGCCATCTGCCTTTTAACGACTCCTAGTTGAACATGCATGGCAGTCACCATGGATTTGCTTGACGTTGTTTGCACAGACTCTGGAGAGACTCGTTCCATGTGCACTGTGCAGTAGCCAATCGGCACTCCATCAGTAAAACCTGTGGGAGGTGATAAGCCTCCTTTACAGCAAGGGGGGGTTCCCACCAATCACAACAATAGCAGAGATCCTGGGTAACCAGCAGAATCAAAGTGGTATTTCAATCCTATCAGCTCACAGAACAAATGGAAAAAAATAAAGTGAGTTATATAATTAGGCATGAATTGTTGCAGGAAAAAAATCCTTATTCCTTTTCATATGAGATTACAACTCATTTCCGAATCAACAGATTGCTACTTCCCTCCGTGCTCAAGACAAACCCATCACAACTGAAGGACGGAGGAAAGTAGAGAAAAATAAGAATACCAGAGATGTAGACTCAGATTTTGTCTGATGGAGCGAGAACAACGGAGGGATTCGCTTCTATAGGATGAAAGCAGCTGCTCATCTTCCTTCTGATTTCCCCTCCCCTCTTCTTATCGCCTTTCCATCTGCCCACACATCCTCAACGTAGACTCCCTTTGTAACTAGAGACATAGCCTATATGAAGCAGCGTTATGATCAGCTGTTGCGCTCCACCCTGCACCTAAAGCAGGTTCTGAGCACATACGGGGACAAAAAAACAAAGTGCACATGACGACAAAAGGCGCGGCAAAAACAGGCGCCAAATATGGAGTCCAGGGAAACGGTGGGGAGTTGGAGTGAAGAGTAGCACTAGTGTTACATTATTAGGACTGACAGTCATCAAATACATCACATATTTTTTACAAAAACAAACACTTTCATCAATAACTTGCTGAGTGAACTGTGAATAAAATGTACTTTCCTACCTGGCAACAGCTGCACACCTTCAGCTCCAAAGCTGTCAACCCTGACGAGAAGGCTCGCTCATATGGAGTGGGGAGTCTGAGAAAGAGGATGTGTGTATCTGAGTGTGTGCGTGCATGTGTGTGTGTGATGCTGAGAGAAAGATGGAGAGAGAGCTGGGAGGGAAAGTGAGAGGTGGAGCCTAGCTCAGACACGAGAAGGAGGGCTGGTTGATGACTGTCTGCTGCCTGTACACCCAGTCTGGAGGAAGCGGTGTGGATGGCACTACATTTTCATCTGATCAAACACACACACACACAGCTGATGCTCCTCATACACAGCTTGGAGAATAAAAACCTGAAGGCAGGAGGGGTGGGGGGGGGGGGAGGAGGAGGAGCTGGAGGTGTGACAGTCAGGAGAGGCTGAGCTGTTTAAGCCCGAGCATCATCACGCGGCAGTTCCTAGGAATCCCTCCAGTAAGAGGTGAACTGCATCACCGAGTCCTTGTCTGTGATTGGCTGGATAGCAGGGAGACGCCAAATTGTGGTGGGCAACGCTGTGTAACCTAAAATGACCCTTCAACATATTAAACGCCTGGTCCATCTTTCTCTTGTGGGTACATGTCACTATCAAGGACAATTTCATAAAAAAGCCTTCCTTGTTCAGACCCTTAAGCATGATGGTGTGTGTAATTGTGTGTATATATCAGGGCATAGTAAGACATGACCTGCCCTTGCACATGAACAAAACACACATCCATCCACATAACCTCTTATAACATCTTCTTAAAGAAGGGAAGTCGATTATAATAAAGGCAACACCTGATGGACGCTCACTGTGCAAACGCTGCCTCAAGTCATGCTGACCACAGTAGTAAGAAAGACCAACAGATTACCTGAACTATTTAGCTCAGTATTGTAAAACAAAATTATTCAACATTTGCATTTAATCTTGAAAAACAGCTCTTTGTTTTTGGGTACAAGGCATCGTCATCGTCTGCAGCTTGTGCAAAATGTAGCCAGTCGTTTTAAAGCAAGACAAAAATGTGGAAGGACTTTCAAAAACGACAGTGTTCGATTATAAATGATATCATTATGGCAGTTCCACAAAGCTATACATGCTAATTTTTTTCTACAAATAAAAACCAAGGTGGTGGTATCTTTATCTGAAATATAGATTATTTTACATTTAAATTGCTAGCAAATATTGAATAAATTACACACTCAACCCGGCAAAAGTTACTCTTATTCGACATCTACATGCTCCCACTAGCTAAGATCATAATTATATCGCAAATGTAACTATGAATAAGCCATGTTTCCATAACAACGCAGATTCACCAGGTGACTATGAACCCATTCAAGCACTGAGCAGATGCAAAGAACAAATCAATGCACTGATGTGCCGTACCTTTCTACAGCTGAATAGAAACACTACTGAAGTAATTATTTTTGGACCAAAATCTGAACAGTCCAGAGTCGGCACTCGGCTTCAGCTGTTACATCTAGAAACAAGATTAATTTTTTGAGTAGACTCATTTCTTCTGATGCACATCAACAGAAACTCAAACACACAGCTTCGTACAAGAACCTGTTATTTCAGGACTGCAGAACCAATATATTTTATTTTTCTCTGATTCATAGCTTGCTGTATTAGGTATACCAAAGAACACAAAAGTATGGTAAGTTGAAGAGTAGACTTAATTCATTTTTAAATTACAGAAACATTCCATCTGGTAATTAATTTTATTTGTCAAAGCAAAAATAAAATAAGTGTTTAAAGTCCCTGGGGCCTTCAGGATCAAATTATATTGTTAATGAGACTTTTGGCCTTTTTATTAACAAACTGAAACAATTTACAGATTAACTGGTAATGAAAATAATAATTTTATGCAAGTTAAGCTTTCAGCCAATTTACCTGAGCTTCATTAAAAGGTAATAACAGTGGAGTTTATTATGTTAGCGTATGCAAATAAAACAGCACACTCCATTTACTAATGAAGATCACATTCACTGAACTGCTTTGAAGCCATTTAACAGCCTCGACAGGCAGCTGCAGCTTGTTTTTAATGTTTCAATGGATATGAACTTTAATCTTCAAATAATTTCTGCTGTTAAATGTTTTGAAATATTTCCATCTTTCCATAGTAATGTTTTCGTAAATCCTTCAAAGAGACATTTTCTCTTTGCACATCTTGACCCAAATCTCAAGCTCTGAGCTGCATATTGATTATTGGCTTTTGTGGTGGATCTTCTTGATAAAAAAAACCCAGGCTTGTTGGTTCTGGAGGGGCTCCACTGGCACTCTGACGACAGCTTAAACACCGGCTGCATCCTACCAGTTTCTGCTCAGGAAAAACCTGGCCACAGCCACGGCCTTAGCCCTTCCCCAGCCAGCAGGCCGCACTCCAGCATCCTGACTCAAAGCCGTCTCGCTCTAGAGGACAGAGGTGCCTCACAGGCCCAGAAACGATCAGGCAGGAAACATCCCCGACCTATTGCTGTACAAGCAGTATCCTCTGTCACAGAGTCTTTTATGTAACGAGCTCAGAACTAAATCAAAGTGACAATATTAATCATGTGACGTGAGAAATAATTAGAGGGCCAATAAAGGGCTGCATAAGTCCCCTTCCTCATATTCCAACACGCGGATAGCTTTCGAAGTCAGTGATAAAAAGGCTCTGGAAGTAGCTCATCATTACGTTGCAGGAAAATTATATGCAACAATGATCATAATTGAAAGTAAAAATGTAAGTTTTCTTAAATTTTGATATCTATATAAACAATCAGCAAACTAAATGAGGTGGCTTTTGAAATAATACAAGCAAAAATAATATTTCAAACTTTAAGCATCATGGTTCCAACAAAAACCAAACACCGTTGAGCTTTAATTTGTACCTGACTGCTCTACTGAATGGGAAACTTAATAATTAATGATACACAAGAGGTATAAACAAAAGACAAGAACAAGCTATTGTATGATTTATTTCAACTGGGTATTATGCATTTCCAAGAAAAATAGTTGCATATGTTGCTGCATCAAAACTAGCTTGATATATCCATGAAGGTTGTTTTTATGGACTCTGCCTTAGTCATCCACATTTAGCTGAGTGGCTCAAGTCTCTCTTTAGTAAAATCTGCCATCCTCCACTGTGTGATTCACAGAGAAGAGGTTTATCTGGCCCTTGCTCTCTGCCCCGGGAAGCCTGGGGTTTCTCTCTCTTGTTTACAGATCGACAGCATCTCTGGGAGAAGGTGGGTGACAGCATATGACAGACTGATGGATGATTTGACACTCATGCGCCTCTGTGTCATTCCTGCATCCACCTCCCCTCACCCACTCACTCTCCCAAGCTTAAAGGGAAGGATTGCTAATGCTCATGCATGTTGATGAAGCTCAAACTTGCACCTCTTGTTCAAAGCATGCATCCTCTTAAGGAGAAAAGCCTGATGGGTAAACAGTGGGTGGCTGTCAGCATGCCTGACTGTTAACAGTCGAGTGAAAAGGCAAGATTCACCGCAGATGACAATGCTCAGGAGTAGAGAGGGGCAGCATTGGGTGGCAGGGAGAGGTGACAGGACAGAAGGGCAGCAACTGAATCTGCATAGAAATGAGCAGGATTCCCCAAGAAATTAAACATCAATGTCATTTTAAGAGAGGAAAAAAAACTGACACTGCTCAACAGGGCAATGTTGGGAAAAATGAACTCAGTTGTCGCTTTACTGCTGAAATCAAAACAATGGCACAAATTAGACTTCAAAATGTAATCAGTTTGGGTAAACAAAAAGTTTCAAAGTGTAGTTTTTGGCAGGAACTAGTGTATAATTAGGATTTGGCTTTTGCTACTGAGTGACGTGGTTTAAAATGGACTTAATTCGAAACTTTATAAGACAGGCAAACAAATAGGCTGGCCAAATTAATTTAAATTATGAGCATGAAACTCCCTCAAACATTTCTTTCCAAGCTCTGATGACGAGCAAACAAGGCTCATGCAATTATTTTAACACCCTCTTAAGTTAGAACTTGACTCAACAGGCTTTGAACAGTCTAGCACATATTTTCCCTCCATTTCAAAGAAAAACTAAAAAAAGAAACAACTGATGGCACCTTTTCATTTTTCTATACTTGCTCTAACACTTGTCTTTCCTGGGTTTCTTTTCTCATCCAAAAAGAGTCTGTGGTGCTGGCCGACAGTTTTGCTATTGCCATCTCAGTTTGAGATAAAATTTGCTTTTTCAGAACGATTTTTGGAAGCAAAGATGTCAGATTTAAATGTTTTAAACACACTGGATAGATAAACTGAAACATTATTCAAATACACTTTATTGAAGAACTGATAAACCTAAAATCATAGGTATTGTTGCATAGGTATTTTTAATTATTAAAGTTAAATTAATGTATATTAAAATACATCATCAGACTATAAGCAATTCTTGTTTCAATATTTTTTGCAATGCTACATGAAGTCCAAAAGAAGTAGGCCTCACTAATGTAATGAATGATCAAGATGTGGGTTTACATTTTTGCACAGATATCTAGAAAACATATTAAGGTGATGTTCAACACTAAAAACCAAAAATATGCTATGTTAAATTGTTACAAAGGCTCTGAAGTGGTCTGGAAATTGACCTCATCATTGTCTTGTACAGTCCATCTAATCTCTGAGTGTTTAAAACCTCTAAATGACCCAAACTAGATATAAAATGCTGTGATCTAAGCAACAAGATTAAAAGAAAATTTAAGAGTAGATTAATCATTCATTTCTCACTCTGATCCAACATCCAGCAGATCTATTTTTAATAACCTCTCTCTCATTTCTCCAAGTGACTCAACTCCTACACTTTAGAGATTAATTCACAGCATGGCAGTAGGCATTGAAGTGGAACTGCAATGCAACAAATGGCTTCCTCCTTTCTGGACAAGGCCTTGACCTGCACATCTTAGCATCTGTCCTCCGTCTTCCCCTCAAAAAAATCCTCAGAATAAAAATATTAGATATGCATCTTATTCTTATGTTGTTCCAGCACTGAAGCTATCTCCAGGATATCAGCCAAAACTGGAATAAAACAAGCAGTTTCCCCCCATCATCATATTTAACTGTTTCAGTGTGAATTCTTTACTTCTTCCTCTTTATTTCACTAGTGATTTACTATCATGTCGCTTCCCTCCAGTCAGCCTATTCTTATTCTTGGTATCATCTTGGAGAAAAGGGTTATTTTTAGTCAGCCAGTCATGTGACTGTAGTGCAAATGGAGTCTTGCAGCTGTAGGTTACTGGTCTGACACTTCATCAGCAGCTCCCAAACCAGAGAGGGGGGAAAAATCCTCCAAATCCTGGAAATTTTTAATGTCACCTCAGAGGTGCTCTAGTTAATAATTTTCTTCAGCAGCGTTATTATCCCAGCCCTAAATCACTACATTCACCCGACTTAAATCTACCCAGCACTTTTAAACACAGGAACAACCCACAAGCTTGATTGAGAATAACTTGGAAACATTTCAACATAAAAATGTTAATGTAATTATCAACTCTTCAAAGATACGGTAACTATTAGTCCTTATTTAAATTACAGAGTTGTAGTTTGACTTTGAATCACTTGAAGTTGTTTGAATAATTCATATATGCATATAAACAAAATATTCACAGAAAAATAAGTGTCTACTTTTTAGCTAATGTGCTGAAAGTACAAATGTTTTCTTATTTACACATTGTGGCACAGTTTAAAAATCATTTTGTACTTTTTTCATTAAAATTGAATAACTATATAAAACTGCGAGAGATGTGTCCTTAAAGATCACTAACCACAACAATCCACAGGGTTGTGTTTACTTTTTTAATCAAAATATAAAAGGTTTTGAGCTCTAAAACATTCCTTTAAGTGAAGGATTTACTCCCATTTGCTCCACAGATGGCTATAAATGGACATTTATGATTTAAACTCTGTTATGGTTAAAAATATAAGCACTGTACGGTGAAATCACTGATTTGCAATGATGATTGCAATATTTAAACAATTTGTAATGCTCATCACTCTACCCACAAAACTCCATCCAAAGTTCCTGGTAATGCACAATAATGAAGGAGACAGGAAAACTACCCGTGTTCCTGGAAATGCCTAATTTAGTTAGAAATGCACACATTTGTTTTCACTGGCTGAGCGACAGCAGCTTGATGCGATTTGCTCTCAGATTTCTGTCATGTTTTACATCGTTCTGTGTGTGAGTGCAGTTTATCTTTTTCCTGTGAAGCACTGTGCTTTTTATTCTTTGATAGGTTCTATATAAGTAAAAATGATTTGCTGAAATCTATTAACATCAGTTTGTTTAGTAAACCTGTCATTCACAGATTTGAGGGTCTTTCCTTTTAAAGATGTCTGCACTACCCTGTTCCTCTAAAATTATCATACTCTCAGTTTATAGTTACATAAACAGACATCCTGCAGTGTTGGATTTAGAAAATCCTGTCAGTCAAAATGTTGGACAGTCTGGTAGATGAAAAGATGAAGACTGTGTCCTCCCACACAAGATGACACCTAATTAGTTTACGTTAATGTCACAAAGTAATGTATTTTGTACATTTCAAAGCAACACACACAATCAAAATGAGAAGGCTAACGACAAAATGAGGCATGCAATTTAACATAACCCAAAACTGCCAAGGCTGCGATGACAAAAAGACTTCTTACAAAGCAGGTTTATCTACACCTGTAGGGGTCAAAACTGATCTGAGAGCCAGAACAATTATACACAGGATGGTTAAGGAGAACTGATGGGTGCTACTGGCACCTTGTAATTTTCCTGCACTGTGTTATCTATAATTTAGCTCTTTAGAAAACACAAAAAGACTTCGATTACCGGTGGAGCATTCTCATTTAGACATTTTGTTGCAACCTTTAGAAGGAGCAAAGGTTTGTTATGCCGTTGCGGCCGACGCAGCTGCTGGATCTGCACTGTAATTTTCATCTGTGATCATCCACAGTTATCAGTCAAGTTCAACAGACTGGCACATCCCACCTCCCACACGGTGGAGGAAATAGTTTGGTGCAACTGTTTCAAGAGCGAGTCAAAATAAAAGGAGGTCAATCTGCCAGGAGTAACTTTGCAAGTAAAAGTTAAGGCAGTAGGTACAAAACATCTCGTCTGTGCAATTTACTGTCTTCTCTATTCCAAATAAGGGTTGCAATGAACTTAAAATCCTCTCACCATCATAATAAAATTGTGTAATATTTATATCACAAAGCACTGCAATGACTGTTAAGGTGAAAACAAGATTATATTTGTCCAGTTAAATCACTATTTTCTTACTTTGATGGCAGAAACTGGGAGGTTAAAAAGTGACAGAGGAGATGAAGAATACAGCAACATCAACATTCAAATACCAAAGTCCTATCAAAGTTGCTTTGGGATACTAAATTTATGCTTTTACAGCTGAAAATGTTCCCCATAGGTGCTACCCATCGCTGCTGAAAGGCCTACATGTGGAAAGCTTGCAGGATAAAAGCAGCCACAGCTCTGGAAGTCCATTTGGAACAATTTCAGCCTATTTTCAAAAGAAACAGGCCCAACTATTATTTAAAGAAAGATAGAATAATACAGAGGGGAAATGAGAATTTAATAAAAGGTACCAGGCGAACAGAAATCCTGCTGAAAATGGACTCTGACGCACTCAGATTCTGAAATGTCAACGGGAACCAGGATGTGTTATTTAGACAGTTATTTAGATAAGTGTAAATGACAGCCTTTCAAGTCACCATGCCAGCATTACATCTATAAGATCTCCTTATCTGACAAGAGAGATTAGGTTTCAATGAGTCCAACACAGCTGTTTTTACCATAGCAACCAGAGGTAACATTGGGCTTTTCTTCGGCTGCAGTTGCCTTCCAAAGATTTTCAGTTATCATTCTGCAAATATATCAGACCATGCAAGTCAGAAATGCTGAAGGTTAAACTTGGAAACCTGTCCAAGTTTAAATTGTGTAGCTATTCCACTTTGCGCACCGGTTCCACTGACAGTGAAACAGTCCCACAGCATGATGCCACCACCATCTGCCCTGACGTTTTGTACTTTGCCATTTGGCTTGACGGTCTCCCTCTGACTCCTGCAAATGCACATGTACTTACTTGGCCAAATAATTCAGCTAAAGATATTTGCAGATGCAAATTACGCTTTTGCAACAGGCTTCTGTCTTGATTACAACCCTCTGTTAACATATAATCCTATTCATTTCATTTGGGGATGACAGTTTGGGTCAGATAGTTAAAACTTCAGACAAAATTAAGGATTGAGTTTCATCTCATCTGATCAAGCACTGGTTACATTGACATGAAAAATGTTTGAAAGAGTCCTAAAGAGGCTTTTAAACCAGAGAGTAGAGTACCAAGTGCCACGCATGGTGGTGGTGGGATCATGCTGAGTGTTTTAACCGGTTTTTGAAAAGATAAAGCAAGCTAAACATGAGCTTCTGCAATGGCCTTGAGCTCACTGAAAATGTATGGACTGGGCCAAAAAGTCATTTCAGTGACTAATTTACCTTATATCTCAAAAACTAGTTGAAATATTCAGCCAAAATTACACCAAAGGTTTGTTGATGGCTACAAAAGTTGCATTCTTTGTTAAATAATCACTCCTCCAAGAATAAAGAATGCTTCAAATTGAAAACTTACTAAATATCTCACAGGATCTGTATTTTTAACATTTACCTGACATTAATATTTTAACATATTAGAACAAAAGACGGTGCATTAAATTGAGCTTTTATCAGCCCAGTCTGAGGATTCCTCCAAATCCAGTCACCAGTTATTACCACAGCAGGCCCCAGCCGGAGTAGGAGGGCTGATTGCAGCTCATCAGCCTGTCAGCTGGAAGCGCATGCTGAATGGAGTCCAGGGTCGAGTGGCTTTCCCGGCTGCCACATTTTCTTCACTTCACTGCAAATCAAACGGCTGTTGTTTTTAGGCCTGCGATCAGTTAATTTGTGGAAAAGACGAGAGAAGGTGGATTACTCAGCATGCCTTGGCCTGGTTATATCTCTCCATTCAGATGCAGGGAGAGGGGCTCGTCATTTAAAAGGCAGATGAAGCTTCGCTGTGGCGCAGCTCCGCCTGTAGCTTGGTGCCATTGTTCAAACCGAGTCCTCATCCATATAAACTCAGGGGAGATCTTATCCTATATATTTAACCTCTTCCCATTACTATAGGCTCTTTCACAGAATGCACCGTTGGGAAATCTTCTGGCTGCTTAAAAAGATTGAAAGTAAAGTTTGCTCTATGGTGTGAATTAAATACGTATACAAACTGCACAAACTGTAAGTGATGAGAACATTCTTATGCAACACAAACTACCTCTGTCACTCTGCTTTTATCCATAGCTCAGGGTTAGCTTTCTAATTTCAGCAATATGCCTCATAGTAT
The DNA here is from genome assembly GCF_904066995.2 of Poecilia reticulata. Lineage (NCBI taxonomy): Eukaryota > Metazoa > Chordata > Actinopteri > Cyprinodontiformes > Poeciliidae > Poecilia > Poecilia reticulata. The sequence goes on along the minus strand of NC_088852.1, from coordinate 4,795,759 downwards.
TAACTGTTCTACATTCCAAACAGCAAACACAATTTCTCATTATATTTTCGGAGCTCCCAAGGCAGCTCAGATAGCCAGAAGATCATTTTCTCACATCAATTACTCCAGTTGCAAATAAAGAAACAAGTTAGCAGCAAATATCAAATTAAGTCTCTCAATTACATTTTAATTAAGGGACAGTAATGCGTTTTGAGAAGGCACAGATGCACATCATTTCCAAGTACAACTGGCAAGAGAAACTATTTCTTGATCATTTGAAATGCACCACTAAAACAGTCATTTCAGGAGTCTGGTGAGAAGCAGCTGGTGATATTTACTTGAGGGAGAATAATACCTATATCTGGTTTGAGACAGAAAATTGAAGATAGGAAAGTGAAGGCACACAGACAAGATAAGGTAAACTGTGTTTGTGCGCACTATTTCAAAGCAGCTATTGCTCTATGGGTAAAAAGAAAAACTACAGTTTCAAATCAGCAGATCAGTACTGCTCTTTGAAGCATATAATCAGTGTGGCAATTCTTCTTGAATGCATATAATCAGTGCAGCATTTTCCATCCAGCAGGGTTCAGATAAAAAAAATAATACAAAAAACATCCAACATATGAGAACTGTTACTTGTGTACAACTCAGGCTTTGATTCTTATCAGGATTGATTGGCAAACACCTTCTAAGATACAATCTACTCCTAAAACAACAGATGTTGATTTCCACTTTGAAACAATTTGATCCTAAAGTGGTGAGCATCCCCAATGAAACAACTTATCAGATAGTAGCTCCAGAGTTGAGAAATAAACATTTTGCCTTCTGTTGCTGCCAGAGAAAACTTAAACCCTAAAACAACCAAGTCTTAGTTTAGCATAAATCTATCCAACATTGTCCTGACTGCCCGTCATTTGCTGCATGTTCTGATGACAGTTTACTAGATAGGGTTTATATCTTATATAAATCTATATGTGTGTATTTGTTTATACTAAATCTGCAAAAAAAAATCTTATATGCAAAGGTTGAACAATGTCCACCTTCATCGACTCAGACTTACCTTGTGAGAGAAATCTTCAGTACAGTCTTTATGTGGTGGCAGGTGAACCTTTGCTCCAGAACAAGTGTTTGACCTTCCAGTCGGTGCACTAAAAAAACAAAAAAAAATAAATAAAACAAATCAAAACACAGATAATACAGTGTAATCCAATGTATTGAAATCCTAAAATGTAAAGTTCACTTCATCTTAAAGAATCACATCAGCAAATGGAAAAAAAACAAAAAACATTAGAACTAAAATGTTTGTGCATGACGAACCAGAGGTCTCATGATAACCTAAACTTTGGATGCATGTCTGGTGCATTTTTGTTTAAAACAAGCTTGTTCTTTACTCAGTGAAGTTGCATACGATAGATTATTCCGAAATTTTACTGAGGCGATGCTTCACATTACCCAAGCAGATGTAGAAAGTGCAGTACTACTCCTGAAAGTACTTTTTGAAAGAAAATACTCAAATGAATGTATTTAGTTCCTACCCATATCTGCATATGACTAAGTATTTGTGCAAATAACTCTTCTTGTTTTAAGAAGAGAAATATGTAAATAAATTGTATATATAAATGTCTTTGCCCTTCTTGGTATTTATTGTTTTTGGTTTAGGTGCACACACTTTTCCAAAATGACCTGCATATTGATATGGACAGAAATTAGCTGGAATTTCCACTTACAGCTGATTACCATATTGGCAAAAAATATATTTAACATTTTCCTCTTCCTTTCATTGTTTTGTTGCATCATCTTGCTTTCTCTGTTCTTCTTCACTGTTAGTACAGAGATTTGTGGATTTGTTTATTTTGTCTTTTGAAAAATAACTGCCTTTTATCCTATTAAACCACAAACAGTTTAGAAATAATTGCTTCTAGCATTTTAGAAACAATGAAAAATCATATGCATTTGACAAGTAACATCAGATACCAATATGTGCAAGAAATATAAATTCTATGCATATGAATACATTGACAATACTTATTTAAATGAAGGATTTTATTCGGCACTCCTTTCCATTTCTGCCCTATTGCAAGACTTTCTTTTCATAGAGTTTGTTTTCTGCTAAAATTACTTACAGAATGTGACAGCTGAACAGTTGTCTCGCTATTACTAGAAATAACTTCCCCAGTTTTACAGCAATTAGAAGAAACCAAAAGAAAGATCATACCAGGAGTGAATCCTGACAGGTAGCTGCGCCAACACATTTGACTTAATTATCGCCTTAACAGCTCATAATGTTTAGCAGAATCCTTAATGACGCGTTTCAAGCAAGCAAACCTTCGGGAAATAAATAAATGAAACCTGCATTTTTGAGGGGGGAAAAAAAGAGAGGCCATTAAATATTCTAAAATTGGGACAAACTACAAAAAATGTACATATGTAAAAACATTTTATAGGTTTACAAATTTTAAACTTTAACAGATTAAACCAGGTTATAATGAAAGAGTAACCATTGTTACGGACATGGCTAATGAGGATTCAAATAAACAAACAAACACGGTTTGCCATAGTCACACCTAATTAATATCAGCCAAAAAAAAAAAAAACCCACGCAAACGCAGTTATTTTAAAGAAAAAAAGTTCAGAGACGCTGAAAATGTCTTACCTGGACGCTTTTAACCATAAGACAGGCCAGGGACTCACCTGCTGCAGACCGGAAGTCCAATTAGCTAATGAACAGGTGCAGCTCATCAGCCTCGATCGCGACAGGGGGATCAATGTTGTTCCTTTACAAATCCTCAGGGTTAGCTGTAAAGCATGTGCCAAACCTTTGTGTTCATTGTCCTTTCCAGTTGCTCATTAAAGTCACATTTAATCGTCCCAAAGTTAATTTTAGATCTTTACAATTTCTTTAAATGTTTGTACAGCCAGGGAGACATCCTTTAAACAAAAATACTGTTCAAATGCAATTTTCAATTTAGCTCCGTTTATTTATATAGCGCCAACTCATAAATGTTGTCTTTACAAAAAAGACAATCTGATGCAATTAAACACATTGAGTCCTGATTATTAAGCAACACAGTACAGACTATTATTCAAATGAGGAAGAAAAAAAATCTGCATTGTCAAAGTTCAAAGATTAAAGTGTAACATGACTTTTAGTATAATTAACACTTGACAAAGTGTGATAATTGGTCTCACTAAAGTGTCCAATTAATCTGGTTGGTTGTGTGTGCAGACTTAAGTCATGCTGCCATAATTATAAAATATGTGAAAAACAACAAAATGATCTAAAAACACGCAAAATGGAAAGTATTTTACCCGAACTGACCAGCTGTTTGGGTGAATTTAAGCCTCTGAACGACTGCATTCATGTCTGTCCTTATACGTTAACGCATCATCATATTGTAACCCGCTTTACTCGGCTTCATTTTTCTTACCAATAATCAGCGTTCAAAGCAGACAGGTGGTTCAGCAGGTGGTGGAGTAGCCATACGGCGGCCATAACAGTGAAATAACATTCACAACAAAGGCTGTGTGGGCCCCCTGCTGCCTTTTATCTACTGTAGCCGAGGCAAGAGATAAAGCCAGAGAACATGGGAGAGAGCATCATTACAAATCCATCTACACTCTTTATCTAATCACTAATGGCTTTGGAGGGGAGTTTCAAACCATCAACACTGCTGTTTTTTCACATTTCCTGCTGTATCCCTCCTCACAAGCAGCCATTATGTAAATTAAAAAACTAAATATTCCACTCCCGTTTCCTTGCTCCGTCTGAGCGTTCTTCCCTCCAGCCAAGATGACCTTTCTTTTGCAAAGCAAGCCAGCTTTCTCTTGTAAAAGTGTCTGATTTCAACGTCCGATTTCTAATGTTACTCAGGACACTTAAAGGTTAAAACAATCCTCGCATGCAAACTGTCATTAGGAAAGACAAGAGAGAAATAATCCTGCCGATCCAAGCGCTGAGCCTGTTTCTTTACAAGTTAAAGGTCAAAATCTCACAAATTCCTGAAGGCCACTTCCCACCAGCTGGTTGCAGCTTTTGCCTGCATCCATACCATCATACAAGCGTCCGGCGGATGACTCCTGGTCCTGTAGCGTCACGAGTGGCACAACGTGGAGAACGACCTTTTCGACCGTGTGTCAGCGGCCAGAGATGCTACAGGGAGGCCCACTCAGAGTGTCTGAATGTCAGCATCTGATGATCCAGTGAAGCAAGAAGAACTCGGAAAACCGGAAAAAAGCAAGGAGGATTTCAAAGAAAGAAAATATTTAATATTTTTATTTATTTAAAAATAAAGCAAAAATTAAAACAAAGGGAAGAGCTTGTTTGAACTGGTATTGGATGTCAACAAGCTTCAGTTTTCATTTTTGAGTTCATCAGAAGGTAAACAGACTATTTTCATTTTGCAGAATTACATTTTTAATTATTTATGTACTACCTTTGCAGGTAATTTTTTTTTATTAAATAAAGAAACTCACAAATCTATTTCTACCTTATAAATATTTCTGTTATTGCAGATTTTCTGCAAGTTTCCTGAGGCCATGAAACTGTCAGCACATCCCAGAGACTGAGCTCCCCGGTTGCACCCGAGGCGGCGAACGACACCTTGTTGTGATTTGGAAGGTGTGCACATGTCATTCTTCAACAGTCCTTGTCAAAATGTCAAATTCCTCCATGAGCAAAGAGGTCAGACACTTTTCTTTCAAGACTAATAGAAAACTTCATCTTCACAAAATCCCTCTGTGCTGCAAATCTAAACTGTTGACAAAAAGGAGAAGTTTGGCATTTTTAAGCATTACAGTTTATTGATATTATAGTCTCTTAGTCATCGCTCACTGGAGGAGCAGCAGGAACTACACCCCAGTTAATTACTTGTTTTGATACTTTTTATAATATGAAGAGTCGTCCTTATTAAACATATCAACTTTCGTGAATATTTCTTCTGAATCAATGTCTCATGGTGATATTTGGCTAAACCAGCTGAAGATTTTCGGTTCATCTCCAACAAGCTCATTCTTGGTTATTCTGTTTCTTTTGATTAAGAAAGGCTCAGTCCTGAATATTTTAATACATTAAAATAGTCATTAAAAGTTTAAACTCAAGATTTCAAGTGGGGTTTTTTTTCATTCCTGGTAGCTCACATTTAATTGCTTCATCTGCAACATAGCATCTATTTCAGAGGTTACTTACCTTTTACTACTTCTCCTTATATATTTGTACCCTCTATTGTACAAATATATATCACCCAACGGTGTTGAAGTCAAATCCATTACAGCCACCCTTCTTTCCATTTCTTCTTCCTGCTGTCCTCTGCTTTGCTAGCTGCTTCCTTTTATGAGAGAAATTAAATCTTCAGATGTATTTCAGAACACTTTCTAACTAGAAGCACAGAATATATAACAGTCTGAGATGCTGCAGTCTTTGATTTACTGAGCATAAACCCTTGGGTTATTTATAGACTGCCGAAAAATCGAAACTGCAGTCAGTATGATGAAAATCCTATACATATAAATTGAAATGCAAACTACAACAATCAAACAGTTCACTGAGTTGTTGAGCAGCAACCTCCGTTTGCTGGGAGCTTGTGCTGAACTTTGTTTTGACGTCACGGCTGCGTCTCTGAATTCTCTTTTTGGATTTTTGGACCTGCTCAGATGAGAGCGAATCCACTCCACAAAGTTTTCTTTCAGGTTATGGCAGCTCCAGACCTCGAACCCATGCTGATGTGTGACCTGTAGAGGGCTGTGCATCAGGGAGAGTCTGCTAACCTCGTTAAACTAAAGTTATTTTATGACAGAAAGTTGTTGTTCCTTGACATGATGTGGAAGATGGATAAGACATTTACATTTTTTCAAGATTCCATTAATTACCTAATGAATAGTGTTTTTGTGAGTTTAAGTTATTTCTCACCAGGTATCCATAACAAGTCCTCCAGGACATTTCCTAAACCTATCAGGGATAATTGCCCTGTTAGGGCTTCCTGTGAACTCCCAAGAGGGACCGCCATGGGACTGGACCTGCATATATGGATGACCATCCCCTCTGCACTCCTCCTACTCTGAGAGTGACCACCTGCTAATGCACAAACTCCATAGATAGATCCGTAGGCGGCGTATGGCCGACGGATGAATGGAGGGACAAAGAGTGCGGCTGCATTTTTTAAAGTCTAGAGTAAAGTGTGGATGACAGATGGGTAATTAGTACAAGTGTCTGTCTAATCCATCTGCACCGAGTCGATTCACACGCAGGAAGCCACAGAGGTGAAACTTTGGCCACCGCTTGCCGCTAAACGCTCTGGATTAGCTGGGAGGATCCTCTCAGAGTGAGATGCTGCTCTGGGCCTGAACATGCATGTCTGCCTCCCTCCTGCTGGGTTTGTGTTGCTGAAGGGGAGCGAGGCGTTTGCGTGCGCATATGTGCTGCTTCTGCACGCAGCCCTACGCGAGCCCTCTCTTAAATCACGCCACAAAAACACATGAGGCAACAACTTCTCAGAGGGGGGCCCGCGCTGTCATGGTAACAGCGTAGAGTGACCTTCAGAGGCTGCGGATGCTCCCCAGAGCCGCCTCCTTTTCTGCCTGGCTTGGACTTTGTGAATCATCAGCAGCATTGAAATTCACATGGCTCCCTCTCTGGAGGTTTGGGCTTATTAAAATGGATGAGCAAATGTGGAAAAATGATGGGCGCAGCAACAACGAGGCCACATTTTTCTGTAATAATTAAGAAAAGACAAACATTCAGGTGTAAAATATCATGTGCAGTTCATTCCTGGGTTGCAGGTTATGTAACGTGTGTCCTTTTCAACAAGAGACACATGAGGAAGGGACTCCAACTAACCACAGGTGGGATATGAAATTACATCTGTCATGACAAGGATTCGGCTCCAGATTCCCAGACTGGATAATATTTTATGAGGGTGTTCAACCAGGGGAGATTGTCTCCAAGGATCACTGAACACACAATCGGGCCGAGTCTCCACTGCACGCTGGGGACGCTGCCACCCGCTGGTGAAGAGCAGGAATCGGGCGCCGATTCAACTCCTGGAGCTCCACAACTGAACCAACGGCAGCACTGGACTCAGAAGGTACTGGTCCTGTCGGGTCGAAGTCTCAGAAATAAGGCAAAAGTCTGTGACAGTTAAAACAGTGCAGGATGGGGGGTTCCATCAGTTTTGTGGTTATGTTTCTGAAGAGGGGAGCATTGATGATTGTGAACAAGACAATTATACGTTGATCGGGAAATGCACTTATAGTTGCCTTGGAAACCACTCTTGGTCTGTAATTCGGCAGCTCATTTCTTTGCCAAGACACAAACTCTTACAACCCACCAAACTCGACCTTTGACCCAGCGATGAGTAACAGGGTATCAACATCCATGTGAGGCAATAAGTAAATTTGTTGTGCATTTCAACAGTGTGTAAAACCTGCATTTTAGTGCATCTGGAACGCCTTTAATTTAATTAGTAAAACTGCTGTTTTTATCACTTAAAAGTCAAAATGACAATAAAGAATCCTTGCAAAACATTATTATATTATTGAGTCTTTACCCAACAGGATATCATTGTCTTAGAAAGGCACTAAACAGTTTAGCACATATTTTATTTTCAAACTTAAATTTAATAAAATAATTAGGTTGCCGGAACCACAAGTGCCCCAGGGTTAATAAGGACTGATTGAATTAAACCCCGTGTCTTATTGGAAATAGAATAAGGAGGAACATTTTCAATTAATATGAAAATGCTGCAAAATTAGTGTAAAGTTCAAAATTAAATGCAAGACGTAGGACATCTTACAGTACATTAAACACCATATTTGTACCAAATGTGTAAAGAAAACTCAAAATAAATGTTATTTTTATTGAAGCAACATAACATAAATGAAGAATTCCAACCTTTATTTTGGAAATGTCATCAGTGTAGATAAAAATTAGGAGACAATAGGTTCATCCTTTCCCATTTGGACTTTATAAAACCTCCTCTGCCGTCACCACTCTTTGCAACTTTGACTTTTCACAGTTTGTCACCAGAAAATATTCCAGCCATTAAACTTGTTGCTCTCACTGCAGGTACAAGCAAGTTTAGGAAAGTAGCAAAGTGCCTGTAGCCATTTGCTGAGGTGTAAAGATCAACTTATTTCTGAGTGACTCAAATCTTATGTTGTCTTTGCATATACATTTTGCAAAATGGCCGTAGAAAATATACCAAATAATTCCTTTGCCGATTACTAAATTGCAAAGGAAATATTTTGTTGAATTAAAACATCATTTCACTTAAAAGTGCACAATTGTGCCTACTCTAAAATGTTAGGAGGAAACTTTTTAGTGAACCACATTTAAAGCAATTTGCATTTCAAAGCAACCCAAGAATAGAGCTTTTTATCCACATTCCTGGCTAAAACAAACATCAACATCATAATGTTGGCGATAAATATTTCCACATCCCAGTCCTCGAACATTTAGAGACTAAAATAAAACATCAAAAACAACATTTTGCATTCTAGCCTGATGAGCCAAATTATGCCATTTGGTAAATGTCAGGCAATTGGACCATCATCAGTTGATTTTCTTTTCCGTTTGTGAACGTTTAGTACCATGTTGACTTTTACAGAAAATTTCAAGAAAGGGCAGCTCCACATGTGGCTGGAGTTATTCAGGAAAAAGCTTTCAGAAAGTGAAGTCTCATTATTGCAGTTTTCCACCTCCGGTGTGATGCCGGTTCCAACAGAATAAATGGTGAAACAAGACAACTTAAAAAAAAAAAAAAGCAGCACTTTCATGTTGAAAGATTGAAGTAACTTCTAACATTCAAAGATCGCTGCTCATATTGGAAGCATAAGGAGACATTTATTAAAGCCTCGTTTCTTCACCAGCTCTAAACCCTCCTTCTGGTTCGAGGTTTAAAAGCTTGGTGGTCATTCTCCCAGTGCGGTTGGAGAAATGTATCTGCTGCGATAAAGCAGGGCAGTAGGAACGGTCAGAGGAAATTGCAAAAAGCGCATCAAGTATCGTTCTACCCATCTGTTTTCCCTCTTTCAGGCATCCTGACCCCTGCAGTGTCCTGTGCGGATGAGCGCCTTCCTGCACCGAGGGACCCTGGAGATGGAGAAGATTGGCCAGAGAAGCGAGAACATGAAGCTAACGGATAATAAAATGTTCGCAGGCATCTCCAAGAACAAGATAAGGCTTGCTGCTCATCGGTCTCTCAAGTATCAATGTGGTCTGTGGAAGAGAGAAAGATGGAGAAAGATGCAACATGCATGCACATTCTTACATCCCAGATAATGATTACTGAACTTAAATGTGGCATTTAGATGTTTTACTAGATAAAAAAAGGAGAAAGAATTCATATACCTAAACATTTCCACATGTTATCACATGTAGCAGTTATAAAGCTACTAAGATGTTTCTAAAATCTATCACTTTAATTTTGCAGGGGCAAAATGTTTTCTTGCATAAATCAAAGCAAGAACTTTGTCATTGAGAGCAACAGTTTAAAAGTTTTGTTGCAGATTCAAATGGAAATTTATACCTGGGCTTTGACTAGGCACTTCTAACACATATAGGTAACTACATTTGTCAACCTTGGACAAAGTGTGAAATCTTTTACAACCAGTCCTGAGTCTTCAGCAGTCTTGGACTTTTCAAGAAAAAAACAAAACAAACGAAACTAGATGCACTGAAAAATCTACTTTGTCGACGACTAACATTATATTTTGCAACGGTAGAGCTACGTTGCGACTAATGGGAATTTTCTCTATTATGAATAAGTTGGCTCAGTTATTCAGCATTCAGAAGGTCGAGTCAGAGGTTAGCTAGAAAAAGTTCAGGCCACACAATAACACAGACCAAGTGAGCATCACTAGCTTTGTACGGTGCGTTGAAAGGTCAAAGAGATTAGAAAAGGGCTTCATCATCACGGCACACTCTCCATTTGTCATCTTAAAATGCATCAAGTGTGAAGGTCAGGAGCCATTAGCATCCAGAATTGCATTCAGGGTCAGTTTGAGGTCCTTCCTATTGAAGGACCTACATCTTCAGTAGGAAGAAAAAACAACCAGGAGTTTTTCTTCCAACTAAACTTCACCAGTTTTCTTCAGGTTATTCACAATTTTTGTTTTTATCTCTGCAACAATCAGTGTTGGTTAACACCGATTTGTATCAGTGTCAACCAACCCAGATTTGTATTGAAACTAAAGCAGATAAAGCAAAATGACTGGCTTGGAACGGCGCAAAAGCAAGTGTTGAAATCTCAATATGTGCACACAGCAGATATATATATATTAGATGTTTGTGGAAATAGACAAAGTGTTCTTAGGTTTGAGCCAGTAAATTTCTGCTAATGTTCCCATTGCTTCTGTGTGTAATATTGGTACGTCTTCTTTCCCAGACCACACTGCAACTTGATGCAAACATTTTCTTGAAAAGCTTAAAAAAACAAACTCTTCAGAGAAGTTCTGACAAACCATTTCATCACACGCAGAGGAACCTGTAATTTACTGAGCTATGATGAGACTGAAAGCATTGTGACGGTGTCTGAACTTCAGTGGAGGTCTGATGGAGCTGCTGAGAGCTGAATGGCAGCTTATCGTGACTAAGCAAAGGCAGATATGGATTGTCTGTGCCCTCTGTGGCTATTCAAAATGACAAACCTCGCCGCTTTCCATAAAAATGCTAATAGGGATTACGCAGAGAGCCTCCAGCACTTTCCAGCCACAGAAAGAGGCCATTATCTGGAAATTTAGTGAACATTAGTCAGATACAGATTCTTCCCTCCTTGCTCTGTCACTAGGTGGGGGAATTAATGCGCTTCAGTTGCATAATAAGTGAGATAGGGCTTGTTAATGTCTCGGATGCAGTCAGGTTAGTGATTGACATGTTGAATCATTATCAGCAGAGAACCAAGAGGAGGAACTAACCCCCACTACATGCACCACCACCACCGTCACATCGTATTACCGACTCAGCAGCACAGTATCATCGCATCGAATTAGCGTTAATGAACACAAGCGAGTCGACTGAGAGAGATAATCAAACTTTTATTAAATGACTTAATCTTCTGTACATGCGTTAAGTAATGGAAAGAGAAATAGATCGGCGATGTTGGTCCGTAAGGGGCTGGTCTTTCACCCCAAAACGTGGGAACGCATCGCCGCTTTAAGATTACCTGCTGCAGCAAGGAGCTCCCCGGAGTAAAATGATCTCAATATACAGCACCTTGCAAAAGTATCCATAGCTATTTTCATTTTTTTTTTCAAGCTATGGCCACAAAGAGGCCACTTAATTGTGAAGTAGAGAGAAAATTATGCGACAAAAGTTGAAAAGTGCGGCATGCATTTGCATTCAGCCCCCGTTTTCTCTGAGAACTCTAAATAAAATCTAGTGGAACCAAACTGTCTTAACCAGAAATGTTGTGTAATTTAATCTGTGCATATGTAGTTATTCTTGTACAAATGTTGACTTTCATATTTAGATGAGGGTGACGGGCAAATACAAATGCACTCCGGACTTTTGACATTTTCAAGACTTTGTGCTGCTCCGTCTCATAAAATCCCAATGAAAGACGCTGCTGTTGCTGCTTGTGATGCAACAGAATGTGGGAATGTTTTTGCAAGGCCAAGACTGCCCCTTAACTAAACAAAGCAGATTCAGTTTGCTCCAGCAATTCACCGCAGGAAGTGGTTCTCTGTAGTAACATGTAAATGCCCCTAAAGCTTTTTGACACCAACAAGAATATGAGTCAAGATGCCAATAAAATGCGTAAAGCTCAGCGTCTTCATTTCAGTTGGACATATTTACAAATGTAAAAATTTAAAGAGGCTCCTGCTGGATTGAAATGTACCAATGCCATTTATTCAAGAAAGCACCAGGTTTCAACAAGTTTGAAAGATTAAAGTTTCATGCACTTCAAGGCACTGCGCCCACTTTGGCTGGTGATGCTGTCGCAGTAAATGTTTAATTTGGTCTAAATGCTGTAGATTCCTTTTTTTTTTAAAGATTGTGTGAAAGATTTTCCGTAACTAAACAGGTTTTCTTGTGCTTAGTTATTCCAGTACGTACATTCAAAGTTTATTTCTTTTAAGATATTGACAGAAATCTTGACGATGAACAATCTAAACAGGTTATGTACAATACATTTACATTAAATATGTATAAGATGATAGACAACCTCCACCACTCAGCCTAGATTTCACAACAATTGGTATACATGTGTTTTTGTTTTTAACTCTTAAAAGGTTTTAGGTCAATTTGCCCCTTTTTGTCATTTCATACCAATATGTGCCACTTCACCCAACGCTCTGTAAATTTTAAACCCATGTCCTAAAGCCACTGGGCATTGGTTTATACTTATTGTTTTCATAAACTGAAGATAAATGATCAATGAACCATAAAAATTGTATTCAATTTAAGTTATTATCCTGAAAACCCACATTACATATTAACTCCTTTTATTTTGATTCAAATTCACAAATGAAGATCTAGATCTCTAAAATATTACATAGTAGAAGCAACCTCCTAGATACTGGAGATACTATCCTGAAGGACAGATTATAGAAAATGACAATCATAACATCCCTTTTTTCAGCTATGAAATGGAAAAAGTCAGTAACATCCAATTGGGTTGGTGGTTGAAAACTGGAGGGATAAAATGCAAAATGGGGCAAATGACCAGCATTCAACAAGACGGATGATAAACTAAAATAATCTACACCAAATGAAACGGATGCAAGGCCACGTCGTAGGATCTGACCTCCAGCAGGACGTCAGGAAGACGGATCGAGTCGCTGGACCAATCAGAGCAGCTCTACCTTGTCAGCTGTCCCACCACCTTCAGCAGAGTCTTGTTCTCCTGTTTGAGCTGCTCATTCTCATCTTCAAACTCATCCAGGTCCTGTGGAGAGGACACAGCGCACCACTGTCGGTACCTTCCACATGAATACTCCACACCCAACCTCTTTATTACTCAGAGTCTTCCTGGGCTGAAGTCTGAAAGTTAAAACGAGGTTCACTCTGTGAAAACTGAGGCTGTCTTGATAGCAGCAAATTAGCCATTGACAGCCTCAATTAGTTGCGAATGACGGCGGCTCCAAGTTGCAACAGTTCTCGCTTATCAAGCTGACACTTCTCATTTATTCTCGCCTCCATCACCGCCTACGATTGTGTTGTTGTTGGAAATGAGCTGAACAACATTTGGAGGAAATGAAAGACTTGTCCTAAAGGTATCTAATCTTTACTGTGGTACTTGCAAAGGAGTTGTTTTCAAAGAAACCTGCAAGGATTTCAAATCCAGATGTTTTTGATGCTTAGCATTACACAAATATCAACCGTTTTAAAGTTTTTTCAAGTTTGAGGCTCAAAATGTTTCTCGTTAGAAATACGATCCAACGAGGATCAATAACACGCCTCTTTGAACTTTTGTGAACTCAAGCTCTCTTGAAAGCTTATCAAAGAGGAGATATAAATCCGCAACCTGAGCGTTATCATTTTTTTTTTCCACCCAAATAAACTTCCACGGCGTCGGAGGGTTCAATCTAGCTCTGCAGAGATGCTGACTGGATCAGCCGTTATCTCCTGCCCGACAGCAGCAGCAGCTTCGCTCGCAGATATTCCTCATGCTTCCTCCAGCATCCTTATATAAAACCCTACTGTTATAACAGGATGCGTGTCCCTGCGATGCTATCAGAGTGACGCCTCCTGCAATATTGCATCCTTTGTGTTTACAGATGGGTCGCGTGGCGTCCGTCATAACAACAAAAGTGGACAGATAATAACCAGGAGACATTCATTCAACTCGCTGCCAAAAAATTTGCACATCCCTGACAGCCAGGTTTGATCTGTTTGGACTTTCCTTGGCTCCACAGGAAGAAAATATCAATTTCCTAAGAGTAGTTTAGACATGACAATCTGCCATTTTTGCTCCGAGAGAAGCTAAAAAACAGATGTTCTGTCAACCAGTCGTTAGGATCAAGCAAAAGCTGGTAATGGGTGAGAGTTGAGATCTTTGGGGTATTTCGTTTTTTTTTTAGCATTTTGTGTTAAGTAAACAGGCTTTATTCTTGTTGCATAAAATGTTATTTTTGATCAAATTGCTGTATAAATTGATCCGAGTATCATGAATCAGACAAGGATGCCCTTAATTAATTGTAATAAGCACACTTAGCATTCGAGAGAGCCCCACTGACTTTAAAAGACATTACTAAAAATCTGATGATAACAGCCAACTATTTAACATGACACACTTGAGTGTGACCTATCAGAGCGACTGTGAGAAGCATATCTATGGAAATGATCTGGCTGATTGTGGATTCATTTAAAAATGACGGTGGTACCGTGTCCTACAGGGTACGATGAACTTCAAAAACCCTTTTTAAGAGGAGGAGTCCAGCTGTGAAATGACATCTTTCCTCTAAAACGGTGGCTGATTTTGTTGTCCCACCAGAGGAAGTCTGACAATGCAACACTGATTAGCAAGTAGGTACGGTTGTAATTTCATAATCTTTTTGTTTGGCTTTTAGTTGTACTTTTACTGAATGTAAGAGTTGAGAGTGAACTTCATTTGGAAAGTTAATAATCACAGCTCATCTGCTTTAACCTGCGAAACAAGCAGCTGCTGCAAAACAAACCCTGAACTCTTTTTGACTTATTTAATTTATGATTCCTAAAAATGAAGTATTTCTGTTTGATCGGCCTTTAAATCCCCGGCATGTGAATAAAAGACTAAAAAATGTTCTGCCCACAAAACCCTCAGAACTGTAATACAAGACTTCAGTAAAATGCCAAATGATTCTGAGGCCTACGCAGGCTGCCCACACCTTGCTAGGACAAAAAGACTCAAAATATCAGACGTTTGAGCATATAATAATTACAGTAATAAGGATAATGGAGGTTGCACTCACCAGGTTTAGCAATTCGATTTCCTCCTTCAGTTTTTCAATGACTTCGTCTTTGTCCTGAACGACCTTCACCAGCCTGGAGAGCTCCTGGAGCACATTTAGGGTCGTAATGAATCAATACATACAGAAAGCTTTGCAATTAGTAGGCTCACCAACACAGGAAAATAGTACAATTATGTTAAATTTTGGGTCGAGCAAATGTTTTATGCAAGTTATTTTAGCCATTCAGGGTTCCTGTACATTTTCCAAAGTTTCACAGTCATTTTCTGTCATAAAAAAGAAATTCACTGTGAATTCATAGAAAGGCAAGGCTTTCTATGAATTCACAAACCAGAGACAGAGACAAAAGGCGAATAGATAGGCGGATGGAGTAATCTGGATGGATGATCCATGAACATTTGGAAGGACAACTTTTGTTTCATGGAACGAGGGATGGGTGAATAGATGGATGGATGGACAAAACAAATGGATGCATATCGAATAAAAGATGAAAATGATGAAGAAATACAAGGATAAAAGGACAGAAGGATGGACTGAAGAGTGGATTGATGCAAACATAAGAATGGGATGGGATGTAAAGTAGAAATATTCATGTTTTGTCTTTTATTACGATAATAGAAGCAAGAGCAATAAATCCTAAAGCCCATGGGAGACCCAAAAATTATTAGAAAATCTCTATTTTTATTTCTTGGATTGGTGTTGGAAACTGACATTATTGTTGTAGGATCATTTAAATATTCAGTTCCCTACAATATCTGAAAAAGCAATTTATTTCCTCAAAATTGTATGTAAAAGTCAGTCTTAAAATGTGCCTTTTCCCAAAGTATTTCTCTTTATGTGGGATGGAGGCTCTGAACACATTAGATTAACATTTTCAAACTGTTCTTTTATTATGTTAATGAACTCAAACCATTATTTCCACACTGTACTTTTTCTGTTGAGGATAGATATGACATTGTCTCCATAGTGACCAAGTGGAGGTGCAGAAAATGGTAAAATATAATGAAGACGACATTAAAAATAATCTTTTCAACCATTATTTTAAAAGAACATAACTACGTCTTTGAACTCCCACATAGATCAATCAATCAATCAATCAAATTTTATTTGTATAGCACATTTCAGCAGCAAGGCATTTCAAAGTGCTTTACACAACCAAAACAAAAACAGAAATAAACAGTGAGAAAGAGAGAAAATTAAAAAAAAAAAAAAAAAAAAAAAAAAAAACTCCCTTACCAGAGGACGCCGCCGTCCCATACAGAATTTAACTAACTTATAGTTAGAGGAGTCTGCCCTCCCGCGGACTTTAACTGGTTCCATTCCATTTCCATTCCACTTTAATTTTCCACCCTCATTTTTCACTTTCTTCCCCATACATAAAAGAAGAAAAAAAAAAAAAAAAAAAAAAAAAAAAAAAAAAAAAAAAAAAACATTAAAGACATAAAAACATGGAAGACATCAAAACCCGCACTCTAACCCTAATTTAGCCATAAGCAACTCTAAACAGTGGGTTTTAAGTTGAGATTTAAAGGCACCCAGTGTTTCAGCTGTTTTACAGTTTTCTGGAAGTTTGTTCCAAATCTGTGGTGCGTAGAAACTGAATGCTGCTTCTCCTCGTCTGGTTCTGGTTCTGGGGATGCAGAGCAGACCAGAACCAGAAGATCTGAGGGGTCTAGATGGTTGGTACAGTAATAACAGATCTTTAAGTATTGTGGTGCTAAACCGTTCAGAGATTTATAAACTAACATCAGTATTTTAAAGTCTATTCTCTGAGCTACAGGGAGCCAGTGTAGGGACTTTAAAACTGGTGTTATGTGCTCTATCTTCCTGGTTTTAGTGAGAACCCGAGCAGCAGCATTCTGGATCAGCTGCAGCTGTTTGATTGATTTATTAGTCAGACCTGTGAAGACGCTGTTGCAGTAATCAATGCGGCTAAAGATAAATGCATGGATGAGTTTCTCTAGATCGTGCTGAGACATAAGTCCTCTAATCCTAGAGATGTTCTTCAGGTGATAGAAGGCCGACTTTGTGACTGTCTTAATGTGGCTCTGAAGGTTCAGGTCAGAGTCCATCACTACTCCCAGGTTTCGGGCCTGATCGCTGGTTTTTAGTTGTAATAACTGAAGCTGTGCATTGATTCTAGTTCGTTCCTCTTTAGGTCCAAAGATAATAACTTCAGTTTTGTTTCTGTTTAGCTGGAGAAAGTTTTGGCACATCCACACATTGATCTGTTCTAAGCATCTATTCAGTGATTGGATGGGTTCAGATACCTGAAGAAAAGATTTTAAACCAAAGCACGTATAGGAGCCAGACTCATTAATTTTTAAAAGTTTAGCTTGTTTGATGTGATCCGTCTCAAGGTTATTTGTGTTTATGTGCAACTTTTATCTAAAGGAACCTCTGCATACTTTGTGTGGGCGTATTCGGTCGTCTCCAAGGATCTAAAAAAGTTTAAATCTCAGACGAACAAGCCCTGCTATTTGCGTGGAAGTGTAAGAAACAACCCTCACCAAAAGTAGAGAGTGCAAGACACTGCTTCCAAAGCACTTTTAGTCATTTGACCCCGAGAAACGTGTCACGCTGAAGTCAGGGAGGCCAGCGCGGCACTTACTTTAAAAACCTTTTTTTCCCAAAGCCACTCGTGTGACATTTTATTCTGAGTGGAGTTTTTCCACAAAGACATATCTGCGCTAGTAAAGGGCATCTCTTCCATCAGCACAGAGGATTTCTGCCACAGGTTTTAGGCAGAAAGTCAAAAATTCAACAGTTGCACAAAGAACTCAAATTGGATCATATCTTCTGAACAGAGCTCTTTTTTATTGAGGCGTTAAGTTTAACAATCCAGAGTTACTTTCAGAGCAGGGAAACAGAGGATCCCATTTTTATTTGAAATATCAACCAGAGCACGACGAGATTAGGGGTGAGACGCGGGGTCTTTGTTAAATTGCTTATTGGGATTTGTGCTCTGCTGTTATATTTTCTGTCTCGTCTTATCCAGGTGTGACTGGCATTCTATTAAGATGCAGGTATGTAGAGAAAATACCAGCAACTTCTGCATGAAAATCCCAGAGTTGGGCCCTCAGGCATAATATTATTTCACAGAGCAAGGCTGCATGATTTCAGGAAATATGTATCAATCAGTTTTGATTTCAATCATCATTTTGTGATTCTTTAATAAAAAATGCTGTAGAAAACTTCAAGCCATGATTGCAATGCAGGACTTTTTTGGGGAAAAAGCAACAATGTGAAATTACTTTAAATCTAATTATCAGACTCCTTACTAGATAAAGAGGGTGTTTGAGATCATTCAAAGAAAGTGTGTGGCAAGGAAATTCATCTATAAACCTTCAGTGAACATCTGTAATTATACATAAATGTTTCAAATCTGATGACTTCCATTGCTTTTACATCATTTCACTTCGGAACATCACAGTAAAAGGGAATTCTATCATATTTGGTTTTATGTTCTTAAAAACTGCACAGATTTTTTTGTTTTACTTTAGTTAATCACCAATTTGTGTTGGTCTGTCACACAATATCTCATTAAAACACCCAGAATGATAATAATCCACCACCTGAAGCAAAGTAATATCCACTTGTTTGACAGGAACAGGACGACAGACTCTGACCTTCATGGAGCAGGCAGGGAATAAAACCTGCCAACAGGCGGGTTCACCTGGAGCATCAGAGCAGATGCTCACTTTACTCACCTTCTTTCCTTCATAGGAAACACAAACCTTTGGATGTCGTCAGGCTGATATTTACCTGTATTTGTGATGACAGGTACAACATTGCTCGTGCTTCTGTGGAGGCGAAGAACAGCAGCTCAGACTACGTACCTTCTCCAGCTCATCCACCCTCTTCTCCAGATTTGCACCTCCGCCCTCTCGGCTGTGACGGTTTTCTCGCTGTCTGATGTTCCCACCAGCCTCCTCTTCCATCCCCTGCCTTGCAGAGCTGCAACAAATTCAAACAGACCATATTTAAACCTTGATCAACTTTAATATATCGGTCCTTTAACTTCACGTCCTTCATGAAGTTCTAAAAAAAAGAAGAGTGACATTTAGGTCTTATTGTCTCCATTCACAGAGGCCGTTTGAAGGTATGAATCAGAGGCACATTATTAAACTTCAATGGGATGACACATCTATCATCAAAAGAACAGGTGGGAATATCTTCAGCATATTTGCGCTTTCAATTAGGCCTGAATTATTAACAACCCCTGTGCTTCTTATTCTTTTAACGGTGAAGAGAAAGATGAGGATTTGCAATTTCTGTATAAAACGGCTTCTGATTAAGAAACATTTCATATATTCCAGCTTCAAAGGCCTCCTAGCGTGGCAGTAGCAAATGCGCGTCACTGTTCTTAAGTTGCAAAGAAAATGGATTTAGAGGTTTCTGAATGCACTTTGATCACCACACAAACTAGCTTCAAAATAACAACGTGCAGTTTGCCTTCTTATTTCTTAGACCTTTTTCCGAATAATTACTGACAAGGGGGAAACTTTAATTGCTTTCTCTGTAGAATGTGACCGGTTTATACAATTCATTTGCCAGAGAATCAAACTGAGGTGGAGACAGCAGTGGAGCGCACGTGGTCCGGGTGCTCCACCAACTGAGCCACCCAGAACCTCACAGCCTTTTTATTTTGCTTTCAAAATACCAGCATGAAACATTTTCCCTTTAAAAATGAGTCCACCAGGCTCATTTTAACTCTTCACTGAGTTATTTGGACGTTTGTAGACTGTCCACCTTATTCATCATCAAATTAACTTTTCTCAACGGACCATAGCCTCAGGCAGCAAACAGACCCTTGGTATGACAGCACCACTACCGTGCTCAACAGTTTGCACAGCATCCTCACCTTGGACAGAGGAGAGGAAAAATGCTGAATTTAATCTTGTTTTTAAAAACTATTACAATCAAACATTTAACTATCCAAACTTTTCAAAGAAATCTGAAAAACTGATGTTTGACCATATTTTTGGTTAACTTCTAACCCCAACTTTTATATGACAATTTAATTTAAACAGGAATCTTAATTTTTAATGGCTTTAAGGCGTTATGTTTTAGTAAACCAGTCGATACGTGTGGGTATGCGCACAAATAGGATTAATAAGCATCCAGGAATATGATTTTTAATAATTTACATTGCCCACAAGGATTGTTTGCCTTTGCGTGCACAAATGTTACAACAGGAAGATCTGTTAGAAATTACAGAGAATGTTGAAAATCAACATTGTGTTGACTTTACAAGCAGCATATCTGCATTAATTCTTTTATCTGCCCATTATTTAGTATAAAATCCAAAACTAAGAACTGAAATCTCATTAGGTTATCATTGTGTTTTAGTTTCCAAGCCTTCAGAGCAATTTATCATGCACAGCAGGTGTTTTTCTGTACTGTGACATTTATACAACCAGCAGCTCATTTTTGTTCCTTCTTACAAAAAAACAAAGATTGGAGAATCCTTTGCTTTTGATCAAAGCGGAGTCCTTGAAGTTCTCTCCCTTGTACTTCTCTGCACCCAGACAAGATGCATTTCCTTTGTCTTTTTTCTTCGTTTAAAGTGCATGAGCATGCTGAAAAATAATCTGAATGGGTCGCTTCTAAAAAAAAACTCAAAAACATAAGGCATACCTTTCATATACCTCTTCCTGCCGTCTCCGTGGCGCCCAGAAACACTTAACAAACCCAACAAGGGTTCTCCAGGATGCACAGCAGGGGCCGAGGCTGAGCCTAAACATCCACGGCCTCAAGACTAAATATCACACCGCGGCCCATTAGCACCCCACAGAGTTCGGTCTGAGAGAGCGAGAGGCAGAGCCAATCACACACTCCTGGGAGCCTCAGCAGGAGAGAGGGTTGGAAGCACAAACAGGAGGGGAAGCAGCAGCAGCCACAGGTACAACAGCGTCTTTCCACAAACTCATGTACTGATGCAGAATGAGCCATATCTCCACCTGAAGCCACATGACGGAGTATTAAAGCGCTGGATTTGCAGCCTGCTCACCTCTGATAACATGAAACAATCTCTCCATTCAGAGCTCCAAGGTTAGAAAACAAGTCAGAGAGGCCATTTAAATTCGACAGAGTACCAAATAAAAATATGCTTTTCACCAAGCAGAATGTTCATCAACCCCATCATGGGTAGCAAAGCTGAGTTAGTCAATGGGTAACATGCACATTTAATGGGAATGCATCCAGAAGGCATATGTAACAGCTAAAAGCTTAGTAGAAATCCAAACATGTAGCTGCTAAGCAACTAGACACACTGGTTTCCAGACAATATAACTCATAACACCAAATGAAAATTCTTATACATTACTGATAAAATTAAAGCAATAAAGTGCTGGAAAGAAATGGGCATTGATTTTATTTTACTGTGAATATCATAGGACAGTCGTACAGCAACTGTCTTCAGTCAGAGGCCTCTTCTAATTTGTTGCAGAACTGACTGCTACCAGAGGTCCTTTCTAGACACAGCATCACAATCCACAATTAATTATTTTAAGATTTGTAAAAGATATGTTACAACATTCATAATTAAACTATATTTGAATTTATCTGTATTTAAACAACTTTTTTGTTAAAATATTTAAGGATTTACAGTGGTATAATCAAAGTTGTTCATGCTAGAAAACCCTTTAGGTGGGCTGAATTAAAGTAATTTATATTTATGCAAAACATTGTTTGCAAGATTTCATCCTTTACAGGTTGGTTTGGACAGATTTCTTCTCGCTTTTGTTGATCTGAAATATTTAAGAGTGACAAATGTGCAAAAAAGGAAGAAATCTCAAGGTGCAAATAGATTACATTTTCAAAAGTAACAAAAACCAAAAAAATCCTTCGGGCCTTAAAGTTTGTTCCAACAGGAACATTTTAAAGACCGTAATTTAGAGAGTGCTTTGTATTGTTGCTCTTTTAGCCGTCTTGTGCGGCCCAGCCCACCTGGCAGGTTATCTGTTGCAGAATTGCAGAGCATCCAAGTGAAGCCGGGCCAGCTGATGGGGCAGAAGCCATAATTACACAGACAGATTGAATGTCAGCTTGAGAAACAGGCTCAGGGTTGGACTAGAACGGCTCACTCTGAGTGCACAGACAGGAAAACAAATACTGCATACTTTATTATCAAGTAAAATAAATAAATAATTGAGTTTCAGCGATTTATGGCAAGGGGGGAAAAAAACTATACAGGAAATGAAAATATGTCTGCTCGGAAAAGAGCCAAAGCTGATGTTTGTCGACTTCGAGAAGAAGAAGTTCAAAAGCATTTCATCAAATGCCAGAGCAAAGCTAAACCAAACTGACCCAGTCATTTCCCACAAAACCTTTCAAAGCAAGTCATTTACTTTCAGCACTCCATGTCTGCCACAGCAGGGAAGTGATGGCCTGAACAGAGTGTCATAGGTCCAGATGGTGTCCTGTCAGCTACTGTTCAAAAAACAGCCATCAGCCATCATCCCTCTTGAACCACAACAGCAAGAAACAAGCTGCATTGAGGGAGGAAAATTCTGAGAAATCAAAACAGTCCAGCAGTTTCAGAGAAAATCGTGCAACCATTATCTCCAAGCTTCTTTTCACTCACTTGACAGATTCGTCAAAAATGACACTTTATGCCAAATCAAAATCAAAATGTGAATCTCACCTCTTAAAACGTCCAGAAGCAGCTTTAGGGGTTTCCTGCAAAAGACAAATGGGGAAAATTGTTTAATTTGCATGCACAATGTATTAGCAGAAAAATATAACTCTGTTCGTTCCATCTGCCTAAGGTTGTATTGGCTCACCATGCGGAGAACAAAAAGACATCCACAGAAATATGAGAAATTCATCAGGAGAAGCATTTATAAAGAGCCTTAAGGTTGTGCATGAACGTTCAAAAGCAGCAGCTGCTGAGCTGATATAAATGGGCTTTGTTTCATTTCATAGTTCACCACGAACTCTGTAGCCTCAAGTTGGAAAAGGCAATCTTGTTTTGAAACATGGAAGATATGTTTTGTTTTCTCTCCCTCTTATTTTCCCATTATTGTATAATCTAAAAAAGATCTGAAGATTGTTTAGATCTATCCAGCAGTGAGTGGCGTCGCCTTCAGGAAAACCTCGCTTTTGAGAAAAATGAAGTGTGTGTCGCAGGTTCTGGGAGATGAATGCGGATCTCCTTTTTCCTGAGGTTCTGTGCAGTGAAGGGTCCGAAGGCTGATTGAAGAGCCGTTGTTCTGCTAGACTCCCTTCATCAATGCTTGTTTTTGTTTTTTTGTTTCACACATGCAGCTATCTTTAAGACTGACATGCATGTTACCTGCAGATGAATTGTGACCTTCACCTCTGAAATATAAAAAGATTTGTACAATGCAACGTCAGAGCAACAGGACTGCTTCAGAAAAAAAAAAGTAATTTTTGCAACATTTTTAGTACTTTTCCAACAAAAACATGAACTTAGTTTCAAGGAGGTGGATTTTTGATGCAGAAATGGGTTTGAACATACTTTGATTTAACTGCAGAAAAGCAAAAATTCACCTGAAAAATTAGTAGATAAGAAGAGTTACACAAAATGTAGTCACAAATATTACATTTTCATTATGTGCCTTGCTCAGCTATATCCTAATTCTACTTTAAGTTGCTGAGATTTTTTAAACTGCATGTAATTGTTTATATTTCAGGTCAATTTTTTTTTACATATCTAAGGTCAAAATAATTGTGCATATACCTACAAAACACACCCACTGACTTGTTTACCTCAATAAAAATGACTGATTTCAATAAATATGCTGTCTAAATGTAAATGTGTGTTTACTGCTATTCCTCCACACAATGTTGAATAAAGTATGAAAAAAACTAAATAAATCCCTCCTGAACTGAGCTTGAATAGCTTCCATTAGCAATCAGAACTGCTGCTGCTGCTGCAGTGTTTCTAAGGTAATTTGAAACAGATGAACAGAGGTAATATGGAACAGAAATTAATCAATCACAAATGCAAGAAAAGGGAAGTTTATCCCCAAATATGTAAGCAAAGTAAAACACACAAAACCATCTGTTTGCTTAATCAAATCCTTATAAATGTACTTCATCATTTATGGCTCTGACTGGATTAAGCCAATTAGTCACTCTTTTTGATGTGTTTTCCAAAACTATTTGAAATCAGAAGAAGGATGTTAAAGTATTTTTTGTACAAAGAATAGTTAATGTGAACCATGCACCGCTTTAAACTTTCAAAACAAAAAGTCGGAGCACACCCTGCGACCCCGGACTTTTTATTACAAGAACAAAAGACCAAAATTTCATACTTTTCAGATTATAATTTCCAGAGTTTGTCATAAATACATTAATTTATTTATAATGAATATGAAACCTGACCTGAAAAGCTGACACAGAGACAATTCTCTCTCTAAAAAAAAAAAAAGAAAGAATGTCCTTTTAACACAATTTATTAACATTAGAGTTTGTTCCTTCAGGTGTGAAAGTTTTTAATTTAATTAAAAAACAAGTTATAAACACCAGTACGAAAGTAAATGTTAAACTAGATGTTTTACTGAATATTTTTGTTTTAAAAATCTTGATTCATTCTGCAGTAGTTTATTGACCACAAAGACGCTGGTAGTTTATTAAACAGTTTCTGATTTGGATTGATTATTCACTTCATTCAGTAAAAAAAACGATCAATATTGTGTTAGTATGAAACACATTTTATACTTTAAATAAATCAACTTTTACTTTTTGTTCTTCTTTGCTGCAGGCCTACTTCGATGTTGGTTCTATTTTGCAGAAATGTATATTAAAGTCAAAAAGCAATTTGAAATAGATCATGCATGGAACAAATTGGAAAATAATCAACAATTTTCAAGTTTCACTTATAAGAATGTTTCTTTCCAGCCACATTTATTTACAGATTATGACAAATCAAAACTAGCACAACCTAAATAGAAAACACTCGTCACCAAAACACCTCCCAAATTTTATTTGCCACATCAATAAACACTTTTAAACTATTTATTCATCATGCCTGGGCCGAGTTGACGCCACCACATGCTTCAGCACAGAGCTCAGACACAAACATATCTGCAAAATACCTTCGTCATACCTGGAGCAAAATAATTCTCGATGTTTATCTCTGCTCTGTCTTTTCCATTTTTCTTGAGGAACTTAATAATTTCAGTAGAAAAACCTTAAACAAAACGCATATGTGGCTTTTTCAAGAAGAACAAAGGCTCTGAGGCTGGAAGATAATTCCTGGCTCCTGAAAGAGGAAAATGTGTATTTAAAAGAAAACATTTGTAGATTTTTTGCTGACATTTACTCAACATTTAACTGAAAACATTAAGGTTCAGCCTGATTCTTCTTTGCCTCACTCGGCTATTGTTGGAATGCTTTTCCACTGTTCTCACATTTTATTAAGAAGCTGTCAGAGTTTGACGCCAGCTGCAGAAAAAGACCTTAAAATGCCAATCTTTGATGGAGTGAAGGTGGAAACATGACAAGTGTTCACTCTAAACACCGGAAGACGCATTCAACTTTTGTCTCCATTTGGAGTGCTAAATGTAATGCTTGGAGAAAAGAGAGAGAGAGAGAGAGAGAGAGAGAGAGAGAGAGAGAGAGAGAGAGAGAGACAGAGAGACAGAGAGACAGAAAGAGAGAGAGAGATATCTGTGTGTCCTTTCCTCATAGGAAGAAATGTTGAAGGATGAATCAGAAAATTCACATACAAAAGACATTTACATTTTTTGCTTAAAGCAAATTAGTTTTTACATTTTAAGCAGTTTTTTAAAAGCTTTTGGGGTTACCAAAAATTTGCTTTAATAAATCAAAAATATCTCTCCAAATATTTAGCTGCAGCTGCAACTTGTTTTCCTCAGTGTCTGAGCCAAATGAGAAATATCATATATCTCTATTCTGACTTCCTTTCAAATTGCATCCTCTTACATTTTCACAGTGACATCAATATAATGTTAGTTAAATCATTATGAGTACAAAACAAATATTAATTTAGGAAAGTTGAGACTTTTACCTGCTTCCATTCACTGCCACCATGTAACACAACCAAAGCACGGCTGGCCAATATAAAATATACCGATGAAATGGGAGTGTTTACATAGAAACTGGTTGGAACAGGAGAACAAATTACTTCTAGTTTTACATTTAGTTTTTGTCACAAGCAGGCAATCCACCCTTGCAAGTTAGAGAAAATTGATTTTCCAAGCTTCCACTAGACAAACGGGATTGATCCTTAATTTCACAGATCACCATGAATCTTTGTTTTACAAACATTTGTAGAAACTAGTGAATTCGCCGTCACCACTTGAGAGGCTATTGTGCTCCTTCAATGCAAAAGTTTGGTGTTTTTATAGCCATAAGCCTAAACCAAGTTACAAAGGAAAAAAATGGTAAAATTTATAAAGTATACGTATTAAGAGCCCACATTTCAAGCATTGTATGTGTCTCATTACCCTACTTTCATTGCTCACAGTAAAGATAAGCACTTTATCTGTGATTCAGAGGTGTGAATAAGTATTTGTTCAGACAGAAACAAGGAACAGCTGCTCCTGTAGGAAATGTCACACGATTGATGTTGAGTAATTCTTTGTTTAAATCTGTTCTGCATCAGAACCGAGAGGCGATAATTAAAAATGCAGATGAGGCTTGTTAAAAAGAGCTGAACTTGGAGAGGCGTCATGTTATCTGCTCCGGGCTGAGAGTGAGAGACAGACAGACGGACCTGGCGCCACTTTAAAAGAAGGTAATCCTGAGTTATGTTCCATATGTCGGATCTTTTTCTTTTTCCCTTGCAGAGCAGAGCAGGGGTAAGGCTGGTTAAGCAGGACCACATGACTGCAGAAGGATATCACAACATACGAAAAAAACACGGATAAGAATCATTTTTCCATGCTTGTAGAGATAACTCGGACTTTCTGTTCTAAACAAGAAAAAATATGGTTTGTTTTGTTTGGAATAAATGCTCCGAGACCTGGAGAGACATTTAGGAGTCGGATGCAGGCCTGTAAAAAAATCTGAACTGAGAATCTTTTGAAGACTTCTCTTCCTCCAGATATCTTCATTCCAGCAAGCAGGTGAAAACTGTACATCATAACACTGCTGCCACGGCAATCACTTGTCTAGTCATGATACAAGGAGTTCGACAGGCACGGCTATTTTTTCAAGCTGCTCTTACTTCACATGTCAGTTTGATAGCTGCATAGGGAAACCACAGTAAAAAATGTATCCCTGCTGCTTATGGAGCAAGCTGTCAGAATAAAAATACATGCTTTAAAAATCAGTAACAGCTATGTATGAATGATATGAAAGATCCTGCACATCTGGTTTCTGTATGCACATACATAAAGGTGTAAAAAGAAGCTTAGAAAGAATATTTTGTTTCAAGTGACAATATCACGATTTGAGCACCCGATGCAAAACAATGGACAACAAAAACTAAAGCAGTGACAGAAAAGATCTAGCAAGCAGGCCAGAAATTTAAATGACGTAATAAAGATGGTCTGGCTTTAATTCATCAGTTTGGAAAGAGAAAAGCACTTGTGACACCAAATATGTAAATCTGACAGCTTTCAAATGGATGTATTTTCTGCTCAGCATACTCTCTTCTCTAAGCATCCAAATACCTAATTAACAAGCCGTTGAACTGTTTTGTATAACAAAGTTGTGGTGAATGGAAGCAGCTGAAAATCTTTCTTCACATAGCCAGTTTATACTGGATTAATTAAATTGAGATCTGTCAATGTTTGCTGACAGCCTACTTAAAAAAATGCTTTCATGATCTGACTGCAGACCATGAAGAAGTCATCCAACAAGGCTGTGCATGAAGAGTGTTGTGTCCCAATCCCTTAACTTTTGGATCTTCACCCCAGGAAGCAAAGATTTATTTTGACTTTTCAGACTCTCCTTTCGGTGGCTGAGGAGTCTGAAACAACTCCAGAGGCTCGTTTTTGGTTCATTAAAGTTTCTCTTTTTAAAAAAAAGTCCATTCTGATTTTATGGTGCGTTCACACCAAACGCGTTTTGAGCGTTTGACATGTCAAGAGTGTCCAATGCGTCCGAATAGCTCAAACGATTTCGACGTGCTTCCATGTAGACTTGTAAACCAGACGCGTGAAATGGTAGGTGTAGAGCAAAATATCAAGCGTCTGCATTCAAAGTGAACATGTGTCGAACCTGAAGCGTCGGACTCGTTTGGTGTGAACGCGCCATAAAGTTTCATACGTGCAAGATTTTTTTGTTAAACTAGAGGACTAACGTCTTCTCTTCTAAGTCGGATACGTGGCAAAGCTGAACTCCTTGCTGTTTGTTTGCAATTTAGCAAATTCCTTACTTTTGATTATTGGTTTATTTTTTAATCAAAGCCACAACTCAGCAGGTGCTGTCACATTCTTCCTGTTAAGCATGGTATTCGTGTGCACATTTCATACACAAGCCTCTGCTTGGTATAAACTGCCTCAGACAATTTCTGCCCAAAACAAAATAAGCCCACTGATGCACAACAGCCAATCCATCTGGAACGTGACTACAACCTTCATCCATGCAGAGCTGTCACACAGCGGAAGATTCTTCTTTTAAGAATAAAAGAATAGTAAAAAGAAGGCAATTTTCATGTCAGTCAGAAATGAAAGAGAATACTTTTTTTGTCATTGTGACACAGCGTGATGCATTTCAACCCCCCTCTGTGCTCAGTCTCTTATTGGGAATCACTGTGTTCATTTGGAGCTGGTGTGAAATTAGATTGCGTTTTGTAGAACATAAACTGCTCTGAAACATGACTTAAATTACAAGTATTTCATTTTCACAAATTCACTTATGTTTTCATTTTGCAGACCACTTATCAAAATAAGTATAAGGAAGTGCATTCTGTCTCTGCATGGACTCCATTTGAATAAAATAATCACACTGCTGGATGAAAAGCTAAGGAAAAAACAGACATCATAAGAAGCAGAGCTGGAAACAGGTTCCCAAATACAGTCGGGGATTTTGTCCCCCAAAATACCTGGTTTTAAAAAGATGCCACCACCAAAACTTAAAGGCTTAAACCATTTTAAACGGCATTTTATGGTTCTTCATTCCTCTTTCAACTGGAGTTCCCAGGGATGATGAAATGCTGAGACACCTTCGTGTTTTGAATCACGGCTTTCTTTTCACACAAGCTCAGCTGAGCTCTGCCAGCGTCTTCCTGTGCAACAGTGCCTCTGTTTGGCAGCACAGAAGTAACAATCTGCGCAGCGCGCTGGCTGGGAACAGACAAGACATTCCTTCTCTGCGTCTGAAGCTCTTACCAGCAGGTAGCCGGTGGCCGGGTCAGCTGTCATAGACTCATTCTGGAAAGTGTTGGCCTGAACCAGCTCCTCTTCATCACGTCTGTCTTTTTCTCCGGCGTCGTCGTCGTCCAGCTCATCCAGGCTCTGACAGAGAAAGAGAATATGAAGAAAGAAAAAAATGTAGAAATAGAGTAGAAATATTTTTTTCTGCAACCATTTTTTGCTGCGCAAGTATGTTTTATACAGATAGACGGTAAGTCCATCAGATTCACCAGTCTTACCCTTTAGCTTCTTTTTAAATCCTGACTAAGCATGCTAAAACTCACTTGCAGGAATCAGCAGCTAATTATACACCAACACAAGATCAACTGGTGAAGCATCAGGAAAATAACCAGCCTGCTTGGGGGACTTTTGGGCTGAGGGGATTTTTTTTAAAGAGGAATCTGTTTTGATAACAATAAACAGCTTGCACAAACATGCAAAGAACCAACATCCTTTTGAAAGAAAAGAAAGGCATTTAGCTGAAAATATTCCAGCAGAGATCTCAGATAGCGCCTGGGAAACTCTCCAGATTCACTCCTAATAATATGGATTATTTTCTCCATCTAGAAATCTGTGCAAGAGCTCCGTTTCTAAATCCATCCCTTCTGAGTCAACACGGACACAAAGTTGGAGTGTCGGGAGAGAGAAGTGATGGATAAAGGCATTCCACAAATAGATTTACATAAGGATGGAAGCCTGGACTGTGACAAGAGGTTGAGAGTGAGGACACAGTCTTGGAGGGTCATGATTTAAACCAGCCTTTCCTGTTTCACACTGCAGAGTGAACAAAAGATGCCAGCTCAATAGGCCCTTCAGTGGTAAAAATAGCCTTACAAGGTTAACAAGGAATGCAGTCGTTTGCAGGGCTTTTCCTGTCAAAGCGTTTATCAGTTCTCCATAGGGAAAATGCCAGCTCTTTTCCTCTTTAGCTGGTTTTATGCTTGCACTGTAGCTTTGCAATGTTCCTCAGAGGATCTGAAGGGGTGGCACGCGGGAAACCAGTAGTTTTGTCAGCGCAGAAAACTTTCCAAGTAAAGTCACTGAAAAATCAGGGTGGGAAAAAAATTTACAAACACGGCAACAAATCTTCACTCCCCTTTTTCTCATATGGTGTTTTCCACTCTCTCATTACCTTGGATACCATCAAATACATGTGGTAATGATATAGTCCTAAAAGAACAGCCATCAAGCAGTCTCATCAATCATGTTTGGCATGTTAAGAACACCCAATGGTTTCCAAACCAAAATCTTTGAATCCAGTTTTGCCAGTCATGTCCTATGAAGGGCTTCTGTTAACAACTGAAAAGGAAACATCTCTGTTTCACTTTGAATTAAATAGTTTGATACCAGTTATTCCTATTGCTAAATCAGAATGTGTCTAACTGTGATCAGACTTATTTATGTTTATGTACTGCATGTTTTCCCCAATGAACATTTCTACAAGAGGAAATGTAAAGAGTCCCTTAAAAACACTATTAAGATCTGATCAACTTTTTCCTAATTTTAATGCATGTATGGTTACCATTTGTTTCGATGAAGGAATTAATCCAGAAACAGCATCACCAAAACCAAACCAAACAGGTCTGAGATAAAGCTGTGGGGAGGTTCAAAGTTTATGAAAACACTTGCAGGA
This sequence comes from Poecilia reticulata, assembly GCF_904066995.2. NCBI lineage: Eukaryota > Metazoa > Chordata > Actinopteri > Cyprinodontiformes > Poeciliidae > Poecilia > Poecilia reticulata. The sequence continues at coordinate 4,764,967 of NC_088852.1, read as the reverse complement.
CACTGTCTGCTAGTCTGATATTTTTTTTAAATTATAAGGATGGGAGCCTTTAATGGTTCTGACATAAAACGCCACCAATATGTGGGAAACAGGAACTTTTGGGGTTACCAAAAATAATTACGTTAAACAGAAGTCTGCTTGTGTCAACACAAAGCGAACTGCTCAGTGACCAACCACTCTGCTATGCACAAACTTCCCTGAAATGTTGAATCGGGGACCTCAACGTTTGTTTTGGATAGAAAGGCAGCTCTCTTTTTTCACCCTGTAGCATTCAAAATTGCTTTGCATTTCCATCTATTCCAAATAAAGGGAAGAGAAATCTGCGCGTGCATCCATATAAGGGAATCTTCTACTCCTGAGCTCATCATAATGTGTGCATTTTTCTGGTCACTTTTTCACCCTGGGCAGCTGAAATAAGCAGTCTGGGTGCTGAGAGACGATTGTGCAATGCTTTGACTCAAAAGTCAAGCTAATATTAGATGTTACACACAATGATCTGACAGTTTTTGTCCATTATTTACACATTCTGCACCAACTTCAAGTTTTACTGAAACAAACCAACATCTGATTTATATTTGAAATTCTGCAGAATGATCTTTTAATGAGCTGAATGTTTGCATACTCAGTGAAACAGCTTAGATGCAGCTTTTTCCACAAATATGGTCAATCAAACTCCTGACTTAATTTAATTTTGTGCAGTTAGGTTCATGGAATCCAGCTGCGACTACTTACATAAAATGAAAGCGTTTCCAATCAAAACACTACAGTTTACAAATTTCTGCAATGATGAATTGTGTAATAAATGACTAAAAGATATGCTGAAGTTCTGATAAATGTATGTCTATTACCACTGATAATTCCAGAAATGTTGCACTGAAAACTTGCTTCCTGTTTACAGAAGCATAGTGTGAGGGCGTTGAAGGAGTTTACATTAGCAGAACAAGGAAAACAGTCGCCCCGCTTTGCTGCGATCTCCATACCCACGTCTGTCGCTCTGCACATGAAAAATTAAAGAAGCTACATCTGGAGCAGAACTTCACGGTCTGCTGGAATGTCTGTTGTGGTTGGAAACTCTTTGGGGAGGAAAATGATCAGTCCATTTTTTTTTATTTTTCCCCGACGGTTCATCTGTGGCTGGCTGCAAAAATATATCAGACTTTTTCTACAGGACAGCAGGCTTTACCTTTACGCTCTGGCATTTCAGTTAAAAATGACGGCAAAGGATGCAACTGATGATTGGCTGCCAAAAACTGAGCCTTTTTTTTTTTTTTTTTAAACCCATCTGACTCAAGCACATACACCTCATACTAAACAAACAAGGAGTGAAAAGATCCTCTTGCTCAATACCTTGAGGTCTTTTGATTTGCATATGAATATATAATAAAAATGTAAATTCCATGCAGTCCTAAAAACAATCATTTCATGTGCCAAAGGTTTTTGGACAGGGGTTAAATCTTCATGAAAAAGTCATTCAGGGGAATTGTTGCTGCATCTATGCAACCCCAAAAAATGTCATTCTTCAGGATGAATAAAAAATAACTTTGATATACGGAGAAATTATGATTTGCATGGATGTCAAGAGGGATTTTTGATCTCGTTAACATGTTATCAAAGAGGCTAAATAGTGATTTAATTGGAAAAGTGACCTCCTGTTTCAACAGTCGCCCAGGATTTCATGTGTGCAGGTTTTTTACTGTGCCAGTGTCTCGTCCACTTCATCTCAAAATTAATCTCTAAACAAGCCGTGGGCATCTTCAGTGGAAGTATGCTCATGCAGAGGATTTAATGACCGGTGTGCATTAATCATCCGTCACTCTCTACAGCTCAGAGACTTCATTAGGATGATCCATTAGGAAAGAGATAAACTCACAAGCTGATTAATCACGACTGCCAGCGTGGTCAGGTAACAACACAGATCAAAGTGAGGGCAAAACACCTCGAAGTTGATAGATGAGTTATAAGACGCTGGTACTACCAAGGTTAGTGTCAAATCTGAATTTATCAGATAAGAAATGTGTGATTGACGGCTTCATGTAAATACAATGTGTACAGTTAAAATCAGAACAAAACCCCAAGGATTTTTAAAACATTTTCAGAGAGCAGTTTGCAGCTTTTGAAGACTTATTTATGAGTTCAGTCGCACGATAATCTGGGCGGCAGAACATGAAGATAACAAAGATGACATTGAATCCAATTTGACTAGCAATAAATTAAATACTTCACTAAATAGTGGTACGTCTCTCTGCTTCAGGTCTGTTGCAAACACAGACCTCAGACAGTGAGCATTATACCCAGACAAGAAAAACTTCAGATTCTTAATTTGCATTCAACATAATTTCAATCTGACAACAGCTGCTGCTGCTTGGGCAACTTTTTTTATCTACAATTTTTTATTATTTAGGTGTACCAGTACATTTTTCTAAAATAAGCCATGTCACATTTATTCAAGATTAATATTGTTGCTTTTAAAGCTTTTTGATAGTATTTTTAATAAGGTTAAAGCAGAGAGGATCCATAATGTGCTGCAGCAATGATGTAAATATTAAATCCAAAATGATTTGAACTTCCTCTCGTCTCAGCTTTTTGGTCCTGCTTTGCATCCATGAAACCTAGTATTATTTGATGGGATGCCAATTAGCTCCCAGTTGTTAAACAACAAAAACCAAAAAACGTGTTGCCACGGTTACACGTGAAAACTGTCAGAAAGCAAAAACAAAAAGAATGTGAGCAGAAATCCTTCCAGCTGCACTAAATCTAAAACCAGTGGGAATAATTGTAATGCCTCAGCCAAAAAACAGCATAACAGAGGAACATCCTGCCCATAAACCCTAAATATTAAGGTTAGTTAATGCCACATCCACATGCCTGTAATAACTTTTGAGATAAGGAATATTTAAGTGCAGCTCTAGATAAATTAGGTAAAGTGCCTTTAAAAAGAAATCAAAACAGAAAAATGAACTCATCTGCTCTCAATTCATCTCTACTCTCGAGAAGTTTCTTTAAATTTAGTTTTCAGAGCAAATCTCTGCATGACCTCCATCTAACCAGTAAAATATTCAGGGGTCAGAATCCCTTTCAAGTTCATTCTGAAAAAGATTACACAATTCCTCCAAACAGGACACACTCCGAGCCCTGAGAAAAAGAAAAAGAAAAGCTAAAACTTGCATCTGCACACTATATATATTTACTATTCAGAGTATAAAACAGCTGGTTTCAGAATGGTTTGAAGTCAGATTTACATATATGGATTTTCTGTGATGGTGTTTTTTGGGGATTGAGTTAAGTCAAACATGGTGCAAAACATTCAAAGGATCAAAGCCTGTTTTGGCTTCGAGGGCTGGACAGCCTTCTTCGAAAATGACCGTAACATGAGAGAAATTTTAACACAGTTTGGCTTTGAACTCGAAAACTGTCTGACCCTTTAACCACAAATTAGGCAGTGGTAACTTAATCAACACTGAACCAAACCATGAATAGATTCCCACTGACACAAAGGGGGGTCACAGCAAACAAAAAGCTTTAAGCAAATAAGCAAGAGAGTCTCTGGTTGTGATTGTTGACCCGGTGAGCAGCAGCATCAGCATTCATTCCTCTGGATGCGTCAGAGTGAACCAAAGGCCTGAGGGCAGACCAGCTGGGCTCAGCCGAGCTGGGCAGAGATCTTCGACTGTCTGCATGAGCTTTAATGTCTCTGTGGGAAAACGCTCTCTGTATGCTTAGATGTTTGCCAAACTTCTTCTGTGGTCTAATAACCTCAGCGATGGCTTGGAGCGTCGACTGGGGTTGTAACGAGCCTCAGTGTGTAATTAATATCTCTCTGTCTCTATCTATCCATCTGTATCTGTAGGTTAGCATTTGCAGCTTCTCTTGTTACCCTGCATAAATGAGAGTTAACAATCCCAATCCACAGCCCTCCGCAGACAACCACACGGCCCTCCGTCGACCCCTCTGCTTCGTCATGCAGAAAGCGGCAAGAGCTTTTACAGCAGCGAGGTTCAAAAGCACAAGCCTCCTGCAAAGTCGTCAGTTTCTGCATGAATGTTTCACAAACGGGAATCTTCAGACTTCCTCGTCTGGTGAGAAGCACCCAGAGCTGACCAAAGTTGTTCTTGTGGTTTCCACGTTGCCGCTGTAGTTGTGGTGTGATTTAAGAGCATGATATCCTACACTGTGGTGGCGGAGGATTTCTCCCAGCTGTAAAACATCTATTCCTCGTGGTTTACAACAAAGAGACGTGTATAAAACTAGCAAAGAACCTCAAATGACCCTCGTCTTGGCTTGCAGCATGCTGACTGCAGTCCTGACTGTCAAATCTGAAATCCAAAAGAACTATAAAACTATTAAATTATTTTTTGTGCAACAGTTTTCAATTAGCACAGTTAGCAATGTATGATTGAAACCAAAGTGTGTTTATCATGACCTCCTGCAAGGAAATGTACTACTGAGATTTCAATAAATACAAGAGATTTCCTTGTTATTTTTGTTTGATCAGGGTTGTAATTTGTCATCTTTTGTCAAAAGTACTGACCCAAACTGGAATAATAGCCAAAATAATGGAAAATGGGTGAAAAAGGTTTCAGAAATAAATGCAATTTCCTAATATTTAAGCCTTCCTACAACTATTTGTTAATAGCTACAAAATGGTAGTAATAACAGGTTTGTTTATGGTATTAAAAGTCATTAAAAACTAATGAAGGGTTACAATAACCTGTAGCCTATTAAACTACAATTTAACCTTTTATTAATTCTACATGGTTGGTCGTCATCTGGACATTAAATAATTGGAAGGCTAAACAAACTAACAAACTCCATTTACTCAACTGTAGAACCACACGCATACCAGATTCCTTGTGTTATGAACTGTTTACCTCAGGTATAAACATCATTATCTCGGGAAATGGAAAGCAAGTGTGCCCTGCTGTGTTGTTGTCTTTCTCATGGGTATTTGCACGAGCCTCTGACATAAAACATTGCTGGCCTGCATTGGCGTGGAAGAAAGACAACCTAACATAAAAACATTACAAGACACACAAGAATTTTGCTTTTTAAAACTGCAAAGCAATTTTCCTCAACTTTTTATCTATGTGACGTTGTTGTAACAGCGATTCTGCGTTTTTTTTCTATAATCAAACTGAGTAAACTTTCGTCCTTATTTATAAACTCTTAATATAATTTTGATTGGCTTTGACAAAATTTAAAACAATGAGGTCAAATTTGTTAACTGGAGCTACATATACACTGCTCAAAAAAAATAAAGGGAACACTAACATTTAAGTGAACACTGAAGTACGTACCTACCTGCGCACGCACGCACGCACGCACGCACGCACGCACACGCACACACACACATCTAAAAACATTAGTAATTTCTCATGAAGAAAATGTAACTTGCAAAATTAGTATATTTTCATTTGTAGCAAGAAGCTGCAAGTAAAAATTCAATAATTTAACCAATGGAAGGATTCATATGTCGTCGATTTTCTTCATAAAAATCAAAGTCAATAAACTGTCTGCTTGATAAATGTTCATTCATCCTGACGAAACCTTAAATAAAAAGGATCACTTATGTACATGGGATTACGCTGCAATTTATCTTTCTCATGTGAGCTACGCGTTTTTCCATCTGCATGTCCCAACCACAGACCAAACCAACTGCAACCCAAGAGAGACTGGTTTTGTAGGCTGCTGGAGCGTTTACGCCAGTAATCCAGTTTCTGCAAACCAGCAGTAATAACAGGCTGCTTTCCGTGTGCTGGCCTGAGAAAGCAGAACGGAAGTGGTCCTGCTTTTTGCCCGATTCCTAATCTCATTTTTGCTCTTGTGCTGGCATCTGTACTTCTTCCTTCCTGAACTGATATTTTCTAAACACTGTGCATAAAGTATAAATGCATATTTTCTCCCAAAGCTGCAGGATAATGATTATGGCAGCAGCATTATTTATTACAGTGCAAGCATATTTTGGTGGAGTTATAATAAACCTGCTTTTATGTTTCACACCCCTACAAGAGTTCTTTGGACAAAACAAGACAATAATAATTCAGGATCTTGTTGCTCTGCAAGTTCAACATTTGACATTTACAGTGTGCCGCTTTCAAATCATGACTTTGTCTTGGAAAATACACTCGCAGGAATGAATCAAGAGCTACAAATTGGTAAAGATTTGATTTTTTTGCCTCATGGGACAACTATCTTAATAGTTTTCAGAGTAGATTGTGCACAGCCACGTGAACTTCTCATTCTTATCGGCTGCTTTAGTTGGATACTTAATCAGAACTCTGCACAGAGACTCCTGACCTAAAGCTGTGTTCAAACACCTCAACCTTTCCACAGATTTCCTCCTCGGAATGTTTTAAATCTCATCACCAGTACAGAACCTGCACCTGCAACTCAACACAAAACATCTGGTTCTTGTACTTTGCCATCTAAGCTCCCTAAGAGGTCCTCTAAAAGAAGCCACATGGAAACACAAAGAATGCCACAGAGACCAATCTAAACCACCATTGGGAAGTTCTGTCACATTAGGAGCAGAAATCCATCGACGCCCTCCACTGTGCCAAGCAAACCTAATACTACTGTAAACTTTTCACATTTTATCAGGTTACAACCACAAACAATGTATTTCATTGGAATTTCATTTGATAGATCAAGACAAAGTAACGGATAATTGTCGTGTGGAAAGAAAATGTCAAAATTTTGCTGTCCTCGCCAACAGTTTTTGAAACCTTCAACACGTTTGCCTTGTTTTCAGCTTCATCCATCTTACCATGGACTCCTATTAGCCTTCTTGTTCCTGCTGAAGAAAAACTTCCTAAAGTATCATGATGTTACCTTGTTTCACTGTTGGGAGAAGTTGTCACAATAGGGAACACAATGAGCTAGTTTTCTTCCACAGAATGTACTTCCGCATGTTTGCTACTTGATTTTTTTGGTTTTCTTTCAACTGTTACCAATATTTTAACCAGGGTAACTTTGATAACTTTCGGCTACTTCTCAGATTAACACTCTCCTTGCCTGGCCTGTTAGTTCTGGTGGACAGTCATATATTGGTAGTTTATTTTTATATAATGCTTCTAACAGTGTCTCTTGTAAGATCTTCATAACTTGGGGATAGTGTTACTTAATCCAAATATGTTTTTAACTTTATCCCTAACCTGTCTGGTGCGTTCCTTGGTATTTACTATGTGGTTTGTTCATAAATATTCTCTAACAAAACAAAAATCAGCTGTATTTCTAGTGAAATAGAGCATTGTAAAGTGAAACAGCGTCTTTTCACTTTACAATTAAACCTGCATTTTGGTTCATCTATCACATAAAATTCCAATAAAGAAGGTTTAAATCTATTGTTGTAATGTGACAAAATGTACCAAAATATTCTTGGACATTCAAATGGCACTCAGCATTTGTGTTTCTGCACGGCCATCGCATCTCTTGGCTGCTGAAATGTGGTTTTCTTGGCTCTGCAGGTCATTTTCATTCAAAGCTCCAACAACTCGCGGACTAATCAGGTTTCAGAGACCCATCAAAAGAACCGCAGACACGATGGATCCGGAATAAAGCCAGGTTTGCTGAATTCAGCGAGTTATGCATGCATGGCAGCAGGACCGACAGTCCAAATTATTTTCACACACTGTCAAACTGTGGGGTTGACACAAATGAGAAAATGGTTCGAGAGGCGCAGCGCAGCAAGAAACTACTCAGAAAGAGCAACAAAATGGAACCCTGAATTGTTGCAAGTAATCCAACTTACTACTTACTATAAGTTGCCTAAAAACAAAACATTTTAGCTCTTATCAATATGCAATTTATATCAAACCAGTTATATAACCTTTTGTGAAACATCACACTGCTGTAGATGCACTGGAAATCTGTAACCACTTTTTTTTTGTAAACTTTACAAGTTTTCCAAGACAGTTTTTATTTAACCCGTGCAGTGAAAGTGGAAACACTTAAAACGTTGGGAGGTGTCACTATAGCTTGCACTTGTTTAGAACAAGCCTGTGAGTAAAAAAAAAAAAGGCCCGTTTCTGCTGAGTGGGAGCCCACGAAGATAAAAGCAGAACAAGAACCAACGAGTCAAACTCGCCCTCCGTTTGAGTCTGTAATTTTAGAGAGTGACTGCAGGGCTGCTGGTGAGCAGTGACAGCCTGAGGGCACCTGGTGGCAGTACTCAGCTGGAGGAACACCTGGTTATAAAAGGTTCAACGGCTGCTACGCATCTCCTGGAGTCTTCTGAAAACCTGTTCTGAATTTTCCTCTGCTAACATTCCTGTTTCTATTTGCAGTCAAATGCCACACAGTGACTTTTGCTGAAGCTAAGAATTATACCAATGAATGCATGTTCTTCAAATGATCAGATACTGGTCACTCGCAATGAGCCAACAGCCACATTACCCTTCTGGGAAAATAACTTTACTCTCCAGATGATGCAAACCGGAATCCAAGAAGAAGAAATTAATAACTTTGCTGACTAGATTTCATAAGCAGATTTAATTCGGTACTCATTTAAGACATATTTCCCTTGCAAAAACAAAGTATTCCTAAATGCATATGCTTGGTTGATGTAGATTCTGTTTCTACTAAAACAGAGGCAGAATAAATGTTTTGCAAGAAATAAATTGCCTTCTTTGTCTTGTTGTTTCCAGATGATACCGTAGCTCTTCCCAGTACTACATTTGTTTAATTCAAAGGGAAAAAAAAGAATATATATTTTACAGTCATGCTTAATAGCCGAATCTCTTCCACTAACATGGAGTCGTTTTAATTTATTACCAGTCAATATATGACCTAGAAACTAGGAGGCAGAGGTTCATAGTGAGTTCCATCTTGAAGCTGCAAAATATATTACATATTTATATATAATTTGATTAAACCACTTGTAGTACAAAAGAATGACCACAGAAAAGTAAGTTGTATGCACATTTTGGGTTCTCCATGTGTGTGTGCTAACACCAGGAGTCTCCAATCTTAAATTTCACTGAAATCCATGATTTATACTCTAAAGAATCCTTTGCGACTCAGAACTTCACTGTACTATTTTTGCAGGTTTCCTGCAGCATTGAAACTACATTTCTTGCAGTATCAGTGCTGCAGGGAACATCTTGGAGGTTTTGTCTATACAAAGCCCAGAAGATGATTTGTGCTAAATAGCTGAAATGCAGTTTTAGGTTGGCTCGCTGTGACATTTTAGAGGTTATGCATTCAAACTTTGCTAGCCAATAATACAGATGACAGGTTTATTTGACTCTTACTGCATTTATAACCTCACTAGAACTAGATCTCATTACCTGAGATGATAAAGTTCAGATAAAGCAGTGGACACAGCTGATTAATGGAAGAGAAAACCGGATGGAAATCGTGCAGCAAAGTATTTACTTAATATTGTGCTGGGTGTGGAACTAAACAAGGCAAGTTCTCCACTTTCTCTGAGCTCTCCAGTATCATAGACAGCATGGTGCAAATACAATATAAGGCCATAAATGCTGTTATTTCTGGTTGAATGGTGTGATTCATCCTGAATTGCTGCAATTTTCTTTTATAAATACAAACTTGGTTCCATCCCACGATATCCCTTAGTCATCTTAGTGAGATAACTAGCTGCAAATGGATTTCTACGCCCCACAGTAGAGCCTACTGAACACTTCTGTTGCTCTTCTGTTTATAAGGTAGGATTTTTGCAATAATAGTCCAGAAATTCAAGCTCTATCATGATTTTCAGCAGTCGGTGCCCAGGCTGCATGTTCCATAGGCTATGAGATGAGATAAATGGTAACAGCCTGTTGCACTTTGTCAAGCACAGAAAATCCCAAAGCACTTCATTCTACTTTCAGTCATTCAAAATATTATTTCTACTGCTTAAAGTTCTTTTAAGGGGGAGAAAGTTTGTATATTTATGAAGCGTAGAGTTGGAAAGCGCCGTCGCTCCCCCACCTGTTGCTGTGTACTGCTGAAAAAAAAGCTATTTTGGCTGCGTGGAAATATTTCTAGTCATAACAAGATTAAAATGCATAAACAAAAGGAGCTCTGCTAGTCACTTCTGTAAAGGTGAGGTTTTTAATTTACAATTGATGAGGTGTTATTCATATTTTTAATAGTTTGATGCTAACAGCAATCACACTGTTGCAATTTAAAACTATTTTTACAACAAAATTTTAAAATAATCTGTAAATGCATTGCACGCAACTTAACTCGGGTTTTAACTCTTGAGCACAAAAGCAATGCTGAAAACCCAGTTTCAAAAGTAGAAATTCCATACTTCTTCCAGTGCTGACCTGTTAATCTGTCTTTTTGGTTGAAAGTGCATCAAAGTGAGCTTCCAAAACTAGCCCAAAAACAACAGTTAATCTATAAAGAGAAAGTTCAGCAGGCTGAGATTGGCAGGAATGAGGAACAATGCCAAATTCTTTGCTCAATTAAAAGTTTGTCTGCTGCACAGGGATTGAAGATATAAATAAGTAATCTCTAAATCTTTGGCCAACGATGTTTTTTATTTGTGGTGGGAAAGTATGATTCTTGCTGACTTAATGCCATCTGAAATGCAAATCAACCACATCTCTCCACAATATCCTGAAGGGATCATGTGAGAGCACAGCCTGTACAGCTCAAGGTTTCCATGACACATCAAATAAAACGGAGTTTACATCTGCCAGCACCATGTAAATATGTACTTAACTTATCTTTATATTCAATTACCACTCTCCTCTTTTTAGCCACGTAATAAAACCTCATTATTCCAATATGCCAAAATGGTTGAAATGTAATTGTTTTTAGTTCGTAAGAAGCTGTAAAAAGCTTTAAAATACCAGAAAGGACAAATATTTTTGTTTCCCTGACATGTAAAACCGACCTTGAAATTGCATCCATTGCTCAGGGAAATTATATTTGTCACTACAATTATTGAGCTTTTTTTAGTAATGCATCCTCATCTTAGGAATTTCCTGGAACATTTTGGTACTTATTATGTGGAACCAAAACTGTGATGAATACTGGAATATGTTGCCCTTTCAAAATAAGGGTCACAAACACTTAAAAAATAATTTAATTGATTGTGTATTATTAAATGCATCAAGCCAAAAATGAAAATGAGATTATTGGCCTTTAAAAAGAGTTAAAAAAGTTCAGTTTTGTCAGTGATTACTGCAAACTTTTGCAGGTTCCACCTAAGAAACAGACATGAGCCTGAATAAGGAATTCATTTGGCCAAAGGTCTTCATTTTACATGGTCTAATTGTTACAAAAGTTTGGTTCCAGAGTCATGAGAAATGTTTTCCTACTGCTACTCTGGGCAAACCTAAAGCTCTGAATAGCAAACTCTCTTTTGAGTTTGACGGTTTAGGATCAATCGGGTACAAACGCCTTCACCATTCATTCAAAATGCACAAAAGACATGTTTAGTATGCATCTCTAAATCTAACTGAAGCAGCTTTGGACGCCGCTGCTCTGATCCATTTGCAACAGTTTGCTAGCTATAATGGATAACCAGCAGTTGACTCTCTGCCAGGACATGATGGGATATCCTGAATGCAGCAAAGGAAGGCCAAAACTAAAACCTGTTTGACAGTAAATACAATGAAATGCAGCTACTGAAACATGCCAAATTTAAAGTGCACCTCATCAGGTATTTGGCTCAGATTTGAGCTTCATATTGCATGACAGTCGATCCCATCAAGGCAGCCCCTCCAAACAAACCTACCTACCGCACAGCACAGCTGAAGAGAGCCCCCGGGACGACTGCAGCTATGACTGACGCGGTAAAACAATAAGCATGACACAAAGGCAACACTTCCATTTAAAGCCAGCATCTGCCATCCTATCCTCTGTGCAACACCGTTCCTCGGATATCATTCCTGTTCATGATGCATTACTTCTTCTGCAGAGAAAAGGACCATTCCAGATGGAAGAGAGAGCCGGCAGGAGGCAGGAACAACAGAAGACATCGTGGCTTCTGACAGCATCCATTTTAAATGGCTCTATAAAGAATGTTATGACAGCCAAACCATTTGGTACCATTTAAGACCAAAGGCATCTATTGTTTACACTTGTCAGCGCCCTTCTTTGCCGTGATAATTACAGAGAGATCACAGACTTGACACCATAAAAGTGGGATGTCAACATCAGCCAGAGGCAGATGCTCCGTCTGAGGCCGACCTGAGCCAAGTGGGGACATGGGACAGTAACCAGATGTGATTCAACAGATGGGATGTTGATCTCAGACTGCAAACCTCTGTAACCAATAAAGACAGCTAATGAGTGTTATACATCTTAAACTGTAGTGAGATTAATGACGGTACTCGTGTAGCGCTGGAATAAACTGAGGAACTTTAGAAAGAGATGCACTAGCTGACATGAGGGTCCAAATGTACAAAGTAAGACAATTTAGGTACAAAGATCTAAACAGAGGGGATGGGGATTTATAATAATCCATTGTTAGAGCAACAACTTTGATTTAGACTAAGAAACAACAAATTAAAACACATTTGACATGGAGGTTAAATTAAATTAAAAAGATAAAGAATGTTAGGAAAATGCATATTTTATTTTAATAAAATTACAAGTGTAATTTTGTTGACAAAAATTATGCTATTTTAATGAAGATTGTAGGATGTCTAATGATTAAAGCATGGGGAAACATTTTATTTTTCTCCCTAGAGACATTATTTTATCCTGCTGTAAAAAAAAAAAACAACAACAAAAAGCCTGGTTCTGGAGGACCAAGCTTCTACTTTAAAATCTGATTCTAGATTTAGTCAAGACTCCTTGGAAAGCAACAGGTTAGCCACTAATCACTTCACTAAAAAAACAATTTATTATAAAAACAATCCAGGACACTCAATCCTGTCTGCAAACAGAAGGAACCTCTACGGGATTTTATCAAAAAGAAAAATGGAAAATATTTCTCTTCCTTCAACTTCTTCAGTTATCTAAAACTTGTTATCCCTACTTGTGTTAATCTGTCACATAAAACCACAATACAATATACTGAAATTTGTGGTTGCATGGAAAAAATGTGAAAAAGTAGAAGGGTTTCCAAACATTTTTAGTAACATAAAACAAAGACTCTAGACTTTAGATGGAAGAGTAATTGGTGTGAAAAAGTCTGAATAGTGAGCAGTGAGCCTGGATCCAGTATCAGAGGAATTTCAATGAAGTGCAAGTTGATCCCCAGAGCCTGGGCAGCGGGACATTCATCAAGTTTCTGGGAGTTTGCTTTGGCAGGTTACACCACATTTTCTCTCGAGTCGCCTCTTTTTGCCAGCACAGAGGAGTAAGCAGACGCTTGGGAAAATCACTCCTTTTCTCTTTGCGAAGCTGCCGAACATAAAAAATTTCATCTGGTGGGATTATTGAACCTATGTGGCCACTGACTGCTCCGGCCAAACCAGACCTGCAATCCAATCCCACATGTACATATAAGTGGAGTGAAGCAACCTCAAGCAAAAAAAAAAAAAACCACAAAAAAACTGTAATCCAGAGACGTCGTCTCGACTTTGCAATAAAAAAATCACAGAGATTGTCATGACATGACTGGTTCCTGGAGAGAGCTGCTGTTCAAATAGACGAGATATTATCCATACAGCAAACAGACAGGCAGCCACATCTAACTGGCAGGTAGAGTCTTATCTGACTTCAACAGGCATATTTCAAAACACAAGACAAAAAAAGCAGCAGAGAAGATGAAAGAATTACTCATCTGGTGAGGCGGCGAGTTTCCTCTGCACGCCTCCCATCAGACGGAGAACAAACAGGATGTTTTTCCAACACTGGAATCTCACCAAATTTTCTATTTCTTACATAAATAAGTAAGTAGTTTAATAAATGCTCTGATAAAATGCTCTGAATATTTCAAAGTTGGAAAAAATAGAAATCCACCTTACTAATGTATGGTAATTCTACTAAAACTATTTTTAGATTTGAATTTCAAATGGTTTGCTTTTCAAAGCATCTCATTCATTCTGTCTGGAGTCAGTTGCTTCATCCTCTTATTCAAAGTCTCTTCTTCCTCTGAGGATTTTCTTACCGTTATCAGCAATAATATTTACATAAGGTTTAACTCGGAGGTCAAGCACTTTGAGAGCTTCTGCAGAAACTCGACCAATCAGGATGCAGAAACTTTGCTATCATGACAATGATTCTCTAAAAATATCTGGGTACTAGGCATAAATCAGGGTAACAATTTACTAATCTAGTCACATTTTGCAGGACATTTAACACTTCTTGGATTATGTTGAGATTAAATTTTACAATGCAGGACTACAGGGAAGAGACAGGCGTTTCCACAACATGGATTTGACAAATATGTAAAGAACGTTTCTTATAATTCATTTGCTTGCTTGCTTCCAATCTGTGTCATATAATTATACAATTTGACTGCTTTTATTATTTTATACGGGCTGTAAGCTATAATAAAATGTACCCTGAAACAGGAAGTGATACTACATGTCACATGGAAAAGAAAGGCAAACAGATCTTTAGGTAAACGAACATTAACTGGCACTGAACTCGGCTCCTCCCCTTGGTTTCTATGAGAGAATATCACCCATAAACTCCTTGCAAAGCTTAGAAGACAATTGAGTTTGCTGCAGTGCATTTTTTCTAAGTATATATAAAAAGGTTATCAAGTCATTTCTTGGCAGCCTAAAAAATAATAAATAAAAAAAATGCTAGTTTTATTTCGAAAAGAAAGTCTGAGTTGAACCAGTTTCCTTTTTTAGATCAACGTTTGTATTGTTCAGAACAACCTTTGAGAAAAGACTCAACAAATTTCTCACATGCATGTATGAATGGATGGACTGACTATAATTGACAGTACAGCCTTTACACATGATTATTCTTTTCCCTTTTCAACACCTATTTTAACTAAAAGTCGATTTCACAAGTCAGCACAAGATATTTGTAAGTGAGATTTGTTGGTGACTTGTAATGTCTAGAATCATTTTTTATGCAGTGGTATGTTTCACATCCAGTTTCCCTTGCTAAATAATGCAAAATTGTTTAAATGCATTGCTGCTGCTTGCTGTTGAAGTTTTAATCAACTCACTATAGTGAGTCTGGTAAAAGTGAATTCTTAGTTACTCGACACCATCTGAGCTGCCACTTGATACGCTGGACGTGTTCTGGTAATCTATTGAATTTAAAACCACAGAACGGCTGTGGTGCAACTTACCGACAAACTGCTCTGAGGAGGGCAGTTTGGTTTATTTTGATGCAGATACACAGCAGGAACAGAAAACTTGGAAACCCTGAAATCTGTACTGATGAGAGGGTGAAAATAAAGGAGTCTCGCACAGAAACTGATGCATGTTAAATGACTGAAGCAGATATTTAAGCAGTCAACCTTTCCTTCCTAATGAGTTTTCCCTCTAATTCACAGCATGTCACATCAGGAAGAGAAAGTTTTCAGAGTTTGACAAGATGAGAGACAAACAGCCCAATCAGTCACAATCAGCGACACATGATTGAAATAATTTAGTTTTCACGCAAAAATATTCAAATTCACTGAGTGATAAAAAAAAAATCTGAATTAATTTGAAGTTTCGGTAAAATATACGACAGCCAGTACCAAGCTTTCTAATTTTACCTGAGTTAGTGAAAATACTAAATTACTTAACTGCTGTAAAACAACAAAAAAGGCAGAAACAAATATCAAATATGAGTAAAAGTGAAAATCCAGGATTCTTTCAAACAAAAAATAATTACACAAACCAAGAATAATTAACCTGTTACTGAAAAATTAATAAATCAAATTGATTATTTGGTTTCCAGCAAAAGATTTCTGAAGTTTCACATCATCTCAAAACTCTGCAGCCTGCTGCTTTCTTCTGATGGTATTTCATTTCTAAATAATATACAAACCCTACAGGAGAGAAACACGGCAAGACTAAAGAAAAATGCACTGCGCTGCAGGCAATGCCATCAAACCAAGTGGAGTCTGGTATTTATTTATTTATTTTTATGAAAACAAGACTTGACCAGATGAGCAGTAAATGTTTACTGATGGAAAACAGCATTGCTGGAAAAAGTAAGTTTAAACTAAGAATAAATCTCCTTCCTTTAGGAGTCATGCAGCTTTCATGCAGATGGTTTTTCAACTGTACAGTAGTAGAGTTTATTTTCTTATAAATAAATCTAATAAAGTCACTAAGGAACATGGTGCTACTGTCTGCATACTTTAGGAGCACACAGGGGCTCCTGTGATGTTTTTTTTGCAACCCTGATGCATTTTATTGGGTTTTATCTCATGACCATCAATAGTGAAAGTGCATCATGGTATAGGGATGTATTCTCTATACGGCAGGTGGTCAGAAGTGATTGAAGACATGAAGCTTAAAGGAGAGTAAGAGAAAAAGATTCAACCACAGTCCAAACTAATTTCAAAACTCAGAATTTGAAGAATAACTTTAGAATTTACACCAAAGATAAATGGCCAAAAAAGCAGTGTACAATTGTGACATGAAAGAAAAGTTACAGTATCTCCATCAAACTGTGGTTGAGTTTTATTTTAATCAGTCAGGAGATGGTCAGAGTTAAATAAGTAAAATGCAAGGACACTTCTTAGATTTAAAACCTGAACTGGTTCTTTTCCAGTACAATAATGACATTATGTGCCAGAACAGCCCAGTCAAAGTCCAGACCTAAATGAAACCTGAAGACTGCCTTTCACAGATGCTCTCCGTTAAATCTGACTTTTTGGAGCAAATTTAATGGTAACACAAGTATTCAAAATTTCAGCATTTAGATGTGCAAACACTAAAATACTTGTAGTTGGATCAGGAGAGCTGAATCCAAATGGCCACTACACCTTTTCACATTTAGGTAAAAAAAAAAAAAAAAAGCGTTTTCCTACCCTTCATATAACATCTATGAATAAAACATATACTTGTAGCATGACAAAATGTTACTACATTGTTTTATTAAAGTTCATAAGTTTAAATGTTGCAAACGGTGATGATACCAGAGGATGTTTTCCAAAATGTCAGTCTCATTGTTCTCTGGTACAGCTTGTCCTGGATTACTGACTGTGTCACAACATTCCCATCATAGCAATGGCAGCAGGCAAAATGAGGAGGTTGTTATGAGTTTCAGCTTTTCCTGGAAGGATATAAACATTCCCTCTTCCACCATCACTCTCAGTTGATTTTTTAGTTTTGGGGGGGTAAAAGTGGGGAATCAAACTACTGATGTTCTGCCTTGTTTTAGTAGGCAAAACAGAAAAAGCAAGCCGCCTAATGAGAGCCGGGTGAATACAGCTGCATGGGTGCATTCCTGTCTGCTATGCCCCACCCGGTGCTACAGTGCCGACCAAACGAAAGCAACAATGAAATTTCCCTTCTCTGTTTCCTATGAGTCCTCTAATAGTTTACTGCATCTCTGTATTTGCATATAAATAAGAGAAATATGTGGGTAGCTCTGGTCTTCAAGTCTCCAGTTTTGCATCTATTTCCTAAACAAAAAAGAGAAAAAGGGAGGGCAAACTAGTTATGGTGGTCAAGTAACGCTCTGGGACCTCCAGTATGCAAGATATATACCTTAAACTGTCAGATTGACAAGGAAACTAAAGGCTTTTTCACAGGCCAGTAGTATCAAGTAGCACTTCATCCAAGTATTTTAGCTTCCTAAGCTGCGTTTCTGCTCCAATATCCTCAAAAAAAAAAATAAAAAAAATAAATCTATGCACAAGTTTAACAGTGAATACTTAACTACAATTTTTGTTGTAGTTCAGCTTCCGTTAGTCATAGTTGGAGAAAATGTTGCTTCATATTTACGTTGTAGTAAATTTAGCAAATTGGCTACATTGTACTCTTTATGCTGTGCTCCGTTTAACTCTGAAAATGAATGTACCAAGATATCCTTTGACTAGATTACCGTCATTACCGTTAGCAAAATCAGCATCGAATGAATCAGCATTCCACACATAGAGACATTAAATGAATACATCTACAAAATGTAGTCATTTCTTAAAGAATGCTTGCTGCAACCAAGCTGTTTGACTGTGGCTCTCACCACTTTTTAAATGTACGGAAGCAATATTGCATTTTGAGGATCGGGTTGGTGAGAAACATCCAATTTCTTCCCTCTTGAAACTCTGACTTCAGGGGACCATCTTGAAATTGTTACTTCAAACACTGAGTGCAAATCAAATGAAAAAAGGTCAAACCTCTGTTGCGGTAGTTTTGAGCGCAATGGGATAACTAAATTCATCAAGAGTGAAGCATACTCTATATATTCTGCAAATAAATTAGCCAATGGTCCTTTATCTTATATGATGACGCTGAAAAATAAGCCTTTGGATGAAACACTAAATGCACCCAGCATCCAACCTGTTCCGTTTTTAAAAGCAAATGGCAAATGAATAAATAAATATTTAAGCTTTCTGAAGCTGTGCATTTACAGTCAAGGCTTATTGTGAATGTTTTCTCATTTTTAACCAAACTAGAAATCGATTCAGCTGCTTCGTGCAAAAACGACTCCAATCCTTTTGGTTGACCTGCAAACTCTTAGCTACAGAGCAGGAAGTGCAAGAAATCTGACAAGTCAGACATAAGTTAAGAAAGGGAGAATTATGAAGACAACTATAAGATAACTTACATAGCTGATGGGAAGCTAGTTGCAGCTGGAAATTGTGTTTTCTAAAGCACGCAGTCAAAACAACATCTTGTGAAAATCTTGCTGACAATTGTGATAATATTTTACAATTAACCAAATCTTTTTAAACTTTTTTGAAAGTAGCTTAAATGGAAAGGTGAGCTATATTTCACTGATTTTTAATTTTTTGTAAATGGTGGAACCATGAAATTAGTTGTTAACTGAAGTTTTCAGAAGGTCTAAAGTAAGAAAATAGTCCCTCTAGTGTTTGTTATTCATGAGAAAACAGATTCTTCTCATGAGACTCTGGGAGAATCATGGGCAAAGCGAACAGACTGCGTCTTTTTCTCACTCAGCTCCTTCAATCCACCGTTCCTGCAGAGGCTTATCTTGCACAGCAGAGCTAAGACACACAACAAGAGAGGTGGATTTGCAAGAAGAGCAGGAGGGGTGGGGGGCTGGAGTGAGAGACTGAGTGGAGGGAATTAGTTCAGGATTTCAATAATGGACATCCTTGGAATGAGCCCAAATGCCCATCTCTGAATGTGGAAGGGCGGTATGCAGGGTGGAAAATAAAGAGATGAAGACAAAGAGTTCAGAGCAAATGAATGTTCATTCAGGCATGACCTGGAGCCAAATCTAAGAGCACTTAGAACAATTATACTTGTGTGAAACAAGTCTAAAACAATACAGGATGTGTCGACAATTTTAAAACCTTATTTAAGATTTAAATTCATACAGACTTACCAAGTATTTTTTTTGTTTGTTTTTTGTTTTGTTACAGCAACTAAAACAAAATTATAGCAAATAAGAGTCTTCCATTTCCAGAGTTAAAGCTCTGCATCAGTTCTCTGAAGTGTCACTCAAGGAAAACAGGGAAGTTCTGACACTTAATAAAAAGCATTTGAAAGAAAATGGTAGAAATACTTTCCCAGATGGAAAAATTAAGAGCCGTTTTCCGGAACAAAACCATGCAACAGGTCAATGTTCGTGTCTCCTGCTGTAAATACTAATAATTCAGAATTATAATGAACATATTCACATAACAACGCCCATTCCATCAGAGACAGTCGTCTTTTTAAAAGATGTCAGAAAATGCGCAAAATCAAAAACAATATTTGCATTGCAAAATGCTGTTGTAAAGACTAGTGAATATATTTTATTCTCTTTCGAACAACAGAAACAGGCAACATCTTTAAAGGATTCTTCTTTCTAATCTTCAGACTAGAGCTATCTTGCACCAAAGAACATTCAAACAATCTGCAAATTATGTTTCATCTGCGTTTCTTGCTCAGCGGCACATGTTTCTAGCATTCAGTGATAAGACTGCAATCCAACTGGGACTGCATGTTTGTGGAGGCTGTACTGCTGTAATAATCTCACTAAATGTTTATGACTGTTCCCAGAGGAACTCGGCCTCCATCCATTGACATCAGAAGCTCTGTTCTCTCATCTCAACACTTCCTGTTTGAAGAAAGTTTCCAGTGCTCTTAAAAGTAACATAAAATGGTGCACTACGACCTCTGACTTCTCCAAAAGCTGGATCTTGACTATAAAAAAAATGCCAGTGCAAATGGTACAATTTGCAAAGTTTAGCTCCCGGTTTGGAGGAGAAGCTCTACTTCAAGAACAGCTAATTACCAAATAATATATTTCTGATTTTCAAATGATCACATGATTATAAAACCAGTCCCACAGTAGACAGCATCATTTTGGATGAATGGATGAAGAGAAAACCTAGGATGAATGGACAGGCAGATGGATGATAAACAGATGGACAGAAAAGGGGAATAATGGATAAATGGATGGATGGATGATGGAAAACTTAATTGCTTAATTGACAAAACAAAGAAATAAAATTTGGTCCACACATCAAGAAAAAAGGGTCAAACCATCCACTCAAGCCTCCACTACTTTAATCTAATTCACCAAGCCTCAATTAAAATAAAAAGGCTTTATAGGAGAGGACAGAAGGCCAGTAATATTCCATTATACCTTTACTTGCAGTGGGGATATCTTGTGAACTACACCTTGGTTTTCTTGCCATGTAACACAATCCTTAGATATCGGAAACCGTTAAAGCATGTTTTGCATTCCAGCAGAGCAGGGGCAGGTCTATTGTGTACAGAGGCCATTGTGTTTGTCCACTGGCAGACACCAGGCCAGACCGTGAGTCATGCTAAGCACAGCCGGGACTCCCCACCAGCAGCTAATGGCTCGGGCTGGGAAAGGTTAATGCTTGTTCAACACACGGCTTTTGAATCAGCTCAACGTTCAGCCCTAGTTTACTTCTACAATTGATGAGCATGACTGAAGCCACAAATGGTCCTGGAGAGAAAAACCTGGCTTGCAGAACAAACAGTGTTTCTGGCAGGATGCTGCAACTGTGAAACAAAAAGAACCACAGGATAGAAAAAAAATGCAATTTCACCAGAGGACGACTGAATCAAGAGCTGGATCCTTTCTGGTCTGTCAATTTAAATACCTGAGTGGACATCACTTAGTCTTTCTGCAGGGCTTTGTTGGGTCAGTTACTACATTTAAGAAATATTTAAAGGTTTGATACTTTATTCAAAACGATAAAATAGAAACTGTGTTTCACCCTCACACTTGTGTGCAAAGCATCATTTTTCAGAATAAAACATTTAAAGTAAAAATCAACCCAAGTCCTCATTATTACTCAAAACATTGGTCTATTTTAATCTGTGAATATAAGCAATCTGATGCAACTTATGAATGATCAGACAAAAACTTTAAACACAAAGAATCAACTCTTTTCTCGTTTAACAAGTTTATCAACTGTTCAAATGTTTCAATTAGAATAGAGGCAGAATCTCCCTTGCTAAAAGTTGCATCTCTATTCTGAGAGACATTGGGTGAGTGCAGATGCATTTTATTCCTTGTACTACCTGAAAGCCAAATGCATCTTGTCCAGAATAAACATTCTTACATGGCTGTTCTCTTTTCATCCAGGGAGGCGTCAAAGTAATTCCAGGGGAATCGCCTTTTCCATCCTCCAGATAAAAGTGACACAATGCCAGCTTCTACTTGATTGCGTGACCTTTCAGGTCTGACACAAGGAAGATAAACCTAACCCTATAGTCAAAGAAAGCTGACCCGTTCATTTTCCCCAAGACAGCTGTAAGGGTTAGCCGTGAAAAAGGACGGAAATGAAGGGAAACAAGCCCCCACACACTGCTGTAACTCATGTTTACTCATGAGCTCGAAGCCTGCAGTTTGTAGATGCAAACAAATGGCTGTGCATGCATGCAGACTCGCGATCAGATTCACTGATGAGCTCTTTGAGGAGATGGTTGGAGACAGCAGGCTTTTATTTGAACTGGAGGAGGGCTCAGATGGAAAAAGGAAAATAATCCATTTGTGAGGGAACGCCAAATACCAGAAGAGAGATGAAACGCAGGAGAGGGCAGAGACAAAAATACAAACAAGGTGCTGGTGGAAAAATGGAACTCAAAACATATCTAGCAGTCAAAAAGGAACGGGTAGCAATGAAAATCTCATCAGTCATGGTGAGCGGAGAAGCTTCATTGGCCATAAATCTTTCAAAATGCTTTTAGTGCCATGGACAAAAAGGTTAATACCCACACAGGCGAGAGCCCTACGAGACACCTATGGACAGAATTACTGCTGCATTTAGTTTTCTCTGCACATCAAGGCATGACAGAAACATTTGGTCAAAACCGCCCTTTCATTTTCTCTTCTCACATTTGTTTTTATTGTGTAGTAAATAAAAAAAACAAGCTCAGTGAACATCTTGCATTGCAGGGCATGCATGATGCAAAAATTAAAACATAAGTGAATGAATGTAGAGGGTAAAAAAACATGGAGACTGTTAGATCTACCATAGTGTCTTATGAATAAACCAAAAAACAAAAAAGAAAAATCATACTTCTGATATTCTTCGTGCCCAAAACAGTCTAAAGCTGTTTTTCAAATCTCTAAATATAGACAAGAGTGTGACTGTTTACCATCTGTCTGTTTGCATTTCTAAATGCCTCCATTTGCTTAAAAACAAGTTTGCGCCGATGACTACTGGTGACCTAGAAATAAACGCGATGTTGACACATCAGATCATAACATCTGAGCCAATGTAGCAACAAAGCATGTGTCAAAGTCAGACAAAGGCGGTTTGTAAAAACACACAGTAGCTTTGAAGATTCCTGCTGTAATCTTGTGAAGAATGCACCATCTAAGCAGCACTAAAACTTCAGGTGAGAGAGGATCAGACTAAAGCCTGGTGCAGACGGATTTCACAACACACCGCAAGCTTCATATACCAACTCTGTCCAGCTGAATATGCTAAATATCACACAGCATGACTAGTTGCTGCAGCAGATTCATGCCAAAAACAGAGATAAAAGTCCAAACATACAAGCAGATGGAAAGTTTCAGGACCAAGTAAGAGGTTTGTGCTTCCATCACACAACCACCAACTTCACCCTACATCCAGAGGTTTTATTTCCTTTCAGTGTGAACCTACTATAAAGTAAAATTGCCAATTAAAGCTCGAGTAACCTGCTTAAGGAAGACAACAGTGAAAGCTGATAAAGGTGGAAGATGTGAACAATCAAACATAACATAAATGTGCACTTAAAGCTTTAGCAGCTGGTAGTTTGATTTGTCCAAGGGTACTCATGTCTGTTTCTCCAAACTGAAACAGACCGACGTCGGCTTCAGGCAAGACTGATAAACGTGAACCAATTAAACAAATCGATTAAAAACTACAGCATTTTAATTAAAGGAAGAGAGAGAAAGTGAATGAAGAGGGTTCTTTAAACATCATCTGTGGGAAAATATTTAAAGCAGGTTTGCTCAAGCAACCAATTAAAAATGTACAACTCAAGAGTACTAAAAAAATTAAAAAAAAACATGATGTAAATTACAATAATCATCGTAAATATATAAAAAATTCCACCTCAATGTGGCCCAGACAGGGTTACAGTAATATGTTCTATAATAATCAAACAACTTGGAGGAGTTCACTTTAAAAAAACATGGAGATAACTTAAGAGTGTGGGAAGTCAAAAATAGCATAAGCCCATTTGTATCCTTCTTAAAGGCTACAGATGTGAACATAACGTTTCCAACACAGACAACACCAAATATTTGTGAATTTGCAAACGAATGCATCCTGGAAGATAACCTTGAAATACTCTGAATACTTACAGGACTTTTGTCATTTGTCAGACAGATTTATAGGTTCATGATGCCAGCCAGAGTCCAGATAACAAAACCATTTCTCATGATATTTTAGGGAGGTCTTTGTGGTAAAGCTCAGGAATTTTAACAATGATCGTGAACCAAGCTTAAAACCATCAATAAACTTTTTAAGTTTAAGTTTATGATAAAAAAGAGAGCTATAGTAACTGTCCTAGTTTAATTGTTTGTTCTAATTAAAGCTGACTCATTGCCACATCAGGTCTGGTGACTTGGTCTTAATACTCAGAATGTCTCAGTTGCAAGACCAAAACAAAAAACAGAAGCCAGTTAAAAACCTACTAGCTAGTAGCTTTTTGCAAGTTGCACCACAGAATTTTCCCTGTTGAAAGTTTTCTGTGTAAAAAAGTCAAAACCAAGCTGTGAGAAACAGAAGAAAGAAAGAAAGTTTCCTTTTTGTGGGTGGTGCAGTGTAAATCCCAACCTCAAAGCAGGAACTACCCCGATAAACACAACTCTACACACATTCATGGGCACATCGACAAACAGGGGAACTTGAGCTTCGGGGTATGACAGCAGGCCGGCCCTTCACTCAACTGAAGCAGGTTTCAGGCTCCTTTGTTGTGGGAAAAAGGCTTAAAGATCAAGGGTTCGTGTGTTTAGAGCCACATATTTATTCAGTTTTAAAGGTTCAACTGCATTCCTGAGCTGTTTGACTGAGCGCAGCTTTTAATGCGTCTGAGGTGAAACTTTCTATTGCCCCATGTGGACATTTTAAGGGAGCCACAGGAAAATCTTTTCTATCTCAGCAATATTGAGACAGAGGGAAATGTAATTATTCAGCTAATTAAAGAAAAATATTTTCACTCCATCTCAAAATACCAAACAAACTTAAATGTTTTAGTTAATAAATCCTATTTATTTTCACTTGTGAAACACATGTGCCAAGGGAATCGGTTTTAAATTAAAATGCAGGCCTTCAGCAGTGCTGCTAAAGGGAGGTACTGCTTTCCAAGGGAAGCAAATTATGCAGCTGACACTCCTACATCTGAGACTTTCCCTCATAACTTAAGCAGAAAAAATAAAAATGTCCTGGCTCATCATCCGTTGATTGCAGGTACAGCAGTGTGCAGCACCAGTTTGCCCATTAGCAGCATTATTAATCACAGGGGAAAGAGTTTGAGCAAGTCGCAGGGTGACGTAACCCAGAGGCAGAGCGTGAAACCTGTTAGACTGCAGACAGAATCGGTCTGTTGATGTGCAGTCACTCAGACTAACATAACTGGAGCTTATTGTCCCTCCTGCAATAAAATGGCATGAGTGAACAGAACAGTGACTGAGCCAAGCAGAGGAATTACTGCTTCCGATTCAAGTGAAACTGGTTAATCTTGGATCAAAATCTAAGCTAAGCTACATTTATAATGTTTGAAAGTTGGATGTTTTAGAAGGGGCCACTCCCTTAGTGAAACCATCAACGGCATTAAAAGCCATTTTATAAAACTTCCCATTTTATAAATGATATGAACAAACCTTTATGATTAAGAAAATACCCAAAGATTAGAAAATGCAAACCACATATAGAAGACAAGTAAGATTTCATGTCGGTTCTTCGAAAAGAAAACAGATCTACTTGTAAAAATGAAAATGCCAAAAAGATTAATAACTTCACCTACTGTTCACCTAGCTGGATCTGCTTTGGAGTTCACGCGTCTTCACTAACCAAAAGTTTCTAAACACAATCATTTAAAAATATGTTTTAAAACCAAATAAAGAATGCAACACATGTGAACCTACAAGTTTACACTTCTCGTAAGAGTAATTAAAGATCTTCACAGTTTGGAGAAGCACAAATAAATCCTATTTATCATTTAATCAATCTAGATTTAAATTTTCCTTGCTACTGATTGGCTGAACCCCTAAAGGCAGAAACAAGGAAGATCATGGATGTTAGCTTCTGCAAAAGTGTTAAAATGGCTTCCAGATTAATGCAAAGTACAGGAATGTTGAGTTTTGAACATTAAAACGGCCACCTATGCGTGTATTTAGAGGGTTTCACAGATTTTAGCTTCTTGCTGGTGGCTGTGGGCCACAAACCAATTTGAGCACCATTGCATTGCTTAAAATCCTCAACATTTTCAAGAATATAAATTAAAAAGTTTGGATGAGGGTAAAATTTCAGAAAACACTGTCTGACTGGACATAAACATTTTCTAAAATAAAATGTTTTGTTCCCAGTGACAACAGAGAGACCAGGGAGAGTCCAACTGAGAATTTATTGACATTTAAGAAACTTTATAGCCAACCACTAGTGATAATTAATGTGTACTGCATCTGTAAGATGTTCTTTGACTTAACTACTGTACATCTTTCATGCATTGCTTTACTTATGTGCTTGCAAAAATCTCCCTTCAGTTATGCAAGAAGATGCTAAAATTATTCATTGACCTAAAGGGATTTGGGAAATTTAAAAAGCAGCGTTTTACAGAACAAGTAGGAAACCGGCAAACCAAATTTGAACCAAACATTAACAAAGAAAAGTGGGAAGAGGGATACTGGGTTCTCCAAGTAATTCTACTTTAATGAATACAAACAGACAAGCCTCCCAAATGCCTAATCATGCAGAGTGGCCTGATTAGGGCTGACTCACAAAATTCCCCAGTCTCCAGCAAAGAATGCTCGACAAATAGGTTACACGTTACAGATGCACAGAATCACTCCTAATCCTCGACTTGGTTACTTAATACCCCCCCGCAGAGTGAGTCTTGTATGTCTACATACCCGGCGGCAGAAAAACCAAGAAAGAAAAAAAACATCGCCCACGACTGCACGACAGCAGCAGACTTAATTTCAAAAAGTGGAAACATGAAACCGATTAACTCTTATCTCTGCATGCCTCCACAGACTACTAGGATTAAAATCCCACGTGGTGCATTTCTGTAAACTGCCTCCACAAACAAATGCCAAGTCGTATTTGTTTCAACTTAAGACCTGGTAATGAAGTATAAAACAAAAGAGACTGGGTAAAACGATGCAAAAATGAATGAAGAACTCGTTTGAACTTTCAGAGCAAACACGGTTAGATGAGGGCAAAGCTATGCAGTTTTACTAAGAAAACAGACTGGGTTTGGCTAAATGTTTGCAAGAATTTTGTAAAAGAATATTTTGACAAAAGAATCATTCACTTTGTGCTTCATTTGGAAATATTAAGCTAAAAATAGGACAAGTGCATCACTACGTCATTGAATACACGTGTTTCCGTAATAGGAGCATATTCCAGTTAAAGATTATCTAGAAAGACAGCAATAGTGTCACTCAAGCATTAGCATTGACGTGCACAATGCCTCAGACGTAAGCCAGATGCTTCCCTGTCAGGAAACGGCCTTCACAAACAGACGAGGGTCAGCACCAGTCCATACAGAGGCCGACCAAACCCTCAGCCGATGGGACCTTCTGATAACGTTGGTTACAGCTACATCAAGGGAGGGGGAAGTCATGCTGCAAGTAGGCATGCAGCCCAAGTCGCAGGTATTCACAAAATGTGCACATTCCTGTGCAAGCCTCTGCAGGGGGGCACTTTATCCTTAAGTAATGATCTGCACTCTGCCCCAGGAAGTTTCTGGACTCATAACTAAAGAGCACCAACCTGGATAAGAGATGCCTTGAACTTTGTACGCAAACAGCAGCAATGCTTCAACTGCAAACAGAACCAGGGGTCTGGATGGGGGTCTAAATGAGTCATACCTGGTTGTGAGTGCAATGTAGGCCCATTGTGAGTCTATCCTTTCACACAGCAAGAGCCAAAATCTTCTGTCAGAGTTTTAGAGTCATAGTTGGCTGAATAAGACAGAGTGGCTCTTAAAAATTAGGTTTTGGTTCATGACAGGTATGACCTGCAGTTTAAGCTCTATT
Organism: Poecilia reticulata; assembly: GCF_904066995.2. Classification (NCBI taxonomy): domain Eukaryota; kingdom Metazoa; phylum Chordata; class Actinopteri; order Cyprinodontiformes; family Poeciliidae; genus Poecilia; species Poecilia reticulata. The sequence goes on along the minus strand of NC_088852.1, from coordinate 4,737,301 downwards.
GAGTTTAGCAGAGTCCTGATTTCTAACCTGAAGACAAAAACAAACAAAACAATTCGTGTTTTTTCCACATTAGGCTGGAAAATATACATTTTTGGCTCTTATATTTATAAGATACCCAAGATTGGAAACCGCAAGTGACTGTGGTCATGTAGTAACACAAACATGAAACTGAATGACATCAGCATATGAGAGGTGTAACGTTTTACATTTTTTGGGTCATATACATATTCAATAGAAGTGGTCCAAGAATGAATCCTTGAGGAACACCAGATTAGTCTGATTTCTAACTGCCAAATACTGTAGTCTGCTAAATAGTGAGTACTAAAGTAAAGAAAGAAATAATTTATAAGGCCGTTTATACAGCTTTAATAATCGTGGAGGGCACCGCATGACTAAACTGTAGATACTCTTCAGCTGGTTTGGTCACATCTGACAAAAAAAAAAAATGCTAGCCTGGTGAGGTATCAAGCTAATATGAACAGGCATTTATACAACTGTCTCACATGATGAACAAAACCACGTGCCATGGCTCATTGCAGCACTACTGTGTGTTTTATGAGGTGCTGAAAGACCCCCAGGTGCATGTGTGGAAAAAGGGGCCAGACATGGTAAAGACTTTATTTCAGCCGTAGAGCGCTTTCTCTTTTTGTTTTCTCCTTCCTTTAAAACTCCCCTTATCTAAGGTACACAAGATTGAGATGGAATTTTTCTCAATCCTAAAATATTTTCAGTGACGGTAAATGGTAAGACATTCCAGAATTTTTTTTTTTTTAAGTAAGTCGACCAAAACATTCCTGCAATTCAAAGACAGAAAGCAAAAACACTCAGCCTAAATAGCTCAACACTAGTGATGTTATCCATCTGCTATTTACTGTCATGATGGGCCCATCTTTGGAGACCAATTAAAAGGATAATAAAATGAGCTCCACCATCTGAAAATTACCTTCTTGCATTCTTTAACAGATCAACAAAAGTTAAAGACAAAGAATTTTAACACCAAGTCGTCTAAAGTCTCACTCACACACTTGTGGTTCATCTTGTGGCCAAGTGAACCACAACAATCTAAAAGGATATTCAGCTTGTGGTTTATTCAGGCTGCAAGAGAGAGAAAGACTTTCAATAGATAACAGAAAGGCTCAGTGGAGGGAAGCAAAGTTTCTGCTTGTTCATCCTTTTGAGCTTTCAACCAATCCGTTATGGGACATGTTGCTGAATTTGGGAATATTAATAACCTCTTCAAACTACAAATTAGTTAAGAAGGGATGGACATTGTTTGGGGAACACACACAGATACCGATGTCCTAATGCTAAATACGCTAACCCCGCTAATCATCAATCCTAATCCTATTTTAGCAACTGCAGCAGTCTTACACGAGAAGCTTGATATCACTTGCCATTAGTAGAAACAATGTGGGAAGGACAGAAAAGAAAGTTACAATTGTTAATATACTAGAATGTAAAGTGGAGTTAAACTATAATAAATCAAACATCTGGGTTAAGTAAGCCCCTGTGTTGTCTTGTGGTTGTGTACTGCATGGTAAACTAGTTTATCTCAATCGGCAGAGCTGCAGGAAAACCTGGAGAGGCGCTGGTTGAGGTAATGCTTCTCTGCAGCTTCTCCTGGGCCTGAGGCGTTTGACCACAGCCTCGTAAACCTCAAAACTCGTAAAAGTCAACACAATGAGCAACGAATGCACCATGCGACAGACGGGAAACATGCTTACATCACAGATGCAAATCTCTTCAGATAAGAGAACTCAACATTCCACAAACATTCTCTCATTTAAGTGCTTCTCTGTTGCTTAAGCTCTTCTTACAAAGGTCAGGGGTCAATCCCACCAAGAGTGCCCTCTGCACTGCGGTTATTAGTGGGCAACACCATACAGAAGTATCTCTCTCCAACTGAGTATGGAGCTTTTATCATGCCATTATGGCCTCAGTGGTCAGAATATTGGGTTCCCTGGACGCTCTGAAATTCCTCTCTGCAGCTTTTATTCTGCATAAAATGAGCAGGGAAGATAATCCCAGGCAACTCCATTCACACCTGTCCATTCATGTTTACTTCACAAAGGGGGGCTTGTGAGAGAGGAGTCTTCATTTGCATGGTTTGCTTCTCGTTTTAGGAAAAAAAAGGGGGAGAAAGGAAGACTTACACACAGAAAATACATATCAAAGCACCAATGTAAAGTGTTTAATAGTTTATGTGTGTTAAATGAACCCAGGCAGGTAATTTCACTGTGGTAGTTATGGATTAATTCTGCCAATGACAGAAAAAAATTAAACACTTAAAAATTTAGACAGGAAAGAAACTAATTAGCCGGATAGCTAAAAATTACATCATTTTTTGTCAAGTACTGCTAAAGTTAATGCTTTTTCACATATTTTCTAGTTCCTGGCGCCACAATGTGACCTTCCTAAAATATCAAAGAATGGGAGAAGTGGTTCACTGTACTCAAAAGGGATCCAAAGTCAACAGATCTCTAATTGAGCACATCTGGGATGTGGCGGAGCAGGCAAATCAGCACACTGATGTGCAGCTGACAAATGTTTAAAAACTCAGATGCCATCATTTTCAAATATACTAAAATCTGAGGAATGTTTCAGACACCTTGTTAAATCTATGCTGGTTCTTGATGTAGTAAGCAGGTCAAGCCCAATATCTTCATCTATTAAACTGTACAATGAATGTAAATCTGGACATTCCTCCATTTTGTGCCTTTAGTAGTTTTGCATGTCAGCACGAGGACAGTGGTTTATAATCTGGCATGTAAACCTGGAAGATTTTAAATTAAGATTACAAAAAAAAAGAGAAGCGATAAGAAATAAGGTACCGCTACAGCTCTGTACTTCCAACACTTAAGGAGAGCAAAACAACTTTACATGAAAATATATTTAAACTATTTTACCTCTCCAGTGTCTACACTGCTGGATATTTTTTTTAAATGTCCTTCTTGCTTCTCCTCTGCTTAGTAGTTTGCCATGTGGTGTTATTGTTTTGATTTGGTTCCACCTTTCGTAGGGGAGGCTTTCTTTATTTTCACTGCACATAAAATCACAAGAGTTTGGCCTAAATGCTGGTACACCAGATAAAATCAATGCCTCATATGCTACGTTAAGCAGGCCTTAAACCATAGCAGAAGCAGGGATTGGCTGAGTTCCTCTAAATCAAGATTTTTATAAGAAATGAGCTCCAAAACTATAAAATATTTTTCCATTATTATATTCTTAAAGTTTAAAATCCACATAAAAAGATACCAGAGAAAGTTCTGGAATGGCAGGAGTTTGATCCATCTGTATAATCAAATAATATTAAGCTAATGTTTTCTTTGATCTTTGAAAAGAAAATCCAAAAGCATCATATTATTTGCTCAGAACTATTTCTGTATTTGCAGTTCAATATTTGTGGATTTTTCTGTGGCACGTCGCTCCGTGCTACTATTTCCAGATACTTCCCTGAAGCACATCTAAAACATTCAAAAATAAAATGCAGCTTGGGAAGCTGATCTATCTAGACGCAATGCTGGTTGACACACAAGGCAATTTATTTTCATTAGCACTGGTTCCCAAACTTTGACACAAAAATATAACAGCAGCAGCAAAATTTGACCTGGCTGCAAACAAGCCAACTAAACACCGACATAATTCATCCACTTGTAATTATAGTTTTGAAACTTTTACTGAAACACAGCCAAAACTGTGCAATTGCTTTTAAAAAGGTTATCTGAAGACCTCCCATGTGTTGTTTTATGACCCAGAAAGGGCTCCTCACCCTAACTTGAGGCAGCACAAATCTAAGATATATGGCAACGCTCATTTGCTGACTACCAGCTGGCCCATGTCCAGTCTTCAAACAGTTTTGCTTGACACTACTGAGCACCTAATAACAGGATTTAGAGCACCAGCTGACAAACTGGTCAGTCTCCAAGATTTGGTACACGGAGAGCACAGAGGTCTGGGTGGGTTGTGAATGTGAGAACAAATGGAAAATGGGAAGGTTGTGGACCACTTTTAACCCTAATAAAAGCAGCTCACACTCCCAGCATTTCTGAATAATTTGAGTGCTTTCAGAGTACATAATCACAGCGGTGGTCCTCACTGGGCTGACTGGCACGGCTTCATATCAGAGTTCCTGCATGTGTCTGAACCACAGGAATCAGGCCAGGAGTGTGACATGATTTAAATTCAAAAACAATGAATGTGAACCGCTGCCTTCAAACACACACACACACACACACCCCTCCTTCCTTCCCAGAGCTGCTCTCTTTTTTCCTCGCTACAGAGGCTCGATTAAACCAGACACATGTATGAGAGGAATTTGGAGTCTTTTGGGGGAAAACAAGAGCTGGTCTTTGCTTCAAATCATTTATGGAAGTGTTACACACACTGATCCCTAGGAATCACATTTCTGAGTAACAAACGTTGCTGCATTACATATGAGGAATGTTAAACATCTGAAGTTACAAAAGAAGGAAAAACAAGGAAATGCTACTTTAGAACCATTTATATGGAGGCCAAACGTGCTCATAATTTGCCTCAACTCCTGACTTGCTTGAATCCTCTAAGATATTATTAATGAGTTTTGCTATTTTAGACAACATGTGTAAATGTTTCAGAGTGCCTTGCAAAAACTTTTCATAATCACAGCTGTAGGATTTCAGGATGGCGTTTCTCTAGTTGTACCATCACTATACTACAACTGAGGGAATGGTGTGTTCAGGGTACCATCTTACGTGTTCGCTGTGTCACCTATTTCAGTCTCGAAAAATCCTTCTGCTTCTTGTACATTTCAGCTTTTCTCTCAACACACCTGACTTGAGGCCTTTACAGAATTTTATGGCTTCCTGAAGGGACCAATCATTTCAGTCAGGTGTGCATTTAAAACATGCTTAACTCTGAAAACCAGGTGATTATTGACGACAAATTCCATTAGTGTAAACTCTGATCAATGGCTTCTTTCTTTTAAGTGACTTCTAAAGCCAGTGGAGTTAATGTAATGCTACAATGGCAAAAGGGGATGAATACAAACACACCACACTTTTAAGATTATTATTATCATCATTATTATTACACCATCCCTTTCCTTGGATTCACAATAGAGTGGCATTACCCGTCATTCCAATACATTGATAAAATCTCATTTTCAAAAATCCAGACTATAAACAATTAGAAAAAGGTTAGTTAGTATCTCACTCACCTCATTGGACGGTATGCTGACAACACCTGTAGATCTCCTCTTTTCCCTTAACTTCCTCTTCTCAATCTGTCCTTTGCCCTTCCTTGCACTGGGACCTGAGTTTTTCTTCTCCTTCCCCTTGCTGGGTGATGGTGACGGACTGTCCTTGTCACTGTCATTATTGCACGCCATCACAGAGCTGGAGTCCGGCGAAGCGCACCGAGTCTTCTCCATCTGAGGCGGGGCCTTCTTCAGGTTGCTCCCCTGGGCGGTGGGTGTGGTGGCTGCGGGTGCGGGTGCGGCCGGGTGGTGCGCCTCTTCCTCGGGTCTGTTCAGCGTGCCACCGGAGGGGGACCGAGCCACCGGAGAGGAGGAGGAGGTGCGGCAGTTCCCCGCGGAGGCGCTTCGGTCCGAGTTGGTACAGAGCTCGGTGCCCGGCGGAGAGCCGAGGCGGCTGTTGCTGGTGCTGGTGCTGCTGGCGGGGTTCAGGGGGACACCAGTGGCTTTTGCAATGTCCCCCAGCATTTTAGCCCTCATTTTCTCCCTTTTTGCCTTCCACTCCTCCAAAAAGTCAGCGGGTGCGTTTGACTTAAACCCGCCAGTAGCCATGATCCCTTTACTGCTTCGAAAGTGAGTGAAAGTAAAGTTGAACTTAGCGCAAACTTCCAGGTCTGGAGAACCTTCCTAATAAAACCACATTCCTCAAGTGATTAACTGTGGAGCTGTTGACAGGTTGGAGGAAAATAAAGTCAGTCTCGCTGAAAAGAACAGCTCAAATGTTTTCAAACAACTAACAAACTAAAAAGTTTCTGTCTCGCGCAGACGCTGAAGAACCGACTTTCTTCAAAAAGTTAAAGCTTTGTACCCACTTAAACATCCTGTCTCAACTCGTTTCTATTAAACACCCTACGTGGATACGTGTTAAACTCGCGAAAGTGAAAGAAAGCAGTGTAAAAGTGGAAGGAGACTCACCTGTCGGAGATGTTTCGCCAAACTGCTCGCTCCGGTCCCACCAGGTGTGACCGCGCTCGGCTCTGATCCGCGGCGCTGGGAGACGCTGCAGGGAGACACCGCGAGCGCTACTGGTGGCAGCCGCGCTTCCGGTGTGCTGGTGAAAAACGTCACCCTGTTATGAAAAGCAGGAGGGCGGGAACGCGCACATGATGGACTACGATTTCTAAAAGTATATCTCATGCATACACACGTTTTACCTTTTAGTCCGCAGTAAGTAACAAACAATTCTTAATTTTTTTTTCACATATCAACACAAAGAATGCATATTTGCGAAAAAACGAAAGAATATGCACAATTTTTAAAATAAAAAAATAGATATTCACCTCCTCTTTTACTCTCATGCACATCATTCACCAAAATGCTTTCACAAGGCATCTAATTAGTCTATAGAGGCAACACACGTGTCATTTAATCTCAGTATAAATAGAGCTGCGAAGTGGAGGTGGAGGAGGTTTGCTTGAGAACATTAGCGAACAAACAACATCCTGAAGACAGAAAAACACAGAGGACGTGTCAGGGATCAAGAACAGGAGATGCTCAGAAATGTAAAACACCTCACAGAGCACTGTTTAATCTTAAATGAAAACAACTGTAATCCTACCAAGTTTAACAACTTAAACTGACAGGTGGAGCAAGAAGAGCAGACAGACAAGAGAAGCAGACTCATAGAAACCTTGAAGGAGCGGCAAAGTTCAGCAGTTCAGATGGGAGAATCTGTTGAAATCAGCAAGTAGTGCAATCTACAAATCTGGCCTTTATAGAATATTAAGAAGAATGCCATTGTTCTCTTCCTGTGCACACCAGCACCCAAAGCAAAGTCCATAAAAACATAAATGATATAGTTTGGTGTTGCCTGTCTTTCACAAAGCCCTGACTTCAGCCTGATAAAACACCATTTGGAGGAAGTAGAGTTGAGATTGTGATCCTCTCGTCCAACATCAATGTCTGACCTCACAAATGGATTCCTCAAACTTTCAGAAACGTACTCCTATACTTCGTGAAAAGCTTTTCTAAAACAGTTGAATCTGTCATAGCAGCAAACTGGGGCCAAAAATCATTAGTAAACTCCATGGATTAATAATGAGACATCACTAAAGTTTGTTCATCTGTGAAGGCAGACAAAAGAACATTTCTGGCAATCACATATGCTCACAGATCATTTGTTGTAGTAACCTGAGAGACTCTGGAATATGAATCGCACACGAGTGGATTTTTAACCAAAATAACCATCTGCTATTAGTAGTAAAACAACTCGGTTTTAGTCAGGATGCACGGCACTCCAGAGATGCTCAATCATTTTTGCATTCTGCCATCTTCACTTCAGGCAGTGATTTAAACCAGCTATAGGGGTTTAGCACCAGAAATCTAATTTCATGCTGCAAAAACAGACCTATAACTCTGCTCTGCTCAAGGGTATAATGCTAATAGATTGCGTGTGCACAACTGGTTCCCAAGGGTGCGCTGACTTTCATGGATGTTTGTCACCATTACCCAAACCCGAATTCTTCCCAAAGGATGCATTTGCATCTCCATAGAGTTGGGATTCATTCTTTTTTTTCTTTTTTTTGGCCGAGAAGCTCCAAAAACACGCCACGCGTCCACACCCCACTGGTGAGTGCAAGCCAGATGTTCAGCCATTATCTCTGCACATGCCAGCCCTGATACAGATAATGAGAAAAGCAGGGTGGAGCGAGCAGGGGAGGCACTTTTCCTAAAAATAAACCCTGATCTATGGGCAAAGGTCACACTGCTGCATATTTAACATATTTCTGCATTCTGTTGGAAGAAAAACGGCGCAGAGGGCGTAAAGGTTGCGGCTGAGCACTTTCCATTCGTGCCAACACGAACACCTCTGTCCTGCCAAATAAATCCCCAAAGCACTCCAAGCAGCATACGCATCCTCACACTTTACTAAGTTTTATTTAATATTTCTTTAATGCTCTAAGCCCAATCTAATGGGTTTGAATTGGTTTGTTTTCAATAAAAGGAGTCGCTGTGTGTTTTGCGACCATAATGCATTCAGGGTAAACAAATGAAGCGCTTGCCGGGCTGTAAAATGAGCTCAGCAAGCAGCCGCAGATTTATACTCGACATAACGCAGCACGATGGCTGCTCATGCGCTCACACATTCCCCTTTTATTTAGCAGTAATGTCTCACTCAGAGGCTATTAGATGCAGCGAGGAGCCCGTGTCGCGTTCACTTTTCCATGAAATTGTGCATCCAGTAAGAAAGAGCTCAATAAACGACCGACGACCCAGATGTTGGGCTTGCATTGCAGATGTTCAGCTGGGCCAGGAGATGTGTGGAGACCGACCACTGGAGGGGTTTTCCCCGACAAGAGAAAACCGATTCTGTGCCGCCTTTCTTGAAGGGAATAGTCAAACTTCAGAAAGCAATTAGAAAGAAAGTAGGTCGATAAAAAGGAAAGCAAAAAGCAGTTCAACTGCCATGCTAAGGAGGATTAGTGTTTGATTCACCTTTCACACCCTGGCTCCCTTCAGATGATCCTGGATTTGAGCTGTTGAGCTGCCTGTTACTGCTGCCGGCCTTTAATCCTCCTCCAAGTTCAGGCCGGTGCGGGTCAGGGCAGCTCGGCGCCGAGCGACGAGGTCAGCAGCAGGACGGACGCCAAGCAGAGCCTTTCAGCTGACACACTTTTTCAAAGAATTTCCATGAAAACATTTCACTACAGGGCTGCACAGTGGTGCAGTTGGTAGAGCTGTTGCCTTGCAGCAAGAGATTCCCGGCCCCGGGAATCAAACCGGGGCCGGGTTCGATTCCCGGCCTGGGTCTTTCTGCATGGAGTTTGCATGTTCTCCCTGTGCATGCGTGGGTTTTCTCCGGGTACTCCGGTTTCCTCCCGCAGTCCAAAGACATGACTGTCAGGTTAATTGGCCTCTCCAGATTGTCCCTAGGTGTGAGTGTGTGTGTGCGTGGTTGTGTGTCCTGTGTGTCTCTGTGTTGCCCTGTGACAGACTGGCGACCTGTCCAGGGTGACCCCGCCTCTCGCCCGGTACGCTAGCTGGAGATGGGCACCAGCACCCCTCCTGACCCCACTGAGGGACAAGGGTGTAAGAAAATGGATGGATGGATGGACATTTCACTACATCACTGATGTATTCTGGCTACCTAGTATAAAAGAATGAAATAACTTCTAACTTGTAGCAAAATCTGTTTTGGAGAAATTAAATTGTGCAAAATGTATGCTTTACAACAGCAATTCCTTCATTGTGAGTTGCTACTGAACATCTTTACCTTACAGATTTCGTCCTCTCCATCACCGCCTGTTACCTCCAAAGGTTCAAATAAAGTTCTGGGTTCAGGTCAGCATCCGTCTACAGATGTTCGTTGAGATGGGAGAGCCAGGGCGCCATCTTTATCTTCTTGTGCTGAGTTGGCAGCACAGAAACGTCCTTGAGTTTGCTAAATGATTAATCAACATTTGCATCAGGTCTCTTCTGGTTGCTCTGATGATTCTAAATCAATAAAATCAGTTTAGATCTTTCAGAAAAAAGATTGTTTCCCAAACATTTTTTTTTGTAGTTTTAATTGGATGGTATATCCGTTTTTTTGATGTTTGGTTTTTGGCTCTTTAAAATTGAAAAAAAAACCAAGATGTCATACATTTCATTTTGTTTACAAAAATGTGTTGTGTGTACACATGAAATCAGAAGAGCTCTGCTCCCTCAGAACTGATACAAACTCCAGGATTCCTCTGACAGTGCAGGATATTTAGTTTCCTGCCGTTACAACTCAGCCTGAGTGTGAAAGACGTCTCTATATCCTGTTTTCGACATGCATCCACAACAATCTGCCGTCGCCTTGAATTGCATTTCTGTAACCAAGCATGTTTATCTTTGTTTCGGCGACAGACTCGAGTTGTCACATCATCCGGATGCCTCGATTTGTCATTGTTTGTCACTGGAGAGAAACCCTGCTGCTGTTTGTCCTATGAGCAGAGTGGTTTTGTGCACCGAGTGTGTCTAAGTCTAGCATTTAAGATTGCAGCTGGGGAGGAGGTTTGTTTGGGCTGCTGTGCTTTCTGGTAGAGGAGACAGGGGCGAATGAGAGCGTCTCTGCGTGTGACTGTAGCTGCAAAGGTCCAATTTCACGTTCATGAATAATTTCCAGTGTAAAAAAAAGCAACGTTTCTGTTTGTATTATTTGAGGGGGGGAAAAAAATCTTAGGGTCTGAGGTTGTGCAGAGTAGTTATGGGTAGTGAGTATCTTCTAGAGCAGTGGTGTCAAACTCATTTTTATTTTGGGCCGAATCAAAAATCTGAATGTTCTTAAAGGGCCGGTTGCACCAGAATCTATTGATAAAACCAATTTAACTGTTAAAATATCAATAAATAGCTGTTCCTCCTGGATTTCTGATTATTTTAGTGTTTATTTTTGCAATCAAAATGACAGATTTTGTGGTGAATATTAAGAAATATTTGTAATTGTTATTTTTTTTACAGTATTTACGTTAAATGTGATTCTATCACTCGCTGTATCAGTTACGGATTCAATGTTTTTGACCAATTTTGAGAAAATTAGCAGTAAAATCAGGACAAAAATGTGGACATTTTTTGATTTTGTGTGATTTTTGCAGATTTGTGAAAAACTGGACGGACCTATTGATGTAATTTGGAGTCCAGAGGGCCACATAAAAAGCTACGGCGGGCCAGATTTGGCCCCCGGGCCTTGAGTTTGACACCTGTGTTCTAGAGGAAGTATGAGTTTTAACAAACAAACTGAAAGTAACTTAAACAGATTGCAGAGGACAGTAACCCATTTATGTTTCAGTATTTGCAATTTTTTTCTTTGGAATGCAATTCCAAATTATTCACAGAAAATCCCTCTATTAGCAGATTTTTTTCCCTAAGGCATAACTAAAACTAAATTGACTCACAAGTCATGAATTTTAGTTCCCAAAAAGAAGTTCTTATATTTAGTTTCATACTCTTACCTTTTTTTAAAAAAAAAAACATTTTGTCATGTTAAACCTATAAACATCAATAAAGTTTATTGGCACAAATGAGCAAAACATGAAGTGAAAGGAAAAATTTTTTTTTTTTAATTTTATTTGCAAATAAAAATTGATAAAGTGTGGCTTCTATTGGCATTCTACTTCTCTCCTGTCTCTACCACTGTCATACTTGACTGAAAAATGCTCCAGGAAATGTTTTTTATGGTTATAAAACGTAAATGTAAAACACATCCACTTCATAGTTCCGCACAATGTTGCATGAAAACATAAAAGTAGTTTGTGGCAAATTGCGATGTATTTCTAGTAACCAGTGATTTACCTTCTTGCTCACGTCACAGCCAAGACAAGAAGAAGGCTCGTCCAAAGAGGGCGATGGAAAATCCAGAGGCAGGACCCTTAACTTCAGCATGACTGTGTAATTACAGCGCATAGCACGGCTTATCCTCTGGGCTTTATCTGAACTGGGGAGTTCTGGATCCAAGCCGGCCTCAGCAGTGACAGCCATGCAACACGGACCTACAGCAAAGGTGGCTCCTGTGCAACAAGGGGACATAAATCACAGCCTGGTTCAGCAATGGGAGCTGGCAGCGGATGCTCACCACGGCTTAATTCACGTCATGGTGGTGTGTACACGTTGTCTGATTCCTGGATGCGCTTTATTTGCTTCAGACACGCCGTCATGTGGTGTCAAACAGTGAGGCGGTGCTGAACGACCAAATAGAGCCGAGTCTAAGCTTTAGTTTTCTGTTTGGAGACAGGATGTCAACCGTCTGTTTCAGTATTCAGATCATATTTACAAGCTGCATAGAGCACAAAAATCAAACTACGTCTACTGAAGTGCATAGAAAGTACACCACCTACTGGTGTAACACGGCATAGCAGCATGATACTGAAACCGGCGATATGACATTAGGATTCTAATTCATTTATGCTAATTTTGTAATAACTGATAAGTACCAAAAAAAAAAAAATGTATTACCAACTGAATATTTATCAAGAAAAAAAAAAGTTCCCTCCATTAAGTGGAGAGAAGACATAACCTCTTTGACCCGAGAGGGGAAAGTTATTTATATATCAAATTAAACACGCATTTTATATATATATATATATATATATAAGTTCAAACCATCTCTTACATAAATCATGAGGAAGCTTCTTTTCCCTGAATGCAACATCTTTTTGCCCAAGAGATTTTAAGGAGTAATACTGCCACCTTCCCAGGTTCCTTAAGTATAACATCCTACAAACAATTAAAAAAAAATTTAAAAGACAAGGGCAAAAAAAAAAAAAAATACAAGCAAACATTTTTGTTTCACATCAGCTTATTAAATAACCAACATACAGAAAGATAAGTTGTTACTTCCATAAGAAAGACTCCATTAAGTCCTTCATATCCACATCTGTTTGCTTAATTTTAAATAAACAAAAATGCTTTAAGGTCTTAAGAGTATAGGACTGCCACATGTACACCAAATAGAATGGCCAAGTCAAAGCCCAGACCTAGATTTTAAAACTTGATTCAGCTTAGTCAAGTTTCACAATCTAGGTCTGGGCTTTGACTTGGCCATTCTAACAATTTAACTCTACATTGCATCATACCAGTCTTTTCAGTTGCATTTGTGCGTTACACTTTTAATCCACCATCTTGGTTTATCATAAATTGTACATAATACATAATTTTTTTGTTGCACCACAAAATGTAAAATGTGCAAAAGGCATTAACATTTTTGGAAAGCACTGCAGTGCTTAGGTTTGACTTAAATCGCTGAACAATGAACAAACATGAAAGAAATAAGACACAGGAACTTTCCAATGTACAAGTTTATTTTTAATGAACTCTTCAGTGGTTGGTAGTCACAGCACAGCTTGCATGTATTAAGCCACACACCTATTTTACAAGATGACAGAAAAAAAAAAGGGGGAAAATAAAAAGCCTATGCCAGAACAGACAGCCATCAGTCCATCTGCAGTGATCCTTCTTTAAACTTATTGGACTAAAACTTCCTTAAAAGGCCACTGAAATGCATAAAATGTTGAGTGGAACAGCTGATGGTGGTGGAGTTTCGCTTCAACCCCACAAGACTCCTCACATGGCATCGACAGTGCATGTAGACATTGTAGAAAGGACTGGGTTAGAAAGATCTAAGATATCAGTTTATTTTTTCAAACATTTTATTTTAGTGACAATACCTTGCCTATAATACTACAGCTTTTCAAAAAGAATGGAAAACAAAATTAACAGCACTCGTCCAAGATACTGAATACAATGAAAGTGAAATGTAGTGAAGCGATTACTCTTTAGATTTCACTATTATGTGAACCAAAAAAAAAAAAAAAATAGATAAAAAAAAAAAAGATGCCGTCCCGTTTCAGAGAGACGCTCTACTGTGTCCAATGTCCTTAAACTATAAAAGGAAAGTAATTAAAACACACCTCCTTGTCCTCTGGGATTTGTATGCTTTAATAGTAACAGACGGGATCCATAAACGCATGCCATGTGCTGCTCTCAAACAAAATACATACAGGTATATACAGAATCACTCAGTACCTGCTAAAACAAAGTGAGAAATACAGAGTATAAACCGACTACAAACTAAAAATAAAAAGAAAAAAAGGATTAGAAAGAGAGAGATTGAAGCGTCAGGAGTGAAAATCCTACTTGTGATGGACTCATTAAAGCATTTTTGAAAACAAAAAAAGAAAGAAATGCGTATTGCACATACAGTGAAAGCTTAAACTCCACCAGATCCGCGAGAATTCAAATGTTTCCCTCTTGGAGGACGAGGGCGGGGGGAGGGGCGGAGGTGTGTGCTTAAGAGAGGGGAGGAAAACAAATAACCAGGACAAATTAGGTGAGACGGGAGCCGCAGGGAGCAGATGTAGGCAGAAGTAGCTCTTAAAAAGAAAAAAAAGATGGAGGAGTGAAGGTGGGAGCCGCACAGCACACAACACGTTTAGAGGAAAAGGAAGCAAAAAAAAAAAAAAACAAAGAATGTGGCACAAGTAAAAATCAGGTGAAGGATAATATCTGTTCTTCAGTGATAGCCGAGAGAGGAGATCAATGCAAGTGTGTTTTTTTTTTTTCTTTTTATGTACAACTAAGGCTTATTGGTTAAATGGTTTTCAGGCTTCCCCGCCCACATCGCTCTCACACAACACTTCCTTCCTTTTTGCTCTGTAAACTCAGCACTTCTGTCAGAGCAGCAGCCACACCAATCAGGAGAACCACAGCCGAGGAGGATGGATGAACGGATGGATGGATGAACAGATGGATGGATGCTGCAGCGGTGGTGATGGTGATGAAGGAGCAAAAAGGGAGAGGCGGGAGGAACTGAAAGCAAAAGGAGGAGTCTCGTCTCTGATGTCTGTTGCAATTAATATCTAAATGTGCAATTCCATTAGTCGCTGCCATGGGGGACTAGCGAGTGCAGAAGACCGGGCGGGGCAGGGCAGGGCAGGGCAGGGGGGTTGGTTTCTACTTGGAAAGCTTGCTAATGACTCGAATGAGCGCTCCGTTCTCGTCCTTTAGTCTCTGGTTGTCTGCTTTCAAGTCTGGGATCATCTGAAAGGGAAGAACGGGGAAGACGGGGAGGCAGGGGCGAGAGAGAAAGAGAGAGAGCTTAGACGAGTCTCGACACGTCGTTCGACCGGTCAGGCTGCTGGGCAGTGCATTACCAGCAGCCTGAACAAAGCAACCTCAGGAGTCACACAGCATCTCACTGTTTGTTTGACGGAAAGTAAAACAGGAATAACGACTTTGATCCGAGTCAAAGGGGAGAAAAGTAAAGGGCGAACACACCACAGGCCAGAGATCCTCAGAAAGCCATGCAGAATCTGAGCGGCCAGCGGCCGGGAAATCACACACAGCAAGGAGGGGAAGTTCTCCTTCCTCAAATTAACTTCAGCTCAGGAGCACAGAACCGGCCACAGACCCGACTGCTACAGCATGTGGACTGACGGAGCTCCACAGTAAGTGGAACAAGATGCAGCGTTAAATAGGTGATGACTGAGAATCATAAACAGATTTGGATGTGTGGTGTAACAAACCCGTCATGTAATTCTGGGCTCCAAATATCCAATCTGGATCACAAATCCAGTGGAAACGGGCAGCATTTTAAAAACTACATTTCATTCAGATTTTGTCTCAATAGTGCTTTCGGGTCTTTCAGTGGATTTTAATGGAGATTCTAACTTATTCCCCCGTTCGTTCAATCATTCTTTTAATTCAAGATGACAAAATTTCAGGTGCGCATAAAAGTTTTCCAACAAGTTTTTACATTAGAATCTAAAACCTTAGGACAGTTCAAACGAAAACATTTTAAAATAGAGCGGTTTAATAACCTCCATGTTATGAAGAAATGTTCAAACTATATCCCGACTTCCACTCTGTTGGGTTTGCTGTGTGCTTATGGAAATAATTTGCTTTCTAAGTTAGAGCAGCGTTAGTATATTGAATAAAGTTCCAAAGTTTCCTCTGAGAATTAAAAACATTCACAATTAGCTTAGATTTTATTTTATTTTTAAGAAATGCACAACGAAACTAAGAGTTGCAAAAGTATTGATACCGCTTTCACTTTTCCACATTTTGTTGCATTTCAGTCACAATTGTCAAAGAATTTTACTGGGATTTTAAGTTGAAAGTGATGCAAACTTATAAAGCTGCTTCTGTGTTGCAAACAGAAAAGTCACATGGCAAAGCCCCTCTACGCTTTTATTCAAGTTTAGTTTATTTTAAAACCATTATTTTTTTCTTCTACTTTACAGTTAAGCACTTCTTCGTGTTTTAATTCCCAATGAAATTCTCTGATGTTGCAAAATGTGAAAAATTCAAGCGGTGTGAATATTTAACGTCCCATTTAAAGTTTAGTCTGTGACCCTTTGGGTCAAATCAAAGTGATGCCACCGGTAGCTGCTTCATGCAATAAAACCAGAACAAGTCAAACTGATTTACTGAGCTACCTCTGAGGAAAGCATCAAACTAGAAACCACAAAAGGACACTTTCCTTTACAGCGCTTTCAAATACGTAAAAAAAAACAAAAACTCACCTTCGCTTTTCTCCAAGTATCTTATTAGCATGTTATTACTATAGCTTGTTAAGCAGTAGTTTTCTGAAAGCCCACCGACAGTAGCGGACTGTAAAAGGAGAGTGTCCTGCTGGAAAAGGCAAACGGCCTCCCCAATCTGAAAACCAAAAGCTCTGGGGAGGCAGAGGAGGAGAAAACAGTCGGAGTGTGGCGGCTGGACACCTGCCTGTCTACGGGTGCGGGGCAGAGCACAAATGGAGCATGAGAAGAAAGAAGGCAAAAAGGAGGAAGAAGAAGACAGAGGGAGGAGATGGTGGACAGACAGACGAGGCCTAGAGGTCGCCGGTGGGCAGCTGGCTGCAGGCCGACTGGGAGAGCTTGGCCACAACGCGGGCCAGCGCCCGGTTCTCAGCCTGCAGCCGCTCCTTAACTTGCCGCAGGGCCTGAACCTGCTTTACCTGGGGGAGGTTCTGAAGGGAGGGCGGGGTGGAGGAGAGACAAAAGGGGAGGAGACAGAGGGTAAGAGTGGCAGAAGAAGAAGAGAAATGTGTTTTAAGACCAAAAATCAACAGAGAGAGGATTAATAAATAAATCGAGATAAGACGGGAGGAGGAGGAGGAGGAAAAAAAGGGACAACGGGAGAGGAAGATTATTAGAAAATGGGACAGATTTGGAAAACAGGAATGATTTAGAGCTTTCCGTTTCAGCATGAAGCTTTCAGATGGGAGGGTAAAGTGACACTGATAAGATCAACATCCTCTCCTCAAACTGACAGGACAACACACTTACCAGAACTAAGACATATTTTAATCCTCCCTCTTCCTTCAATTCATTTTCCCAAAAAAATAAAAAATGAACTCAACTTTTGCTTTTTGTTTTTTTTAATTCTCCGTGGATATAGAACCATGGACAGTCAGCTTATTTAGCAACAGACCTTTGTGTCTTCCTAGCTTTATGAATTTTACAAGAGAGTATAGTGGAAGGAAAAAACAGGAACAATTTAGGATGTTAGCCAAAATTCAGCAAAAAAAAAAAAAACAAAAAACAACTCCAAAAATCAAAAGTTTATTGGTTATGTTTTGCTTTTCTAACTAAAATATTAAGACAGGATTAAATACTTGAGATGAGTCGTTGTATGGAATTAATGTACATCAAGTTTCACTTTAATTGAATTACTTGATATAATATTTTCATTATATTGAAATTTCTCAAAGACACAAACGTGTTTTGTTTCTAGTGAGGCACCAATCGGTCAGTGATCTGAGCTGAAGTCTACGGCTTTGACCAGCAGCTGGCAGGTCAAAAACTGAAAAATAAATTTAGTATGTGCATCAAGATTGACAACACCCACTTCAGTAAATGCATCAACAAACTGGCAATTTCAAAAACTGGACAAAAACCAGAACCATCGGGCAAGACCTGGGTTTTAATACAGCACAGTAAAACAAATTGATCGGTGATCGGAACCGGTCAATTTTAGGTCGACTGGGAAACTGAAAAAAATAAAAACGAGCCTTACCCAAGAAACTCTTTTGGTTACTGATAAAATAGCCAATTTTATGTTCCAAGTATTACTGTGGTGTTCAAAAATAAAGTCAAAAGAAGCACAGACATCTAGAAAACTATTTAAAAACTAAAGTTTGAACAGATACGTCAGCTGTTCACTCAGGCTGGAAGAGTTTCAGCAGGTAACAGGAAACACTGAACATGTATCATAGTAACGCTGTTCTGTATTATTTTGAACGGCTAATTAGTGCATCTCTAATTACCAAATTCAAAACTTAGGAGGACAAACCCCTTCTGTAACAAATAACGTGAATTTATGCATGCAACTTTTGGTACCTTGAGTTCCTCCTCCATCTCAGAAATCTTCCTTTCTAGAGCTCTTCTTTCCTGTTGGGACATAAGAGGCGGGTTAACACTGAATTAGAAAAAATAAAATAAAAATGCAGACAGATTAAATGATGGTGGCAGATGGTGTTGGGTGATCACACACACACACACACACACTTCACTCGCATGTCCTGTGAGGGGTGTTCAAGCAACAGCCAGCTCACACCTAAACAGTAAGTGACTGAAACTGAAGTCAACTTTCTACAGGCAGACGGTCAGGCTGCCTCAACGACTGAAAGACTCGACTGTTTATTCGGATAATTAACTTCGGCTTCATTAAGTGGATTTAAAATGGAGGATTAAGAACACAGATTGGCTGGGTATGAACTAATCAAACTAACTGGTATTTAAAAGCATGAAAACACATGCACAGGGTCTGCTAACGTTTCTTTTTTTCCAGCATAAAATTGGATAAATCCACTTCCACATGTTAAAAACACTCAGAGATGGTGACCACACACTGCCACTAATGTTAAAATACAAGTGGAAAAAGGAGAGATAGTAAAAAAAAAAAGAAAAAAGCAAAGTGTAGTGTTCTGGGTGGAGAGCCTGACTGATGCCAGCTACCACAGCACAAAGTGAGCCTACAGGCAGCAGCAGAGAGCAGGCCGTTATAAAAAGTCAGGGTAAGATCATACCACCACCCAGTTGGTAAGAGGGCCTGCTTGTTACCTTCAGACATAAACCCATTAGCAGTGTTACTGGGATGTTTCAAATATCGTTTTATTTCAACAATAACTTAGTCTTAAAACACACAGGAAACACAAAGGATCTGGTTTTAGTTGATGGTTATGTAACAGAGGAGTGAGATGGAGGTGGCTTGGTGGAGTCGTTCTGCCATTACCCTTTTCTCCATCTCAAGCTGGGATCGGTCAGCGTAGCGTTCCTGCCTCTGCGTTAAAAACACATCATCAAACTTTAGTTGCCTTTCCAAAACTGTGTTAAAAAAAAAAAAAAAAAGATGAGCAGTGCAAGTGTGCATACCTGTGTAGCTTTCTCTAACTGTAACTTCAAGTCTGTCAGCTCCTGGTCAGTGTCGCGTAACTGGGCCTTCAGCTTCTCGTTCTCAGCTAAGATCTGTTCATAGAGCTGAGAAAAAAAACTAACGTCAAAACACGTTTAATGCCGAGCAAGTGTTCACCATTTATTTAGATTAATTCAATTCAACTTTTCATTTGATGCATTTAATGGACTGACATTTGGAGCCTATTATGGAAAATGATGGCACACCCTTGTTCACTGCCAGGATTATAAGGTAAAAATTATCTGGACACTACCTGGGGTGAAATTTAAATCAAAAACAGACGTCAATCCATGTTGACATTTATTTAAAAGAACAAAGTGAAGGCAAAAAGGAAAAGCTGCATGTGGAAAAACTGAGCACACAAAATAAAACAGCTTGTAAAAAAATATTTGAGAAGGAACTAGATGTAAATATTCTGTATGAGCTTGGCCTCCTTTTCTTAAACCATTTAAAGTGTTTCTTTCATTTTGTTCGTATATTTGTACTCTGTATGTTTAAGTTAGATAAAAATAAAAAAAAAATAGAAAAACCAGATCTGATAGGTACACATACAAAAGAAGTACCTTAAAGAAGGTTCATCTGATTTTTCCCCATGACTGTTAAATATTCACTAAAAGAATCTCAGACAGCAAGATGTAAAAAGTTCTGTGTCTTACATGGGAAGGAGACCAGAATAACATCCGCACTTTCAGTTTCTCATGCCGTTAATGTCTCGTTTTTCAGACACAAAAGAAAGCTGAAAGTGGATGCTTACCTTTTTGTAGTCGGTGGCGTCGTCTCTATCCAGTCGGCTGGAGTACGGCCTTCGACTCTCACCATAACTACGGCTAAAAAGAGCATCGTTGCCATCTAAATATGAACTGCTCTCATTTCTGCAAATAGATCAATAAAAACAGGTGACATTAGCAACTCAATATTGCAGTCGAGCAACAGCATTCAAAACATGGTGATGCTGCAACTTACCTGGACAATCTGTCACTCTGTGAGGAAACAAACAAAAGAAGTGTCAATATAAAAGAACTGAAAAGTAGATTTGTCTCACCTAATCAGCCTACGTACAGTTATTTAGGAGCAATAAATGAAATAATATTTGCTACTTTTCAGCTCTCTGTTAGTAGCTGGAGAAGCCGTGACCTAAAGGTCTTGCTGTATCCAGAGATAAACACTCATTTCCTCTGGTAGTTCTGCTGCAGCTCCACCCATCGTAAGTGACGGCTAGCAGCTGGAGTTCCTCCACTTCTCCCTGATGGCTGACTTCAAACAACAACTGTCCGTCTCTCTCTCTCTACCAAACAGGAAGCTCACCCAGAAACTAATGAGTTTGAAAAAGCTGCATTTTCAGCCTTATGTTGCATCATTAGTGAATCATGACTAATTTTTAAAAAAACAACTTAAAATTTTACTAAAGTTCAAAGTATTTTCATTCCAAACACACCTAAAACTGAAGCTACCACAGTGTGTTTGATTCTTAAGGTCAACTGAGTGACAAACGATTAAAATATTTAAAGGAAAAGACAAGAATAAAGAATAGAAACCAAAGAGCAAAAATCAAAGGGAGAAAAAGCAGGACTACTTTGATCTGACTGACAGGATGAAGTTCTACTTTTGGCCCTTGGTGTGTGTGAGGTTAGTCACCTGTGGCTCTCCCCTGGTGCTGCCCTCCTCCGAGTCTGACTGCTGCTCAGGGTCATCAACTCCACCCTGGAATTTAAAAATCAGAGAAAGCGGTCGTCTTGGGACTCACCATCAGAACATCAAGTGTCCTGGCCTGCAGAGTGTAAAAATAATAATAATAAAAAAAGTCTTACGTCTTGAAGCAAGTAGGAGACCCCAGTGGAACGTCTCTTCTCCCGGGGCCGCCTGCGATCCCGTATGGAGCGGGGCTGAGACTTGTCCTCCCCTTCCTTCTCCTCGTCCTTCTTGTCCAATTCTGTCTCCGGAAAATAAATTTTACATTTCTTCACATCAAAAATAAACCTTTAAGATCTCAATATTTCACCTCTAAGTGTATGTATTCATCTGGCAATTTGTTGGAATTTTGACATTTTAGAATAATTTTCAATATGAAGTGTGTGTCGTCAACAAAGTTTATTGAACTATTCACTAAATTTATTGATACACCAAACATCTAGATTTCCTTAAAAAGTTCCTCTAAAGGCAGCTGAGGCATTCAGAGCGTCTGAAAATAAAACGGAAACACATCTGCATTTTAAAGCACAACATAAAAATATTTATCTGTATGGTTTCATTTTATAATTACTGTATGAAAATATATTGAATATTTAAATACAGATGCTAGAAAAGACTTGGGCTGCAACAAACTAAACCATAGACTGTGGATTCAGGTGAACTAAAAACTTATTTTTTTCTAAAAATCAAAAGAAATCAACTTACATTAGCTTTTTTTAAACAGTGACATTATGTACTTATTGTATATCAAATATCCTAGAAGACTCCAAGTATAATAGAATAGAAGACAATCATTGTTCTTCTGAAATATAGGAAATAAAACAAAGATGAATTCACAAAAATAGTGTTTACGTTGATTATGAGAAGCTATGGTTGTTTCAGAAATGATACCAAGTAGTATCTTACTTCTTCCCCACAGGTTTTCATCTACATATCTTTGCCTCAAACAGTGCAGCTCTTATTTATTTCGGTGACTTTGAAGAGGACCGACCTTTTTCTGTGTCTCGAGAGGACCTGCTGTAAGATGAGGTGATCCCCGTCAGACTGTTGGGCCGGTTGAGGGCGCTGGACCCAGAGGACAACGAAGAGCTGGAGTAGGGGGCAGTGGAGGCAGTGCTGACGGTGGAAATGGAAGAGGAGGAGGAGGAAGGCCGATAACGCTGCGGGAAAAACAAGGCGTGAAGAGAAGAAATTAAAAATGTGTTAATTACAGTCATCCATCTCAGGAGAGTGATGACCGAGGTGAAGCAGGTACCTCTTCAAAGCTCCGGTACTTCGATCGGTAATCATCCTCCTTGGTCTCCGTCTCCTTCTTCTCCTCCTGCTGCTTCTCCTTGTCTTGCTTCTCTTTCTCCTCCTTCTCCTCTTCGCGGGTCTTTTGGGGACGAGTCCTGCCAATTGTTTTTTCAGCCTCTTGTAGGTCAGTAAGAGTCACACCCTGGGAAAAACAAGAGACATTTTCTCTTTAGAAAAATGCCACTAAAAACTGTTTCAGTCCTGCAGCAGCAAAGAAAAGTCGCAACTTTAAACCCCGATGCAACACACAACGGCTTAGGTTCATTTTAATGATAAAAACTCTGCTCCCGATGAATTTTAACATTGAAAAAAAAAAGACACTTCCATCTGGTTAAGTAATAAGATGGAGTACATAAGCATAACTGACTGACTGACCTGTGTGGAGCGCCTCGACTGCCGGGCCTGTCTGGATCGAGCTTTCCTCTTAGACTCGGACTCCTCGTCTCGCACCGGTGTCAGGTACGACCTGATGCAGGAAAAAACACAAAACAAAAACATTTTAAACGTAACTCTTATGTGAGGCGACTCTCTGCAGAATGAAAGTAAAATGATTGTCCCCGTCATCTTGCTCGAAAGTATTATAGATGTATATTTTTTCCAGAATATTTTTTTTCCTGGCATTTAATCAGAAATGTGATCCAGCTTATTTTTCTTTGTACATTATGTCAAAATAAACCTAGAAATTGAACTTGAGAAAGCTACAGCTGATCTTTTGGGAGCAGAAATGCACCTGAACTGCTGCAGAAAAAAAAAAAAAAATCAAACCAGGAAAATGTTTTAAGTAATGTACATATATTAATGTTGAATTCTTGTGTAATGTTGGCAGAAATCTCCAAGCTTTCTTAAAGCACCAGTATTATGTTTTTTTCCAGCTACATAGTGCCATTTTATAGCATAATCAAGTAACTATGTTACCTTCAGTTGTACGACTTAGTATTGAGATTAAATTCTAAGTCCATATCACCAACAATTAGACACATGACAAAAAATTCTGAATGGAGGGGGGGGAAAAAAACAAGCAAGTATTCCCAGTTTAAAACTCAAACTCATCTGCAAAAGAACAAACAGAAACAACAAAGCGTTGCGGTTGGCAGCGTGCTCCTGTTGGCCACACAGCGATACCAATGACCCTCGGCCTTCAGCCCAGTCCTTATATGGGGAAGCAGCTGGAGCGGTCCAGACTGTGGACCTGCTCCCACACAGACAGGTGGCTCGTTTCAGCGAGCCGCTCTGCTAAAGCAGACTCTCTCCCTCAGCGTGTGTGGAAAAGGAAACTACAGAGGAAGATTCTTAAACTGAAAGCGTCTAGTTTGCTGTGAAAACACTTCCTGGTGAAGCTATTTTAGACACATTTTTCAGAACAGAGCTGCAGATCAGGATTAAAAGGGAAGAGAGTTTTACCTGCGTCGTTCCGGGCCGGTGCCAATGCCAGTGAGGGCGGTAGTGGTGGATATGGCGGTAGTGGTAGACGTGGTGGTTGTGGTAGAGCCAGTGTTTATAGTGGGGATAACTGCAGCTGAGTCCTTTTCCTTCTCCTTTTCCCTCTCTGCACTCTCCTCTGACCAGTACCTGTTACCACAGCGAGCATTTTACCAAAACTGAATAGTTTGTCTCTGTAAGCTCCGACTGACCACAGGTGGAAGAAGTTTACCTGCTGGTGAGACTGGTGGAGCCGGTTCGGGTGGAAGAGGACCCCAGGCTGGAGAGGAGGCCGCGGTGGCCAGTGGGCGAGGTAACAGACGAGGTGGTGGTGGTGGGGGTTGTGGAGGAGGTGGAGGAGCTCAGGTCCTCGTGTCTTCTGCCAAAAGAGCCACTGAAGGGACACAGATGTTACATAAGTGAACCGGTCTGCTTTTGTTCCGCCAGCTCTTTTATCCCCGTGTCATCTCTGTCCTGCTCCTTTGCTGAGGGTAGATTGAAGCCGATACGCCACATAAATCTGATGAGTTTAGGATGTTCACCGATTCCCCAGGAAACAGCTGAGAGTCAGTGAGACCTGCAAATAAAGTCAGAGCAGCTGATGCCTCTTAAGGGAAAAACCCAACATCGGCCGCATCTGCGTTACTTAGAGGTCCTTATTATAGGACTGCTGGTAAGATTTTATTGCTGTTTGTTCTTTAATGTTATGAGCAAGAGAACAGGTCAGATCAAGACTGAGGAGAGTTTGTGCTTGGAGGGCTGAGATGACTCAGATTAGCAAAGATCTCCACTGATTAGGGAGGAACATTGCAGATCAGTTATTTTCATTTCTTATTTTCAAAATGCATTTACAGTGCTTTGTAAAAATAAATATCCATACCCGGCTATTCCCCCCACATTGTCTTAAATTACAATAAGCGTCAAAAGTATTTTAGCAGGATTTTATGTGATAAACCAAATAGTTAATATTTGTAAAGTGGAAGGAAAAGATAAGTGGAGCTAAAAACCTCTGAGTTAATTTACAGCTGCAACTTACATGAGCTCATCAGCTTTGAACATCTACAGATGAAATTTTAGCTCATTTTTGTTTATAATGTAGTTCAGACTTGAAAACAATCATTTTTCAAGTCTTATTATAGACTCTTCATAGTACACCAACATGCTGTAATTTTAAATCAAACTGTCACTTTAGCTGGAAGGTGAGATTCTGCAACTGGAATCAAAACTTTTCCAGCCTTCAATAGTTTTATTTAGTTCCATTTATATTTCCATCAACTCTGACCAGTCATTTAAAGTCCTATAAGTTTTCCTGTTAAAAAAAGCTTTTTTTTTTTTTTTTTAACTATTGCTTTTATATTTAGGGGTATTATACTGAATGGTCATAAACACAATCTGGAATTTATTTCCAAAATTTTTGACAGCATGTATTGTAGTTTCAAGGCAAGATGTTGAGAAGTTCGGGGTTTTTGTTTTGTATTTCTCCTGCATTTAAAGTATTTAGACAAACAAAAATCCTTGTGCTTAAACTTCAGAGAGCTGAACAATATAATCTAAAAGTCAGAGTATGAGACGTTGCCGCATAAACCGAGGGAAGACAGAAAACATCCAGCGGAGCAGAGAGGCGGACAGAAAGGACAGCTGGGTGTGGAGGCAGCGGTGTACCTGCGGTAAATGCTGTAGGACGGGTAGTGGGAGGAGGGTGGCTGCCAGGGTTTAGTATTACAGGTGTTAGGATCCAAGCTGGAGGTTGACGAAGACTTGGCTGGCACGTCCCGCGTGCTGCCGCTCCGCCCCAGTGCTAGCGTATGGGATGTGCTAGTGTGTCGGCACGCAGGTGGCCAAGAGAGTTAGCAGTGGAGGTGCGCACACACACACACACACAAACACGGACAAACATTTACATATAAAACACACAAAACATGTTTAAGTCTATGAAGCTTTGACACACTGCTGCTGCATTCATAGCAACACAAAACTTAATGACATCTGGGAATAAAATAACTTTACTTCCTGCTTTCTTTTCTTATTATATTTTCGGTAGGGAGACAGAAAAAGTTTCCAGATTGAAGCTGTTTTTAATAGATGGCTTAAAGCCATAACTTGTCGGGATATGAATGCAGCTTTAGTCTATGCTCATGTGTCACAAACAGGAATATGATTTATCTGATGCAACAAACAGTAGCTGGGCTTGTTAAAATTTAAAAAAGTGGTGCATTTTAACTGTGGCTTGACAGAACAGGCACAGTCATGCAACACACTGTGGCCGGGGTAGAGAGGCTACAAATAAAAGCATGTACATACATATCGGCTGATCTCACTATGAAAAGCAACTAGTGGTGATTGCAGCAGGTCAGATCTAAAGGAAGAGAGCAGACGCTGAGGGGAGGGATGGAGGTTTAGCAGGAGCTAACCTGCGCTGGTAGCTGGAGGTCCGGTTGGTGGAGGAGCTTCCTTCGCTGTTCTTCAGGTCGTCGTCCCAGCGTCGCCGGGTGTAAGAGCCGCTACGTATCAGAGCTGTGGAGTCCCTGGGGAGCCACAAGCTCTTTTAGTACCCATCCATTTCTTTACCTCATCATTTGCTTCTACTAACTTCTATAATCAAAGCATTAGCACATTAAATTATGTGACTTTATTTTTATTTTATTTTTTTTGCACAGAGTCGCTACTCTGCTCCAGGACTTCACCTGTTTTCCTTCTCGTCGATGTCTGAAGTACTGGCAAGTCTCCTGGGGATGGTCGGGGCCACGTACGCAAGCCGGGTTCCTTTGTCTTTCTCCTGTAACAAGCAAGCATTCCGTTAGCAATGTAAAACAAGAATTTATTGTTTTAAACATGAGACAAAATTAAGTAAAAGTATCTTTTTAAAAAAAAAAAAAAAACATTAATAGAAAAGGCAGTACCCTGTGATACGACCAGGCTAATTAACACTTGTTTGGAGACAATATTTACAATATTTGGTCTATTTATGGGATAAAATTAAAAGAAAAGCCATTCCAGAACGTTAGTGTGTACCGATAATTTTGCAAGGAATGATAAAGGCTGAATTACACATCCACAAAATTATGTGTCTGACAAAATAAGTATGAAAGTATTTTCTGCTCGCAGTAGAAACAGAACGCTGGACTGAAAAAACAAATCGTCTAACTTGTCGCTGCTGACCTTTTCTTTTTCTTTGTTGTCCAGGGATGAGGTGAGGCGAGGGCTGGAGGCTGAACGCATCACGCCTGTAGTGTCCTTTTCCCTCTGAGCTTCCTTTGTGGCTGTGATCTCAGAGAGAGCGCCGTAGCTGCCCGTCTTCCTCAAACCCAGACGCCACGAAGCCGGAGACTCGTCCTTCCTGTCCTCCTCCACTTTGGCTGAGACCTTTGCGGCAGGCTGAACGACCTGGAGAACGAAAGGGTGATGCAGCAGCTTAGATAACACTGAAATACACATTTATGCTCATGACTACAGCTACATTCTTAGTAATTTTAGTAAGCAACAAAGCGGGATCACGTCAAACGCTTGCTGATTAATTTATAAGTATATTTATCTCCTTGCACCTCTTCCCATTTTGTCAGGTTACATACAAACATTATGTATTTTATTGTGTCAGACCAACACAAATCTGACTGCACAGAGAGCAACCTAAGACTTAAGACAGCTCTTTACTTTGACTGGGCCATTTTAACATGGAAATACTTTCATCCAAGTCATTAGGTTAGAAAGGGAACCTCTACCCAAGGATGGCTTTGAATTACCATCAGCTCCAGTCAGTTTCCCTAGCCATGCTAACTCATGTAGCATGATGCTGCCATCACCAAGCAAATGCACAATTTGACTAATTGAACCTTTTTCAATAATTGATCTTTCTTGCCACTCTTCCATGGAGACATGATTTGTGGAGAGATAAAACCACAGTCAGCTTACCACTATTTAGGATACTGATTACACTGAATTTTCTCCACACTTTTCAGTGTAAATCAGCTGAATACACACTTTATTTTTGGGGTAATTAAAAAAAAAAAAACATCTTGAATCATCATGCTTCTTTTTTCACTTTAATATGCAATTTTCTCGGTCATAACATATAAAAGTGTAAGAAAATGCATTTTAGTTTGTCATAGTAATGTGACAAAATGTGAAAAGCTGAAGAGGAACAATTACTTACGCAAAACACTTTATACTTTATGTTATTAAGGATAAAACCCCAAGAAGAAAAGAGATCTTCCCATCATCTTTACGATTTGGCTTCGATCTAAGGTTTTAGCAAACAAAACTGATTCCATACTATTTTAACCTCCGTCAGAGGATGAAAGCAGTTGAAAACACAGGAAACACACAAACACAACTTAAAAAAAAATATTAGCAGTGCATTTGTTGATTACAAGTGGAAAAAAAGCACCATGTAATGTTGATGAGTGAAAGGGAAGTTCAATCACTTGTTGGATTTTTCCACTAGGGTAGAAGCCATGGTTAAATATAAGTCAAAAGAATTCTGTTTTTACACAGTTGTACAAATATTTACATCATTTGTAAGTGAAAACATAATGGAAAGCTGGAAGTGATTGACAATGTGGCATCTGCAGGTCAAAAGCTGCTGTCCCCTGAAGACATCACAATTTACTGCTGCGCAAAATTCTTTAACAGGCCAACCCCAGAAAGTGGAAAAATCCTACATCACCTGGAACAGGTGGGGAGTTAGGGGAGACTTTAGTGCTTCGTGAGAGTGCACAAGTGCATGTAGGATGAGACAACAACTCTGGTGCACACCAATGCCTCACCATGGGTTTTTTGGGCACAAGAGAAATGCCAGTTTTGCGCAAACCTTGACGCCACAATGCAGGACAGCCTGGCTCCGCCAAAGGCATGAGAGGTGTAATGTAATCAAACTAAAAGACGACCGCGGCAAGAGCCGAGGATGATAAAACGGGACGGACAGGGAGGAAGACAGAAAGGTTGAAAAAGAAAATAAGACAGAAGCAGAAGCAAAAGAGACACACTTTGTGCGTGAGGACTTCAAAGCCGAGTCGCACCGCCTGGTGCCGAACTACTGGTGCCGATCAGGTGAAATAATTGCAGTGGATCGGTATGAAAAATGCTCAATTGTCAATCAGGTGTGGTGTGTAAGAACCAGGCTTTAAATAAGGTCTGGAAGTTTAAGAAAGCAGAACTACTAAAGCAGACAGGATGAGTTCAACTCAGTGACCGAGTTCAACACTTCCTGTGTCGATTTAAACTTTTCCACACAGCTTTTGATTCAGTCAGCAGCATCTGGCCATCCAAAGACAGTTCAGTTGCTTTCCCTTAGTCACACAAGCAGCCACAGCAGCTTACATTTTGCCATGCTCAAGTAATGCTAGAAGAGGAGTTGAGTCTTTTTGCCAGCAGAGGGCAGCAGATCCAAAAGTGGCCACAACACAATTGATCAAGGAAAATAAAATCTACAGCTTTTATAGATCCAAATTTTCCAACAAGTCATTTTGAATGGGAATTCCTTTTTGTTTAAGAGCCAAAGAAAGAAAAAAACTACAACTTATTTAACTGATTTCAGTTAAAGAGTGAATTAATATCAGCACTGTGTTCAATCCTGACCACCTGCATTCACACACAGTGCCTTGAATAAGAAATCACCCCCTTAAACCAGCAGGATGACCGTTGGATCATGCCTGAGCTGCAACTCTGGGCTTCCTTAAAGGGTTTATTTAACGAAATCTCAAAGACTAAACTGTTTTAATAAGAAATTCATCCGAGAGGTTTTACCTTCTTAACTGGTGAAGTGGGCGTCGTCACCTGATTTGTTGGACTCGTCGGAGACGACGTGCTGACGGCGGCCGGGGTCGTTGTCGTCGTCGTGCTGCTGGTCACCGCTGCTGGAGGCTTGCTCTTGTCTTTGGAGTAGCAAAGAATATTTTCAGCCACGTCATAATGACAAGTATTCAGCAAAATCTCTTAATTCACGTTTTTGTGAAAATCACCTGCTTCAGTTTCAGACTCTGAATCTTCCTCCTCCTCCTCCTCACTCGAGCAGCTCGATTCGTCCTTCTTCCCCTCCTCTTCTTCGTCCACCTTCTCCGGTTCTAAGGTCTCGATGCGCGGCGCGGTCTTTTCCGGCTCCAGAAGCAGCGTTTCTTTGCTGAAGCAGAAATTAGAGCAGAAATGTGATCCTTTCATGTAAATATTTGCACAGATTTATTCCCCCCCCCTCAGGTTAAATCCCCCCCATCTACCTTTTGAGTGGTTTCAGTGATTGGTTGTTGTCCCCTGTGGTTGTCACCTCAATCAAAGGAGACTTCTTAGCGTCCTTCTTCTCCCTCATCAGCTGGAATAAAGACAAGAAGCATGACAATCGGTCTCAGAAGCTCGTCCAAACTCATTAAGCTTGAACGAATTATCCAGTCAGTGACTCACCAGGTTTTGTTTCTTTTGTAGCTCTTCTAAATATCCCAGAACATCTTCATCAGCTACATCAAAAGCAGTCTGGCCCTGAAGGGAAAGAGGTAAAAATAAGTCAAGCACTGCAGAAACACTGCGTGAGTAACAACAAGCTTCCAATACCCACCATTTTATTAACAAGCTCCATGTTGCACAGATTCTCCACGAGTATTCGACACGCCTCTTCTTTGCCCCAGTGCGCCGCTGCGTGGAGAGGCGTCCAGCCATCATAGTCCTTAATATTTACGTCATAACCTGCTTGGATTAAAAGCCTGGGAGACAGAAAGAGTGTGTGTGAATTAGTGAATGTTGATAACCGATCCTTTATGCAGCTGCCAAGAACGACACAACCTCGAGTCAGATTAACAAAAATCTCTGCCCTGCAAAAGTAGTTAATGATCACAAGCAGCAAAATATTTAAGTGGAATCGTTTGTGACGCAAAACTGCACTGTAATTGATCTTCACTGTAAAAATATTAAGCAACTTTTATGCAAGATACAAGTCAATAATTACTTGGTATTAATAAAAATGAACTAGTTTCACTGGTAGATGATTGTCCTTATAAT
The DNA here is from genome assembly GCF_904066995.2 of Poecilia reticulata. Lineage (NCBI taxonomy): Eukaryota > Metazoa > Chordata > Actinopteri > Cyprinodontiformes > Poeciliidae > Poecilia > Poecilia reticulata. The sequence continues at coordinate 4,706,811 of NC_088852.1, read as the reverse complement.
TTTGGGAAAACATCTTACAAGTAAGAAAATCTGCCAGCAGAATACAAGTTTCTATAGATTAGTCAAGTTATTTTTAAGTTGTTAATTTTGTCTTATTTCAAAAGCTCTGAGATATTTGCACATGAAACTAGACCAAAAAATACTTGGTAAAATTTTGAGTTTTTGCAGTGTTGAATGCGTTTTTATCCTGATTTAAGTTTCTCCACAATTTGATCCCCGACCTCTCTGGCATATCCAGATCTTTATTTGGAGTAAAAAGGGGTTAAATACAAATACAAGAAACAAATTTAGGTCCACTGTGGGTTTGTCTATCACATAAAATACCCTAAAACATTGACATTTGTGGTTGTTGTAAGAACACATGTGACGAAGTTTAAGGGATACAACTGTTTTGCGAGGAACTCTGTGAAAACTTCCTTTTTAAACTTTGCAAATTGTGTGTTTTATTTCAATTGTACTGCTAAAGCTGGATGAAGCGCAAACCGACAGCTCGGTGTCACACAGGACCTCGAAGAACCACAGGCAGCGGCGTTCTGGCTGCCATCCCGGAGCCGAGGAACGAGTTGCTGCCGCTCCGATGCTCACGCGGCGCAAAGTGTATTAACAACCCACAGAAACCATGTCAAAACAAAGCGAAATGATAAGACGCAACTACTCTGGGAAATCTTGTGTTACGACCGCTGTCATAACCCAACTCCGTCCCCTAGTGCTCCTCTGGATGCACCCGATGAACCAGCGTCGTGCTGCAGGTTGCTACATGCAGCGATGCTTACTTTAAAACCTCCACGTATCCTTTGGCGGCGGCTACATGGAGCGCCGTTCCTCCCGACTTGGCGTGCCGGGTGTCTTGAATCTGACCGCTGTTCAGCCATTGCCGAGCATCTCTCAGCATGATGCGCTCCTCCTCTTTTCGGGCTGCCTCTATGTCCAACCCTGGAAGAAGAAAGACAAATGAAACTGTAAAGACTACCTACATCTGAGGAGAAAGCTGCTGCCTCGCCAGATATATTCCCAAAGTGGAAATAGTAGAATAACTCTTGGCACTTTTATCAACGTTTCCACACATTTGATTGCATCTGGCTGATTGGCGTGCATACCAGAAAGATGTCTCACCTTGCTTCATTTACAGTTTGTCAGGTGATGTCAGTCGAACTTCTACAAACGCACGCACACGCGCGCACACATACACACACCACATAATCAGCCACAAAACAAGCCACAGTTTCCACCGTAGGCATCACTGTAATTAACTTTAGCCAAGTCTTTGTGTTATATGCTGTATTTCAGGCTCTGGAAGAGGAAAACCAGACCGTAGATAATTATAGCGCCACCTCCGAATACAAGGGTTTTGTTGAGTACTTTGTTATGCTTTGGGGAACAGTTTGTGCCAATATCCAGTAAATTAAACAACACAATAGTTGCAAACACAGACGCTGCTTAGCTGGTTAAGTGGGTCAGTATGTCAGTGTTATACAATCCATACAAGGAAGCGGTGAAAACAGCCCCGACTTAATGTGACACCTGGCTGAAACATGTCCTGAAAACTCACTGCTGCGTGCTGCGCTGATTTTCCAGCGGAGCCTCAACTGTATTGCATAAACAAAGACCCAAGAAGTATTCTGGGGTCGGAGCCAAGCTTAAGCTCATCATAAAGCTTTTTTGCTCCATTCTGATCAAAAGCTAAAAAAGGAAAGTCTGCGACTGCACGCTCGGGTTGGCAAATGCTCGGTTGAGGAAAAGCCGACATTTTAAGGAAAGTAGAAAGAGGAAAGTTAGAGTCGTGCCATCTTATTTTACTTCGCACTGGTTCGGAGTTTGACTGCATTCATATTTTCTCAACTTTACAAAATATTAATGTTTTTTGATTCAACAAAAACAATCAGTGAAATAAATGGTCTCGTCTGAGATTGAGCTATTCTGCAACCTGAAGCTCAAGAGCCACATGTTGCATTTAAGACTCTACTGTTGGTCTCAATAACTGTGGCTACAAATGCTAATGCATTAGGCAACGTTTTATTTATTTATTTTTAAATCAGCTTTGGCAACTTTTCATAACATATGCAACATATGCATAAGTAACATATGCAAAACATTTCTGTATAAAATTACAATAGCAGTACAATAATAATAATAATTACTAAGCAATTTTTTGTTTTGGTTGCAAATTATGTATTTTGATTTAAAGTAGTTACTCTTTAATTTAATAGAAACAAATTATATAGTAGGTTCTGTTGAGGTAATTTGTTTCTCTAAACAGATTTTCTTTAGCTTAACCAAAGGTCACTGACCTCTGCTCTAGGTGCAACCACATGGTAGAGACCCATTTAAAACGAGTTGCTGTACAAAGCATCACCATGGAGACAGAAAACAGACGGCTATCCCGGAAAAAAAAAAAAAAAGAAATGATCAAACCAGGCATCATTTTTCTGAATGTTTATGACAAACTCTTCCTAAAACCATTAGAGTTTACCCCAAGGTGATAACATGGAAAAGTTCAAAAAGTTTGAATGTCTATGCAAGGCACTGCATTCAATGCAATTCACCAGAGCATGACAACAAACTGATGCACATCATTTTACCTAATGTAGAGAACCAGGGCTGACCGGGTCAGCCAGCGTCCTTTGATCTCTACTGAAGCAGACAACACAGTCTATAAAAAGCATGGAGCCTAATGGCCTCTAAGCAGCAACACAGAGCAAGAGCTAAGTGGAAAACTTGGCACTCCAAAGCTTATTTTCCTTAAGTGAGAGAAACGAGTCTACCTGACCTGAGATGACACAGATCGCAGTGAAATATTGAAATATTTGATGATGACTTGAAAGCGATGCCACTGCAGCATTAATATCCAGATTTCAGCCAGTACAATGTGAAGATGGAGCTTTGGGAGTTCCCTCTACAGAATCGAGGACAAGTTTTCTAAGCTGAGCGATTCTGTTGGCCCCTTGCTAACAAGTTTAACTCTGTGGTGTCCATCTGAAAACAGAAAAATCAAGCCACAAACGCAGGGAAGTGTTACACAACAGCTGGTTGCATAATGCTGCCTACTACCTCTAGCATAAAAAAAAAAGAAAAGAAGAGAAAAGAGCAACTTCCCTCAGGACAGGATCACTGCAAATTCACTCTCCAGTGGAGCTTTGTCATGAAAGCAGTTTCTGCAATCCTGCTTTTGTTTTAAGAAACAAAACACTGAGATGCTAGCTGAGATCTGGACACTGCAAACAATTTAGCATTATGCAATAATGGAGGGTTTGGCTGAAGGTGATCAGAATAAGACAGGAAACACTTCCTGTCTTATTCTTAAGTACTTATGCCTGAAGTATGCTATACTTAAGGCAAATAAAGATGCTTTAAGTACAGTGGCGCAACTACACATTATTCAGGTGGATGCGAAAACATAAATCGGCGCCCCCCCCCCAGGGAAGGAACGTCGGGGTGAAGGAGCGACGCGTAAGGCGCGCTGGAGTGTATGGGAAAACATCATCGGCGCGCCGCCCCCTCCAGACGGGGTTTTGGCGCCCCCTCTGGTGCTGCGCCCCTATGCGTTGCATACCCTGCATACCCACTTTTTGCGCCACTGTTTAAGTATCACATATAGATCTGTTGAGGTGGAAATGTATGTACACGCATTGCAACTTGTTGTAAATGAACAAATTGATTTATCCAACACGTTAATGCCACAGACAATGAACCACAAACTGATGAGCGCCCCCTGTGGACAGGAGCCGGGTGACACGTTGGTGGACAGCTGCCCTCCATGAAGGAGTGTCCCAAACAGAAATAGTAAAAACTCAACTTTTTACTTTTGAATCATCACACGACAGTGAATGATACAGATGGATGACTTTTCTATAACGAGTTAGTTATATTAGGGAGCCAGGAAAGCAGCAGGTGGCTGACGCACCAACTCTTTAGATCATATTTCAAAACACAGACTTGCATGAATGAAATACCAAGAGGCTCCTTCAGGATGCCATTCAAATTTAAGTGCATCATTTGATTCTAGACATTATGTAATGAAGTTGGTTCCAAATATTTATACGTTCATATTTTCTTAGATTCAGTTCTGTGTTTCAAAATGGCGCCATTAACAAAGAATGTCATGAAGGCATTTATTAACTTCAATTCAAATTGTTCCGATGCAATCCAATCATACAGTAAGATTCAGATCCATTCACACACAGTCCAATAACTACAATACAGTCAAATGTATTTAGTCATACTTTACCAGATGATAAAGATATTTGCCAACAGCACATTTTTAGAAACTGAGTAATGAGACGTTTTGGCTCATCCCACAGGGAGTTGGGGGATGGACGACATACTGTACCTTGTCGGTTAATCTCGTTTTGTAGAAGTTCCTCCATTGGCTCCTCCTCAGCGATGTCCAGAGGCGTCTCCCCCTCACTGTTCACAACTCCAACATTAGCGCCTTGGCTGATCAGATACCTGCAGGGGAGAATTTCAGCAATTTCATTCCTCAAAGCAATGTGAAGGAAAACGTTAGGTCCTGAAACCTCTGAGGAAACTGTGCGATAGGAAGGAAGTTGATGATTTTTGCTTTTAGTTCCAATGCCAGCGGTGCGCATTGTTTTACAGGTCAGGTAGATTTAACACTTATAGAATACATTGTAATCAATCAATGGCAGTTAAATAATCATAACTGTACAAAAGGAGTATTCATATAAGTACACAGGAGTAATGCATTACATTTTATTCTGCAACAGGGTTACATAGTGAGCCATTAAGATGACAACATTAGATTATGAATGTTTAGAAATCTATCTGCCAAAGAAAGAAAACAAGACATGCAAGTTTGGTACCAAGCTTGAACCACAATCGATGGAAACTATATAAACATTTAAACATTGCATGCATTTCCATAATTGCAAAGAATAATAAAGTGACAAAATGGTTCAAGAAAGGTACGAAAGGATTCACTCGCAGCTAAAAAATGGGAGAAGAAAGTAACAAAATGGAAACATTTCAATCATGTTATTATCTTCACCACTGAACTGTAGGATTCAGATCTTAACAGGTGTGGGCATCAAATATGGTGGCGATCCAAAACACCCAATTATAAATTTGGCATAGTTACTGCAGTAACTTGCCGTCTCCGTTTTGTACATTGGGATGACTAGTCCAGTCCAATACATTGTGCGGCTCTAATATTCATTAGCCAAGATCTTAATTTAATTGCATTTGTTTCTCCGGGTCTCCTAAGGCTATGAAGAAAGCGCAACGGTTTTAAAAAATAAAGCATAAAAATATGAAGTCAGATGAAGCAAATGTCATTTTAATTTCAAGGCCTTCTTTCCTGCAGCAACTGAAGACATTTAAACCATTAAGCCTCTCTAGTTCAGCTGCCTCCAATTAAAGCGGTGGTCACACTCAGGCCTTTCTCATTAGACCAACAACCCACTTCAAACACTCTTGAATTTCACACAAATAGAAACTGACCAAGAACAATTACGCCAAATTTTCAACCTTTTTGATTGGACGTTCTGTTCCTTTTTTTACCCCCAAGGTTGGCTCAATAGGTTCTGTGGTTCTGTGGTCTGCAGACTCACTGAATTCCTTACCCAAAGCCTGCATTAGGTTGACCTTAGTGAGAACGGAGCCAAACAGATCTGGCTCTGTTCATTGACTACAACGATTGTAAAAGAGGATTGCTGGGATTTAAATGGACCTACTGAGAGCTTCTAGCCTACGTCAGGTTGTAGAGTTTCTCCCTCTGTGACATGATGTCTCCATTAGTCACCCATATCGGCACAACCACTTGACATTTTCCTCAAAAATGTTAAACAAATGACTTCTTGTTTTCTGTTACGCTGCCTCTTGCCGGTGTGTTCCTGAGGATCCACTCAGAGCTGACCATTTTTAAACCAAAACGAAGCATAATTTTTCAATATGTTATTCAATACGGTATGTTTGCTTCTCCCCTGCCAGCTGCAGTTTTTGGAAAAAACATATCAGCCCAGAGCTAGACTTCTGAAATGTAACCCTAGTAAAGCAGGTCAAAGAACACTCCCACTATGCTGAACAATGAGTACTACTGAGCTCCTTTAGCCCCTTCAGCCTGTTTAAAAATCTCCTGATAACATCTATGTGTTGGTTTATGCCAACATGAGCCATCTTCTTACATGACAAATACAAAAAGGGCAAGAAATACTAGAGTGCAGCTCTAGGTGTAGAGAGCAACCCTAATCTCTTAGAATTCAACAACAACAACACCAAAAAACAAACAAACGAGGATTTTTTGTCAAGAAGACACCAGAACTGGTAAATTTTGAATATTGAAGTTTAACAAATAGCTATAAGGAGGTTACTGGAAGCGAGAATGCAGAGGTTTTAAAACAACCCGTTGACGTTCACTGCTGGCTGACAGAAGTTCTCCGTACCCCGTCTCATAAGATAAATTCTGCGTTAAAAAGTGGGATTAGCAATTTGTTCTGTTGCCAACAACTGTTTGAAAAACTCAACGTTGATCATACGCTTCCATTTTATCTGTTGATTCAAAGAAGTATTCTACAGTCAGAACTGTAAATAGTTTATATTTGCAACTTGCACTGCATCCTTTATGACTGGCAGCAATGTTGGATATTTTCTATGGGGGTTGTTCGACGAGATTAGACATTTTCCAAAGTAAATTCTTGTGTTTTAATCCTAAAACCCAGAAAATTTGAGTTTGTAGTACTAAAAAAAAAAAACTATTAACCACAGGGAGTATTTCTGGATTAAGTAAAACAGGCACCGCTTTGAAACTGAAGGAGCACCAACCACAACTCTGGATTAGGTAATGCTTTTTTTTTTTTTTTTACTAGAGTTGACCGATTTAAAGCATCGTCTTTGCAGAAGTGATGGTGGTGCTGCTTTTGTTTCCATAACCCGAGTGTTCTCGATTTTGTGGCCTGAAATATTTTCAAATTAATACAAAATTAGCATGTGACTGAAAATACTCTACAATGCTAAAACGCATCTGAACCGCAAAGCCCAGCTAAAAAAGGAGCCACCCCCTAAATTTAACTTAGTAAAGATGAAAGAAACTCTTGTTGGAAAATTACTGAGTTATTTTGTTTCAGCTGGCAACAAATCATTCTTTGAACAGCAATCTTACATGGTGTGAGAATGTCAGGATTCAAACTTCAATCATGAGTAAGAACTTCAAGGTCAAAAAGCACACGAGTTTCACAGTTTGGGCCTAGAAGTGATAGTTTAGAAATTTTAAATGTTTTCTTGAAAAGGTTATAAGATGTTATTTTAATCACAACAAATAACTGTTGGAGTCTAGATTTAAAAGTGAATTGTTGGACCTAGAGGCTAAAGCTAACAGCTAGCCAAAGAGGCGACCAAAGCAGACTTCTACACCCTTCAAACAACTCCAGTTTAAAGTTATAGTCAAAGTATTTGATGAATCTTTAAAGAGAGCCGTTTGCATTATTCAGTAATTTACACATAAGACAAATATTTACACCAAAAAGAGATAGGAAACAATGTGAAAAGCACAAATATTCTAACACAAAGTGAAGAAATGAGTTTAACACCACCTCACTTCTATATGAGGGTCTAGCTTGAAATGCTTCACATGTTCTATTCTTGGACTGTTTGACACAATCAATGGTTTCACACCATTTACCTCCATTTCCTGTGCAAATAACTGCACAATGACATTCTGGAGCAAATGGCAGAAGTTAGCTTTCGTATTGGTTAGCTGTTCGCTTCAGCTTTAAGAACCTCAATTAAAAAGCCCTGAACTCTGACAACCCAACACACACACACACACACACACACGCACGCACACACACTCTATAGAAATTCTAAGCAACTCTGGATGAACACAGTTTTTTAAGCCTGTTGTATTGGAAATCAGTCTGAGGAGGCCCATTAATGCCGAGTAGCATAATATCTATTAAGTGTTAGATGTGTTTCAATCAATAATATCACAGTAGGAACTTTATTAAATATTACAAATCACTATCCTTTCTAAATTCCTGAGAATGTGAGGGAATTGTGTCACAATAAATGATTTATTATCTAAACGAATGCCTTTGTTATAAGTGAATAAATAAATTGCCGCTGCTTTTAAAGGATCTCTGGGGAAAACAAAAGCTTTGTTTGCAGCTGGAAGGAGTTTGTATGCACTATTAAATGCATTAGTTATTTTTTCCATGGGCTGTGTCTTATGGCTTCAATCAAGCACTGTTATTAATTAAGAAAGTAACTCATAGGAAGAAAAAAAAACTACAAAAAAAGAAAAATTGCTTTTAAAGTACGACCAGGTGACGGTCGATAAATTTGTCCTACTTCCAGCCCTAATCTCCATCTAACACCATATCAACATCTTCCTCTTTGTCTGAAAATATTTTAACATTCTCATCTGAAAATGCAACCAGAAATGAGTCAATAGAAAAAATATTGTTGTGCTGTTCCAAATGCATCTGAAACATGAAGACCAAACTGCATCAACTACGTTACAGTCATTCAAATGCAAGATGCGTTAATGTTCAAGTTGTTTTCACAGGCATGAACCGAAAATGCATATTTGACCTTTGCTTTCACCTTTTCTCTCCCTCTACTGTGGACCGTCTCTAGTTTTTCTTCACTTCTGAGAGCAGCACAGCACACAGTAGCCAGCTTTGCAGCTAGAAGCTACCAGTGGTGGCAGATCCATATAAATATATAAACTTCAGCCTTTTATTTTACTGTTATGTCATTTTGATCAGAAAATCGGACAGTAGGGAAACAGAATAAAAGAAAGCCAAAGATACTGACAGCTTAATAGTATGTGAAGATGGTCAGAAGAGATCAGCTGCTTGCCTATTCTTGTCCGCAGCTCTATTGTTAACAAAAAATACATGTTCTATTTCTAATAGTCGAGAAGTGTAATACAAAGAATTTGCCAATAAAAGATAGTTGTAAGCTCTGTTTTGTTAGATTTTGCTAGCATCAGCACTGATGTGGTAGAATAGCGTTGAAAAATATCTTAGCTGTTTTGTTCTGTGTGTTTTCGTAGTGTTAAGGAAGTTTCATAAAACTCGGACAACACGGCAAAGAAAATGGTAAAATAGTCAGGCTCAAACCAGTCATCCATTTTTGTTTGATCTTTAGATTAAAGAGTGCAGCATTCAGTGTAAAAATAAGACAGGATGTAAAGGATGAGTAAGCAGAACTCAAATTCTGATGAAGCTGATAATGTTTCCAAGAAAGAAAGAAAGAAAAAGAAGACACTTACTCTGCTATGTCGAGGTATCCACAAGAAGCTGCAGCATGGAGGGGGATCCAGCCCTCGTTGTCAGGCTGGTTGACGCTGGCTCCGTGTTCCACCAGGAATGTCACCATGTCAATGTTGTCATCTATGCAAGCCTAAAAGAAAAGGGGAGCAGAATGAGACCACAAACTTCTCCACACACACTTCAACGCGAGTTTATGTCAGTGGGAAAGAGCATTTGAGTCCTGCTGATGGATTGTTGTGTGTGTCCAGAACTGTTGAGGAATTTAGGCAGCTGGAGCTTAACCAAAATGCCTGCACATAGCAGGGGTGCTTGAAATACCGCAGAGTGTAACGCTACGCTGGTTGATACAGCCGTTGACGTGTTGTGTTTATATACTGATAATTTATGAAGAGAAGGGGAAAAGTGGAATAGGTCAGCTATAAATGACAGATAAACGTTTTGTCCCAGAAATTCAGATAGTTTCACCCAGATCAGTTCTAAAAATTAAGTTTTATAATTATCAATTCAAATATAATTATTACCAACTCATTCATTTACTGAATTCTTGCACTTTTCATTAAGGTATTGGCTTCAACAAATTTTAATTAGTATAATATATTTTGAATATTTGCCTGATTATTTATTGGATCTTATGGACATGATAACATACATCGCCCAGCAGATGTTTTCATGTGGAGAAACTGAATGTTTAAGTAACCTGGAAAAAGAAAAAAAAGAAAAAGTAACTAAAATCTCTGCCAAAACAGCTTCATTCATTCAATTAAAAGCTACACATAAACCGCTTTGTCACCCCAGAAGCAAAACACGCAAATGTCTCCTTTGAATGAAAATGAAATCTATGAAAACCATCTCAAATTAGACAGCAGTGCCGTTTGAACCGTGTCCTAACTAACACCACCCACAAACCAAGCTGCCGCACAAACCAAGCTGACAGTGACAACACAAGTGACGCCTACGAGAACTAAAAAAGATGGCAAGTGTGGGAGTTCTAATTTAAGACCGATTTAAATCATGATGGAGGCGTTTCGAGACCATCTATATGATGACTAAGAATTTGCACAAAGAGTGAGCAGGCCTGAGATTCTGACGTACTTTTCATTAACTGGTAAGGGTTATGAAATGCTGAATGGAAAAAGTATGGTGATTTTATACTGGCTTTAAAATATATATATACAAATGGTATGTTTTGCACAATTTAGTTTAAAAAAAAAACATTTATATTTTGTATAAAGAAATCCCTTCCAATTAAAACACCTTAATGTCAAAGATACAGTTAGCTGTGCTTTACTTTTAAGAATAGTAATAAAAATAAAATACAAAAGAAAAAAAAATAAACAAACGCCTCCAACCCATGACCTCTTAGCTGCACTCTGGACCATGTGCCTCTCTTCTCGGGTTGCTATGACAACATAAGCATCCACAGGAGAAACAGACACACATGATCGCATGCCGGCCTCCTGTTCAGGGCACACTACTATCCGAGTGGAATCCTTGTCCAAATTTGGACCGTTTTGGGAGCACTCTCCCGCTCTGAAGCATTAAAAGCCTCGCTGCGCTTATCTGACAGTAACCGTGTATTTGTGTTTGATGTGCATGATATTATAATTGAGATTCATTTATGTGGTCCGGCTGTACGTAGGCGAGAGAAAGCTGGAAGGCTCAGGGGGAGTTTTTCCACAGCAGGTTTTTCTTTGTTATAAAACAGAAAGTGATGATTAATTAATAAAAGTTGAAGTAGCCTTCGAAATGGAGGCAAGACCTCCAATTCACTGCACGTTGTACTGTTTCAATTCTGCAACTATAAAAACAAACCCTGGTGGTCTTAATTGATTTCAGATGAGAATATCCAAAAATATCCAAACTCTGTAAAGAGAACTGTTAATCAGATATTTTTCTTCATGGTTTCTGGTCAAGAGCAGCAAATTGTTCAGTAATTGAAGGAACAAAAGTCCCATTAAACTACTACCAGTATCAATAAAAGTCAGCATTAAGGTCTTTTTCTGAAAGGTTGATTTGGCTTTACACCAGGTGTAGCAATGAACACCTGCCAAAAAGTTCCACTTTTGTCTCACAAGTCGGCAAAATATTTTCCCACATGACAAACGTGGGTCAGGTCTGGAGTGGTTTGGGTCTTTAAGACGGGAAGGATTCTCATTCCTGAATCGTTCTTGTGAAAAGTGCTTTAGATGTTGCTCTGTGTTCCTTTCGGACCACAGAGTCGTCAATCTGCTCCTTGGGTAATTTTGCTAGTTAGCAAGGCACGCCTGGAAAGAGTCAACACTTTTCCATGCATTCTCCAAAGCTTTGTAAGACTTTCCACACAGATGTCACTGAAATTAGTGAAACTCGATGAAAACCAACTAAAGAGAAAAAAAAATAGATTACTGCTCTTTCAAAAAGAGCAGTAATCTCTCACCCACCCACCATCTGAGCATGGTGGGTGGGTGATTATTCCCGCAAGGTGGTTGGGTTAGCTTATAACTCTAAAACGCAATCTTCATTTGAAAACTGGTTTGTCAATATTAAGCCTGATATTAACATTTGATCATCTCAAACAACGAAGTGTTACTACAGAAAAAATTAACAACAAAAAACTAACAAATGAGCAGATACCTTTTTACACTCCCATGAGTATTATTCCTGTGCTATGTGTTATGTGTGCTTTCTCTAAAGTAATTTGATTTGGAACAAAGACAGGTAGCCTGTACTGAGACACAGAGTGTTCAACAGCAGCCAAAACGGAAAAGAAAAAAAATAAAATAAAAGCATTAATTCTCTGCATAGTGAATGGGTTACATCACCCATTAGTACCGTCTGAGTTTTCACTTTTACATTTCCAAAAACAATTACCCACAGCAGAGAAAAATCACAGAAGTCTCAGCTTGTTCCCCTCAACTTGTCATAATGAGTTTCAGTTTGTATTTTAGAATATAAGGGGGATTATCAATGCAGACTATGATCATAGTTTCATTCTACACGCTCGAGAAAGCTTGTATATTGGCAGCCGCCCGTTTTTGTGAGACAACAAGAAGAAAATATGCAATCACGATCGCATAATTCTGTCTTCCTCCTCATCTAAAAATGGAAACAAGCCCGTTTAGGCGACCGTTGATGGTGGCGAACGTCCCTTAAACGCGTCAGAGGCCTTCCTGTGAGGGCCGCTCCAGGCAGCTACCATACTAATTCCTTAATGGCCGTCGTGTTTTGTGGTTGACAATAAAGTTTGGTGTCGTAGCCTGAAGGGAACATTTTCAAACAACACATCTAAAAACCTGCAATGTGAAAATTCTCCTACATATAGGAGGCAGCATAAATTTCTGCATACTGAACAGACCTAATCAAACATTTGGTGCCTAGCAGCAGACAGTCATTACACACTAACTAAAAGGGTATCCAGGTAATCAATTGAATTCACACGGGGAAACTCATTAGCCAATCAACTCAGTCACTGACAAAGATCTGTGCTAAGCCTGCATACATCAAATGTGACGCAAGTCCTCCTCCTACATACGTAATGCTTTAAACCTGTTTGGGTGGTGTCATTCAGAGAGGAGGCGGCGAGAAGGCAAGCCAGCTTCAAACATACCAGTGTGCGCAAGAGAAAGCAGGAAGAATAGCTTTTAAACAGAGCTTAAAATCATCATTTATAGTTGATGCATGTTCTTAAATGCCATGTCAAAGTGTCATGGCCTCGACTCTGCCAGCTGATGAGCAGTGAGGGGGCAGTGCTGAGCCACACAGCTGGAGAAAAGAAGCGTTTTCTCCTGACTGTAAATGAAATAATTAGCCGTACTACTCTGTTCTGTTTATATTGGATCTATTTATTGATCCTTTATATATATATATATATATATATATATAAAGAAAAATTAGCTGAAACCCCCAAGCATACAGGCCATTAAATGCACCGTAATTGATGTCACTTAGTGAGACAAACAAGCTGCGTTCCCGCTGCTGGAGCTGATAAAAACCTGTGCATAATGGAAACTGACACTTCTGGGAAGTTGATGCAACAGCAAAAATAAAATGAAGCACTACGCCAAATCAATGGACACAGGAAGCTCCATTTAATTGGTCGATACAGTTTAATGTGGGCTGTGTGACCAGCCTCTGAAAACAGCCCTGCTAATCCATTTCGGTGCACACAGGGTGATTATCAATGCAGCAGCAAAATAAAGTCAGAAATGCAATTATAAAGAAATTTCATTAACATTTTTGGAAAATGTGCAAATAAACATGCAGATAGGTTTCAAAACATTAGTTTTTTTTTTACTGCACTTAAAAACTATCCTACATTTTAAGTGTGTTTAAATGCAAGTTACCATTTTGCTATGATTTTATTGAAATAACCAAGGTTTGCTACAACCATACTTTCTGTTAATTTGCCCTATTGGAGGCCTGAATGTCCAGACCAAACTTTGATCTACACAAAGATATGTTCATATTTTTAATACTTAATCAGTTAAAAGCTCTCCCATCTGACTGATGTCAGACACAGCCATGGGATTATCTTGGAGTGGATCAGAACCAGGTAAATGCAGAAGGTACACAAGGAGTTGTATAATCCTAAATTAATAAGATGGAATTGAAGTGGTGTCGACCACTAGAGCCATAAAACAAAATGGACAGCGTCACTCCACTGGGCACCAAACAGACAAATGGGTGGTTGTTTGGCACTACAGAGCCACAAAGAAAACAAAACACAAAGAGAGGGCATGGGTTCAGGTTTTGTTTGACTACATTAGAAATGTAAATAAATTGAGAAAATCTCATTTTAAAACACAGCAGGGTTCCATGGAAAGCCCACAATGCATTTCTTTAAGCAAACCCCAGAGAAACAAACAGCAGATCAATGTTAAATGGAGAGCATCTTGCTAACTTTAAGGATTTTCCTTCTGATATACGTGAGAGGATGTAAATGCCAAGAATCCCTAAAAAGCTTTTGCGACATTGCAGGAAAAAATAAAAATCCCTCCACAAAGCAAAACAACAAATCTAATTTATAAAGAGGACAGGTACTGCTATTTTTGGTTTATTATCTAGGAGGACTTTGTGAATAGAAGTCCAAATTTAACATCAAGGAGACACTTGAAGACCCCTCCCATCCTTGACTTCCTCTAGCTGCTTCCTCAGATGTTCAGCTCAAAGCTCACAGAGACAGCGGTTTGTGGGAGCTTCTTCCTCTGTCTTTACAGCAGCACCAGCCACTGCCTGTAGTAATGGCAGAATCACTGTCATTACTATAGAGGAGACATTAATAACTGGCATTACACAACAAAGATAAGGTTTACTGCATATCAGCATTACACAACACCAATAACGGAGCACACATGGGTACTAAAAAAATGACTTGATGAAAAAAGTATTCAATGGGAATATCTACATCCAAATTAAGTCTAGGTGGGTTTGTTGTTAAAGGTTCACTGAGAAATTGGCTCGTGTCCGGATCGGATGATTTACAGCGCGACCTGCCCTAATAAGAGGTAAGAGTCAGGAACCTTTTGCCTTCACTGAAAGCAGCTGGTAAGCAGTACCTGCTAGCAAGCGTTGGTGGGTATTGCTTACTTCCCTTTTCAGTATGAGTGAGGGATCTAAAAATGAAGTTTGACGACGCAATAAGCTATGCGTTGTCAAAGAAGAAGCTATATAAAGACGAAACGGTTTTCTAAAAGATGCCAGTGGTTCACTCGGGTTGTGAGAGCAGGACTTAAAAGATATGAGGAGTTTTAGAAATGTGCTAGCCATACTAACAGCTAATAGAAGATTCAGAAAACTGCCAAATTATTACTTTCATAAAAATACAAATGTCCTAAAAAGGCTCATGATGAGATAAAATGTCTACCAGCAGGTCAAAGCTTTAGAAAAATTGGGGTTCAGAACTTAAACACAAAATTCCAATTGGTGCATGTCAAGTTGTTGTGTTACATTTAATCAATTAAACTGAAAGAATAGTTACAAAAAATATTGTATGTAAGGGGAAGCTGTGGGGAAATCTTTAACAGAGGGTCAGAGTCGTCTTCTCGAGAGAGTTGTGATAAATTTCAGTTGGAATTAAAGTTCTAACACAACCGCAACACATTTATACCATCTTTAAAAACATGATATAAAAATAAGTGATGCTTTTGGTTAAAAAAAACTCTATTGTTTAGCAATTAATGATTATCAATACCATTTTATACAATGGAAAGCTACAGTCAGGCAGATTTATATAAGCTGCAGTTTTAACACCTAGAAATTCAATGCCGCTCTATTCTTGTGGTTCTAATGAGATGGCAGACAGAAAACATTCTGCTGCTTTACCTCCATTCACACACTGACACTTAAAAATCACTTCAGTTAGTGGTTTATTCTATGGATCAAAACCTAAATAATAAATGAAAGTTTTAAATAACCTTATTTTAATTAGAATAATTAATATTTTATTATTTCTGCAGCCCTATGAATAATTCTTGCCTTTCCGTTTTAAGATCTTCAGCACGTTGTACGTTTGGCAGGACATTTGGGCGGAATGGCATTGTGTAAACAGCATTTCTTACTCAGGGTTATAATAGTCAATACTCAACCATAACTGCTGTGATAATGTATTCATGATTGAAAAGTTTAGAGGAAATAATCATTCACATGAGCTTCATGTGCATATAAACATGTCAGAAAGGAGGAAGAGGATATATAAATTTAATGCAATTAATCCTGCATCCCTATTTTTGAAATGTCACGTTTCTGTAAAAAAAAGAAAAAAGAAATTAGAGACTAGTCTCCCCCACTCCCTGCAGCAGTACTACTACTTTCCCCAAAACTACCTAGTCGGTCAGAAGTGAGGAGCTGGACTAGCATACCAGTGTAGACATTCCCAGATAAGTAATACTCCCAGTCTTGAGGCTTCAGGCCTCGGTGCTCTGGCCCCGCCTCCCGGCCTACGTCATTGGCTCAGAGGCGCACAGTCACTTCCACAAAAGGAATTCCTTCTTACAGCCTGCATGCAAGTATGACTGCATTATGTCTCTGCGTTTGCATATTTCTGTGCGCCATCAAGGTGAGCCAAGCACTTTTCCAATGAAAACGCAATAAAAAGCACACAAATATGGATTACTGGGCCTCCTGTGATCAGAGTGCGAAGGTTTTATTGGTGATGTGGTGAAGCCTACATCTGTAAGCGTGAGTGCATTGACTCCTGAGACAAAGAACTCACAGCTCCTGTGCAATTGGCAGGATTTGGGAGGCCACAGGGTACGAGGGGGGAGGGAGGGAAGGGAGGGAGGCGCTGCAAGGCGACCAGCTGGGTCCCTTAACTAGATGAGCTGTTTGGAGATGGAGCCAAACTACAAACACTCTCACACACGCACACACACTTGCAGCCTTTGCCTTCAGCACTCCAACTGCTGCTGCTACCGAGGACGACCATATATGGCACTGGGATTCCCATGGAGAAAAAAAAGAAAGAAAAAAAGACGACCAGTGGGGGGGGGATGCCAGCAAGATTTTAACTGTACATTTCATCTCGGCTTTCGCTCAGCAGCTCAAACAAAACCCCCGCTTCAGAGCCAACTATGTTTCCATGTGAGGGGTCGAAAGGCAAGAGAGAGAGAGAGGAAGAGAGAGAGGGCGAGAGAGAACAGCACAGCCAAGGTTGAGGGGTCAAATAGTCACACAGATACAACTTCTGTTGACGTATTCACTAACAGAGCCCTTATGCGGCGGCTTCTGCAGCGGCAGACAGGGGATGGAGACTCACTGACGGAGCCAGACCACAACATTACGTCGCTCCTCATGCCAACAGGTTCAAAAACCCGGCAGGTTAAATAGATGGCATGGACGCTTGAGACGGCCTCGCAGGGCTCCAAGTGATCATCAGCAAGGATTACTACAGATCTTTATAATGTTACAGAAGCACAACTAATGCAAGAATGAAGCAGTGAGGAAAAATGTAAACAAGGACGGTCAGTTTCTCTTAGGCATGGGCTGGAAGTTTGTAAAAAAAAAAAAAAAAAAAAAGATTTTACATCCTAGAAAAAGTCACTGGGGAACCCGGTATTGCCCTTCCCGTTGCTAAAAGAAACATTTAATTCAGCTCTTTGAAAACAGGTAGGCACATTTATTGAACAAAACTTGCTTTTCCTGTATTTTTGCTCATGTCTATACTAAAAAAAATTTCTAATACATTTGCAAAAATATTTGAAGCAGCAGAAATAGTTACTGTTCTGTTTTAAAAAAAAAAAAGCAATCTGATGATTGCCTTTCAATAATCATTTGCATAAATATTGATGCCAAGTAAAGTGGATATGTGATAAATTTGTTCCCAATTCAAAAAAAAATAAATAAATAAACTGATGAAGCTGCACTATGGTTTGGCGGGGAGCGCAGACAGATGTGTGAACCAATACGAGTGTCCATGTTCTGCTGCTGTCAGTGATTAAAGCTGAGGGAATGGAGAAGCAGACTCACAAGCGGAGCCTCAAAGAGGAAATGAGAAAAATAAACAGCCACTTCCTGTTCCTCTCTGGCCTAAAATCTCCAACACAGATCCCTCCTACCATGACCACCTTCGTGAGGCAGATGAGCAGCAAGTAATACATCTCCAGTTTCAAACGCTGAAAACAAAAGCACCTAATCTTGCTTTCCCTCTTCCTAAATGTATATTTAACTTTGCTAAAATATTCAGAGAAAATTAATTTGACGGTCTCTTTAAAGAATTAGAAACTACCGAGTTTGATCATGACAATATAAGGAACATAACTGACTAGCTATAAAACACCTCTGCCCTACATAGAGATCATAATTTATACAGATTGCATGCTGTTGAATTTTTAGTGTGCTGTACAGCAGCCCGAGTGCTTTGGGTCATTAATTATTCATTTTATAGTCTGTTAACTTCACAGCATGATTGACCCCAGTGACCTCAGATTTATGCTCTAGAAAGCATGGAAACAGGTCTTTGTCTGAACAAACTGCAGTCATACAATGCATTCAAAGTTTCCTCCCTCCCAACTTGCGGTAAACATTTGAGCTTTGTCTCTTGTATGCAATATGATCCAAAATATTATCAATATGACTTGCCACGACATGCAGATGGAGTTGCAATGAAGATATTAAAACAAAAAAAAAAAAAAAAAACACCCACACTTTGACATGAGTAAAGTCCACATTCGTTTCTAGTCCTGGGTTTTAAAATCTAGCAGGTGTAGCAATGACCAACAGTTCAAAAGAGACGGAAGAAATGTTCTGTTAAATTGTGTGCTTCCTGTGTGTCTCCTTTTGCTGGCAAAAGATGCAGCTGTTTTAAAGAGTGGAGAAAAAAAACAAAAACGCTTCCACCGACAACAAGTGGACACGTGTGTTTTCCCTTAATTGTGCTGGAAGCTCTGGAAGACAATGAGCAACTCGTGAGCTCTGGGTCCAGGTGTTTTCACTTCAAAAACCAGCTCATAAAAACACACTCAGCGTGAGACATGCGACTGCCGCCAAGCTAGCAACAGCAGAATGGCTTCAAGAAGACCTGGCTCAAGCGGAAGACGGGCACACAGTGCCACAGGGTAGGAAAAACCAAAAAAAAAAGAAAAGAAAAACAAGCTGAAGTCATCCTGCAAACATTTCACAGCAGGTCAATATCATGCTGCCTTTGGAAACATGGATGCAGCACGAAACGCAAGTGCTGGTAATTAATCGGTTAAAGGACCTGAAAAGATCATTAATTCATCTAAACAAACTTGTAGACGAGGAATTGAGGTTGCACATTTATCATCGCTCTCAAATGCCCTAGTAATTAAAACAAGATGACTCTGTGGTATGATTTAAGAGGATAATTAAGATCGAGGAAGTTCACACAGACTAACAAACATTCACCAGACAGCTGTTGGTGGTGTTTAGATTGGAAACAACTTCCTTTTCATAATCTAGTATAATACAGTACTTGTAGGTTTGAGCACAAGTCAGATTAAATGGACATGAGCCACTCAGATGACAGTTCATATCTACCTGCAGTTTCACATGGAACTCCATATTAGAAACCAAAAATGTCAAACTCTAGTCCTGCAACTTTTGGATGTGCCCAAATTTTAGCAAGCCTGAATCAATTGAATGACACCTGTGGTATAAACCTTTAAAGCAAATCCCAGAGGGTTTTTACATTTTTAAAAGCAGAACACCAGCTAATGTCTGTAGAATTAGATGTGTGTATTCTAGTATAAAAAAAAGGACATTCATGTCTATTCAGGAAGTTCTTTTTATGTTTAATACACCTTTTTGGGTTTCTGATAAAGATGATGTTAAAACAGTGAAGACATATAAAAAATAAAAAAAACACCCATGCAACATGAGGGTTTAGTGTCACATGGCCAATTACCATAACAATCTTTTCTACACCAACTACTGCTGCTGCTGCATGAACACAAAACGTCTTTTACATGAACAACATGACTGTCAAGTCACTAAATCACTGAATGAGAGTCCAAAGAACACATCAGACTGCCAACAACGCTGCAGCATGTTTCTGCAGCTTGCTCCACTGCCGTCTTCAACGTCAAAAGTCACATAATCATCCGCCTATAGCTACAATTAATGCAACAAGTCTTCCACCAGCTTTGTACATCCACACATTTTCGCTGAAGAACGTCTCTTATGCATTTAAAAGTCCTGTATTAGATTGTCAGTCAGCACAGATCTGGACTGTCTGCCATTCTAACAGGAATGTTCTTGAAACTGAACCATTCCATGAGTCTCTGAATGTGTGTTTAGGGTTGCTGTTCTGGTGGAAAGTGAAACTCTACGCCGGGACGTAGTGCTTCGCAACCTTAAATGGGTTTTCTTCAGTAGTCTCCTCTAGTCTCCTCCTCGCCAGCTTCCCTTTATCTACTTGAAGAGATGGGGATGGTGTGTTCAGGGTGATTTGCAGAGTCAGTTTTTTGCCACACGCAGTACTCAACAAGTGACCGGAGCTCCTTCTTCTAACACATTTGCTCTGAAAGTCACTGTTCTGCTTTAAAACATATTAAGAGCCACTTAATGCAGTGTAACGTACAAGTCACTGTTCCTACAAAATCTACAAATGCATTAAAATTCAATTTAAAGTGGGACACCGTCTCAAGACGATGCGCAAGGAAGCACTGATGTGTCACAATCAGCAAGATGACCGGACATGTTTGCAAAGTGTCGGTGTGCAAATGCCAGAAAGACTTCCTGATGTTGATTATGGGGTTGGCAAAGAAGTGGAATGAAACTGTGAGTAAGGCCAGCTTGACAAGGAGACACCTGCCAATTACACAGAGGTAAAATATACATGCTGTTGGGCTCCGTTTCTTAAATTAACATTCTCGGTCGTGGAGCCGGCTCTCGTGATTCTTTCAGACTGGAATCCAGCGCAGCATCTGCCTTGTAGAGCAGGTTGGAACGTTTAAATTCATCTCATTTGAGAGTGGAAGCTTTCATTCCCATTACAGAAAATGTTCTTCCTCTTCTTGGAAAAGTTACTTTTATTTTGTAGAGCATTAATATGGTAAAGCTGTTTGATAGCTGTACTTAATTTTACCGTGATGGTGGTCAAAAAGGTCAAGAAAGGATAGGCAAAGTAATTTCAAAACACAATGAAATTCAGTTGTTCTTTGTCCAACCTTGAGCCAGACAAAGAATAAAATCTAGACCGTTTATATTCAAGACTATGAATTATTAAACTCCATCTTAATTTATTCAGCAATTTGTTAGAAATTTATGAGATGAACTAATGGTTGTCATGGCCAAGAGTCAGACAGTAAGAAAATCTCCAGAAAAAAATAAATAAATCTACTTGATGACAAAGAACTAAGCATATAAAAGTTAAATAAAGGGTTCTTCTCAAAAAAAGTGGATTTTGCCGTCATCATACATCATCAGATGGTGCAGTTAGTCTGCACTTTACATAATGCTGCTATTAGAGTTGCTATTTTAAGGTCTAATCTGTGGATTAGGACCGGCAATGGTCAATCATTGACATTTTTTAAAAAGGAAAAAAAAAAGGGGAAAATGTCAATGATTGAAAAAAATAAATAATCTTTTAACCTTTATCTGGTTTTAACTTTCAAAAAAAAGTTGATAAATCTATATCGGCCTCAAATTGTGAGTTATTAGTTTTGATGCATTAATTGAATGAAAAATGTATATTTTTTTGCTCATCTCTGATCAGAACCAAACCAGATGATGTAACGGCACAATGCAGATGTCAGCCTTATCCTGAACATGTGCAATACTGTGAAGTCTTTATCCAACACTCTTAAGATCTCTAATTCGTGTCGATTGTCAAGTCGAATATCTGACAAATTTCAGCAAACGACATCTTTCAGTCACCAAGCTGCATTCATCTACGGCTAAAAAAGAAGGATGTTCTGCCTCAGGCGGTGACTCTGGAGGCGGGGGGGTTCATGAGGGGATGTGGCGCTGCTTTGAAAGAGGACAGCGACGCGTCAGAGGCGTTCTATTTTACTCCTCTCAGTGGCAAACTGCGAGCCTGGAGGCACAGCCAAGAATATCAGGGCCAGGCCTGCAGTAACGCTCACAATTATGTAATGTGTTAACATAACTGATGCTCATCTGGACCAGGAGAAACGCAGCCGTCTTATCATCGTTCGCCACATGCTCAGAAATGCTTCCATTACCGACTCGTGAGGCTGATTCTTGTTTGGAACTGCAGCACTCAGCCAGACGCTCGCTCGCTCTGCACAGTCTGTTATGCAACTCCCACTCAGTCCATGCAAATCCACCAACACGAGTCACTGGTAGCCTTCCGAGCAGTCGTCATAGAAACGGCGCAAGATAATGTTCATAGACTTTAAGGCTGTAATGAGGGTGTGTAATGTCAACAGACACAGGCATTGTAACGTCCAACTAACATGTTGAGCTTAGCCGAGCCCTGCCTCCCCCCCATTCACACACACACACACACATACACACACACACCCTAGTCTTTGGGATCAGAAAAGTGTATGACTGCAGTCGGAAAGTTCAGCTGTGGGTCAGTGTGGAGATTTTTCGAACGTGAAGGAACAAGCCTCCATTCGCTCCACTCTGCCGGTGGAGCTTAGTGGGCAGAATTCAGGCCGGCCGGAGAGACGGACCAGACAGGAGGGGTAGAAGTGACAGCTGAGGAATGTCTTCTGTGCTCCCTCTTTGCTATGGTTTCCAGCGACAGTCATGTGAGGAATGCCCAGGGTAGGACAGCAGGTCTTGGAATGTTGCCCTCCGAGACCAGTTTAGCCGATGGAATCGTGATCTGTAATCTCTACTCATCATTGGAATATCTCAGGACAGCCTCTCAGTTATCCACCTGCAGTGCCTTGCTAAAGTGTTAATCTCCCTTCCATTTATTTATTTATTTTTTTTTAAAAGGTCAAATTCAATGCAATTTACTGAAAAACGTTATGATGAAACAAAGCATTGTAGTTGGGAGGTAAAGGGAAAATAATATTTATTTCTTGAAGGATGGGTTAGAGTTCTCATGGCTTTCTTTGCGACAGATCAATGCAGTGATCGGTCATCTGTCAAATTCTAGATTGGCATCAGTGACAATCCACGAGGGCAAATCTATTCAGTCTAGTTCTATGCTTTGTGCCGAGTAATGTCATGCTTTATTATTTATTTTACATTATATTCAAAATTACTAACTGCACTTTCTTAACCATTTGAAAAAAGGTTTGTTGCAGTTTATTTTTACATGCTTAACCAAAGTAGTCAAATTATTATCGTCACTTTCTCTATTGTTTATTCTACGTTGGCTGTTGTAATCCTACTTGACTGAATAAATTAAATATGTGTTGTTTTTACATATTTGACCAAAACTGTGAATCTATTGGTGTATTTAAATGTGATGTACTAGTGCAGAGTTACCAAATAAATGTGTAATTCAGCACATTTATATCTGTGTTTAACTTCAGACATCAATATCGGAAGTGAACAAAAGTGGATCGGTGGATCCCTACTGAAAAACAATATATTATTTTCCTTCCACTTCACACGCATGCTCTTTAGCAAGCCATTGTACATCTGTAGTTTATTGATGAAAGTATCAGCATTAATCAATGCATCACCTCGTTTACATGTCCTTCACTTGCAGCAAATCTGCGATTTGGACACAGACATAACCTCCTGCCTGAATGACACCAGGCCGGCAGAGCAAAGCAGTGCTGCAGACTGAGTCATACCCAAACTTAGTATCATATCCTGAAACCCAGTTAGGAGAACTTGTGGTGGTGGTATTTTTAACCCTGAACTGGTCACCAGGAATGGCAGAGATATTGCAAGTGTAGAGCGAGCCATTGTGAACGTGACACACAAACGGAGGCAGAGGTCAGGACATTTCAAAGGATGTCCTACAAATGTATTACCATGCAACAATAAATAAGAGCATCACCAAGACGATGCAGCCAGTTTTGCTCATCGTTTTTTGTCTGTCAATAAAAAAAAAAAAACACAAAATCCCCACAGCTAAGCTCTGCTGTGCAACTAAAAGCTCATCAGCTTCTCACTTCTGGAGATCATTCAACAGGAAGAGTCAACAGCAAATTGTTCCTGGCTCCAGCTCTTCCCTGGACACAGGTCCAAATAACGACGTTTCCACCTGGCGAGTTTGAACAGGGACCTTGCTGATTCCAGATTTTATTATAGAAAACTCAGAGCAATGAAAATTGCATGTTAACCAGAACTTCTCTTTTAATAAACACAAAGAGAAGACATGCTGTGAGAGAAAACACGGCTTGGACTAAAAGGCATCCATATCAAAAAAACTGATTTTACAACAGCACAGCAGAAACCTCTGAACTTAATGACCTTCACACTTTCTTTCTAAGACTTAAGACACGAGCAACCAATGGTAATGAGTAACCTCAGAATCCAAGATCATTTTAACGTAGAGCCTCCACTTTTCCTCTAGAATGGGGCACCTTCCAGAACTACAACCGTTTTCATTTATTATTTACAATAGCTGCTTGAATACTGTAAGTTTATTTCAAATGCAACAAGGCAAACACCCATCAGCGCAGCATACTGAGGGCAATGTATGTTGATTATGTTCCAACGTTTGAAAGTCCAGAATGCTTCAAATTCCATTTCCAACCCAAAATCACCATTTGTACAAATCTCCTCTCTCCGAGCAGACCATAATATTCCCTAAATGTGCACCGAAAGTATAGCTGCCCTATTATTAGTGCTGGATCAGCGGGGCTCCAGAAAGCTTGTAAATAAGAAGTGTTGCATTGTTTGCCTTGAAAAGATTTGAATCACATGGTAAAGAACCTCCTGATGTCACAGAAAAATGACTGCTGGCCAAGCCGGGCTAAAACGGGCAGCGTTGGGAAAATTCAGTTAAGTTATTGACAAATAAGGAGAAGTTCATCTTTTTCAGACATTCTAGAACTGCAAATCCACTGCAACAGTCTGATAATCTGTCCCCAGGTTCCCTCTCTGTCTCAACCATGCAGGTGACAGACAAAAATGAAACTGAAGTAGTGGCATTACCTACAGATGCACTGATGAGGCATTTCCCAGCCATGCTGCAGATTCCTTTGACGCCCGACTTAATGGTTTCAAGTTTTTACATTAAAAACTATCCATCCATTTTCTTGCACCCTTGTCTCTTAATGGGGTCGGGAGGGTTGCTGGTGCCTATCTCCAGCTAACGTTTCAGGCAAGAGGCGGGGTCACCCTGGACAGGTCGCCAGTCTGTCGCAGGGCAACACAGAGACACACAACCATGCACACACACACTCACACCTAGGGGCAATTTGGAGAGGCCAATTAACCTGACAGTCATGCTTATGGACTGTGGGAGGAAACCGGAGTACCCGGAGAAAACCCACGCATGCACAGGGAGAACATGCAAACTCCATGCAGAAAGACCGGGGCCGGGAATCGAACCCAGAATCTTCTTGCTGCAAGGCAACAGCTCTACCAACTGCGCCACTGTGCAGCCACATTAAAAACTAGTCGACTCATAACAGAAAAATTGTGCAGCAGGATGATGCAGTAATCTAAACATTTCTCAAGATACACTTTTAACAACAACTTAAAACCAAACTTGGGTGCGATTCTGCGGCTGCAGTTTTATTCCCGTCACTGGATTCAGTAATCCAGTTCACGTACTAATTTGTTATTTGTCTTTACAAGCTGAAATTTTTCAAAATCTCAGATAAAGTTAACACATTCAGAAGTGAATTTGTTATTCGTTTAATTCCTGTTATGCTGTATAACCAGGCCCTCAGCATCACACTGCTAGTCTGACAGCACTCATGTTTAAGAAGAGTAGATTTCTTTGTCTCTTAATGTTTTCAAGAACATGCCTGCCAAAAATCAACATATCATTTAGGTTACAACTTTTTTTGCATGTTTTAAAGTAAATTAAGGCTTTAATTATCAAATAAAAACATAAAGCGAGGGAGAGCTTTGCATCTCATGTTTGTGAAACGATCACCAAATAAATGCGTTCAAAACTAGTATCAAGACTGTAAAAAATTCGGTCTTCACTTTATTTTAATACAGATCTTGCATTAATGGATCTGTACAGCTTTACGACAAGCAACGTACCCGGCTAAATGTTACCAACAGCTAGATCTGCATATAAACTGATGAAGAGGACAGTATATCCATTGCCGAATGGTCGGTCGCTTATTTTATACTTTTTCTGACGTGTATTTCTACTGATCCGATTGCTTAATTCTGCCGCAAAGTCTAGAAATCCTGCAAGTGCTGAGCGAGGCTAGTGGATGTAGCTCAAGTGATTAGCGGGCAAAATGTTAGCTTGGGACGGATGACATTACAGCCAAAACATCCAAAAGCCAGCAGTATAAACTTCTTATTTAAGCAGACAAACAGTAGAGGGTATAGCTGTTTAATTTTAGAGGCCATATGTATAGCTGAAGTAGTCAGTCAGCTCGGCTAATGAATGAATTAAGCTAAAATCCAAAGCCGCAAGCGACAGTTATTTTAGCATGCTAACGCAGCGCTAGCTTACCCCTAAATACATTCATTTTTCTCCAAAATAACATTCCCACATGGGTTATGAAGACCAGTGTTAAAGCCAACTACAACCTTCCGATGAAAATATTGCAATGGTACTATTGGTGTGTAACAAAATACCCAATCTAGCCGCTTCTTTCTCTCCAGAGAGTAGCCACCGTCGCGGCTCTGGGTATATCAACAAAACGACTTTTACTGTTAGCCAGGTAGCAACTCTTCACCGCTGACTGCCTAAGAAAATCCATCATTAATGACAATTCCTTCTGACGTGGATAGTTTAAAGTATTCCATATTTGATCGGCAATTATTACTTTCTGTAAAGGACAGAAACACTTTCAAAGTAGTTT
The DNA here is from genome assembly GCF_904066995.2 of Poecilia reticulata. NCBI lineage: Eukaryota > Metazoa > Chordata > Actinopteri > Cyprinodontiformes > Poeciliidae > Poecilia > Poecilia reticulata. The sequence continues at coordinate 4,680,263 of NC_088852.1, read as the reverse complement.
TTTTCACCTCGGCTAAAATGAGAAATGCAGCAGAACAGCAATTAGACTGCACCCAAAGGTTTAAGATATGCAGTCTCAAAGTAGTTAAAAAAGGTAAAGGAAAATCGGTCCAAAAGGGAAAGTGTGCGAGTTAATACCCATTCTGCAAATTGTGAACATGTTGTACATAAGATGATCAAGCTCAGGCAGCTAATGGCTTCAGTCCTCTGCGTCGAAAAAGACGAGTCTGCTCAGTAGGTAAACAACGGGATGAGAATGGCTTCCATTTGACAGGTGTTCCAGGGCATGCAGTTGCTCAAGTAAAGGGATATTTGCGTCTAAAGGTACCAACTGTGCCAGTGAGTGATATTACAAACAATGGCAATCAAGCACAAACCTGGTGGAGCGCAGTAAGACCGTCTACATTGGCGTAGTTGATGTCAGCGCCCCGGTCAAGCAGACGGAGCACCTCCTCGGTATCACCGCTTGAGCAGGCGGCCAGAAACACGGCGCCATCATCGAACTTCACCTTCGTCTTCTTCTTTTTCAGAACAGGAGGCTCCTGGTCCGTCTCCGAGCCCAGCCATCGCTTTAACTGTTCATTCCTTTTCTGCTTGGCGTCCGCCATCTTCATCCCCCTCCTGTCTCGGGCTTCTTATCGTGCTCCGAGAGAGGGTATACTTTATAGAGGCACTATCCCACAGCGCACTGGGGCGTGGGAAGGGAGGGCTGGGGAGGAGGGGGAAAGAGGCGCCTGGATTGTTTTCCATAACCTCGCGAGAACTGGTTCCCAGGAACTGCAGTACAAAAGGACAATACAATTTTATACTGTATTATGTGTCGTACACATTGACAGGAGAACAGGTTTAACAATTCAGAAAATGTAGCAAATATAAATACATTTTTTAAAAGTACAATTAGTGAATAATATTTAATTTTCGTCCTCTTTTTTAATGCATTTATTTATTTGCATTCCTGGTGTCTCGACTAAATACACAAGAGCTGCATAATAGAAATTTTCTTAATTTGTTAAAAAAAAATGTAACCATGCTAGCGTTTCTTTTTTATTACTTAATCAAACAGATTCATCAATTCAATATTCCTCAAAATACATAGTTGATGATCTGACTATTTTTGTACAAACTAAAGTATATATAAATGTTAGGGTATGTCCGTTAATAGAATAGAATAGAATAGAATAGAATAGAATAGAATAGAATATAAATAATCTTTGCTGACCCACAGTGGAAGAAATTTTGGTGCCATTGCAGCAAGCTAAGGTCAGTGAGAGAATGTACAGGTGATAAAATACATGTAAAAAATAAAATCGGAGACTGAACTGCAAGAACAAACATAACAAATAATACTGTGCACTAAAAAATACCATACTCAATTTAAAAGTAATGTTCAGCAGAGTACACTGATTTAAAGAAAGAAACGTACAGGATGTGCAGAAATTTGTGTGAATAAATAACAACAGACTAGAAATGGAAAAAAACACAAAATATATGAATATAATATTCTTTGATTTAAACCATGCTATTGCAGCTCGGACTGTATGTTTATATAAAGGTTTATATAGAAGTTGTACCTCCACCTCAGTTTCAGGTCTTTTGCATTGCCTTAGTCATTTTCCTCCAGTATTGCCTTGTGCTTACATTTATCTTCTCATCTCCAACCAATTTGTGGTTGTATTGTGACAAAATGTAGAGAGACACTGCTATACAGCTTATCATGGTAAAACAAATTATTTGAATATCATTCCTTACAAAAAAGAAAAAACTGTGCCGGTCTTAAAAGTATACATTTTAAGTTATTTTAATTTTTATGAGTGCTATGCAATGGCTTGCAACCCTTGGTATAAGAACTCTTAAAGATGTTTTATTATTGTAAGGCGTGATGCTAGTAAACTGTCAACACTGAGGTGGGTAGTCTTTTATCTTTTCATTTCAGGAAGTGGAAGGAATTTTTTTTTTCTCATGCTAACCAAACAAACTTTAATTGTCAAGGTATTTTCACTTCGGTGCACACATAAATGCATCAATGACAGGGCTCTACCAGCTTTGTCCCATGCAATCTATTTGTTTCCATGTCATGGAAACGCACCGCTTTTCACAGAGAGAAATAAAAATCCATCTCACCAAGAGAGCACCTGCAGGAATTTGATAAGTAACACTTGAAGAGCTTGTAATGTCTGGAGGACTAAAGCACCTTGGTGGTCCTTCTCAACCTGGAGCAAAAACAAGGTGGTCAGGCATAAAGTCTTTTTTATTTCAACACAGCCATCTGTTATTGTTGGCAGGGAACCGTGTATACTCAGCAGGGAGCTGCAGTATTACCTTCTCACATGTAAGTTGAGGGTATGAAGTGCGGCCCTGGTATTGATTGTTTTTTTTCCTCTCTGAGGAGTCATTACAGATGATAATGACGTTATCTCTCTCTCAGAAGTGAATGTACATGATTAGATGCCACCCACAGAAGGTGGACCTGACATCCTGGATTAAAATCTGTTCAAGAAAAAATATTAATCCGAAGCATTTATGCAACTGTGAGTCATTCATAGAACATTATTATTAATTTCTCATTTAGGTACATACATTGTGTGACTGTGAAATAATTTTGGTAATTTAATTAGGCAAATGTTAGGAGGAATGGTTAGCAGAGATGGAGTGGGGGAAAGGCTGTGATTCCCCTGAGTCATAAGGATGTGAAACATCGTCAGAAGGTTGTTGTCCAGAGGCTTCGGTCAGTGTTGTCCTCAGGGAAGCTTAAAGGGACACCTGATAGTGAAAACTGAGGTTTTTCAAAGTGATTAACCACAGCTCACTGTGTTAGCATTGACTTAACAATTAAGCTAAATTTGGGTCCCATATGCTTTAATGCATGCATAGACTTTATTTCATTAATGCAATTGTTAAATATCTTGTAAATTTGTTATTTATATACGTATAAGAAGAGACTACCTGGTTCAGTAGAAATGAAAATTAAATAAAGGCAAGTTATTCTTCATACGAACAATGAAATCCAGTACTGTGAGCCAAATCAAGTCTATTTGATCAAACTGTGGCACTACTGAGCTATAAAGGTAGCCACGGTGGCTTTAATGGTTCCAGCTTGTCTGCATTACTGGGTGTATCATCTTCGATGCCTCATGAGGTTTAGGTCAGGTGAGTCAGCTGGCTGGTCAAACACAATGATATCATGGTAATTACACACCAAACTATTCAATTGGTGTCAAATAATGACCTGCAGAGTCCTTTAAAAAGGAGGTTATTCTTGTTGCTCGCAAACATTTTTCCTTTCACTTAACTTTCCATTTGTAGGTATAAATCAACAAAACAGTCAACAATTCAGTGATAGTCCTGGAAAAGCTTCTTCAGGGATTCTGAACAGGTGTCAGAATCTGTTGACAGAGATCCAAAAGTCTCTGACCCAGCTTCCCTGACTCCCATGATGCAAGGGGAGGGACAAAGATCTGATGGAGTCTCCACTTCCCCAGATGCTGTTGACAGAACATCTCATAGTCCATTTCTCTTCTTTGTAGGAGTGTCATGAAAAGAAAATCATTGAAAAGAAAAAAAAGCCATTTGAAGTCCCATTTGTAGTTGATTATTAACCATAAAAGGGGAAAAGCAGAAGCACAAAAGAAGGTGCTCTTGTCAGACGAGACTAAAGTCCCTTTTTCTCCACTGAAAGCTTCCAATCTCTTTTACATGTACCAGCATTCATGGATGGATCCTGTTTATGCATCTAGTTGGACATCTTCTCTTATTTAAGTGATACTGCATCAGCACTACACTCAATGTTTGAGCACATTAGTAATTGCAAGAATCACAGACTAATCTTACGTTAAGGCTGTTTAAGATTACATTTCCAGGTAAATAGGCACTTGCCGATAATCATTTCAAACAGTTAGTAATGTGACACATAAGGTTTTCCCGGGTAGATTTTAATGTCTGACACAAACCATGATCTGTCAGCACCCGCCGCTTTGATCTCCTCTGACTGTTGCTCCTTTTCCATAAAAAAAATAAAACTCTGTGGAAGTGACTCAGGTTTGTCAGTAACAGAAAATTATGTCTGCACTCTCTTTCTGTTTGTCTGCAGCATCTGAGACGGTCATGTATGTTGATTAAGAGCAAAAACAGAATGTCTCAGTGTTGGCGCGTTCACAACCGTATGACATCAGTGCCAGTACTGATGTTTGAATTCTCAGAGGAAGCTCTTGTTGACTGGTTAGGTCGACTATTTCTTAGGGGAGATGCTTACAAGTGTGGTTTGTGAAACCAGATGAGGTGTGCAAGTCAAGTGTGGAGTAAAGACAGCTGGTGAGGGGGAGGCTGGTTGTTTGTCTCACTTTGTAAATGTACAAGGGTGCGTGCATTTTTATTTGGTCTACTGAGGATTAGTCAGTTTCAACTGGCCCCTTTTTGGGAAGGAGAAGATGGTATTGTCAAACAGTTATTGAGTCATCTAACCCAATAAACTGATCAAAATTAGATTCTTACAATACTAATTTACAGTCACCATAATGTTTCAAGGGTTCTGTGTAATAGGAGATAGCAAAAATAATCTGTTTTTTATTAGGTTTTCACATACCAGAGTACGCGGTGTTGTTATTCATTACACAAAAATAAAGCTGACTGCATGGCCTCAACACCACAGAGCTAGTTCTGTAGTGTTTAGTGGGGCTAACTTCTGTCATTTCAATGGTTCGGCAAACATAGTACCTGCACAAATTTTATAACAGAGTCTAATAATGTGCAGACCACCACATTTGACATATTTAGGATCCTCATGTTGAAGTTGTCACGTGAAAAACTCAGATCAACGTCAGTTCCCAAGAGAAAACTGCATTGCTAATGGTTTTGGAAGCAGACAGAAGGGATCTGTTCCTGATGACCTCATGGGTGACAAAGCAAGAAACGGTTCTGCTTGAGTCTTCTGTTGTGCAATGAACTGAAGAAGTCACAGCAGCAGCCAAAGCTACCAGCGTGTCAGTGCAGGTGACCCAGACAAATAGCACTCAGAGACTGGTGACTGGTGAAGTGTGGACACCTCGGTCCCATCTGAGAGAAGCCAGACACCACACTTATATGCTCCCATGTCACCCAAAAGCCTGTTGTTGGCGCCCCCGACGCTGACACACTCATCTCCCTTACCAACAGCCTCTTTATCAGGACATATAGAAATAGTCATGCTTTGATGTTATCAGAAGACTTTTAAAAAGTGATGTTGAGAATTAGGCAGATGGGGATTCATCAGGCCTTCTGACCCTCTCAGTCAGACACCATGAGGCCTGTTTTTATCGTGTCACAAAAACGATTTTGAAACTGTCCCACACGTAAAAAACCGCAAAACAAACCACTGCAGCAAAAATATATTTGTTGCTGATTACTAAGGAAAAAATCTTTCACAATTTTCCCAGTTGTTTGGAAACCGTTTGGATAGTGCAAAAAGACAATTTTCTCGCCATAATCAACATCAGAACGCCATAAGAAACTGAACCATGTATACAATCACTAAACTCAAACAAAATGGTTCTGGTCAGAAGCTTTCATCTAATGATCTTAAGTGTTAATGTCATTTAAGTTACGCACTGTCAAGCATGGTGGTGGTAACATTATTATAGTGGTAGTTGATGACTACAAAACTGTATTTTGGGGGAACAACGCTAACAAAAGAGGGGTTTAAGTCTGCATATGCTGTATAGTTTTCACTTTAATAAAATTTGAGAAAATCCACAATGTGTCCAGCTTTACTTTAAGTTTTTCTTTCCAGCTGATTTACGCGCATAGCTCTTGGTTCCTGTTTCCATGTGGCAGCAATTAATGTTGCAAAGGCAGCAGAAATTTTGAGAATAATGCACAGACATGAATTTGTGCCTGCAAACTTCAGTCAGAATTTAAAGAAAAAATATGCATGCATTTTAAAGTCTGTTTGCACTGTGCTAATATGCAGATATATCCATCCTGGGATTGAGCAGAATTGGAGGAGGATTACTTGCAGACAACAGCTGAGCTCTAACCCCCGAACAAAAATAGGGCTATTGCTTTCACGCAGCGGGGCCTATATCACCAGAGCATCACTTGATTCTGCTTATTCAGTCCCACATCATTATGCTGGCTGGATAACAATGGAGGTTTGACAGCGCTAACTTGGTTCAAGTGTGTGGAGGCTGTGTTATGTCTGGCATTTGCAAATGAGCAGAGGACTTAGTGCGTGATGCAGACACATTTATTTCGACAGTGCATGTTCCTTTAAGACCAAATGAGTGGCGAAAGCCTAATAACACTGGGCTATTTGAGTGACCTTGTTTCCTGGAGAAAAAAGGCTAATAATAGGGCAAAATCTGGAGCTGTGGTGGAGCTTGTAATAGGTTAGAGCTAAAGGCTACAATGAATCATTTCATCCACACAAACCATAAAAAGAAAGAACATCGTCGTTGATGCAAAAACGAAGAGGAGCGTATATCTGTATCCACATGATTGTAGTGGAGGCTGTGAGACATATTTAGTGCAATCTTTCAAGTCTCCAACAGCTCTCATGTGCCCACATGCATGCTCTGAGTAATTATTACTTATGTCAGCAGTGGACATAAAGCGGTCCTTGTCCAGACTGACTGTCTTAACCTGGTGAAAAACAGTAAGCAGAGCAATTTTGCTGAGCTCTGATCATATTAAATATATGTAATTTGGTTATGAAAACCACAAGTTTATTGAAGATGATGTACAAAAATTTTTTATTTAGAGTAAAGTGTGTTTGAGGAAGATAATTTAATAGATATTTAATACAAATATTTAATATTTTCATGTCCTTTCAAAGATTTAGTCTTGAGTAAATTATGTTGCACAAAGAGGTGGAAGTAGAATATAGTCCTTATCTAGAAACTGGTCATATGTTTACAATGATTTGAAATAAGGAAAATGTAAAAGCAGTTTAATGCTGATTCACTAGATTGACAACAATGGTTTACAACAGTAACACATTTTAGATAGGATTAAATTTAATTTAATCCTAAATTAATTTCCTTACTTACCTTACTTAATTTCGCAAAATGTTGAGGTATTTATTTTATTGCTTCTTTGGATATATTTACATTTATTCAACAAGCTTGAGTAAAGAATTTAAAATATAAATTCAGCTACAGCCATAAATGTTTTTCATTAAGCTGATGGTTTGATTAAATAAATATAGGTTTAGTTATCTAACTAAATTCAACACAAATTAATAACGTAGGCTACCCTATGACTAGTAAACTGAAGAAGAGTTAATAAAAAGTAATAAAAATTTTTTGAAGCTTGTTGATCTACACTTTTTAAAATATCGTTTTGTTTTTTTATCCAGTTTGTGAGTGAAAAAGCGTATTAAATCTAATTAATGTGCAACAGTCGGGCAGTAAAGTTTACTTGAAATAATTTCCACAGCAGCTGAAACAGACATTCCCATACTTTGTATTGTTCCACTGCCAATACTTATCTCCTAGATCTCCTCAAGGCTTTGGTTATCCTGTTTTACAGTTCTTGATTTAGCCATAGAGCCCTGTGCACTCATTATTTCCATTCACCTTGATGAAAAGGATCATGAGCGGAAAAACAGAGCTGTGTTTGGTGTCTAAAGCCTCTGCTCTGTCAGCTTTAAAAATACCACTTACACGCTGTGAACTGAACTCAACCCCGTGGATGGTCAAGGTTTGTACGTCTGAACAATTCATACCCTCAGGCCAACGGTCACAGATCGTCTCGTCTATCATGAGCGGTACTTCCAGGGTTATGATTCTGTTACCAGGTGCCACACGTCTTGTTCCTTTAATGTGTTAATCTCTCACAACCTTCATATTCCTAACACTTACTGAAAAGATATCATTGGGACGTCGTCAAAGCCAGCAACAATTAGCGTCAGCTTAAAAGAACTACCCCCAGTGAAGTGAATACTTAGAATACAATTGTAAAGGAAATTCAAAAGTACTTTTTACCATGTGTCTTTAGCAATCAGCAGACAGCCATTAAATCTGCATTAACTCTCTCTAGTTACACAGAAAATGACATCTGGCAAAGCTCCAACACCATACTTCAGAAAGAAGGCCTGAAGCAGCAGCTTTAAATAGATAAGCGTTACTTGTGCTACTCAGCTGCACTGAAACCACCCACATATGATTATAACCCTTTATGCAGCTATCTGGCAGTATTATCTGTACCATCTACAGCAAACCTTTGTATGTGCTTCAGTATATGTTTCAAGATAAACAGAAATTTATTCTATTTTGTCTCAATTAATAAGTGCTAAATATATCAATGTTTTTTCACAAGGTGAAAATCCCACTTCGCTTTGTGTTCATTTTGAAACTGTGGCGAACAGAAACGAGTGAAAAGGTCAAGCTCCTTCACATTTATTTCTACCACTTTCTTGTCATTTGTACGAAACACGTTTGTCTTGTAGAAACTAGAGCTCAATTAGAGGAACAGTCTTAAAAACTGGGTCAAGAAGACAGCTACCAATACATAATCCTCCATGAAAAGTTTGTATTTTAACACAGTGGATGAAGTCCTGGACACATTAGTGGCATTTATCGCACGGGCTGACTGTAAATTTTGACTCAGCAGTGTTATCAGTTAGGTGTCGACCTCACAAGAAGGTGTGGCAATGTTGCAGCTGACAAGGTGAGAAGTGACGCTATCACATATGGTATCTTTTAAAAGCTCCACTTTGGTCTTCCAACAAAGAGCAAGAGAATGGAGAGTTCCACGGTAGTGGGACCTACACAGAAGGTGGGTTAAACAGAAATGACTCTGGGTCAATTTGGTCTTTTTGTAGCCTGTTTTCTACCCATGAAATGCCAATTCAATTTGTTTCGGTTTCTTATCTCTGTTGTTTTCTGTATATTCTCATTATATATTTCAGAGAAGGGCCCCTTAACAAACCAAAATAACTCTTAGCAATCTCCTGTTGGTAGATAAATAGCTGGTTGTCATCAACAAATGTCAAATTTCATCCATAGTCTATACTTAATTTCCTGCATAAAATGACATTGTTTCTAAAACTGTTTTTCGGTGCAGAACAAACCCTGCATACTCATTACGAACTTTTAAGATAAATCTGACAATTTGGCATTATTTTTGATGCTTTCAAGACATACATTGGCACTTTTATTCCTATAACAAATTCTAAATAGATAATCTTATGCAGAATAGGATCTGTGTCAATAATTTGAATTCAGATCCTGATGCATGATCTTAAGTGTTAATGTCATTTAAGTTACGCACTGTCAAGCATGGTGGTGGTAACATTATGATAGTGGTAGTTGATGACTACAAAACTGTGTTTTGGGGGAACAACGCTAACAAAAGAGGGGTTTAAGTCTGCATATGCTGTATAGTTTTCACTTTAATAAAATTTGAGAAAATCCACAATGTATCCAGCTGTTGGAAGATCAGTACTGACTGTTATGCTAGGCTAACAGTAAGTTGTAAAAGTTTATTTGTTTTCTGAATGTTTTGCATTCCAGGACTGATTTAGTTCATCCTCATCTCATATATGTTGTAAATCTATTTGACTTATTCAACAAGTTACAATAATCACATGTATAAATAAACAGCATACATCTAAAACTTTAATACATTCTTCTTATATTATTGATTAAAAACACACCGAATCTAAACCTTCTAATAATGGAATGGAACATAAGATGATTAACTACTTAGTAACAGAAATCTTTATCAAGAACAAATTATTTTCAAATTTGGTGCTATTTTCAGTTATACCTGTATAAAAAAATTGACTGAATTTGTTTTTTATCAGTTTAGTGATGCTAAATAAGTCCCAAATTCTTATTTTGACATCCATTTTGACTGATAAACAGAAACAAACACAAAAAATGTTTTTCCTATCTTCCTATCTTGGATTTGATAGGAAGTCCAATCCAAGATAAATGGCCAGATTGTTTTCAAAAGGTTGTGACATCATCATAACAACCTTCGGTGGAGGGCCAGTGCTAAAAATAGCAGAGAAGTCAAAGCGGTGGGACATATATGTCCATGAAGTGTGCAGAGAACATTCTCCAGATAACAGCAGATGGCTCTTAGATCACCACCATCAAGGTGTTGGTGTTCACCTGTAGAGAAGTGAAACACTTCCAATATGGTCGCTGTATTCAACAAGGGGATGTTCTTTTGAGCGTTTGTAAGCATAAAGTGGTTTTTGATCTTATTTACAAATATTACAATGGAAAAAAATATCGTTTCATCCTCAAGGCCAGCAGCTGTGCAAGAAGGATGCCCACCATAGTGGACTGACCCCAGTGACTGACCATCAGTAACTTTACTGTACAGTGCGTTGGGAAAGTATTAAAAATCACCCATACAATGGGAATGTTTAGATCGAAGCATTCATTTGTTATAATGACCTCAGTTGGTTACACTCTTAACCAACTGAGAGTTGCAAAAGACTACTTCTGCATCTCTTGTTGCTAAGGCGCTGCAGCATTTCTGCTTTTTGTGTCTATTAAAAGGAACTCAACAGCAGCTCCACGTTTCTTTTAGAAACAAAAATATATGCTTAAAATGATGGTTAAATCGCACAGCATGAATACAGAATACACTGAAAAATCCCCAAGTTTAGGAAATCCTGAGTTTCATAACAAGCTTTTCCCAGCTGATGATGGATGGAAGCCCTATTTCGGCTGAATGAAGTCATCATCGTCGTGTGTTTCGCTCATGTGCTTGATGAGCTTGGCCCAAGCCTGGCTCTGCTGCTGGGCTTCTCCGCTTGCTGTGGGGAGGGAGAAAAAAGAAAAAAAAAACAAAAAAAACATAAGGAGTGTGTGGGGGGGAGGACAGAGTCCACGACATCATCTCTCCAGACCTTTTATGGAGCTCTCCAGCGGAGGGCTAAAAGAGCTGGCCCACTTTCCCATCAGAGCTTCCCAGCCCCATCTCCTCTCCCTCAGGGACCCTGGAACACAGTGTGTCTGAGCAAAGAGATTCAGCGTGATAGGAAACACAATACAGATGTACTTCAAGGGCAAATAACTGAACTGATAAAGGGAAAGAGTGGTGATGCAAAATATGAGCAGGCATGACCAAGCTTGATCTAACGTCTGACAAGAAGCCGCAAGTTGTAATTTCATGTTGTCATCGTTTTTTTGACTTTTAATTGAATCCTGATCAAAGTAGGGTGGAGGTCTGTCTTCCAGATCCCATCTAGAAGGGGGGAGGAGGGAAGAAGAAGAGGATGAAGAGTAAGACAGGCTTTGGTGCAATGATGACCCTCTAGATGTCATCCAGTCCTCATCCCACTGCCGTGCCTCATGTATGAACCCTGACCAGAGTCGACCCACACCCACAGACGAACACTCGCTCTGAAAGGGCAAGACAGAGAAAAATACGTAGGGGGGGATGAGACTGAGTGTGAGATGGAACAAGAGAAGAAGGAGAGTGATGAAGCAGATAATGTGGGCGAGCAAAACACGTGTGCATGTCAAAAAAAGAGACAAAGAGATGGATAGAGAGGAAGTACCAGTGCTTGTGAGACAGCATGGACGAGAAATTGCAGGTTTGGTCCAGCTTTGTTGCCAGATCAGCTGATTGAATTCTGTTTTTTAAGAGAGGCTTTGAGCCCATCAACACAAAGCCTCTGAAATACATAACAGGGCTTTTAGAGCAGCTGGATGTGGTTTGTTGTTGTGTTAGTTAGATTTTCAGAACAGTCCATTCTAAATCTTTCTCACAAAACAAGAGCTATTTTTGTAATAGGAAATGATGTGCACATCTAACCAAAAAGAGGTTCCCATGCATGCAGTTTGAAAATGTTTATCTGTGGAACTTAAAATCTCTCTTTCCAGGAGGTTATGATGGTTGGACATTAAAAAAGATCTACATTATTTATTTTCTCATATTTGTTTGAACACATAAATGTTGCACCTTCAGTTGCTGGATCTGAAAAACTGAATCAGTGCCTGGCCTGTTTTAAGTTGTTTTAAGTAAATTTTATCTATGTAAACTTGTGAATTTGAAGAAAGGTATTAAAAACAATTGCCTGAATAATTCTCTTTTGTGTTATTCTGACAAAAAACGGTTATGTATCTTGTTTTTATATCTAATTCAAACTGCGCATTGTGTATGCTAGAACTTTTTCTGGAGAAACTTTTCCTGCTGGTAGAAGAGGCTGCAGCACTTGGCCATTACCTGACATTCAGACTCCAGAAGACCTCAGGGGAGCTGACAGATGACGGGACAGCTGCACGGTCTATTGCTATGCGACAAATGTGAGCTAAAATAGCAAATTAATGAAACAGGCTCAAGTTCAGACTGGGGCTCAACAGCAGGCCATGTTATTTTGCTCTGAGCTGTCAAACTGTTCAATAGACATCAATTTTAACAGCTGCTACGGCATAATTATGCACGGTGGTAACTCTTAAATCTGCGAAAATGCTCCAATTGTTGCTTTGGTGGGCTATCTTTTAGTAAAAGGTTAAAAAATCACTCAAATAGTGTGAAGGATACTAAACACCCACAGACTATAACATAGACAGGATTTAGTGAACCAGAAACTACAAAACAATATCCAGTTGATTCAAATAAGCTCTACTTTGATGCACAGTAAGAAACTTCTTTTGTTTTGAAGAGAACTGTAAACCTTCCAAGCAGTTCACAGTTAAATAAAACAAGCCATTTATGGATTTTCATGCGAGGATATAAAAGGTAAGATCTGTTGTCATCCAATCCTCCATCCTTGCAGATTTACGGCCCTCACAGCCGTTTCTCAGAGAAGACACTTTTCTGCCTCATGAACCCAGAACTGTTTCTCCCCCGTTGCCATGGAGTCCTCACCTCTGTGTACCTCGCTAAACCTTCAGCTGCCCCTCCAGGCCTCACTGCCTACCGAGCTTAGCAGATCTTCTCCTTCTGCTCAGCGAAACTTCAGCTACCAGCAACCTCTTTTTCAGCTGCTGTGAGGCCTATTATGGTCAAATGAGACAGTATGGCTGGCCGGGAGCAGCATCTCCTGCACTGTAAATCTGAAAGCGTTGCCTCATGCTCAGGGTGCTGTGACAAGACAAGGTCCAGAGGTCGCGCCTCCAGGTGATGTGTTTCCATAGGGCCGTGCAGAGGAAATGCACATATATGGTGTGCTCTTTATTTATTGCCAGCTCTTTTACTGGATGAGCGCAGACTTTCTCCTCCTGCAAGCTCTGCAATTCTCGTAAAGCCGCAAACTCGGGTCCCCGTGCGAGATTTCGGTGTCTGATCTTCTAAAAATGCAACAATTTTTATCGACTGTATACACAGAGGATAACCTGAAGAGTGGATGTGGAGTTTTCATCGTCTGTAAACTTCAAACCTGAACAACTCAAAAGCTGCAATCTCACAATGTAAATAGCAGAGAGCTCTGGACTCTGTACAGATGAAGTTGACAGCTGGTAGGAGAAAAGGACTGTATGTTTTAGCAGGCTGCCGAACACAGCAGGAAGTCGGGAATGATACAGCAGCCTCAGCATGCCTCCCATTCAGACAGTGATGGTGGTGGTCGACTGGTTCCCGACAGGTTTATGTGGAAGCTTATCAAACATTACTGGGTTCCCAGTTAGGGTTTCTTCCGTCTGTCTGACTCTTATGTAGATACTGGCAGTCTCAGTCCAAAGATACATCCCCTACGTTCATCTATTGGCCTGTAAACGTTCATGCATGAACTGAAAAGGAAATAGCTAAGACAAACGAGAGTTCAAGAAAAGAGCAGATGGGTTCCTCCTTATGATGACCCCACAAAGCCGCAGAAAGGACAGAAAGGATCCACTTTTACTGTTATTTATGCACTATTTCTGCCCATAAAACTCTGGAAAGAAAGCTCAGCCTAGTGTCAAACCTGCATTTCGGGAGAAGCAGTACAGCTTTCATCCTGGATCAGTGCACCAGATCTTTGAGGAGTTTACGACCATGTCCCCTCGGATATTTTGACAACAAGAAATTTTAAGATGGTTGCTATCAGAGTTTGTTGTCGAGTTTTTGGCTACAAGAAAGGGCTGTCCTTTGTCAGCACAACTGTTTGTGGCATTCATGGACAGAATGTTAAGGTGTAGTCTTAGCAGGGAGGGAGTGTAGTTGTGGAAGCTCTTTACTTTTTGTAGATGATGTGGTTCTTTTGGTATCACAGCGGTCTTTCATTTCAGTCTCCCCCCCAAAATCACTGACCCCCAGCTTGAATGACTACTGGCTGGTAGTACTCACCTCAATGTGGATAAAGCGTTTTAAGATGGTCTGGAAACACTGTTAGTGTTGGTGATGTTCTTGACAGGAAGATGAGCCCCAAGTCCAATTCTGCTTAAGGCCACATACAAGCTTGGCCCAGCCCTGCTTTATAGGCCTACGCTTGAGGCACATAAAGCCATATAAAGAAACAGGGAAAGGACAAGGACAGAGAGTTTAGCTGCTGAGCGTTCTCTGAATCAAATAAAAACAAAATATGTACCTGGAGCAACAGGAAAGTGCAAAAATCGAAACTGAAAGCGCTTTTTAACATAATTACCCATCCAGAGTAGGCAACTCCAGAAAGAGAGCAGTCTCTGACAATAAAAGAAGCCATGTGCCTGTTCACCCGTGGCTGACACCATAAACACCAGTCTCACCGCAGTAAATGTCAGACATAGGTAGGTACAGCACAAATGACTCACGTCTCTGTATACAGACTCCCAAGATGCTGTCAACCCACCGCCTCCAACAACAAGATTGTCCTGTTAGGCTGAAAAATATTTTTTTTTGCGCTGAAACACAGAACACATCTTAAGAGAGATTAGAAATATGCCACTGTCACATTAATCAAATTTAAAGCAATCTTTACATATTGCCAGTTTATTTCTTTCCTGAGATACATAAAGAGAGTTTGATGTCATACCTTACATATGAAAAGCAGTAAGTTGGTCAAATATTGCCCATGTTTGTAGCCTGGATTTAGCCTTATAAAAAATATAAATCTATTTTCATTTTTCCTTATTTAAACTTCTAAATTCCTCAAATGCAGCATTGCACTCCGAGCAGAGCTGGATCCTTTGATCTCTGAAGGAAAACGTACTTAGGGAGGGATTAATTGTAACTGATGATGATTTATTCCAGAAACATTATCTTGCTTTTGCCCAGTATCATGCAAGCAAGCATGGTGTTCCACTTGAAACTGATTAGATTCAACTAACCTACACCAGAGGGAGCTGTTGTCTTCTAAATTATGTGTCTAAGTTTAGACTGAGCACAATTTTATATGAACAAATCCTTATCAGATGGTTTTATAAGCAAAGTGGAGCTTATCAGTGTTCCTAGAAACTTCTAGCTTAAGAAACTAATGTAGTTTTTTTCTGATGGCAAGTTGAACTTTTTCCCTTGAACTGGCAGAAGACAAATGGAACGACTTTCTCTGTTTTATGTTGCTTTGACAGATATGTTTCTTTTTTTTTTAACATGGTGGCACACAAGGGGAAATGATATCTATTCCTGCCCACCTTAAGGTTTTTAATGTACTATGCATAATCTAAATGGTTGGCGCAAAGAAATGGTAATTGTGATAGCTAACAACATTTTGGATGTGATTTTTGTAGTCTGAGGTTCATAATTTATTGCTATAAACAAAGTCATGCATGATCTTTAAATGTGGCGGTGCAAAAAGATTAAACAGAGGAGCCACAGAACATAAGCTTTAAAGATACTAAAATAAATAAATAAATAATCTCACCATGCCTACTTTAATTTTTTTTTTTTAAACATGCTGAAACAGTGTAAACTTTAATTGGTTGAATAATAAAATGATAGAAAATTGAAAAGAATTTACATACATTTTTACATAGATGTTATACCACTATTCTATTTAAATTGGTGTTCTCTTTAAATAATGTGCTGCTACCTGGCAGATTAGTGATTTGTTTCCCTTTGCTGTTGTGTTGAGCACCTTCTCTGTCTGGTCAAATGTGGGATATTTTCACTCACAGATCAAGGTGAATGTATTATTTTATATAAATGCATCGAGTTGCAATTTGGTGAATTAATGAGAAATTGTGTTCTTATAATATAAGCATGGCAAACTGAACAAAATAATCAAAATACCATTTCAGTATTATTTGGTTTAGTTCTTCTAAATGTGATGCTTAGAGTTATTTATTTATTTCTGTTTTATTCCACTATGTTTCAAATTTCACTATTTCCTAACAATTTTTTAAATCCATCAATAAACCACATTTACATTTTCATTTAGAAGTCTGTGTACTTGCATCTGTTTACCACGTGCTCTATTAAAATCCCATAGAACCAAATTTTTGTGTCATACCGTATCTCCCTATAAAAATATGATATGATTATTTACATTTTAATTATTTAATAAATAAAAAATGAAGCTTTATTAAAAGATCTCTGCGTATATATTTAAGTTGTAATAACAGAAAACCCTTATAAAGACAAAAGAATCGGCTCTTAAGACTGAAGCAGCCGGATAGCACAACCACAGAAACGAGGCGGAATTCCCAAGTTACAAAAAGGTAAAGTGAAAAGAACTGTCGAAAATCTACCCCAAAGCTCATTCAATTGTCGTGAAGTCGCCCCTGATGCTCGGCGTGTGAAACCCCATCGGCCTCTTCGTACGGCACCCTAGCTGAGAACGGTGTGTTACTCCTATTGAACGCCCCTCAAATCATAAAATATACTTTAATCTATTGTTTTCTGAAGCGAGGTTTGTTTTGTTTATGTTTCAGAAACATGCCAGCGAAAGGTCCACTGCAATCTGTCCAAGTGTTTGGGCGTAAAGTAAGTATTTTACTGAATTTAACACACATGTGGTGTGGTAGCTATGCTGCCTCGCTAGCGGACTTGAGCTAATAGTGTAAAACACTAGCCTCGATTTACAAAATATTAGCTGCTGTAATGTGATTGACTTGTGCTCATATGTAACTAATAACTTTTATGATATTATTTATCAGTGTAACGCTTTGTGCAGTGCCCATTTTAAGCTAATGATGGATTGTCGCCGGTCAACAAGGCTAGCTGTTTTAGCTTAGCTAGCCTTGTTTCAGATTTTCTTGTAGCTTATAAAATCAGCGTTCACGAATCCACATACAAATTGAAATGGCTATGCTTGCTCTTATAAAGTTAAAAATCCATGTTTCATATTGTTAGCCTGAACTTGGTAGTCTTTGTACAGCGCGAAGATATGTGGCAAAAATGTATGAGTGGTCCATAGTTTCTAATGCATAATAATGTGTCAATTTGGTTTCTCCACAAACCAGACTTGAGCATTTTTATTAAAGATACTAATATGTTTCAGTGATACTGATGTACTTCCACTTTAGTATATATCTTATTATAGCTGACCATATTTTTGACCTGTTGGCATGGTGATTTGCTACTAGATATCTGAATTCACTTGTTTGCTTTCACAGAAAACGGCCACAGCAGTCGCCCACTGCAAAAGGGGGAATGGCCTGATCAAGGTGAACGGCAGACCCCTGGAGATGGTGGAACCCGCCACACTCCAGTACAAGGTGAGTACCTCAGAGAATGGGCAGATAATGTTCACGGCTTTACATTTTTGTTACAGTGCGAGGAAATATTGATTAATTCTTGAAATACTTGTAGGAAATGCTTTAATTTGTCTTTACCCTTCTTTTTTTGGTGCCTAAATTCCAACTGCTTTTATTCCCAGTATTGAGGAATCAAAAATTTTAACTGAATGTCTTTTGTGTAATTCAATGAAATGTCTGTTTGTTGTCAAATTCTTGGTTGGTGCTATTGGAAAATCCTAGTCTATTGCAGTTTGTTGTCCTAGTAGAAATGCTCTAGTAGAAATGATTGTAATTTTATAAAGAATGTGTAATTAGCATTTACTCGACTATTAACCGATGAAAAAAATAGCTGATTTATCTTTTATATTTATGCAGCAGGACACTCAGACCCTGTGTTTTTGTAAATACGGTTAGTCTTTGCTCATTTAAAATATAATCTTGTTTTATTGGTATCATTTCTAGCTTTTGGAGCCCGTGCTGTTGCTTGGGAAGGAGCGTTTTGCTGGCGTTGACATCAGAGTCCGAGTGAAGGGTGGTGGACATGTTGCGCAGATCTATGGTAAGCGTCTCTGTAGTTCTTGAATGCTGTTCTTGCAGGTTATAAGACAATTTCCTTAATTATGTTTCTTTTTTTTCTTTCACAGCCATCCGTCAATCCATCTCCAAGGCCTTGGTTGCATACTACCAGAAGTGTATGTATTATTTTTTGGACTTCTTTTTTTATTACATTGCTGATCAGACAAGTTACCTTTGTTTTAAATTGGAATAGAAACATTCATTTAAAAACAGGAATATGAATTAAACGTCTGTCCTGTTGAGGAAACTTATTGCTTGGGAAAATACATTTCTGCTGTAAGGACTTCAGCTGGAATCTCCGGCTGAAATCCAGTCAAATTATGTGTTTTATAACTTAACACAAAGTTGTTTAAAATTTGTGAGCTGGAGTGTTTTTGCTTTGCCGCAGATGTTGACGAGGCCTCCAAGAAGGAGATCAGAGACATCCTGATCCAGTACGACAGGACCCTGCTGGTTGCTGATCCACGTCGCTGCGAGTCCAAGAAGTTCGGTGGACCTGGAGCCCGTGCCCGCTACCAGAAGTCCTACCGTTAAGCGCTCTGTACATTTTCTTAATAAATTGGAGGAACACAAATGTCTGAATTTTTCTTAAGTCTCTGAATTCTCACTGCATTTTGAAAAAGTAGGGTGGGTCCAGTTCAGTTATGTCAGATTCATTATGTTTGCTAAAGAAACAGATGGAGCATAACTCAAGTATGTTAGAGTAACTGGAGCCATGTAGAGACTAACTCCGTTAGAAAGGAAAGTTTTTAACTCCAGTTTTAGAGGCAGAGTGGCTCGACTTTGGGGAGCAGGTTGAACACAAACCTTCATGTCTGGAAGCTGAAAGCTCAGCTCCAGCAACAAACTGAGATGAAACCATGTTCTTAAAGCTCACACAAGGTTTTATATTTCAGAAGAAAATTAAACATCTTATTCCTTGATTTTTTATTTTTTTTTGTGGTTGCATAATATCAATGCTTTTCCACTAATCCTGAATATTTGGATTCAAAAACAAGAGTAGGCCATCGTAAATTAAGATGTAATCGTGTTAATGAAAAAGCTGAATTCTGTTTCTCAATCATATTGCAGTACATAAAATCAGTCTTTTAGTTCTTCATAAATGATTTACAGATGCAGACACAAAACTTATGCATTGCACAGTTTACCATCATACATTTTCCTTCCACAGAACTTTCCAAACATATACTTGGCTACAGCACTCTAAACAGCCATGTTGTAAATATCAATGGCCTTTTGTGGCTCTCTTTGTGGAGTCCCAAAAAAAATGTCAAGTCAGCCGTTTTCCCCATGATTATTTAAGCCACAGCATAACATGTCTATAGGAATCCATTTTCAAACCAGTCTCCTGTAATAGTTTGTCTTTTTTAGCTGTAAGCCACAGTCATTTCCAACTATATCACTTTGTGTAATTAACTTATTTTTTTATTTGGAATACAATAGGTATAAATTATATTTTTTTTGTTGTTGATTATTTGCAAAGCAGGAATTAAATTGCAATGCAATTCTAGTTTTTATATTAAGAGTTCTGAAGTCTTACCAGCAGGGGGCGCTACATGGCAGTGTAAAAAGGTGATGTAAGCCTCAAGAGTCTTGCACATCTGGAAACCATTAGAAAATGTGTTCAGCTGGCTCCTCGCCATCTATGAAAGAACTAATAAATGCATACTATTAATATATTTATATCTATATAAAATCGCCTTTTGGTGGGAAAAATGCAAATAAATGTACTTGCTTGGTTTATTAGGTGATTTACAGGGTAATGGTGCCAAAGCTTTGCTGGACTTTTCTTCTATTTGACCAGACAATTTTAGTTAAAATTCTAGTTAATATTTCGGTTTTACATTTATTTTTTGATAAGACCAGAACCTCAGATAAAAATTTAACTAAAAAAAATCATGTAATTGAGGCAGTTTCACAGCAGCATATTAAATTATTCAGTTTTTAGGAGAACATCATCTGCCTTTGGTTAGAATTAGTCTGATGTTTTACTTAAAGTCTTCTCCCCATAACTGCAGCTGACGTGCGAGCCCACACCTCTTCATCACAAAAACAAATCCCAGTGAGGAAGGCTCAGGGCCCAGATGTTGTTCCGACTTTTCTGTCGGCCGCCTGCGTTAGCCGTTCCCACTCGGTGAACTCCCGGGGAAAGACTGGGCCTGTTTACGGCCCTCTAATAATCAACCCAGCAGGGAAAGCCCCACTCCCTACTGCTACTGTTGTTTACTGCTGTTTACTTTCTGCCCCTCCTCGCCTTCATCACCCCTGAAGGCCGTAATGTTATGCAGGGGACATTCTGCACCTGTGAAAATGGCTGCAGGAAACCAGGCCTGGGAGCAAACGGTAAATTCATGCAGCGTACCGCAGGACTAAAGGATGGAAAAACTCCTCTGAGTCTTTGTTTGAGCACATTATTGAGTCATTGAGGTAAAGAAAAGCTTCATTTCCAACTAACTTAATTATAGAATTATAGAACTAGAATAATCTAGTGGAAGAGAGGCTCCTTAGCTTATGTGACACGTTGCAAGATGGAGTTATAAGACTATTATTCAGTGCTTTTTGTCAGGGGACCAGAAACCATCCCACTCTGACCTTTTACAAGACTTTTACTTGCAGAAAATGTCAATATACAAGCTGAGCATGAAGCTCATTAAAATATCTCGCTCATCATGAAGATGCATAGCTGCATAATTTATGAGTGTTTCACCCCGTATTTCTAAATGGACCTAATAATGAGGTGGAAAGGACGGAGGAAATGTCTCGCTTTAGCTCCCAACAAAGAGTTTAACTCATAAGGCATTATGCTAATTGCTCATTTTTGAAAGAAATCAAATAGCAAGTTACACGAAATGAAGAAAATGAAATTAAATATCAGTGTTGCTGACTAATAAAACATGCTATTAACATTTAGAAAATAAAAGTAATTATTTTGGGTATAAATTGGGTAGTTTAACAGCTAAATGATTTAAATTCCAACTAGCAAACTTTCAGTTCACTAGAGATGTGACTTAAGAAAAATCAGATGATACAAGATTTCAGCAACAGCAGAAAGAAAACCCAACATATTTTCACAAAAGAAAATAAGACGTTTTAAACAGTCACAAACTGTTTAAAATGATCTGAAATCAATCTGATACAATTGAGTTAAGTGTTGTTGTTTTAGTTGATCTAATTCTAAGGTGGTTCTACGATAACAGCAATGAAATTGCTTTCTTGTTTTTTTCTAATAAAGTTAAAGTTTTGTAAATATCAAAATGTTGATCAGAATTTGACAGTTTGTTTTGTTTGTTTGTTTTAAACAGAAGCGCATGCTAGTGGCATTGTTTTTGGTTGGGCAGTTGCTGGATTCTCACAGAACTTAAATTATTTTGTATGACTATTGTTTACTCAAAATGCTTCCAAATCATTTCAAAGTGTCCAAGGCTTCGTCAATGCTTGTGTTGCCGTCTTTCTTTGCCAACTCCATCTGAACAAATTTCAGGCTATTCTATTTTTTAAAATACAAAATTGGCAACAATCTTAAAGTGTCCGGTTTTGCACAGGGCTCCATAATTGTAAATCTCCGCAAACGCCAGCCAGCAGTGTGTCAAGTAGCATTAATATTTCAACTTAACAAGCTGCATTTTCTTCAAAATGTTTTAGATACACTTTACTGAAAAATCCTCACGTAGGCAGGTTTTCCACAATTAATTAGCAATCACGTTCCACAGGAACAACCACATATCTGCAAACTACAAAAAGGCTGTAATTGTTGTTATGTTGGTTTAGTTTTTGCTTATTGCACTCACTTTGTGTTACGGTGGCCCAGAAGGTCAACAAACTGTAAAAGCCACAATGCAACAACAAAAGATGCAACAGAAGTAACGTCTGACTGGACCAACACCTTCAGTTTAACTCCAATCAAAATGTTGCTGAACATTACATGAGGAATTCATTAATTACAATAATGTACAATACTTTCATTTCTGAGATATAAAATCCTTCAAAATTCTTTTTAACAGTGCAATGCTTTGAATGTAACACATTTTTACTCATTAAGCCGTCGTTTAGACTTCAGTTCTGAGTCTTTTCTCTGTTAAACTAAGAAAATGAGACACTGTGATGGCGGATTATGTCAATTTAATCTTCAACACAAACAGGTATGATGCAGTCAGATTTATTTTCTGGATTTAGTTCTTTGTAGCAAAACACACACATGCACACTAGAGGCTGGCACCTGCCTTTCCTCTGTTAACACCTCAGCCTCTGCAGGGCTCCTAATCCCACAAACACAGAAGTGTTAGGCCAGGATGCACTTTGTCATCACTGCTGCCCCCCCTTACACCTCTCCTCTAACGCCTTTATGAGCACACATTTTTCAGTTAACACGAAAACAGCAAAATATTGCACCCATTCCGTTCAGCCTCAGATATCATATCAACACCTTTTCAGTGTCGTTTTTGCACGTCACAAAAAAAAAAAAAAAAAAAAGCATAAACAGTTGGCCGAAGGTGCCAGCCAGGCCATCAGCATCCAGGGACTGCAGAAGGGAGAACCAAATGTGGGATTTATTTGAGAGGTTGCAGCTCAGCAGGGCGACATGCTTCTGTTTGAGTGTTAATGAGGGCGTTGGTGCTCATCTGCTGCCTTTGAGAGGAGCCCATCTCTTCAGATGAGCGTGTTCTTTTTGCAGCAGCACTTAAGAGAAAGTGTTTCCTCAGAAACTGAGCTGGATTAGGCCAGCGTCAGCTGTGCCATATGTCTTCCTATTATTTTTCTTTCCATATTTACAAATATGTAGAAGTAATTAGAAACAACAGAGATTGATAAGCCATTTTGTCTCTAAGACAATTATTTTAAAATTATAAATAAAACCCCAGCAGCTGTTGCACATGCAACTAATACAGCTTCCTTCCTAATGTCTTTACACCGAAGTTGTAACTGGGCACACATTTGGACATTTATCATCACTAGTTGCTTTCCTGAGTCTGAGCTGGTTGCTTAGCAACTGCGAGTTGAAAAAAATCTCCCTAACTTCAAATAAAGTTGTGCAGAACTGTATTTATATTTCAGCTTTCATACTGAGAGCTCAGTATAAAAGCTGAAGAGGTTAGCTGAAGTGCAGAGTGCCTGGTTGTGAGATTTAAACCGCTTATTTAAAGATGCTAACAAGTTCTTAAAGCTCAAGGATCCTGAAAGGAAATTGATAAAATGAATGAAATTAAGTTTTTCTGATGTAGTTTCTGCTCTAAGAAATGATGACAATTCTCATTTTCTTGGCTGATCTTAAGCGCAGCTGCTAACCTTGTCGCTTGTCCTTCTCGCTCCTGACTTCACTGAAGGCACCGTCTTTGTGTATATTTACATTTCATTGTCATCTTTTTGTTTTTTCATGTGTGAATGAAGGCTTTATAGCCATGTCTCTTTTGTTTATGCCACACTCCCACGCTCCCATTAGTCCCAGCTCTCTTGCCAGTTCCCCCAAAAGCCCCCTTCGTTACCATCAAGGATTGAGAAAGAACATGGGGCTGATGATGGATTTATCTCATATGTTTCACTCTCAGTCTGCTTTTGGTCAGAAAACAGCCAGAAAAGGGCTCCCAGTGACTGACCCGCTCTGTTAGTCACACTTTGTGCAGCCAGCATTGACTCATTCTCAACGTATTTAACCTAGACTTGAACTAAAGCAGAATTAGTCCCAGAAGACTCCCGCTGCTGAACCTTTGTCTCCCATTAAAATATCTGTCTCTCCTCTCACCCTCTTTATATATTTTGTGTCTCTTTCTTCCTTCACGTTTGTGCAGGCAGCGCCGGCCGTGTCATTGCCATACTGGACACTATGAGCCGGGTCATGCAGGGGTTTCCCCCCCGAGAGCTCGACTTTTACGCCTGAGCTAAATCAAGGGTCATAGGCTACCTCACACTCCCATCCAATCTTTAAACCCCAGCTCAGGCTGACGCACTCTGATGCCCTGTGACAACCTGCAGTGGGTCAGTGCTGACACCCCTCAGGGGTCAGCACTGGATCCACTTTACCAAAAACACACAAGAGACCTCTCCTGGTTTGCTGCACTGATGAGAAGATAAAAAAAGACAGCTCTGAATTACTGAGGATGCTTTTTAGTTTTGGCATATCTGTTGTCATTTCTGTTAACATAATAATTAAAAGAATCAGGACTGTCATACTTTCTTTTTTCATGAAAATCATACAAGCAATTCTCACCGGTTTGATCTTAACAGAACCTTCCTGTTAAGATCATTTTGAAAAGCTTTTGTTCATCTTTACTTAAAAATTTTTTAAATCTTGACAGGATATTGTGTATCACCACACAAAACATTACAGAGCTCAATCAAAGGTGAATTAAAAATGAAATAGCCAAATATGCTCAACAGAACATACAAATTAGGGTTAAAAACATGGCGAAACGAGCAATAAATGTGAAATTTCATGAAGTGACACCCTTAAACCTAAAGGCCTTAAACCTAAAACAACCTCTCTTTTAGAGCATCTTTGCATTTACCTTAATAACGTTAAATTTTATTGTGAGTTCAAGTGCAGAGGGTGCTGTGAAAGATCTGGAACTGAACAATGAGTAAGTTGGCAAAAAGAAAAGTATAAAACCCACATGAGAAAAGTGATCTTGATTGAAATACTATTACTTGATGAAGAATGTTGGTGTTACTCCTTAATAATCTGGTTGATTCAGATTTGGATTTAAAATCTCCCCAAGAAAATAGAAAAGTCCATCTGCCTTCTGTTACAGCACCTGTGATTATTCTGCACTGATTCCTGCAGAAAAAGAAATCTCCTCAATCTGATATAAGACGTTTAAATCTAGCTCTACATAGATTTGGGCTGCATCGTGTTTAAAGATGTGGCCCAGTGTATTTAATTTACTGACACCTAGTAGCAGAAACTATAAATTACATTCCTCCACAAAATGTTTCTCACCATAGTCCCTTCTTATAGGCATGTTTAGAAACTAGATATTCAGTAAAGCAAAATTGAGAAATAAAAACTATTTTTTCATTAAACAGCATAAATGGAAACATTTTTCCTTTGCTTTCTGGTTCCGTTCAAAAGGAGCTTTAGCACAACTAAAACGTCATTTTTAACCTCCCCTTGCCAAAAGGAGCATCATATCCCATTTATTTTCCCTGAGACCTGCATTAAAAAGTCATCTTTTATCACTTTACATCTCGAAAAGCATTTACAGCATTAGGGGACAGGTGAATTTTATGGTCAATACCCCTATCAAAAACTTGGCCCGCCTCCCGAAAACCTGCTGCACCCCAGTAAAAGATCTGCTCCCCAAGTCAGCTCCACTAAACGCTGTGGAAAACACGAGCGGGTCGACTCGGACCTGTCAGGAAGTGCTGTGAAGAATGTTACTGAAAGCGAAGGCTGTGAATTGATTGCCCTCTGGCTGCTGCCAAAAGGCGCTCGGTGTGCCATCCTGTGTTGAGTGTGTGTGCGCGCCGGCCTGTCATGCCCCCTGTATGTGGAGATATTGGGGGACATGGCTAATTAAATGGAGTAAAAGCTGTTGAAAGGGGCTGGACACTGCCAGCACGAGAGGACTTGACACCCATGTGTTTCGAGAGGCAGAGAGGGCAAGCATGACGGAAGGAGGAGGCCCATGTTACCGCACCCCGCCTGGCTGCAAGAGCTCAGTCATGGGGCAAAGACCCTTAGGGAGGAGGAACTGGCGGTAAACCATAATGTAGAAGGCTGGTGTTTGCATTAACTGCAATTCCAGACCCCTTTTTGGGGCAGTCTTCTCAATATTTGCCCTATCCAGCGCAGAACTTTAAACCCCAACACCCTATCCCGCTGTGACACACACACACATTCCAGGAGGAGGAGATGGGAGCGTGTCAATTGGGAAACAACGGCTGTTAGTTACAGAAAATGCATTACGGCGTGGGCCCCGGCGAAAGAGCGGAGGAGAGGAAGTGGTGAGATTACGCATGGGTCTGTGCGAGAAGAACACGGGGAGATTTCCTCCCCCTCTCTGCCGTAAACTGTCCAGATTTACAAGGACTCCGGGGATGGGGATATCTCATCCTCGTCCCATCAGACTTTGACAGCTCCTGATTTAAAAATAATCCTAAATCAGCGTGTGACGGATGTCAGTGGGATATAAGGAGGTCAGAGGAGAAAAGGCATCCCTATTACTGTCTTAACTACCTTTCCAGTGCTAACACTGGTAATGTGAACTTAAATTTAATACTTTACATATGAGCAACAAAGCTGTTTGAAGTTTATTTGGGAAGAAAATTAATTTGCAGCCTAAATTTTAACATCCTTGTCGTTAAATTTGACTTATTTTCTTTCTCTTTACATGTCATAAACAAACTCGTAAATTTTTTACATTAAATTGCATAAAATAAAATCATGTATTTCTTTAATGTATATTGAGCATTTCTTTCAAATAATACAGTTGTTTTGGGACTTTATTTGGTGATCTGTGTTGTCCATCACCAATCATCCCCTGTTTGGTGATGGCGGATACTGCCTTTTTCCTAAAGGTTCATTCCGGTTTAAAAGGAAAGTTTTCCTTTCCACTATTGCCACATGCTTGCTCGAGAGTCAACAAGTCAATACAGTTAACCAGGCTTATTTAGATGGCATTGTCTAATTTTTTTAAATCTGCCTGAGTTGTATTTGAATTAACACAAGAGAATCAGGGGCACTGAAAAAAAAGTTCTGATTTTAATATCAGAATTGTGACTTTCCTACATATGAGAACCTGGGAGCAACCCGCTTTAATGGCAGAAGTGTTAGCTTTGCAGGAGGAGAAATAAAGTTCTGGAGGAACGAGGCAGATAAAAATGATCCTGTTTTATTAATGCCATACAGTCAGACTTCTGTGATTAAAGTCAGAACTCTTTTTTTTTTTTTTCCAGCGGCCCTCATCTTCCTCTGTAGTAACTGTAAATTGGACTGCACATTATTGGATCAGAATTTAACTATATGATTGGAATATAGTGGACCGGTTCTTGAGAAGACAGCTTGTTAACTGTCAGTATAAAAATGGAGGGTGGAAGCTCATAAAATTGGGAGTTTACAATATGAGCCTTTGAAAAAATAAAAAAAATATCCTGCAAGCAATTCCAGACCAACATTTCATAATTACTAACAATATTTTAAATGGTCTCTCTCAATAGATTGAGCATCTTTGAATTTTTGTGTTTCTCATCCTAAATAAGCAAACAACATATTTTAATCTTGACAGTGTGACTAAAAGTAACAAAGTTATATTAGCTTGAAACGGTCGCTATGCGCTGCTTTCAGGAGTACCAAAAAGCATTCCTCCTTCAGCTGCATCAGGCTGCTTGCTGAGTCCTCTCCCCTCATCTGGTGAAGATATTTCTCCCTCCATTCCTCACAGCAGTAAATAACAGTAAAAAACTGTCTCCATTCTGCCTTGTTCCAGCTACTGCTCCGCTGACGTATGTTTTTTTTATTGTGCCGGCATCACTCTAAACCGGATGTTGCTCACCTGCCTCTCCTGTGATCACGGCAGGCCTCTGAAGACCCCTTGAACAGAAACAGGAAGCACTTCATAGCTCGGGTCGCGACCCCTCTCACTCAGCCCCATGAGTCAAGGCAGGGCCCACCCCGGCGAAACACGGGAAAGTTCCGGTCCCATCAACAAGGTGTGGAAGGATATTCACGGGGGGAGGAGGTGTGCAGGGCTTCGCTCTGTCTATCGGAGCATCCGGGAGTCAGACAGAGAAAGGCGCACATCTGCGGAGTGGAAGCCATGTAATGGTATTACACACACGGCCCAGAGAGGCACATCTAAATGCAGCTACAGCTGCACCCAGAACAAAGCTGGACATCTGATTTAAGACAGTTAAACAGCTTGGAACTGAATGCAACATAGATGCCTGTGGTAAAACAATATTTCAGAACCTTTTTTAAATAGATTTTATCTTCATTTAGGTGTCTACCTTCAGCAGTAATTGGGCTAGAGGTGGGATATGGCCCATACTGTAAGTATAATATGAATTCTAAAGATAAATACTAGAAAAATGATCATAATTTCACTTATAAGTGAAGATTTTGTATTAAATACACTTTGCATTGTTTGATGCTCTGAGCTCTTAAGGAACTGCATTTTCTTAAAGTAAACTAAGAGCAGATTATAAAAAAAATACTTTAAATATAGACTGAAAGGAATTGTATTTACTTGCAAAATGTTTTAAAAACATGTTTTTGCTGGACAAAATTAGGTAAACCCCACAAAACAAAATTACTGTATTAGCTACAATTACTGTGCTGTTTGTTTAAACAGTTTCATGCACAAATAACAATTAATGTTATTTAAATCGTGTTTGTTGATTGTTTGTGCTTGTCTATCCTGTTATCAGTAGTGAGTGAATATTCAATTACATCCTTGATCCTATTAAATATAAGCCTTTTTCAGGTTTTTGGGTCAAATATGTCAACTCTTTATGTGTTATTTTAGTGTAAAGTACCCACATTTTTCAATTTGTATTCTGAACCACAAAGCCCCCATAATACAGGCTCCAACATGATGATGCAGCTAATTAAACATGATCTCTATTAGTGGATATCCTGAGCATATTCCCCAGCATGCCATTTTGCATTTCTAATGGTACATGACTTGGGACATTTTGCCTTCATTTTACGCATATTAAAATGAAGTGAAGCCCAAATATCCTGAGAGTGTCCCCTCATGTTGCATGACATGCTTGGACTTGCCTGGACTTGTCTGCAAAAACAATCACAGCATTTAATAACTTTTAAGTTTCTGTTTTGTTTTTGTTTTTTTGTCTATGGTCACAAAAGTACAATTCCAACGTGGATACTTTGTGAGAATGAATCAAAAGTTTGGGTCAAAATATGAAGCTGATGTCATGCGAGTCGTCTTAATTCTCTGCAACATATTTTTCATGTTAACGGAGGAATATTAGGGGTGTAAATTGGAAGAGAAACTGAAATCAACAGGCATAACAAAGCTACGCTTTTTTTCCCTTCCAATATACGTTTCTCAGAGACCCTCTGACATTTTCTCCTTTCTCCTGCCGGCAACTTTTCAGATAATCTTGACTTAATGGGCTCCTCTCTGTGGAGGAATTATGCAGTCATCTTTCTCTAACTGCAGCCAGGTTTATTATAATGTGCCTGAAAAATGTGTGAAATCAGTACTTGGCAGTAGGGCAGTTTAACTCATAATAGGAGTCAAGTCTCTTTAAAAATGTTGGCTCCAGTTATCATAATGTTTCCAGTTAAGATTGACCCAATAAATAATTTTACATCAACAGTAAAACCCACAACTACACGCTGTTCCACACATGCTGTTCAGGTGATAAACTTAAATAAATTACCTCCAAGTTCTTCCATTTCCCTGAACATGATTAAATGTCTCATGACCCAGCTGACAAACCTGGAATCTGAAACATAAAATATAATATGTCCATCTGTGTACACAGAATCTCAAAATGGAAACACTTTCCGCTGTGTTTGGATACATTTAAAGTCAAATATATTTTGCTTTGTTATCTAGGGTATCACAAAAAAAATGCAAACTTCACTTTTCTGATTTTTTCTTGTAAAACGAAATAAATAAATAAAAACTGTATAATTTTCCTTCCACTTCTCAGTTATGGGGAAGTTTGTATTTGTGTATTTCAAGACATAACAATGAGGCACATGGATGTTCTTTGGTTGTTACTTGACAAATTGTGGAAATGTTAAAGAGATGTGAAAGCAAACTAACACAACAAAGGAGAACACTGGCACTTTTGGCATGAATGTAGCCCTGTATGGGCCCCACAATTTTATTTATAGATTAAATGTTTTCTAACTCAAATGGTGTTTTAAATCATTTGTGATTTCTGAATCATTCAGTCCAGATGGATTCATCCATATACTGAAGTGGCCATTTTTGTCTTATAATCCCCAAAGATAAAAATGTCAATGCTCCCTTTTGTTCATTCACAAACAGAACATACTCTGTTTGAATCTCACACTGTTTTAAAGAATATCGGGTTAAATGAAGACCAGTCTAGTTCAGGTCTTAACAATCTAAGCATCTGTAATTTTGACTAGAGATGATCAAATATCATCCAGATTACTTTGATTAGATTGATATAACCCTTTAATGGTGCAGAATAGCATTCACTGATATCAGTTTTATTAACCTCCAGTGGGTCATATTGTGTGTACAGTGCTTAAACTGTAGCAACAGAAAGGGGCACTCACTTTGAATTCATATGTATAGAAACCTATTTATTTTGCATGCTTAGTGCCCCCTGATGCAATAATACCCAGAGTAGTGAATTATGTCATCCATGTTAAAAAACTTTTTTCACTGAGATAATGCATATTTTCAGCATTTTTTAAAAGTAGTTTCCTTCTGATTTTTAAGACATCCTGTTGATTTTCATATCCTGAACCACCTATTGCGTAATCATATCATGTATCCACTTTAGGAATCATCTTTTTAACAAATGAGCTGGAGAAAGCTCCAGCTAAATTTATGCCTTGCCAGTTCTGGTATCTGTGCCTTTGCCAGCTGTTTTCTTTCCTGAAGTAAATCTCTATAAATCAATGGGAGTTAATCTGCTGAGAAGATTGTGTGCTTACCCCGGCTACGGGTGCACTCCTTCTCCATTGGTTACAGAACATCCATCAAGCGCTCAATGAAGGCTCCAAGGAGCAGAGACACCCCCAGTCCCCTTCTAACCCCATCAGCCCACCAACCCCCAACGTCACCTCTCACTTTTTCATATTCTTCTTCTGATAACTGGATTATGAAAGCTGAATTGTTCTTGAGAGATAAAGAGTAATTGCCTCATGATTTGGATCAGTTATGTGTTTGTTGAGTCTCACACTCTTGAGATGCTTCATCTTTATCTTGGTGTCCTTTTGGCCTCGTCGCCAAACATTTCCTCCTGCAGCATTGTCTCTTGGGCGGCGGTGTCTCACTGCATTGGAAAGTTGATCTGATTACCCCGACATTCATCATGTAACTTTAACTCTGAGGGGCACAGTGCAGCAAAGGGAAATCTTTGCAGTGACATAAAGCCAGGGCTGTACGGGTGCAAATCACCTTCATACTCCATTTGCAGAAAGAAGAATGTCTGAGTGCTGCCATAATGGTTTCAGTAGCACACAATTCAAACTTGCACACTGTCTTATTGTTTTATTAAAATGTTGAGAGGGTGCTTCTAAGCATTTTTGGAGGTGTTTCACAAACTGAGGTACATCAAACCACTCTATGTGAACTCTAAACAACCCAACCAGGTTTACCTAAATTATCCTACAACTCCAAACAACACCCACATTATTAGCAGAAGCAGTCTGGATGCTTCCGTGTTGAATTGTATCCACTGAAATAGTAGGAACACTTGAAGTTGATGACTTGGAACTGGTTTTGACGCATATTTGTGGTCATTGTCCTGTTACAATACCCAATAATGTTCAAATTTAAATAGTCTGACGCAAACTGCCTCCTCAAATGAAATAAAATTGATCTGGATGTTCAGGAATCTACAAAACAAGCCGATCACTCAGTTGAAAATGACTGTGGTTGTACCTAAGCAAGCTCTTTATGCTCTGAAATGCACCGTGTGCACAAACCTGTGCAAGTAAGTGTTGTTTGTAAAAACCACTGCAGTTGTTTGCTGTTTAGTCATTCCATATAAAGAACAGATTAAATAAATCATTTAAATCATTGAAATCTAAAAACATTATATTTGTGTCGATAAAGACATACAATAATGTAAATATTGTATGTAAATGTAAATTATGAAGAAACATCATCATTTGACATAGATACACATAGATGCCATGATGGTTATTGCTCCTCATTTTGCTCCCTGCCTTTTGCTGCCCTACACACAACAGACAAATACAAACCCAGCAAAAAATGGACTGCAAATAAAAAAAATTTTTAATAATGTAACTTACCAGAATTATCGAAAATTTTAAAATAAATATGTATCTTTCCAATGTTTGGCCAAAGGTTTTTAATCATATACTAATTTAGGCTTCATTTGCCACAAGTACTGGGCAAATAAAAAAGCATCAGAAAGTCTACTTGAGGTGCAAATGAGAGGAAGCTTTTTAAATTTGAAAATGCGTGTGCTGCTCCTGGGCTGTGCTAACCTGGGCGGTCAGCCATAAGACCCAAAACATGTTGTGATGCTATACAATTTAATATTTTTCCATGCTGAGTCACAGTTGGAAGGTGGCATTATTTCCAGTATAAAAGCATGATTTGTTTAAGCATGTAATGTAATCATAGATTGCAGCAACAAGTACAAGAAAACTTGATATTGTTGGATGAACAATGAAGTATGATTCCAGCTGAAATCAAATACCAATGAAGGATGACAGTTTTTTGATGTTTACACATAGTTCAAAAAATAGATTTTTACTTTCTATAATTATTAAATTAAACCCGGAAGTATTTATATAAATATAAGGTTAAATATAGACATAGATGACATATAATCCAAAGTAGAATCAGTGAAACTGTAAACCAGTAGGAAATGAGTTATGAAGGGATCAGTGGTTCGGATTTCATGCATGCCTGTAAAACAGCCGTATGCCTGCGAGTGATTCACGTAAGTCAGACAGCTCACACTTTATTACAAATTATAATTGGAATTTGGCAACTATGCTCTGAGCTCATCACTACTTGCTGTTATGCTTTCATTTAGAAACTGGGACTCATGAGGAAAGTGAATTTCCTTTGAGAGCCTAGAGGTGGATGATGGGATCGTGCCAGACTGGAAACAAGCAACAAGCAGCAGCAGCAGCAAATAAATGCCTGAAGGAGAGAGGAAGAAAATGCATCTGGCTGGTGTGTGAAGAAAGGGAACTGTATCTGTACTTCTTTGTGTGAAATTACATGCAGTCATTGCATCATTACACAATAGATAGTTACACATTTACATTGTTTCTGTGGTTGTGAAGGGATTTATTTTCTGACTAATTAGCATAAGTTTTATTGACTTATTTTCGTCCAAGCCAAGGATAGCTATAATCAATGAAATAAAGTAAATTAGATACATTAACGACAGCAAATAATCCAGAAACTTTGTTATTTAAGATGGCTTCATGTTTAAATAATAAAGCATATATGGAATTTGTCCAGATGGGTTTTTGTGTGTTCTACTGCTCTTCTATTTTTAGGAGTAAATACATAACTGTTTTACATAAATATGTCTTATCTATCAGTTATGAACTTTACTTCACAGTGAAGCAACATATATAAGGAAATGACACAACTTATACCATAAATTCTTTCGACATCTAGCCGCTAACACAAACACGTCCAAGAAAAAAAACATTTTGCCTTATTACTTCCCAGATCTTGACAGCTCTTCACTGTCATGCACTATCTCTTCTAGGCTGTCAGAAAGTTTAGCATGCAACTTTTCTGACAGCAGTGACAAGCAATCGGTCTAAAATCTTGCTTCCTTCTCTTTCAATAGAGAAAATGATATTCATTCTCCAGTGATAACTATTTATTCTACAAACTTCTCCCGCTAGGTCTTAAAGTTATTTTAAACACTGAAGATTAGCTATCTTAGCTTGATCAAGTCTTCTCAGAGCATTCTAGCTCCGTCTGTTTTAGGATATCAAAAAATAAACACACAAATAAGAGATATGAGAAAATAAATGTAAAAAAAATTATATTAATATTTGAGATCACTTCTGATAAAAAAAGAAATAAAAACCCCACCTAAAAAAAATCAGTGACTTATTTAAATAAAACTGACTTTTAAACTTAAAGTTAATCAAAGCAAAAACAAAAACAAAACAAAAAAAACTTAGTACTTCCCTGAGAAGGAAAAGTTTTCTGCTTGTATTGGTGTGTCAGTCTGAGTGAATTATGCTTCTGGTGGGACTAAGTAAGCATATTTTAATATATCAACTGATTTCATGTTGTTGGGATTTGCACACATGCCGTAAGATTGGAATGCTCCTGGGGAGATCTCTGCTGTGACATCTACCAACTCTGCTACCAAGTCGAGCCTCTTTTCTTATTCAAATCGCTACCTCTCCCCTGAGCCAGGAGGCTGTTTGTGAAAGCAGGTCTGTGGGGACCACATGGGGAGAAGGAATCAAGAAAAACATGTCCGACAGACACAACCAACAACCGCTGCCGTCGCCTTTCATCTTCCTCAGTTCGGGACAGAAAGAGTAGGTGGAGCAACAAGATCTGCTCTGGAAACAGCATGTTGTTAATTATTAAATCCTACGCTATGAATATAGTGATGGGAGAGCTCTGTTTTGCTAAGAGCTACCGCATGAGTAAGCAGGTCAATTCTAGACAGAGCAGAGCAGAGGGGAAATAAGGGGAATCACCAGAGGATGAGACAATTCCTCTCTATTGTTCATCATCCTTGTTTCCTTTCATTTGAGAGCCGTGAAGAAATGACTCAGAACTCAAACACGACCTCTAAGGGAAGTCACTCACAAAGAATGTCCAAATGAGCAAAAGGCTCTCTGTCATCGGTGCTGCTCTTGTAAAATAACATCTAAAATCCCCCAAAGTGGCGAACATAGAGATTAAGCTGCCATTTTTTACAGCTGACAGCAGAATCTGGTTTGTGGGAAACTGAAATACTGTCTAAAAGAAGTTTAAAGTTACAGTTTTGTTTGGGTAATCTGACTGGCAAGAGGGTGGTTAAGCCTTAATGAGTGGAGCGCTGCTCTGTGATAGGATTGGGCATGGTGATTAGTTAGGGGAGTCAGAGATGAACCCGGGGCAGCGCAAAGTTTCAGCTCCCTACTGCTGTAAACTGTGGGTGGTGAGGAGATAAAACACAAGGAACGCTCACAGCATTGTTTATGCTGCTTGTTTGTGGTCTGCATCCATGCAGGAGGGTGTGTGCGTGTGTTTGTGTGTGTATTAGGGGGGTGCAGTCCTTATGTCTCTGCAATGTAGCATAGGGCTGCTAAAACCTCCCACATTAAGATTGAGATGTTATAACTCAGCTTTGTTTAGTCAATATTTGCTGATACGTCTGTCTGCAGATACTGTGCATCTAAATCAATGGTTTATGGACCAAAATTAACTAAATGCATCAAAAAACATTTACCTGAAAATACACATCAGGGAAGATGAGTATCTTCTCCCAACTGGGGGTCCAGGACTGAGTATTGGGGGGTCCTGTCCCACCTGTTCGCCTGCCCCAAGCAGCCAGGGTCAGTCACCAGGGAGGTGGTCCATCCACACCACGAGCCCACCCTATCAAGGCTAAACAGTGTGAAACAACACATTAACTAGCGGCCTGTCCAAATGTCAGCCAGGACAAGTGCTTGCTTTAAAAACGACCACCACAGATCCATTTGTCTTGCTGTGTGGTCTTCACATAAACTTAAGTTAAGTTTTTTGTTGTTATTGTTGGATTGTTGCTAAAATCTGCAAAAAAAATACTCAACTGTCTAATTACACATAATTTGAATATGTAGGAATTGTGTTGGATGTCTGGAAGGAGAATGAACCAAAATAGCTTTTTAGGTCTCTGACATCTGCTCATAAATTTGCACCAAAACTCTTCTTATCTTGCTACAGTCTACCAATAAGCTTAGAAGTTGTTTTATTGCCAAATGAAGGAGAAACATGGCCAACAAGATGAGTTTTTCATAAAATAGTCATGTAAAAATCAGCCACATTCACAAGTTGTTTAGACATCGGGTTGAATATCCAGATGGTATCAAAGATTTAGTGGCATGACAGTAACAAACAATCTTGCACAATGTTTAAAATCACAAACAGAAAATCCATCTATGTCCCAAACAGTTCGACGGAAGGCTGTCGAGTTGTGAAGAACTAAAATAAAAGATGAGCTGAAAATTAACAGCTGTTCATGCCAAAACCGCATTTAAGAGATGTGTTTTGTTGTAGTTTTCATGATGTACAAATGAGCAAAACAAGAAACAAACAAGGTAAAAAAAAATGACACCAAAAGCATAGAATCACACAGGTTATGTTCTATCAACACAATACAATGCACACAAACAGAATGCACAAAATAAACGGCAGTAAATAGATGATTCTGTCTAAGAAAGAAGGACTGGGCCTGGCCATAGCTGCATTCTATGTAACACCTACCAAAATCTATCCACCGTAAGAGTAACAGTGATAGTAAATCCCTGTTTTAATATCATTAGCAAAATTTTCTACTTTTAGAAAATTAAGAGGAAATTGTTGTCCAAACATTTTACTATGATATCGGGTATAGGTCAGCATCATTCTTTTAAAAAATGAAAACATAAAAGGCATCTTTATATCCTAATTACGACATTATTTCTTACACAATACAATAACTAAGAGTGGAGGGTTTTGCCATTAGAGCATTGAACACATTTGTCTAATAATTACAGTACTGTAGACAATCTTTCCTCTAGTTTTATATATTTTAATAAGTTTGGTAGGTATAATCTTGCTTGCAGAAAACTGTAATTCTCTCCTCACTGTGAAATTATACTTATCAGAAATATCTGATATATTTAGAAAATATGAAGATTCCAATTTTGTGAACTGTGTGAGGACAAGAATCTCACTATTTTCTTTTACCTTCCTAAACTGTTAAGGAACTGTAGGGAAATATGTTTCTTATCAAATGGAGACAGTTTGAAGCAATGGGGAAAGAAAGTCAATTTAGGAACAGTCAACGTAATCAAACTCTACATTTCTTGCATTAGTGATACAATCCAAAAGGAATTGTGTTTAAGAGCAGTAATGAATGACGCAAATAAGTAAACTCAGTTGAAGTTGATATATTTTTTTCTGAACTGGTACACACACATCTTTGGCATTGGAAGTTCAGTTCTGCCGAGGATTAGCATCGCGACACTTTGGTGGTATTGTGCAACCCAAACCCTCACTACTGTTCCACACATAAATCTCACAGAGCGTGACTAACCCAGCGGTAACAAGATCTGGGGACTGGCGGTCCCCGTGGACCCCGGCCTGCATGTCAGTGTTTCAGACTGCTCTGCAGCAAAAAGCGGCCCCAGAACCTCCCCGGGCCCCCGGAGACCCTGTGAAACCAAACAGTGAGGTCAGCTCTGGGCTCCCATCTCACTGTGAGGATTACACAGTCTCATATGCACATACAAAGAGCTCAGACCACTGAGACTGAACTTGGATTAAGTCATTAAGAGCAACGATCCACTAAAACCGCAGCCCAGGGCTTTCTCTGGAAAAAAAATCTTTTTCTCACAGCATCTGATGTTCTGTTTGCATGCAGAGCAGATGAGCTTCTTTTAGTAAAAGACATTTTCTGGAGTCGTTATTTGATTTGTTGGGCTTCGTTTACTGTGAAACATCCCTCCTTGAGCACTTCCTACAGTAAAGCTTACACCGCCGCTCTTCTATCAATAATACTACATCCGTCTGACCATTTTCCTGTTTGCACCTGCATCACTTTTAAACACACAATGAAATTCAATCTCCAATAACTTCCACAACAGTAATACAAGATGTTTTATAGTATAAAACAGGTGGTGATGATCTTCATGCCCAGTGAAATGCATGACATTGGGCACGCTCTTCAAATTCTGACCACTTGTGCGTGTGTGCGTATCTTTTTGTTGCATTTTGTTCCAAACCTGAATGCAACCACAAAGATCCACCTCATGAAATAAAACGTTCAATTCACTGCCGTGTTCCTATAACTAGGATGATGCACATGTGCTTTGACAAAACTCTGCATGTGCTTGAGTCGATCTCCTGCAGATGCAGAACCGTCAATAGTCAATGAATTTCTTCTTTGTTTTGATTGTAACATTAGTCCAAAAAGTCAAAAAGGTTTTGGGTGTGGAGGCAAAACCTGTTGGGAATAATTCATGCGAGTGTCAAAAGTGAGAATCTCGGGATTTTCTTACGCGGCCACACACGTACGGATGGCCCACATTCTAGGGATCAATTTTAAATCCCATTTTATTTACTGCTTTCACACAAGGTCAAAGGATCGTAAATAACCAGGTCAAAGATTTGGGTTTATTTGACACAGATATTCTGAACCCATGTTTTTAGATATCTTAAATTATGTTGGTAACATTGATACATTTGCAAGAAGGATTGTATTCAGGTTAAATAATACAAAAGAAAAAGACCTTGCTAGAACAGATATACAAACAAAAACATAACTGGATGGAAATTAATTTTAATGATTTACTGTGTGGTTTGAACGCAAACAGACTTAGACCAGTAACTTCAGGCTGCCACGTTATTATTATTATTATTATTATTATTATTATTATTATTATTTATTGTCTATTGTGTTAGTAAATAAGTAGTTGAATTTTAGTTTTTGCTCAGCTCCTGGAGTTAATAAATAATCAACCACCTTCTCATTGTCAGGAATCACAATCCTCGATATTTATGCTCCTGTATTTTTATTGTTTGTAATTGTTTCCTTGCGTTGCACTGTCTGTTTGCTTCCTTGGTCCATGTCATGCATTAATCTTTTAAGTTCAATATTTTAATACGTTTCTCCATCTTCACAGAAGTTTTGATCATGCGTTCATTTAGAACTAATAATAATATTGACCCAATTTGCAAATACGTCACTTAATCATTCGAAGCGCCATGATGGAAGTTGGAAATGAGGATCGGGAGTATTGAACAGAACTTTCCAAAGTTGTTATTGCCAGTTTGTTCATGGCTTCTTCTTGTTCAAGGGAAGCTAATTTGTCTTTGAACGTAACACACCTGTT
The DNA here is from genome assembly GCF_904066995.2 of Poecilia reticulata. NCBI lineage: Eukaryota > Metazoa > Chordata > Actinopteri > Cyprinodontiformes > Poeciliidae > Poecilia > Poecilia reticulata. Next base: position 4,641,477 of record NC_088852.1, on the reverse strand, counting down.
TGGGGCTCATGGACAGAAGCTTGAAACAGCTCCTGATAAAATTATCAGGAGTGTTTTTAGTGTTGATAAAATTATCGACTTTGCCTGAATTCACACCACATGATTTATATCACTGTCATAAACGGCGTCTCCTCTTAAACCGGACCTGCCTTAAAGAAGACGAGAAGCTAACCACTTTTTTTCCGTACATGCTAGGCTACATGATGATGGTTTCCATGGTTACTGACAGTTAGACGCGTACCTTCGCCATAATGCAATATTTGATATCTTTCTAATCATACTTACTTATAAAGTAAATTAACGTTAACCTTCTTACCTTGTAAAAAGTGTTCGCTGCAAATCCAGGGTTACACCGAGAGCTAACGGTCATTATCCAGCGCCATTGCATCTTTCCTCGTTAAAAGTTATACAATAAAATGGCAAGTTTGGTTTTCACCCTTGTTTGTTTGTTTGTGTAGTCGACCGCGCAGCACCCTGTGACAATTTTTACTGAAAATTAAACTAAATAAACGCGATATTAGGTGCGGGTTTTTTTTACTGGTTTTGCATTAGCTCATAGGTTGTTTTGACGTCTGTCATGGCGGAGCGGGCGGGGTTTTGAAGAGAGTGACGTCACCTGGAAAGGGTCAATACTGACTTGAAGACTTGACATTCTGATGGTAATAATATGGCATAAAGTGTGTAAAAACATCCTAGACCTTATCTAACATCCAGAGGTTTAAGTCCATTCAGAGTGAAACCCAACTGGAACTAACAGTTATTTGTCTTTTACTCTGAAAAGCCTCCAAAATCAGCGCTCCATCATTGTTGAGCTAGATAATGTTTTCATCGTCTGCTTCACCAATGCCTCAAACCTTATGTGCCACCGAGTTCAAATAATACTGTAGTTTATAACATGTCCATAACAAACCCAGCCTTTAGCAATTCAGTATATAGGGAGTGATTCTGAATCTTCTTACCCTAAGCCCACGAGGCTTCATGGCTATCATATTATTACCTCCACTCTGCACTTTCTGTGGCCTCATCTGTTGTTTTAATGATATACCCCCATAAAACCAATTCTACAGCGCAGCAGTGCCACTCTTCTCGCTCATCAACACGGACATTTATCAATATCCAGTTAGTTTCTCCTGGAGTTGGGTACTTTATCCCCCTCAAAACAAAGATCCCTTCTTGTTTTTGCAGTCTTTTTTTCAATGTAACAAAACTCGCTTTGTTCTAGGCTCAGACGCTTCAGGAAAAAATAATATTGGTGGATCATTGTCATGGGGGTTGCCATGGCTGCAGTCACACTTGCTGATGACCGGATTCATTTTGTATTATCGCTGGCGACATCCTCGACTCCCAAAGGCAGCGTGATGCTCTTGATAATGACGTTTCATCATATCATTTACAGGCTGCAACATCAAAGGCACGCTTTTCTTTTGATTTGGATTCGGCTTCCAATTTTTTGTGCATGTATCTTATAGCAAATGCCTCTCATGATATTTACCTTTTGAAAAAGTGCATTAATATAAGATGGATAGAGGCCCAGACGCAGTAAGAGCACTGGGGTCAATGCCTCACCTCACGGGTCTAGACAAAAGATCTACTATCATCTGTTGCTGGTTCAAGGCCGGTGACCTTTCTCAGTCCCCATCAGTGGCTTTGTCTGGCGGGCGCAGGAGTACAACACCAAACTGACCAAGTGGCAAGAGGCTAATCCATCACTCTCCCGAATGAGGACAGAATCAATCAGGAGTGGCCTTCAGATCACTCCAAACTAAATTACCATTGGATGTCAGGTGATAAGCTGCAAAGGGTCACTCTCGGTGTTTATTACAACTGAAGCAACGGCGGGACAGAAACGCGAACAGCTGGAAAAATCTGCCGACCCCTTAAGAGTGGCTTCAAAACAACCAAATACGGTTATTATTATTCTTTATGTCCATTTGCAGGAACAACCCTTTAAGCCACTCCATCACTACTGGGCCATTTGCAAGAGGGCTATTGACATTGCCTGACCAGCGTGCAACACAATCATCATGCCTCATAATGTAATGCTCTGAGGTCACGCAGAGTTTGCCAGTGATTGGGGAAGTTAGCGAGCTCTTTCCCTCGCTAATTGATGCACTTGAGCCGCTGTGCCTTTGAACAGAATCCTTGCTCCATCCGACAGAGAGAAGGCAGATGCCATCAGTCCCCCACCTCCTCCTCTTTAGCCTTTGAAACCCAAGCCTTCGGTCTAAACCACACAGCTCAGGGCACGAGTGAGAGGAGCCGTCTGTTAGCTTAGCTCAAGAGACAGTTTCTCTCTGATTTGCTTGACCACCATAGAGTCTGGACTGTGAGTTCGAGTAAGCCAAGCCAAAACAGATTAGAAGATGGTATCACGCAGGGAGTGAGACCTGTGATACTGTCTCCTAGTTCCTGCTGATCAAAAATGAGGAGTCATTGTTTGTTCAAGGCTTTAGCGATGTCTGGCTCTCCTCCATGCAGAACGACTGTCACAACAAGCAGGTGTTGCACAGAAATAAGGCGGTTTCAGGTAGTGTATGGAACAAAAGTAAGTTTTCTAAGTCTCCACCAAAGTGATCTACTGCTGATAACGAAATCCTCATTTTCAGGCAATGCCCAAAAATGCACCAGGAGCCCAAAGGGTTTTAAAGCGTTTTAAAAACATTACTGATAACCTTCTCTGCTAAAGGAAATGGCATATCCAGTTCATGATATTATCAAATCTCCTATTTCCTGCCACATAATTTCAAGCCGCTGTCTGTAAAAGGAGGGTTGTAGGTTAAGTAGTTGAGCTCTGTGGCAGAATGATTAATGAACAGAAACAGGGGATCGTTTTTGCTGATACCCCACCGCTGAACTACACCGAGCAAGGTATTCAACATTTTTGAGAAAATCAAAGCATGTCGTGCATTTAATTTTTTAGTAAAAGGCTGGAGATTGTAAATATTTATTATACCTCAACATTATCATTGTGTTTACAATGATTTGCATTCCAACGCTCTGATACATTTTGTTACATTACTAAAACAAAATTCAACATTTTTTATCTGAATTCATGTTACACACGCAAGGTATATATTTTTTAAAGTGTGAAGTGGAAGATAAATGAACAATTTGTCCAAATAAAAATCCAAATAGTGTATGTATTTGTGAATTGCTTGTAGATCCACCTTTTTCTGCAGTAACACTGCAAATCTGTTGGGGTAAATCTTTATCAATTTGGCTGTTTAAGTAATGTTACCCCAAAGAAATTCCTCACAAAACACCTGGATTTATATCAACAAACTTGGGCAACATTTACTAATGAGGTTAGATGTTTAACTTGAATTGCTATTACAATTTAGGGGTGTCAGAGTTGAGGAGATCATTATTTCCCATTAACAATTGTTGATTACATTAAATCCCAATAAAGTACATTAAAGTTTGTGTTGGTAATGTGACAAAAGCTGCATTTAAGGCTTTTTTCATTTTCCATTCAAAAACTTTCAGCTAACATGAGAGTGATTCTGTTAAAAACCCAGTTTTTCCAGCAAAAGTACAATGTGTTTATGGATTTACTGTGGATGAAAGACACATTTCTTTTTGCACTCCATTACCAAGCAGTTTGTATGTAAAAGTAAAAGTCGCTAAGTCAGAAAGTGAGCCTGAAAACAACACCTGCAACCCCACTTTAAATTTCAACACATGGTTTTTAGCCTTCTTGCGAGAAACAAAGAACCATCGGATGTGTCACAAACCAATGGCTTCACACGGCCATAAAAAGGGAACATCTGGTTAATATTATAAAATCAATTCCTTTGCAAAGAGTGAAAGATTCTGAAAATGTAAAAACTGTACAGTTATTAAATAAATGTTCACAAAATTTATAAACTGCTCTGTCTAGTTTAGAAGCTGTGCAAGTTTGCAAGCATAAAAGCAGTGTAAAGAAGGAAAATTACTGATAAAGATTTCTATGGTTCACTTATTAATTTTGCATCCTAAAGGCTAAGAAAAAAGGGAAATAAGAAAAATCTCATTTTCTTTTACATTCTGTTTTAAAACCACGTTTTTTTCTATGATTCATAACCGTATTGAGATATGATCCGCTTTCTGCAGGCCTCTCCTCACAGCCTGAATCCGAGGTCCGGTGACCCCGCAGGTCGTAAGGGTGTGATCTCAGGTGAAGTATTGTCATCAGGCCCATGACCAGAGTACTTAACCCCTGATTGGCTAATTCATATCCCAGGTGTGGAGCTGGGTTATATGCTGTGTGTCCGTCACGGTGCTCAGCGTTTCCTCTCCAGCGGCCCGGTGAGCCTGTCTGAGACAGGACATGCTGTTAGGACATGGAGGGGGGCGTGGGCGGGTGGAGGAGGCGTTTGAAACGGTAGAAAGTGAGGTGGGAGAACAGGGCGAAGGTTGGGGGGAGAAGAAGGGCCTGCTTGAGGTGGTCCTACAGTTCATGTTAATTATCAGTTCTTTCTGTGACCCCCATGTCAGCAGCAGCTCTAACTGGATCCTGCTTCTAACACCCCTCTGAGGGAGAAAAATCACATGGACGTGACATGTGCATGCAGAGCATAAGATGCTGGAGAACTTGATAGGCTTGGAGGTTTTGCATGAACCGTTGAGAAGTGTTAAAGAGAGTTGATAAAGGAACCCTGGCATCTGGCTGGCAGATACTAACATGATTTGTTCAACGTGGCAAAATTGTGCCATTGTCAACAGGTTCTTGCAAAATACTCTGAGAATGTAACTTAAATATTTTACGTAAAGTGAGATATTTTACATTAATTATGGTCAGCGTCATGTAAGATTTACATCCTGCATTAAATACTTGTTGTTCAGTGTTTTTATTCTATTTTTATTCCATTCACAACCGTTGTAATCTCAAGGCACTTTGCAAGACAAACAGATGCGATTCTGAAATGCATAATCAAATTAGTCAGATCAATCATATAGATTCCGATGCAGAGATTAAAATTAGATCCTGATGTCGAATTCAGTTTTTAATGCCAACTGCTAAAAAATAGATCCATTTTAGGAACTCCGTCTGTTCGCACTGAGCATAAAGTTGGCAACAGTAGAAAACAACAAGAAAATGTAATCTCAATGCATCGTCAAATCCCGGATGTGATTTGAATGCAGAACCTCAGTTTCAGGACAACAAACGAAGATGCAATCAAGTCCAATTTAAATCCACTTACATGTAATCCAGTCAAATTCTTTATAATTGAATACAAACAGAATTTAAAAAAATGAAAATACACAATTTAATTCAGTAAAGAATAAACTAATCTGAAGTAGCCAGCAGGTGCAGGATTTAAAACCATTTATATAATAGCAGTTGTTTTGCATTTTGTTATGAAAGGAAATTGTTAACTTAAATCTCTTTTAATCTTGAATTTCTCTGTTCGTGTCATACAAGCCCTGTGATGGACCTTCGACCTGTCCAACAGTCCGATGACAGCTGTAGCACCATGACAGCTGGGAAAGGCCTCAACAACCCCCTTTGACCCTGAACAAGGTAATTTTTGCGGAAAACAACTGTCATGTTGTCAGATTGCTTTAACCTGCCCAAATATTAGCAGACTAATGACCTTCTATGACCAGATTAACATTTTTTTCTCCAGATAACTGAATTATAAAAAGAAATCACCAACATGAATGCAATTTGTGTGGCTTTCTCTTAGGAAATCCAAGTTCACATAATAGATTTTTTCAATTCTTCTTTTCACCTTCCAGTCCAACAACCTCTAAACATACACCCACTGTTAGAATGGAATGATTCGGCATTAAACTTAGCCACATACTCCGAAAGACTTTTGTTTTTCTGCAGAAGTAGAAGGTTGAGGGATTCAAATATTCCTAAAATAAACTTTAAAACATGAGTGGAAAAATTTAGTAGACTATAACTCGTGAGATTCTAAAATGTGCTGACGTCTGGTTATTGGGAAAAATAACCACTTCATAGATAAAGCCAAACATTTAAAACTTGCTCTGTTATTTATAACTGCCTTTAGGTAATGATGTTAATTTATGCCGGATGCAGCTGGGAATACAGTCTCTGTGAAACTATTCAGCCAGATAATTACTGCTCTTATTGTTCAGTAGTTTTAGTTTATAAGTTGCTGCTGATGCTGCGTTAATGCAGAAGATTAATAGCTGCCGTGGCTAAAGTTCTTGCACTCGGTGGATCTGTAGGAATGGGAAGCTCCTGTTGCAACAATGGGTTTTGCAGATTGTTTAGGTAAAGCCCCCCATGAAAAGTGTCTTCCTGTGCACCTGTTAATTTGAGAAACAGAGATGTGGCAGTAAGCAAATGTCTTTATCCTTGGACAGAGCCAGGATAACTTTCTAAAACTTTGCCATTTCTTTTTTTCTTCTTCCTTTGCAAAATCTTTTTAAAAAAATTAATCTTTCTGTCCTGTGTTTTATGCTCCTTTTTTTAGAGTGACAATTTTATTTACTTTGGATGAGCGTAAACACCATGTTTCATATGGACATTTTAGATCCAGATACTGACTCGACTCCACTGTATTAGATTTTGCCCGTTCGCTGTAACGCAGAGGTGCCAGCTTTGTGCCTCACTGAACTCCAGACTGATTTACACTTTCTGCACTCCTCTCTGACTCCTTTTTCCAAAAGAAGCCGGATCCTCCAGTTTGAGTTTCTTCCCCAGATAACGCCATGATTCTTCCTGACAGCTGAAGCGTCAACCCCTTGGCACTGACGGTAAATTTATGATCAGGCTCAGGATGCACAGGATAGCCCTGGGGAGAGAATACACAGTCGTTGCACAGCAGGGACAAGACTCTATTAATCTCAAAGATGTGTTAAATTCGCCACAGGATGATAAAGGTCGATTTTGATCTCACATGAAACTTAATTTGAAACCATTTTCTATTTGTAATCCTCTTTATTCATCATCACTCCTTATTCGTTGTCATCTTAATTGCATGCAAGTGTTTTTTTTTTGGTTTTTTTTAGCAGGAAACTGAATAAGAAGCTGTGCTAGCAGTTGTTTACAGCAGCATAGAAGGTAGTAGTTCATTTTGACAAGACATAGATTTAAAATACTCTCTAAGAGAACTCTCTTATGTCGCTTGGCAAGCTCATAACATAAAATGCTTCATAAAAATTTATGCACTTCTGAATAATTCATACCTAAAACAAAAAATCCACTGCATTTACCATTTATGATATAGTGTACATTCCAAAACGTTCAATACTTTTTGAGTAGGTGCAGAGGTTTTGAATAATTGTATCTGTATGTAAAATGTGTGCACTATCAGTAATTGTGTAAAAATAAGACAGTTTTATGTGCAGATATTTATTTATCCAGGTAAAATGTCTCAATGAGGTTAAAACTCTTAACACACAGCAGTTCAGTTCCAGTATGTTGTTGATTAATTGTATCCTCTGCATTTAAATATGATGCAGTGTTGTGAGGTTTATCGGGGCGAACATTAACTGACATTAATTTCTCTACCAACGTTGCTTTAAAATGTCCTTGACAAAATCTACGCCTCGTCAAAACAACCAATTCCCACAACTGGCAGTGCAGGTTCCCCAAAATATGCGAACAATGAGACCTTGCTGGGTTGTTACTCTAACATTTGTCTCAAAACATGTCAAAATGTTTCTTACGTAAATAGATTCAAAAGCACAAAGATATATGCATAATTCATAATTGATAACTCTGAATAATGATCACTGGTTTCCTGGAACGATAACCACAAGTTACTCCAAAAACAAAAAAATTAGATGTGACTGGGACTGCTCAGAGTCTCTCACATTAAAGTGCTGTTAACATTTGATTCATTCAGAAACTTCCTCCTGGGGATCCCATGTTTGAGGCTCTCAGTCCACTTAAACAGCCTCTTCTTTCAAAAGCTGTTGCC